>NC_082347.1:36076049-36724264 GCF_027477595.1 Haemorhous mexicanus
AGCATACACTTTCTAAAGTAAATAAAAAGACCTGTTTTCTCAGCAGATTCTTCTTACAACTTGCCCATTTTATGGATTTGTGCTCTCCAGAGAAATTAATGGGAAAAAAACACTCACTGAAATTTATGAGACTCGGATTAATTCTGGTTTTACAATATATATATCAACCTCACAATGCAGAGAAGAAATCATACCAAGATACTACAGAGAGCCTTAGGTTTTACTACCTTATTTCTGTATCCTTATAGAAAAGTGGTGGGAGAGAAGGAATCATTCCAAGAAACATCCATTACTTTCTTGAATGGTGAGAAGGCTAAAGGACCTAGAAGATCCCCAAAACACCACTTTTCACACTTTAATGAATTGTTCATCAAGATACATCAAAACCTTTGTTCAATATTTCTCTAATTTGATACTGCTACTCTCCCATCTGATTTGCAGCCAGTGCTTATTCTCTGAATGTATTCTTGACATGTACCTTTCTCCAATACAGGCAGGAGGTATTCCAAAGTCTCATTTCCCATTCAGATGGCTTGCATGGTGTGCATCACACCATTTGCTGCCTTTTCCTACATCTAGAGATGGAAAACTGATTACAGAATGGTACTATGACACCCTATTTCTTCTGTGGGATTGTTTCACAAGCATTTTTACAACACACACCATTTTTCCTCAGTGATACTTTGTACCACTCCATTGCAGCTGCAGCATTCAAAAAGACAACAATTAACAAGGTCAAACTGAAAGTTCAGAAAAGTTGTACTTAACCATCACGTGCTGCTCCAAGTTATAATCAAAAAGTGAAAGCCTTTTTTTTTAAGAAGTTAAACACTTAATCTTGTCACAAAATCCAGAATGTTGGCATTCCCATTTTTGGGTACTATGACACAACAATATAGAAAACAACAAAGACTTCATCACAGGGATGAGAAATAAGGCTGATTTTGGACAATGGGAATATTAACTGCCTTTCAAAAAAGAATCAGAAAGTTCTGGAAAAAAAGCCCACAGATCTGTCTTATCAATATATTTCCATGTTCTCCAGCTTTGTTGTTCTACCCAGTACAACAGTCCCTCTTTAGGCTGCTTGTTTGGTAATAGCTCTGGAACAAGAATGAAGTTTGTGCATTCAAAGGTACATAATGGAAACAGAGCTCTGTCTGACAAGCTCTGAAATAATGACATTGCAGTTGAAGGTGACCTTGTCCTTCTACTTAACTTTTATTTTTTTAAGAGTTTTAGGAAATGTTTCTTTTACTGATTCAGTAGCATTGAACTCTCCTAGCTGGGTAGATGTCATTTTCCTATTGCATTTAACTTCCTCTGCAGGCTGTGTAACCCCCACCATTTATGTTACACACTACCAGCCCTCCATACTCTCAGTCATTCCTGGAAATCCTTTGATTCTGACCACTCCCAGAAGCATGACTTGGAACAAGACCAGTCTCTGGTCCAAACCAACGCTGCTGCTCTTGAGACAACTTCAGCCCTGCAGGTGGTGTAGGATCAGCAGCAGTGCTCACCTTTTATTTGCTGCTGACAGTGCACAGAACTGCATGATCCAGAGGTAGCTTCTGTATCCGTGGACGATTCATCCTCATCAATGTTAATCTCTTCAGTGATGATTTCTGGGCCCAGTTTGGCCATACAAAGCATACTAATTCTTTTCAAGGTTTTGTTTTCTTTGTTCAGCTGAAAGGTGAGAAGTACAAACAGTAAGAACCTAGTTAGTCTGTCTTTAAGCTGCTGGGCAAGAAAAAAAGAAAAGTCAACTGGTTTTTGTCCTTTATCATTAAAGATCTGTCAAACAAAGAAGACAAAAGTAACATTAGATTAAGTTCCACTCAGCATTAGAATGGTCTGAAGATGGGGTGGTTATCCACTTTTTCTTCTTAGAGGCTTCAATTCAACATGATGCTTTATCCATGCCTTTCTTCCCCCTCTGGTACTTCTGTTTAATAAATACTGTGTAGGTTTAAATCAATCAAATCAACTATCAAGCTGACTTAATGCTACACAGGCTTTGTGATAGCTGCTTCAGTTCCTCACCTTTAAACATGTACCAGAAGTCCCAACTGAATGACCTGAAGAGGAGTTTGTGCCCCTGAAAGCTCATCTGGTTTCCAAGTTGGATCAACTGGTTAAATAAAAATCTTTACCTTCTCCTATATATAAACTACAAATATATATAATAATACATAAACTGCAACAATAAATAATATAAAAACATGTAAACTATATTCTATAATTGTATATATTATATATAATAGTATAAAATAGATATAATATATATAAATTACAAGTACTACCACTACTATATTCCTAGTCACAATAGAATTATCTCAAAATTCTTTGGAGTTATTACTGTAGAGTCAACATATGTAAGATGAGAGCCATCTCATGATCCAGTTCTTTATGGGTCAGACCACAAGTCAGAAACCACTTTGGGCTGGATGCCTGAACACATGGCTGGTTGGTGGATGGTACAGAAGAGATTCTACATGGCATCTCTGTCTTGATCAACAAAAACTGAACAGGAGTCACTGCAAATGTTTAGTTTTCATCATTTCTTTCACTGTCCTGCATCCAGACCCCAAGGGTGCTCAGGTAAATGTCAGGGTGACTGTCCACCCACCAGCCAAGTATTCCCTGTGCTCAGGTTTAAGAATGAAACTCATTTTCTGCTAGACACACCATGTGCCAAAGTCAACACGGACTTCAGAACTCCAATATGCATCTTCAAAGAAAACATACACTGTACAGTTCATCTGACCCCAAAGTTTTACCAAAGCAATCATCCCTGATCCCCCTTATCCTCAGCCCTTCAACTATGGGAGATTTATTCAAGAATTTATCTCCTTCCTAAAGAATGAAAGTGAGACAGTGGGGAGAGTGGTGTGAGGAGCCCTACATGGTGCAGACAGCTCACAGACAAACAGCCCCACGGAGCAAAGGGAGTCTTTGAACTGCCCTTGTCCCTGCATTACAGGCAAAGTGCAGAGAAGAAGACAAGTTGCATAAATGTGTTCATTTTCTTACTTATATGCTGATTGTCTATCTTATGAATTCTAATATAGTGTCATTATGCAAACAATTAAGTAAATACCTCCAGAAAGTACATTGCTAATGCATCTAAATTAAAGTGATTTCTTGCTGGTGTGATTTTTACCATATCTAAGGATGTACTTTGGGCAGGGAATGGGGAGGGAGGGGAAAAAAAAAGAAAAAAAAAAAAAAGGCAGTCAGCATTGCTAATGAAATTTGGTTCAAAATTGCTGTAATCCATTTTCTGATGAAGTGGCTCAGATGCATTTTACACAACCAAAAATATATAAGAGAGATAAAAACATTCTTTAATAATAATGCACTTCTGATGAGATGGAATATAGAAAATTACACACTTGCTAAATTCATCAGACTAGACGCAATCAACAGAGCAGTGGAGGTCACCTTTCCCCTGCCCTTGCTTGGCTTTCATAAACAATCACCTGAAATGTAATGCAGTGGTTGACTTTTTCCATTTGATTTAGACACTGAAATGCTCATTATTGTTTTCACACAGAGGAGTTCTAAAACTTATTTTCCATTTAACCTAAGTGCATATGAAAGCTAGAGATCAGGATGCTGGTCCATGAAAATAGAAACTACATTAAAATGGGTATTTTTTTTTTTTTCTTTAAAGGCAGGAATGGTATTTTGCATCTTGCATCTGGCTGTTAGTTTTTTGCCACTTCCAAACTATTTCACAGCTCCACAAGATTATACAGAAATATATAAGGGTCATGCATACATTTTCAAGTTTTAAATAAATAAATAGATAAACAGGTGAATAAACAGATTTAAAAAAACCCAGCATCACTATAATTCTTCTCACCTTAGAAGCCAAAGCCTCAGCACTTTCACGACATGTCTTCTCAATTTCAAGATGGTTCTGAATACAGTTCACTTCCTCAATAACCATGTGAGAAACTACGGGAAGAGTTCAAAAATTAGTCAGTATTTTCCTGAGATTGACACATTCCTCCCATGATCAGAAATACCATATCTTCTTTTGCTAGCTTTTCATTGTAAGCATTTCAAACACAGGGAAGTACATAGATAATCTCTACAGATAGGAATTGTTCTTAGCATTGAATATTTGGGTTGGCCCTTTAAGCAATTCTCTCAAGCCGTGTTTGCAGCTTTAGAGGGGCAACTGTAGAACTGAGCATAAACTTATGGAAGCAGAGGACCAGCAGGAGCCTCCTTGACAAACCTCATTCATCATCTTTATTTCACTAACACTTGAGGAATCAGAATGACACCTCTGAGATAATCCCTTAGGAGATGTTTATAAAGTTCCTCTTCACTTTCTGGTCTGTTTCTCATTCCCAGTCTCTCTGTGCTTGAGCAGGTCCTAAAATGAGCACCATGGTCTCACCTACCTCCACTGTTCACAACACAGTTTTCAACACACTCCCAAATTTTTCCCTGCAACCAAGACTGGGCTGTCTGACTGAAGCTGGAATGTATGGCTGTACATTTTTTGTCACAGCTGGAGGAGCAAGTGACACACCTGCCCTCTGCACTTAGAAAATCCCTAATACAATTGTGGGTACAGATCACTCTGTCAAAGACAGGCAAAAGAGTGACCAAAAAGTTCTGGAACAAATTCTGTTTTGTAACATAGGAGACCAAAGTGAATCAGAAAGAATTTAAAAGCGCAGATACATTTTGGCCTGCAATTCCACCCATTTCCCACCAGTACATATGTACTTTATGAGTGTTCAAAGTCTTAAAGGACAGGTTTAAGTTTGCACAGGGGAGCAAAGCAGGAAAACCAAGAATAGTTTTCCATTTCTCAGGCTCATTGATGCAATTCCTCCTTGGCTCCTGGCACCCTCATCCAATCCCAAACAGCAGCCTAGACCCTAATTCTGCAAGCCATTCCATGGCACAAATTCCTCCTCAGCCCAGCGTCAGGATTTCAATGCACAAAAAAGAACAACTTGAAGCTGAACAACACTTTGGGGCCAGAACAAGACTGGAAAATACAGTGTAAACACACAGGAATTTTTCTAGTATTTTTTCCCTTTTTCATCAAGATAAGCTTTAAAACCTAGGGATTTTATACCACTGGGTAGAAAACTCCCCTTGCCTTATTCCAAGAGTTTTGACCAAAGAGTGAAGAGAGCTATTTAAGCCATCTTTGATATACAGAGGTCATCTTAATAATTACAAAACAGGACTTCATGGTAGCAAAAAGAAGGTCATTAACTAATGTTATTTATGCAGCATTATATTTAACATCAACTGAAGTTTTCATTATTGAAGTTTTCTTGTTACCAGAGGAAACTAGCAACACACTGGTTTGCTAAGCAGCTGCACAAAAGACCCAAAATCTACAAAAAAGAAAAGGCAGGGCAGTGTACTGGTAAATCTTGGTCTAAAAACTACATTAACATGATGTCTTCTACCAGCAGTGCAACCAGACCTTTGTCTTTTTATTTCCATTTCTCCTGACTATGGAGAAATAATCTGCTCCAAACGTGTCCTACCAGCTGCTACATTTGAGAGACACACAAGACATACAATTGAGAGAGGAAAAGTTTCAGGCAGTACATCTCCCAGTCTCTTCTGGTTTTGTTCTTCTGAGCCCTGGGAGCTTTAAGCAGTGAGATGCTTTGGGCTGGATGAAGGAGCAGTGGAGATACAGAGCTGCTCCCATTTTATAGACAGGAATCTAAGGGCCTCAAGCAAGGCTAAAGTTAGGAAACAAGGATCGGGCTCTCATGGCAGAACTAGGGATTACTCTTGGTTCATTTAAACTTAATTAACCTGCAATTATGATTAACTCAGGGGAAAAAAGTCTTCCCAAATTAAATACAAAAAATATATTATTTCCTAAGTCTGTCCAAAGTTCTTATTATGTTAATATTAATATTCATAAAGAAGCACTAAGTGGCCTGAAACATCTCTAACCTTGACAGTTTTTTTCAGGGGTAATAATAATCCGCGGCAAATGCAGGCCAACCAAAAACCACTTAACTAATTAGTAGTTGCAGTCACCGAGAAAACATGAATCAACACTGTTATTACAAGTGGCACATTTGAGTGGCATCTAATTATGACTTGATGAGCACGATACTTGCATTATCAACATTACTACTGCATCCCATCAGGGACTAAAAGCCGCTGATGGCATTGACTGCGAGAAACTCCCCCTCAATGGTACCGCAGCACCCAACAATCTCCTTGGCAGGGGCACCCTCACTAAATGACATGTTAAGCATAATTACTGGTAGACATTGTAAATAAACAGGATTGGAAGTGAAAATTGTACCAAGTGCATAAGACACAATCTGACACATTGGAAGTGGCAGCCTTAATTGAGAGTTTCTTTGACTGCTCAAGATCATTTCAACTGCATTTCTCGGAGGACAGTGATTATAACTGTGGAGACAGACGGCATAATGGTATCAGCACTGCTGACAGAGCAGTGAATTAAATTGTATCTGCTGTTGTGTGAAAGCCTTGATGAGAGGTACAGATCCTTAGTGGTCTTATCATTATAACACAATGGTCATGTTGTCATCAACCTTGCTGGCTCCAATTGAAAAGAAATGATTGTGTGTTGAAGCTTTCCCCCCCACCACCACCTTCTATCTCTCGTGCTCAATAGAACCAATTTTCAGAGAGCTATGAAATCACGCAATAGGGCCTAAAATGCAGCTGCTTGGCATACAAACGGGGCCCCATTAAACTGGAATCACACACAATATGTGTTTATGCCAGGAGAACAAATAGAAGCTGAGTACAGGCCAAGTTTATTCACAGACACAAAGCCAATGTAGCTCTTCATCAATATAATTGCCTTTTATATTGTCGTTTAAATAATGGGCTCTATTATTGCTTTAAAATCCTAATATTCCTGGCATTTTATCACTATGTTTACAAGGTATGTCTTTTAAAAATGTGAAAGGAAGATAAAAGAAACCTATAAAATCTTACAACATCAAATATTACCTCAAATTTTAAGTCTTAACTACTTGACATTTTCTGCCACACTCCAGTATTCCTCATATCATAACAAAAACAAAACAGGCAGCCATTTTTCCAGAGGAATTGTACTTCTTAGAGAACATTCTTGGTTACCTAGGATCATTCAAGGCAGTAGACAATTCCTGTTGATTTCAGATTATTTTCCATAATTGTATCACACGAACTATTATAAAACAGAAGTGAGCAAATTCCTCTTTAACACAGTCACACAAAAGTACAGACCATGTGATTTCCTTCTCCTGCATTAACTTCATCCACATTTCTGATGCTTCACCGTGCAGTTCACTGTACTGGCACAAACCAGACGTAACAGACCACAGTCCCATTGTAATTGTCTCTTCTAAGGAGCTATTCCACTAGGATACTTCCACTCCCATTAGATGTGCTTTGTTGCTTCCAGACACCATACAGTTTCAATAGAACCATTACCATAAAAGTGCAAAACTGAATATTGAGGTTCTCACAGCCCAGACGAGACAGAACTTGCTCTAAAAATTAGCACATGAGAGCAATTAATCCTAAAAACCTTTCCTGGTGTGTCTATGCTTGAAGTAGTATTACTCCTTCATGAAAAGAATTGCCATTTTTATTAATATTATTATAATAATTATTAGGAATCTCAGCATCAAATCCCACTCACTCCAAGCATGCATCACTCCAAAAGTCACCTGCAGAATCCAGGTGAGATAGAGCCACATTTGCACCACTGTATTTTCACCACTTTGCACCTTGAGAGTGACTACCGATGCCAGAGAGCACAAATGCTGTAACAGCATTTATTCTGACTACTGTGGGCAAAGTCTCACTGGATTAGCTGCTTAAACTCAGCTTGCAAGGAGAAACAGCAAGTGGACCTGAATCTCAGCATTCTTAACACTGCTGTAGAGTGTGCAGAACAATGTTCATAATTGTCTACGTCAAGAAAATCCCACTGACATTGTCAGCTTACTTTTCTGAAACTCCTCCAGCTTTTTGACAGCCTCATCTCGTTCTTGCTTGATTTTGTCACACTGTAGGAAAAAAGAAAATTGAAATGAAACACTGATCCCAGTTATTTAATTAGCAGTCAGTCACAACATGCAAAATCAACCAAGATCAATTGCCAGCACAATAATGTACAGAAGCCTATCAAAGCATTTCTTTTTCCTTTCAGCCATCTAACATCAGTGGAAATTATGCATAAAAAATTCATTACTCAGAGTACTTCCCAGCCAAACTGGCACACTGTACTTGGTTTAGGTTCTGATTCAGAGCTACTCTGAAAATATTTTAAAGAGACACATTATCCAAAACTGATATAAGCAGTTATCCATGTTACACCAACAGAAGAAGCAATACTTTGCATGTCAAAAATAGGCTTTAGGTGTAGTTTCTTTAACACAAATAGACTCAGAAAAGAGGCCTACATTTCTATACCCACTATGTGCAGGGAAAACCTCAAAGCCAATCATCAGGGACATGCTGTTTAATTTCATTACATCATGAGCAAAGTTTAGCTTTGTAGAGAGAAATGCACTCGTGTTCATGCTTTAAGGAGCTCCTATCACCTCAGTTTTATAAATTTTGTGGTTATTATTACTAACACTACACAGGCCTGCAATCACTGATCTTATGATGGAACGGATTCTTCACAAAGAATAAAACAGATGTGAAAGAGTGTTCTCTAAGAAAACCCATTCTGTAAGTAAATGAAAGAACTCAAAGAAATGAGTAAAATTCACAAGAGATGCAGTCAGTGATTAACCACAGTGTGAAAAACACATGACCCAGGGGGAAGCATGACTGGCACACAAGGTGCCCTACACACACATCCTTCCTCACACACGGCTGGGCATGTTCACAGCAATAAATCAACCTGAGACCATGAGTTAACTTCTGGAAGAGGTCTGTGTGACTGAGCTCCTTATAGTGCAACTCCAATTACAAGGATGGTGGCCACTGGAACAGAACTGGGTAAAAAAAACCAAAAAAAAAAAAAAAAAAAAAACCAAAAAACCCCCACCAACCCTGAACTGAAATGATTTTGCTCGATTTTCGGTTTTTCCACATGAGGAGCCACTTTGAGTTAGCTGGGAAAGGAGCCTGCTGTTAAGCAACAAGAAGGGGGAGAGTCTGATTCAAAGACAGCCAAATTCAAGAGAACTCTTCTATCAGCTACAGACGACCTTGGATGAGACCCAAAGAAGGATTTGCTCATGGGCAAGGCGAGGATGCCACTGGTGCTGGCTCAGGGGAAGCTGCTGGCTATCTGTGGGAGCAAAAGGAGCTGCACTCAAGAAGCAATCTCTCTTCTCATGGCACTGATGAGGCTTCAGGGGACAGAGGCTGAGTAGGGGGACAGGTCAGTCACCAGCTGCTGTGAGGACTGTGAAACAAGGCAGAGCTGCAGAAGGAGCAAAGACATGCTGAGCAAGCAGCACTGGACAAGGACTCACCATTTCCCGGGGCCCTGTTAACAAAGAACCTGTAAAGAGAATCTTGCAGAGGAGAGGTGGGGAAGGGAAATCTCTGCATGACTCTCGCTGCCCTCCCTCCATTTCCTCAGCAAAAATCTGGGTTACCTTTGTGGCAGAAGTGCAGTGTAAGAGCAGAAGTCAGTGAAAGATGCAGAAGGTGTTTCTGGCTGTTCTGCCGAGCCCAGTTCTGCCACAAAAGGGAACTGGTGGGAGCTGCTGCCTCTCTGGATTTCCCAAGAAAGACCCTGGAGCCACAATGACATATTTCACCCACACATGATTTTTCTGCACACTGCAGGCTTTCAGCCCACTGCACATTAAGTGAGCAAATGCCTTCAATGCTTAATTTAAAAACCAGGAACATTAGCATTTTAAGGATCTCATCTGTTGCCTGTGGAAGTCAACAACTTTCCTACTGATGAAAACCTTGATGTAGAGGACATAGCACACTCCCTTATCCCAACGACAGGAAAAACTCCTTTTAAAATCCTCCAGGCAGCAAAAACTCCTTTCAAAATCCTCCAGGCAGCAGGCTGTAAGGCAAAGCAGCTTTCCCTGTGCAGTGAAAGGGGAAGTTAAATGACCTATTCCACTTCACCTCGAGTGCTATTTGCAGAGAGAGCTCCATTTGGACCACGGCAAGCTGACTATTCTCCTCATAACTGCCACATTTCTCTGCACAATCAGGGTCTCTAGGCTTGGGTCTCTGCAGAGCAATTCCTGCTCCCAGTTGCAGTTTTCTCAATACCTTTCTTTTGCTGCTACTGTGCTTCAGCATGAAAGAAGAAGAAGAAAAGGAGAGTGGGAGATTGCTGCCCTTGCTGAAATGATCAATGGAAAGCACTTTGCCTTCTGTCTGGCAATCAGAGCCATGCAAGCAGAGCTGTTACAGGTCCTTCCAAAAAATACCCTAGTTTATCTTCTAAGAATTAGAAAAATTTGAGATTTTCTTTAACTACTTAAACTGTTTCAAATTTGAAATTTACACAAAAATAAAAAGCCTATAAACTATGTTTCATAATAAAAAATACTGTCGCCCTCTAAAATAAATTGACCTTACCTTTAAAACTGAAAAGTTTAAAAATCAAAATTTAGACATATGAGCTGCTAATAAAATGCTCCACAGAAGTCTTAAAAGCTCATAACCATCTCACTTTTCAAAAAGGCAATAGTGTATACACCACAGTGTGAAAAACACATGACCCAGGGGGAAGCAAGACTGGCACACAAGGTGCTTACACACACATCCTTCCTCACATAATAAAAAATACTTCCTTCCTTCATAATAAAAAATTATACAATATAATCAATGATATATACAATATATAGTAGAATTATCTATAATAGAAGTATATACAGTAGAATCAATAATGGACAAAAGTATCACTATTCCTAAATATTAAAAGGCAAATAGTGTAATGTTACTATAAAATCTACTGTTCACTTTATACATTCAAGCACATGCAACTGCTAAGGAGAAACAGTTTCCTTGTATTTACTAAGCTTCCCCTTTTCAGTGTTATGGGATAGCTCCAAATTAAAGTTGTCTAAACCTTGAATAAAAATTAAAGTTTGTAGCTCCTAGACTGCCAGTCAATTTTCAGTTTTTAACTTAAGAGCTCCAGCTTCTCTGCAAAGTAAAATAAGCATTTATTCTATTTTATTTAACATATTTAGTATTAGTAATCTAATATTTATACCACCATTATCTCACTTATAAAAACCCCAACAATGTAATCAGAGAATATTGTAGTCCTGAACTGGCTACAGGGCTCAGTGATAATCTCCCAGCAGTAAAAATACATTGCACCTGCATTTTTAGAAATTAACAGTCCAGTTGCCAAAATTAATTTTGTGAATAACTCCATATATTCTTCATCTTTGCAGGCACAAGTTCAGAAGATTTGTCAATCCCACTCCTTTCAGATTTTAGCCTTCTAGGTAGCTAATACACAAGGCAATATTTTAATTTCTAGTTTCTTGTCTATTCTCTACTAACAGGCTTCTTTTTTGCCAACTATTTTGCACATAAGCTCCTACAAACTTCAGTAAAAGGCCTTCAAAGGGCAAAAACAACAGGCAGATTGTTCAGCCCAGATATTAAGATGCAAGAAGTTCACGTAGTAGTCATTTAGTCAATTAAACCATTGCTAAGCAACACAAGAGACAATTCTTTCCCATTTACACAGATTGTGAAATGTATGCAGATTTAATGCTTGTTCTAAAACTGTGAGTTTGGTGCAGTGCTCAAAAGTATCCAATGACATTTGCAGTACTCTACTCAGAGAAACAATGAGCATGGCATCAAGGCAGAATCCCTTCCCCATTCCCACTTGGTGACAAAACATATCATCCACTCCACCCGTGTGCTTTAGCAGAGCAAACACCATGAATGATGTATCAGAGATACAGAATTACACCTACTGTTTTGGATAGCTGTCTTGCTTTTTTTTCCCCCTACTGGCAGCATGACAAAACACTGTCAAAACCAGCGTTCAGAGTCATTTCTGTCTGATTAGCAAGTAGTCAAATATTTATTCATGATCTGACTCTGAATATGTCAGAACTGCATATTAAGTTACCCACATTTGTGTGCAGATGAACATTAGTTATCCATTTTTGGGGGGCTGGTATGACTGTTTTCTTGGCTACATCAATAAAAAAAGGTGACCTAAGAGACGTAATCTGCCAATATAATTTTGCCTCCATTGTTTCTAAAAGTATTTTAAAACACTAACAAAAAATGTCTGGGGAAATGTTGTCAGAGACTCCACCAGTGGTCTCCAAATTGGCAGTTTTGCACGACAATGAGGAAGAAACACTGTGAATGAAAGATCTTGTCTTTTGCTCCTGAATTTTCATGGTTATTAGCATCCCTTTCAAAGCATCCCTTTCAAAGCAGCAGTGCTTTGAACAATGTAATCCATGTAAAAGTCAATTGACTTCCTAATTTTAAGGAAAAATATGGAACAAAGAGCATAAATTTTCAAAAATTAAAATTATATCTTAAGTTACCTGCCCATTATCCACTAAGTTCCGTGTGTCTAATGGAAACTAGGACAATTTCTGCATGCACAGCTCATCTTTCAGAGCCATTCAAGCACAGCAGTGACTTAGGAAAGTATTCCATCAAGTGTACCAAAAGCACACACACACACACACACACTGCTATTTAATTCCTCTGTGGCACCTTCCACACACAGTCTGCAAGTCACCTGCTAAAAAAATTAACACCTCATTCTCCTATCCACGCAATTATGTGACCACAGCTGATACAGAGGAAGCCATTTGCTGACATTCACAGTGACAGACAGTGGCAGAAATAGGAACAGAAGTCACCCACAACTTCCCAGACCCACAGGCAGAGAAAGTCTGTGCTACATTTTTTCAGCAGCAGGTTTGATCCTGCAAAGCACAAAGAGATACAAAGCAAGAGATGCTAAGGACCTTTAGGATTACTCTGCCCTGTCATAACACAAGGAATAGTTTCTTCCAGTACTGGCACTGGAAACAAATATAACCATGAACATTTTTTTTTTTTTTTCGGTGGAAGAAATGCACTTAGAGCCTCACACTTAACCACTTGAGTGGTTGAGTCCAAGCACTTGAACAATGAACCATGACTGCTTACACAAGCACACCAGTTTGCAGGATGGAGTTTTTGGAGAGAAAACTTGCGTAACAACTGAAAATCCAGCCCTGAGCACGTGTTTAACTGATTTGCTCAGCTAGGAATGTAATCCCTATACACTCAGGCTTGGGGGATTTTTGGGTGTTATGCAAGAATTCTGCAAAAGTTCAGAGCAGCCTCCAGATGAAACACACAGGAGTAGCTAGAGATATGCAGCTGTAGGAAAGAAGCCTTGTGAGAGGGAGGAGCAAGGAGGCAAGAAGAGCAGAATGGAAAAAACAACCTCAGAACATCTCATTCCATCTCAATTTCAGAAATGAAATTTTTCATTGAAATTCCCTCTGAAGAAAAAAAAAATTAAATAAAAACATAGCTCAAGGGAAGTCTCCCCACTCCTCCCTTCCCAAGCTAAACAAAGCTTTGCTGAAGAAACACCAAAGCTGATGTAACTTGGGTTCAGGGCAGAGCTGGGAAGCCTGTTTTTCATTGGGTGCACACATGTCCTGGCATGGCACTCCCCACACGTGACAGAAGCCAACAGCCAGCATGGGACAAGCTAAAGGAAAAGAGCAGTGCAGGGCAGGATGCTGAAATCCCTCCCAAGCTGCAATGGTTTGGAGACTGCAAGAGAAACCTGCCCAGGTGTTAAACATGCTCCTACATGCCTCCCTTTCTGCTGTCAGAGACAGCATTCTGGGCTGGATGGAGTCTTGGTCTAAGTCAGTCTTATTCTCATTTTCTTCTGTGCATTTCCTCCAAACAGCAAAGAGAGAGGACAGATTTCCTGGGATAAGATCAGCAGAACAGGAATGCAGCAACAAGCAAACTGAAAAGGACAAGGAGGTCGGAGGATAGGAGGGAATGAAGTACATTGTGCTGTCAGTAGAAATACACATGATCTTTGCTGAATCATAAGTGAACATAAGTATCAAGTAAGAAAAGAGTTAAGGACAAGCTCTTCTCAATACAGCCTTGAACTGAAACATTTGTAACTAAAAACGGCCATTCCAAAATGATTTCAGAAGAAGCTGAATTAAACCTACAGCTCTTGGCAGCTAACAGGGATTTAAAAACTAACAGATTACTTACATCTTCAACTCACTCACTGGAGAAGGAGAATTTTGCTTACAATACAGTGTAGCGCTGACTCCCCTGCATTCCTCTCTACCTTCAGAAATCATATTCCTACATTATGAATGTTCAGAAGCTGAGGGAAGTTGTTCTCTTTTTTTTTTCTTTTCAGTAATTAAGTCCCCTGTGCAAATGAAGTTGTAATAAAACAAGACTTAGATCACAGAGAAACAATTTTATCTGAACACGTGACTTGGTCTATTCTCCCACTGTTATCACAGACATACCTGGTAAAGCAGCAACCACACAAAATATATTTACAGGAACTTTTCTGCAGTAGGACAGCCAGAACAGTTGTGAGAGTTGCATTTATTGCTCCATAAAACACATAGGTACAAGTAATATTTATTATTATTGAGTGAACTCAAAAAAGCAGTCAGCAATCTGCCACAGTCCACAAGGCATTTCAGTACTAAATTAATAATTGATTCATACAAACCTCTTCCTTCGTTTTCTTATTTTCTGCTCTAAGCTCTTCATATTCACCAATAGCTACACAAAGGGGAAAAAAAAAAAGGTTAATACAGCAGTACCTCTTCCCAAATTAGCTCTCCATTTGATTAAATTGAAAACTCTTCTGTTTGTCTATGCAGACTTCTTAAATAACATGGGTCATAAACTTCATTAATAGCCTGTTAATATCCTATGAACTGGACAGCCCTCTAGAATTGAAGCAATTAGGAAGTGTCTGAAGAAGATGGTAGCTCCCAAAACAATCAATTTTTGATCAATGCAGAGTTAAACAATCTTATTGATTGAGTTCAAAAATTAGAAGGTGGATATACTGGTTTGCAGTGACCATTTCAAATCCACACTGGCTCAGGTTACAGATCAATCCTAGAAAGAATGGTTGGTGTGATACATGGGAACTTGCAGAGCAGCTGATCCATGCACCAGTAAAACAAGGGTCTCCCATCCATCCCTTTACTTTGTCCCCACTTCTCCTTATGTACCCAAAATTAGATGCCCAAGAAGCAGGAAAAACAAACAACAAAGTAACAAAAAAAAACCAACAAAAACCCAACAGGTAGCTGAACAAACAAGAAACCACAGTGGTGAAACAATATATTTCCTACACAGGAGCACAAAGGCTGTGCCTCTTGGTCACTGCTCCACTGCCAAGCTATTCCTGTTCCCTTCAGGAAAATAAGGGAAGAGACTTCTACCATTCAGAGGCAAGAAAAGGAATGCAAACTGTACCAACAGATGCAATTCAAGTTTCTTCATACTTGAAAACTGCTCGTGTTTGCTTGCCTTTAAGGCAAAGTTATTCTTGACATTCAATACTTTACAAAGGACTGAAAAATGTAAATACAGATTTGCTCCACCCTCAACAGCTCTCTTCACACACTCCATGAACAGAGAGCCCTGACTCATTAGCCCTGAAGGAGAAAATAACAGAATATTCTGGGCTAACCCACCCAAAATGTATTCTCAGCCAACCCCGCTATTTCTTACAGTAAAAGAGTAAAACCCCAAAAGAGCCAACATGAGTGAACACAGCATGTTCCTTCACAACAGTGGCTTCACTTATTCACCAACTACTCACTCCACAGCTCAGCTGGCCAGAAGGGACTGTCCTGGAAACACATCAATACCCTTTATCAGTATTAAACTAAGCAGGTAACTTTGTATGCAGAAGCTCCTTTAATTATAACTGAGTCTTTTGATTTTCAGTTGTGAACCTGTGTCTCCTGAACCTGAATTTGCTAACAAAATGTAAGTATTATCTAAATTAGATGTTTTATATATTAGGTACTTACTATGGCTGAATAGGACTTATGACTAAAACAAGGCTGTAAGGGTAAAGGTATATAATGACTATAATTCACAATGAACAACAGGAAAGACACCTTCATTCACACAGAGTGAGGTGGTGACTCTTCCTACTCTTTTTATTAAAAAATTAATCAACCCCTTTCCTAAAGCTGCATACTAAAAAACACAAGTTGAAGGAAAAAAAAAAACCCAAACTTTAAAAATGCTACATGCATATACTTCAGTACTTATACTGCAAACCAGGGCAGCTCTACAGTCAATTGAGAGCCATTCCATGCCAATCAATAAGTAATGGATTTAAAATCCACTTATTTACTCAAAAAATAAGTAGAGCTGTCCAAGCAAGCGTCACTCCACTGTTTTTGCTTCCATACCATGGACCAGGCATGTCTTTACTGGTACAGGCAGGAGAAAGAGCTGATGGTGCAAGAAGTGCTCTGCTCCAGATGAAACAAGCTATCCCAATTAAGTCATATTTTGTTGGCAGAAGTAAACTAACACCTGGCTTTTTGGATATATCATTAGAGACAGAATTACCCCTGTCAGCACCAGAAGCTTTCATGGAATTGCTGCCACCACATTGCTCCTCCCAGTGCACAGGGAACAGGAAGAATCAGGCCAAGAGTGTTTTGAAAACCCTCAAAGAAAAATGGCCTCCTACATGTACAGCATGCACAAGACTGTGAAGGGCTGTCAAAAGGATAAAAAAAAGCCAAAAGGAATCAATTTTCCCCTTGTTCACCATTTTAGGCTCAAAGATCCCTTCTGCTAAATCCAACTTACCAGTATTTCAACGGGATGCAGTGAGGCTCCAGCAGCACCAGCCAGGGCACACTATTTTCAAATAATGCCTGGGTGGCATTTTTAACACTTCCTTCTGTTAAGGACAATCTATGGGACAGCATTACACTCAGCACCTTACAATGACTCCAAATCCTGACTCACAATACACAAACCTATTATCAGGCCTAAAGCTTACATGGGCAAACCAAGCTTTTGGTCAGATATCAGTTGCATTTGCTGAAACCTACACAGCTCAATTACCTTACAGATCTTTAAAAAATAAATAAAAAGCACCTGTGTAAGTACACAAAGTTAAGTGTTAGGTACAAATACGGTAAGTCAGCTCCTGCATCTGTGTCCCTATATGCCTTGATTTCACTCAAATCTGTGAAAGTGTGTACAAGTAAATTTAATTAAGACCTGAATTTGCATTTTGCAGTCTTACACCTTCCTTGAAAAAACAGGGCAGGAAAGCTAAACACACTACTGCCTGATAAAGACCAACCACTAAGCTCACACCAAAAGATTTGCCTTCACAAGTTTCTGAAAAAAAAAAAAAAGATAAGGTTCAACACAAGAAACTGAAGTGGAAAAACATCTGAACTCTAATACATTCAAGAAGGATGGGTTGTGCTGGGGAATGATGGCTGCTTAAGATACACATACAGGTACATGAGGAAAAATCAAATTACAGAGCAGCTGACTATAGAAGGAAAGACAGCAGCCAAGAAGGTGTCCTAAGAAATTCCCCTGGCCATAAAAATTATCCATCTGCCACAAAGTAGAATGAATTTGTCAGACCACATTAGGAGCTTGTCAATAGCATACATTTAAAAGGTACTGCTCTGAGATATTGCTGTCAGATTGGCAGTCTAGACTCTTCCTAAGAAGATACATTTAACATGTTCCCTTATTCAAAGGTAGTGACATTATAGGAAAAAGTTTAAAGAGATCAAATAGATCATAAATTAAAAAAAAAAAAGTACACAGAGCCAGAGTGCTTGGGACTAGAGATTGGAAATCATCACACTTCATCAAATCCAGCCAACAAACACAGAGCAAAGTTAGACCATTTGAAAATGAAGAAAAAAATCCAGGCAATATAAATACCTTTAGTATATGTGTGGTTAGCAGCAGCTGTTAACCACTGTAATTTAGCAAAGTGACCAGAAATGTGGCTGTGACAGTACTGAAGTGTAATTTTACCTAGTTTATAACTCCAGACACTTTGATCACTGACTCTCATTTTCAACTGAACAAAAAAGGGCCTATTGCAGAAGATGACTCTGTCTTTAAGGGCAAGGTACCAACAGTGCCAATAAAACCAAAGACAAACAAGGCAATCTTCCAGGCAGGTAATTGACTACTGTTATGATTCAGCTGTTAGTCAAGTTTGCTACCATTCCTCAGGTTCTACAACCAACCACTAATAACACAAAGTTTTGCCAAACTGCTTCTTTTTTTGTTTTAAGTCTTTCCCATAGAAATATAAGGGCCAGTTGAATAGAAGTGTACATCACTGGAAACATCACTTACAGTGAGGCAGGTAATATTTATAGTGAAACTGCTGTAATAAACGATGACATTTCAGAATACTATTTGTTGGAGGATTAAAACTCCAACACTTTTAAGTCCAAAATCTCATCAATACAGAGATCTTGTTTCTTCATGATGCTCACTTTAAACTTAGTAATGGAGCAAGCTGAAGAATGATCAGTATCAGGTATCTGAGTCCAACACACAGGACTTGGAAAATTCAGCATGGGTGAAAGATAAGAGTATCTTACACACAGATGGCTTCAGTGTCCTTGTTGCTGCTCAGAGCTCTGCCAAACAGCCAAGCAAATTTGCCCAAGCCCCAGAGAACTTCACAGCTGCCACTGAGAATTGAGTGGGCAGCTACAAAACACCTGCCTCAGGTTCAATCCCCTGACCTTGGTGAGGAGAAGTAAGAGCAGCAGTTGAAATGTGACAGCAGTCAGCCACGGATGCTGCTATGGCACCACTCCTCAGACATTTCATTTACCTGGTGCCAGGCAAGCCTCTCAAGAATAGAAAAACACATCCTGAAAAAGAAACCAAGCCAACAGCTACTGAATGAATGTCTTCTGAAACCTTTCCAAATGTTCCATTTGCATTTTCCAGAAATCTGACTACACTTCAAAATGCTACAAAAACCTGAAGCTGAACACAGCTCTGAACGAAATAAAATTAGGACAAGCCTGTGTACCCATTACCCCAAATATTCAGATCCAGGAGATCCTTCCACCAACTCCATTTATTCCCAAAATAATAGTGTCATCTGCATTTGGAAGCAATAAATAAGAAAATTAAGAGACTCCTTCCAACAGACCATCCTAAAATTACTTGAGGGAAGTTGGTAGTATCTAAAATAGTCTTGTTTTGCTATCAATAAGAATGGAGGGGACACTATCTATTCCAAATTACAGTTTATAAAGAGTTAGCAAATTTACTTATCTACAGTAACAATGTATTTTATCTAACTTAGAGAATAATTTAATTTATGTCATTACCTTTTCACTACTTGAGTTTTTCACTCTAGGAACCAGAGGCATCAGTCAACACAACTTAACTACTGATTTTAACTATGTGTGCTACCATTTCTTTGCATGGGCATCCCCCGGCACGTTTTACATCTGTTTTAAGATGTAAAACAGAAGAGTATTTTAATTTTTTTCCCCACTGGCTAACTTTTTGCCTACAAAAAACAATTTTCCCACCAGCCACATAATCACAAAAGTGTATGTTAGCCTAACAACAACACACCAAAACTCCTGTGTTTAAGGATGAACATTCACCAAGAACAGAGCATTACAGGACTGGGTCTGCCAAGTACAGCTTCTATTTCAACAGCTCAGGTGGATCTGGGTCAGCCAGTCCTCAAGTTACAGTAACTTTCCCTTGAACTAATTCCTCTAGTCCTGTAAAATTTCCTTAGACATTAAAGGACACCCAGCCCACTGGAGGAGAGGACTTTCAGAGAGCAGAACTGAAGCCCTGCTCTAAACAATTTCAACAGGCTCAGTTTTCTCTAAAGAATACCATAAACTTGTCTTTTTTGCAACTTATCACTGTCATTTTAATAAATGCTCTCTTGGAGGCAACAGTACTGGAGGGAAGCAGTCAGTCAGCAAGAGAACCAGATTTTGAGCCGTATTTTTTGGTCTCAGATTACCTAAATACTCAACTGTAAGATTATCATTTTACACCTAATGAATCCTTCCAAGGCAGAATCTATCTTGTGCTGATGGTAATCGTGAATTTCCGAAGCTGAGCATACAGGAAAAACCCAAAAAGTGACAAAGCAGGTCATAAATAGTCCATTAATATTCAAATGAAACTTGGTTAGGAAAAGCTTCTGCTATACAGCAAAAGTGATGGAGCACCTTTATGGTCAGAAGGAATGACAGAAAGATGGGCACTGATCACACCCCTGTAATTTCACTCCTTTACACAACTTTGCCCAATAGTTCCTTTCCAAATTGCCCCTCCCCGGCTCGCGGGAGAGCAGGAGAGCTCAGCAGTGGGAAATACCAGATGTGAATTCCAGCGTGGCTTCTTCACACCTCCTGCACATGCAGCTGTGGCACAGGAGGCAACACCGACCGCTTGGTGCATGGGAAGATGTTCACAATTCAGACAGCTCTTCAAAGGTTTTAATGTGCCCACCTGACTAACTAAGGCTGCAGCTTTGCTGGATCAACCTGGCTCAGGGACAGACTGACCACAGGGGAGCTAAAAACGGCTCCTGAGCACCCCAACTCCTCTCCAAGCACCTTCGTGCAGAGGATTAAATATTGCAGCGTTCTAGTTTCTGAGTCAGACTATGCACTCATGAAACTGAACATGCTGAAATTTTGGCCTTTCCTACTAAAGCACCGAAAGTGACTCACACACGGACCAAACCAGCACAGGATGGAAGTACTAGAGTGCTACAGAAACCGACAGCGCATCAGGACACCCCTGAGCTATCCGCGGGAAGTTTTCTCGCTGATGAGGGGGACAGGGACGGCAGGAGCTAGGTGGGTCGAGCCAGGACCGGACCCTGCAGCACGGAGCGGGAGATGGGACAGGCTGACAGGTTAGCACGGCCTGGCTCAGCCCCACGTGAGGCTAAGCTCCTCGGAGGAGCAGCGAGGCGGACAGGCTGTCACCCCTGGAGCTGTCCGGTGCTGCGGGCTCTGAGCTCCCCGCCAGGGCAGCATCCGCGGCCCATGTGCGGCACCGTCGCCTCCCGCCACCGCCATCGGCCCCCGCGACGGCCGCGCTCGCAGAGCCGCTCCCGTCAGCGGGGCTGGAAAAGCCCTCCGAGGTCATCGACTCCAACCCATCTTCAGCCAGAGCGGGCACCTGCGGGGCGGCGACGCAGCCGCGGCGGGGGCCCACATGGGGAAGAGCCAACACGTTCCACTCCCCTGCTTTATTTCATTAAGGCTTTTATTATTTCCCTCCGCATGGGCAGAGCAAGGGACCTGGGAGCGGGGCCGGGGGACGCCCAGGCCGCGCCCGCCCCGCCGCGCCCCGTCCCCCGGCGGGCGCGGAGCCCTCGCCCCGCGGCGGCCGCGCTCCCGCCGGCAGCCCGGGCCCGCGGCGGAGCGGGGGGAGCCGCTTTCTCCTGCGCCGGAGGCGGCGCCGCCCGCCCCTACCTTGGTCCTTCAGGCTGGCGAGGAGCTCCAGCTGCTTCTCCTCGTCTGAGCTGTTCATCTTGCCCCGCCGCCGCCGCCACGGGCCGGCGGCTGCCCCGCTGCGCTCCGCCCCAGCGAGCGCCGCTTCACCTGGCAGCGGGCGGGCGGCGGCGGCCGCAGCCCCGGGGCGCGGCGGGCGCGGCGAGCGGCCCGGCCCGCTCCGCTCTGCACATGCCCAGACTCCCGCGGCGCCCCAGTGAGCATGTGCGGGTGCGGGCACGGCGGGCCCGGCCCGGGGCTGCTCTGCCGGGCGGGACGCGCTCGGGGCGGGGGTCGCGGCTGCGAACGGAGTGGCAGATCAGTTCGGCTGGAATAAGTTTCGGAGGTCATCGAGCCCAGCCTGTGGCCGAACACATCCGTGTCAACCACACCATGGCACCAAGCGCCACGCTCAGACTTTGAACAGCTCCAGTGATGGTGACTCCACCACATCCCTGGGCAGCCCGTTCCAATGTCTAATGAGCCATTCTGTGAAGAAATTCTTCCTAATGTCCAACCTAAACCTCCCCTGCCTTAAGACTGTGCCCCCTTGACCTGTCGCTGGTTTCCTGGGAGCAGAACCTGACCCCCAATTGGCTCCAACCTCATTTCAGGGGATTGTAGAGTGAGAAGGTCTCCCCGGAGCATTCCCCAGACTGAACACCCCCACTCCTTCAACTTCTCCTCATAGGACATGTGCTCCAGACACTCCACCAGCTTTGTTGCCCTTCCCTGGACTCGCTCCAGCACCTCAGTGTCCTTCCTGAATTGAGGAGCTCAGAACTGGACACAGCACTTAAGCTGTGGCCTCACCAGTGCTGAGTACAGGGGAAGCATCAGGCCCCTGATGACACAGGAAGTGTCCTGGGCCTGCTGCCACGCTGTTCCTGATACAGACCAGGATGCCTTCTTGGCTGCAGACCAGCACCCCCAGGTCCATTTCCACCGGGCTGCTTGCCAGCCGCTCTCGCCGAGCGTGTACTGCTGCAGGGGTTGGTGTGGCCAAAGTGCAGCACTCTGCCCTTGGCCTTGCTGAGGTATCATGCTGTTGGCCTTGGCCCATCGATCCAGCCTGTCCAGGTCCTGCTGCAGACCCCAGGCAGGGTCTCCCACAGCGTCAGTCCCCCATGAGCTGGGATTAAGCCCTCCTTCCCTACTCCCCACACTGCTGCCCGTGTGTGGCTGCATTTTTAATGTGCCCTTTTGCACAGCTTGCATAGCACAGCTTTCCACCGAGGAGTCCTTGCCCAGAGAGTGGTGGGGACATAAAACAGCTGTTTGAGTGCCTTGGTGCAAAGAAAGCTAAGAGGTTTTAAAAGAACTCTGGAAGCTTGTATTACTGTTTGTGAGGATCCAAGGGAAAGCAACTACGTGCCAGTGTCCAGCACTTAAAGGAAACTTGGGTACAACATTAGCGCAGAGGGCTTTGACAGAGACCTGCTGTGTTCACCTCAGAAGAACACACTTCTCTCTACTATTCTCTGATGATCCCTATCTGAAAAAGGAGGGGATCCAGTCATAATCTCTGTATTAAAGTGGTTACCCTACCCAGCTTACCCCAAGGCTGACAGTAAGTGCAATGCAGAGTTTGCTTCTGTTTATACATTTTGCTGAGCTCTAGCAGCAGTCAGCTGAGCAGCAGCTATCTCCAGACTGACATGGGCAAAGGTACAGTTCATATGCCTCCCTCCCTCCTTCTTTAGCAAACATCCACCAATCCTTGTGGCAGGCAGGTCAGAACACACTGACGTGGCAACATTAGTTAGAAATACCAGAGTGAAAGGAAAAAGACCCTGCTACAAATAGTTGCTCAGTCCTCCTGCCTCCTTCCTCCCATACAGTATCCTCTAGTTTTCCCATTTTACCTAGTAAACCTTTAAAACATGAAGAGACTCTATGTGGATGATTTTCAGCACTTTCTGTCCTACAGGTAGTTAATGACACGTGTAACATCCTGGAAAGAAGCCATAAGAACCATGTGAGCTGTGCTATGTTTCACAGGTGTGTTATGCCCCAAGGCAGAGGCAAGTTCATGGGCTAGTCAGCTTATTTTGAGCTAGTCAGCACAAAACATCTTTAACTGTACCAAATGCAAAATTATGAATTTGTCTTCCTAGTCATATGCAAAGAATGGGAAATGACCTTGGAAAACGAAGGCTCTGTAGAGGAAGTGGGAGGCAAAGTGCAAGCAATTATGTAAGTGCTGTCAGAAATTACTGCTGCAAAAGAATGGGGGTATGTTGACAGCAGGGTAAAAAGTTTCTTCTGTGACACTGACAGGACCAAAATAAATTTTCTGTATCCAGTTCTTTAAAAATTGGTACAAAAAATTTAAGGAGAAAGCACAAGAGAAAAAAAATGACCTAAGGTTTGAGGAGAGTGCTTTGCAACGAGAGACCTCAAACCCTTGATCTTTTTAATTGAGCGAAAAGGAAACAAATTATTTGGTTATGGCAGTTTCAATACTTGAGGGCTTTTCAGCCTAGTGGAAAAGAGTCGACCAGAATCTCTCTAACCAGAAGCTGAACTTAAAAGCTACAAATAAAGCCACACATCAATAAATGCCTCCATTTGAAGGAACACAGAGGTCCTATTTAGGTCCTTGGAGTTCTGGGATGACCCTGGTTTGAATAGCCCCCACTTTAAGTCAGAGCAGTTTTGCCAGTATTTTACTTTTTAGTGTCCTTTCTTGGGCTGCCTTGTTGGCTTCCCTTCAGCCACAGGTCTCCTTCCAAGTCCCTCTTCCCATTGCCGATATCGTTCCCTTTCATTTCCAAACCAATTTCCTTTATGCAGAGTAATAGCAGGATTTGCAAAAGAGTCATTGTAGGGTTGCTTATCCCTGCGCAGTGCCAAGGCACTGGACATTTTCATCCTCCAACAATGTTCTGTCTGTTGTATGCAGCCAGAACAGAGCATACAATCCCTTTGATATCTGCAAAGGCTGCAAGTCAATTCTTCCATTATTTTATTTGTTTGCTCAAGTTAAAGTAATATGTCCACATCAAAAGAATTCACTTCCATAGTTTCTATATTAGGGCTTCATAAGTTTTGGTTTTGTTTTTATTTGATTATATTTACAGCCAGTTACAATACTTTGAAAAGTCAGCATTTAAAACAAGGACCTCCTTGTTTCAGACCATGCTGGTTGCAAGAATAGGATGGCTATCACTGCAGTAGTATTATTTATTATTACTATAGTAGTAGTAAAAATAATAATAATAATAATATATTAATCAATTGTGGCTAATATTTTTCTAAGGACATAGCAGAAAAGTTAACTCCATTACTAATAACTGATGTCCTTTGGGAGGCCAAAATTCAGATGGATTCATCATAGCTCTAAATTCTACCAACTCATGGCTGCAATGCATGAAAATCTGTCTGATAGTCTCAATTACACAGTAGCCATCAATCATATAAAGTAGGCTAATTACAGGGGGGAAAAAAAAAAAAAGGAAATAGAAAATACTGGAAGTTCTAACTTTGTCTTACTTTGGGATAGATCTTAGTGAGGTGTTGGACACCTCCTGTTATTCTAATGCTTGAACCTGATGCAAATGATCAGTTCCCAGCAGGTGTGTGTAAGTCAGGCTGTTGTACCTGCTTGCATATAATTTTTTCAACTTTTTCCATGGTTCACCTCTTGGATGGGACCTTGATGAGTAGTCAAATTATGGACTTGGCAAGCTGAAAATATTACAATGTGACAAACTGGACCAGGTTGCAGTGATTAGTCACATAACTCCTAAATTCATAGGATCTAGAGTAAAGACCTAGGAATTCGTAGCATAATAGAATTTTTGAATTTTGAAATTTTGAATAATTAAATTTTAAACAATTATCATGCGTATGAACCACTTTGATCCGGGACTGCCTAGAAACAGTTTTTACTTTATCACTAGTAAAGTGTGGACTTTATCTCTAAATCCTTAGAATTTTTTTTCTCATATATTAGCTGTTTAGCATAACAACACTCATAACTGGGCATACAGAAGTAAAGATTTTGGTACCCTATCAAATAGGTAAAACAGTCAGGAAGTTGTGGTTGTTATCTATCTATCTAATCTATCTATCTGTCTGTCTGTCTGTCTGTCTATCTATCTATCTATCTATCTATCTATCTGTCATCTATCTAAAGTATGCCTATTCCCATTCCTCATTTTGGGATAAAATTTACTCAGACTTTCTAATGGATATCAAGGCAGCCTTAACTCTCCCACATAAATAAACCCCCAACATCTCCAAGAACAAAGAGCAAGGAAGGGAGCAGTGATCCCCTCTGGCTGGGAGAGAAAGGCATTCCCTTCGGAAGCAGTGCGGTCCATCAGTCCCTGCAAAGCCCGAATTGACTCCTGAGGGTTCATCACCCTCCTGTTGAGGAGAGCTACCTGGTGGAAGGAGCTGTGACTGCAGGCTGAGCACACCCTCAGGGCACCACTACAGCCATATGTTTACTACTTCCAGAACACCCAGATTTTATGAGAAGTGGGGGGACAAGATAAAATAAACTGCATAATCACTGCACAGATAAACAACTATCAATAAACTGAAAAAAAAAAAAAAAAGAGAAATGGCAGTAGCTATTTGAGCATCTAATTAACAGGATGAATAAGACTAAGCAGCTTGTCTTGCTGAGGTAATGTATATTTTTCCATCAAACCAATCAGTGCTGAATAATGACCAGCATAATGTATCAGGGTAAATATAAGCACTTCTTGTCTCCCTAGGACAGAAACTAACTAATCAGCACACATTCAAACTGGAGTATAAGTATGATTAAAGGTAGAAAAAACTCAGATAATACAGATTCATTTGAAAAACTTTAACCATTTGATTAGAGACACTAGCATGATCTTTGCTACTCATCTCCATCTAGGATGGCAAACATGTCTGTCTCTGCACAGCAAAAAGGCACAAATTGATTGGGGAATAAATCAGAGGAAGATTAAGTATTTATCATGGTATTTTTTAATGCTCTAATTGTACCATAATTGACAATCCTGCTTATTAAATTTGCAACTGTAAACTACAACTAGGCGAATTAAATCTACTCACCCTTCCTAGCAGTTCATTGTTCTTTATGGATGCTCACCTCATATAATTTGGTTGAAATGGGTGCATCCTCTATCTTCAAGCACAGACAGGTGGTGGATTTCACCCACTGAGGTGTGAACATCTGCCAACACCTGCAAGGACACATATTTAGAGATAACAAATAGCTCACTAGTGAGATCTCCCATGCTTCCAGCCTGTCAGAGACAAATACCACACTTTTGGAGAGTTAGAAATTGAGTCACTTTTCAGATCCCTTTCCTGAAATTGGGAACCCTGTTTCAGCATCACTGGGGAGGCTGTTGTTGCAGTAGCTTTTATGAGTTCCTCTGGGGTTCTTTGCTTTGCTCTGCAGCAATTTGGATAACTGGGCTGCCAGAGCCAAAAAGAAGAGAGGTTGTACAGGAATCTTTAAACCACTAGGTGTTATGTGATGGTAAATGACAATAGCAAAAAAGTTTGGGTTTTTTCTCTAGGAGGAAGGGATGATCTATTTAAAAAAGGAAAAAAAATAACATCTTAACCGTATAGGATCAAATATCTCTGTGCTCATAATTTCATGGTGACACATGGACATAATCTGGTGTGGACAGATGTTTATGATGGGAAAAATCTTAGGAAAACAGCACACTGCAAGCTGATGAAGTATCACTAAATACAAAAAATTGTTCCTTAGTAAGTTATTCCTGGAGCTTGCAGTGCTATTTCATATCTTGTTCTTTAATAAACAACTAACATCATGTCAAACTAAATAATAAAATCAGTTAGTTAGGAACTCAAATACATTACTATACAACAGTCAAGGTCTTTTGGTACTGATCATAAGCATCTTAAAAGACCATTCATTATGCATAGCTTTTGAATTCAATGCCACTGTTATTTTGCCTACATCTTTATTATGCTGATCTGCAAAGTTGCCATCATAATTAATTTCTACAGAAAGGGCAAGTCATTTTATTAAGCAATTTTTCAGCTTATGAAAAATAACCCATTGCCCTGCTTCCTCAACACACTTTCCATCTAGTATTTATGTGCAACTGGAGCCACTTTGTCTGTCTCTCTCTCCCTCTCAGTTGAACTTTGCATACAGCTCAACAGCAGTTGATGCTTTTGTTCCTGTTGCAGACTTGTCCCTTTTCTAGTGCTTGCACTACCTCCATTTTTCCACATAATTAGGGTCAGATGCTAGTTCCCTGAATTAAAAGGCATTTGGGCTCTCCTTCCAACAAGCCTTTCTACTCCCTTCTTGCAAAACAAAGCTGTCACATGCATTCTTTAGCTGGTGTTGGATTACATTACACCACTTGACCACACTTACTACATTAAGATAATTATGCCAGGTATTTTGCTGATAAAAATCACCATGGCATTATTGTATGCTGTGGAACTCTATCAGTTCATGTCAGCAAAAAATTGGGTTCTTTGTAGAAATTTAGGGACAAACCTCAAAGTTGCCATTAGGATTCTCACCAGCTTAAGCAGCATTTCTGGAAGTCCTTCAACAATGCAGAAGGACAGGGTCCAAGGAGGAAGAAAATTTATTTCCATAAAAATACCTCACAAACTTTCTGCCACTTGCCCAACTGTACATCATCAGGTGGCAGAGAAATACATCCTTTGCAGTGCTTGATTTTGCTGATTTGCAGTGCCACAGGCCAGCTCCTACAGCTCACACAGGCACTGCTCCTGGCTGTGCTATAAACAGAGATATTCTGTAATGAACCTTGAACTAGAAAGTCTGAGAAGATTATAAAGAGCTGTTCAGGAAGGATAAAAAACTGCTCTCGGTGGAGTTTTACTGGTACTAAACTTGGCCCAGGCTTCTCAGCATTAAATGTCTTTTAAAAAGCTGCAAGTTCCCACCTGAGTTTGAAACCAAGAATCACAGACAGTGAAAATGGAATGCAGTGTGCCCACAAGGGATTGCTCCCACAGAACCTTTTGGTCAACAGGACACTCCAGTGTGTCTTCTCTATCAGAGCAGGTCATACAAATCCTCCTAAGAGTGACATTGAGGGGAAAAATCCTGCTTGTCATGCTGGTTCCCAGTAACCATCTTCAGTTTAAAATTTTTCTCAGTTCACCCCATTTTAACAAAACAAATTCCTTGGATGAGAGTTTATACTATTTCTATCACCAGAAGTAGTATATATGATATTCTCACTCCACCAGTGCTTTTGATTTGTATTATTTTTCTACATTAAGGTTTTTTAATTAAAATAGATGACAAATTAGGCTTTAGCCACATCTCTGGGTCTGATCAGTCAGTTATGTGCTGGCTTAATTGCATTACTTTTAACTGACTTGCTTCACATTCCAAATATCAAGAATATCATTACTCGTATATAATAAATATTCAATAAGTATAATAAAATACCCTAAAGCTATGTGAAAATACTGCTTTTATGCAAAAATATGGAGGTAGTCACAGAGAAGAAAGCTATATCCTACATTGTACAAAACTAGTGCAATAAAACAATCTAATAAATCAGAGTGTTCTCACAAGGTGAGTTGTTTTGTCAGTTGAGTGCCTGAAATGCTATCTAATGTCTCTGTGGAAATGGCTGAAAGAAACAACAGATGTCTCAGATTTTTGCCTTTCATGGCTTATTAAAATCAAGGAAAGATGGAAAGGCAAACAAAGGGTTACTCATCATTTTTCTCTCCCTGGAAGAAGTTCCTAGGAACACCACCTACAAGAAGAGGCAGTGATAACTGAAAGACAAAAAGCAATTTCGATAATGATGAACATTTATAAAAGAAAAGATTCATTAAGAACACTATTCCCAAGGATAAAAGGTGGAAAGGAGACAAGAAATTCTGCAAGCAGCTGATGTGAATAGTGTGGCAGTGCTACTGCAGCCTTCAGCAGAGCCATCTTGTGTTGTTCCCTGCCACCCGCACTCACCGAGGAACCCTGAATGAGAGGCTTGTGATCTGATTTGTGCTGCATATTTTTGACTTCACTCCCTCATTCAGACTCACAGCTCTGGCCTCTGAGCCACATCTCTGCTCTGCAGGGACTGGGAAGCTCTTGCCTAAGTAAGGCTCAGGGATTTGGGGCATCTTGCTGGATGTTTGCATCAGGCTGTTCCACTGTCATCACCTGAGATATCCCCAACTGCTGCTTTCATCCGCTCCCCACGCTGCCTTACATGTGGAGCAGCAATGTTTGCCATTGTTCATTATCTGCTAAACTACAAGAAATATTCAAGAAATATTAAAATCTTCCTCACATTGCTATGGTAGCCACTTACACTTTGCACTAGAAGCCAAAGTAAACACCCAATCCCTCATTCAATTTTCTCCTTCTGTTGCTGCAGGAAGATGAGTATGTAATTTGCATTGGCTATACCAAGCATCTCCTGATAAGATGAAAATTTTATCAGGCTATCTTAGGGAGAATGCATATGCAAAATGTGACCCAAGCAGTATTTCTGATCCATGTTTCAGCACAGCCTGGGGAGCACATGTCCAACCACCATGCTGTATGTGTGTCACTGTGTGCTGGGTGTCACACAGCCCACCTGGATGGCTGGAGGTCCTGACATTCCCTGAGGACACCTCTCCTGCCACTCCCACGCCTCCACAGGCAAAGTTCTGAATCCATCCAGGCTGTGATTGGCAGCACTTGATGAAGCTTTAGACAAAAGGTGCCAGAGAAGAGATCAGACTGTTCTGCAGTAAAAGCCACTTATAGGAGATGTGCAGAAATCCAGCTGAAATACTTAAAAAAATAAAGTAATAATCCTGCTTTTGCATTCCTGAGCCAAAATACTGCAGAGGGGTTCACACAGAATAAGTTGGCTTTGATCTTAAAAATTTTACACTTCAAATAAGGAAACTGAAGTGATGGTGTTTCTTTCCTTAGTTATTTTAATTTAAGGCCTGAATCCCAAGGTATTGATCCCAATGGGATGTGCTGATGCTAAGTGCCACTGAAAATTGACAAAAAACAGGTTTTAAACCATACAGTGAGTGATCGAATACATAATGCCAAAGGCAGTGGAAAAGATTGGGCTGATGGGTGGTATATGTGAACTTGTCTTTAGATAAATCTGTCCTCAAATAGAGAGCCATAGAACAATTAAAAAAACCCCAAAACCTGTAATTGACTAATTGTTGGACACTCCCTACAAAGATTCAGACTTTTTATTTATGTATAGATGCATGAGAATCAAAACACTTCTGTACCTACTGTAAAAGTTTTTAGACTAACTGTAAAGCTGTGTTGCATACATGTCTTTATAAGGTTTACTTTTGTTCATAGAATTGCCAGAATTTAATGATGTAGACTAAAGCATTCAGTGGCAAGTTTCTGAGTAAAACCAAATTCTGGGTTTGTTTCAGTGATTACACTGCCACGAAGTTTTCATTCCTTAAGGGAAAAAAAAAAAATCAGACCTAAACCAAAACAAATTATTGCTGCTTGGTTGGATGCTGTAGCACCTCACCACCTTGTGGCAGCTCTAAAAACCCAGCCAGGGATCCCTGTGGTGGCTGAGAGACTTCTTGGCCACAGAGTTTGGTTTTGTCATGTCAGAACACCAGGAGAGATGGGGCAGGGCCATCCTGGAGAGCTCAGCCTCTGCCCTGCCTGGGTCAGAGCAACCCAGAGATGGGCTCTGGAAAATCCATCCTAAATGAGCACTCATGTGGGGGGGGAAGCTGAACACTATCCTCACCTGCCTCCTGTCCTTCCCCTCCCTAGGTTTTAATATGCTATAAATTAGGAAATACCTCTAGGAGATGTTATAAGACAAATCCAAAACAACTACCCTTTTGAAGATGACCTGTCAGGTGTTCCACTTTCCAAAGAAAAGATCTGGGCACGTGTGCCCTAAACAAAGGTTCTAATCTTCACAATTCTTCACTGGAGCAGGAATTTACAGCTGCAGGTGCAGGATGAGGGAAGGGAAAAGGGAATGCTGTGAAGGGGCACTAACCCCTCTATTAGGCCAGGCTGCTGTAACATGCATTCCTGTCTCAGGACAGAATTACAGCTGCAAGTCCAAGCAGCTGCAGCCCCTCCAGAGAGGGGAAGATACAGAGCCACCACTCTCTGCTGGTATTGAAATCAAGTCTCTCATGCCTATGGTACAGCTCATGTGAGACAGGAGATTCATCCCTACACTTTGTGCAACACCACCAGCTCCAAGATGTTTCCAGACTAGCTGTGGAAATAGGTATAGAATGGCTTAGGTATTGAAAACAGGTATAGAATGGCTTTGTAGCAAAAATGTCACACCAACACACTTCCACCCTGGCTTTGGGTGCTCGCCCTAAATGAACTGACCTACAGCCACAGCAGCATTTGAAGAAACCCTCCCTTCCACCAAACACATCCACAGGCCTCCAAGCCACTCCAGAGGCATCAGAAGAGCCAAAACCAAACCAGTCTGTATTGAACAGCAGATTTCTTTGGAACAAATTCTTGGCAAAAAAAATGCTTTTACATTTTTGCTTCCTGCGGTGCCTCCGAATGGTGTCTGTTTAACTAGCATGTGCTTATTAATCTGGTGAGGAAGGCATTCTGGTGTGGTTAGAAAAACACAGCAATTGTGTTTTGTGTGGGAGACAGTCCAGTTTGCCAAGCTTGTCTCAACAGCCTGTTCTGCCCTATCATTTATGAATAACTATTTTACTTCTCTAAAGGAACCAGCTCTATTGTATGGAAGTAAGGGTGATCCTCTGACCAAATCCATTGGTAAAAGGGTCTGAAAATGAAGGCAGCTCGCAGAAGTGAGAATTGCTGCCCATCTGGGGAGAGCTGGCACTCTGGGTCTATGAGATCTCCAGCCCTGGCTCTGGTGCCAGCATCAGGGTCAGTAATGAGTCTCAGGCCCATCCAGATCTGATAAAGTCCTTGGCAGGCACCAATGGCCATTTAGTCTCCGTTCTTTCTGCTGAAGAACAACAGACTGCAGTTAAAAAACACTCTAAATTGTCCCACTCACAAGTCATTCATACAATTTACCCATGCTGGCAGATGCTAATACCTTTCTGTCTCTTTCTAGAAGCTAGATTTATTTTATCAACAAATAAATCTTGAGCCAGTGTGAGTTGGCAACCTAAAGATGAACAGTTTGAATTTCAATTTCCTCTCTTATGCAGTCTCACCAGAACACATTCCTGTGTGTCCAGAACTACTGAAAGCCAGCCACACTTTCAGTAAATATAAATTTTCTAACTCTGCTGTTTCTAATGCTCTACTGTCTTTGTCTCTAGTGTCTTAGTATCTCAGTAATACTTTTGAAATATGTCTTAGCCTTGAGTTCCAGGTTAAGAACCAACTGTATTTTATCAAACAATGGAAAATCATCCTCCCATCAGGAGCTCAGGAGGAAATATCTTGAAAATACCAATTGCTTTCCAGTTCTCTGATGTGTGGGAGGAAGCCAACTGCCTCAGTGGAGCTGCAGCAAGCCCAGGGTGTGTACAAATGGTCAAGTAATGCAAGCTGGACAGAAATGTATGAAAAAGGGAGTAGCAGGGGAAATATCAAACAAAGACTAGGTTAAATCCCAGTAGGAATGAGTGTACAGTGAGGTGGGCAGTATTTAGCATAGGAAATCAACATTCTGGTGTGCACTTTGTCTTCCCCTGCATTTCTGCCCTCTTCATTTCTTTCAGCTGCTTAACCAATGGAAAACATTGCACTGATGAGGTATTTTCCAGGTCCCTTCAGGTTCCAGTTTCACTCTGCTCATAAAGTTCACCACCCACCCTTTGGAGATATGGGATTTCATACCTGGAATTGCTCAGGGCTGTATTCAGTCTGTCTGTACTGCAATGGCACCTGACCAACCCTAGCTGAACCCTGTGCTCATCATCCCAACTGCTATAAAAACTCTTGCAGGCACTACACCAGCTAAACCTCCCCCCATCCCAAAAATAGTCAGCTTCAGTAGATAATGCAGAGACTGGTATAAAGGAGGCAATACCAGTGCTGTCATTAGACTGCCTCTGTTGCTGTTTTTTCCATTTCCTTTTGCCTGTCAGCAGACCTTGAGCTCATGACTCTGGCCCTTTTGTCCTTGCTTTGGCACATTCAACATGTGGGACTCATCACCCTCATAAGGGTAGCATCTGCTTTTTACTATGCAGGAATTCTATAAAGCATTGTTGTCATTGGTCCAAGAGAGGAGAGCTATCAGCACAAATATCACAGATGAACTGAAATAAGATTTTCAGGATATATAGGTCTGAAAAAATTTCTGACAGGTCAGCTAAAAGATGCATTAAGGCAGAATATAACACACATCAATTTCAAGAAATGCTTTTCTTTCCTTGACTTCTACCCATTGGAGCAAATCCTGAGCATCTGAGTCAGCTTGTTGACATACTGGGGCAGAAATGACTGAAAAACAATTGTAAAAAAACATTGTAAAAGCTCTGTAATAAACCTCTGTATCTTAACATTATTGATAAATGCAGCAGTCATTCTTCATGGGTTAGCTCAGTGTCCTGGGCAGCCAGGAACCACACTCATTTCAGATTATTAAAGTACAAGTGCACCTCTATTGACATAAACTTGGAGAAATACATTAAAGGAACAAAAGTCAGGTCTTGCCTCCCATGAAATTAAATCAAGAGAGATTAGTGCAGGAAGGACAGTGACAGAGAGAGAGCCTGCCATTGAAATACTGGTGTTATAACCCACTTTCTTTTGTCAGGAGAGAATCCAACGCTGTGCTTTCAAGGGCTTAGTGGACACCTTGGAGGAGCCACCAAGAATTCCAACACAGCCAGCAGTAGTGGAGGGATTGTTCACAGCTCCTGGCCACTGTGTGCATCAGGGAGGTTTGGGCTCTCAGCCCCTCGGCAGCTGCAGGGCTGCCTAAAGAGGCTGGAGCAAAGCAGCCCCAGGAGAGGCTTTTGGGCTGGTGGAGTCTTGCTGGACTGGAGTCAGATGTGTGGTCTGATTGGTTAAATAAAGGGCATCTTTATGTCTGTAGACCAGCAGGGATGTCTGAGTGGGAGATCTTCCTACCTGGGAACAGGGAATGACCCAAAAATGCCTTAACTAAGACAGATGTGTCTCAGCAGCTCAGAGCTCAGAGCAGGAGCCACCTCTTAGCAGGTGTCTCTAGGTGCAGGGACACTGCAGTGCTCCATCCTCTCTTTGCTCATAGACAGACCACAGAGAGGTTCTCAATACTTCAGCTGCCCTAAATATCATTTAACCCTGCAGTCAAGATTACTGTTATGGAATTATGGAATTATGGAACCCTGGACACTTACAAATATGAAGACTGCATTGACTAATGCCTCAGCCAATATTACATGAAAATAGTTCAAAGTTAACTGCAGTACTGATTCTTACTGAAGGATGGCCTAACCCATCCTGGGGATAAATGTAATTCTGCAAAAACTCATTTAGCTGCCAAATACAAACTGGAATATTTATTCTTATATAAATAAAATACCAACTGTCTCCAATGATGGTAAACAGGAACAATATTTAAAGGACCTGAAGTACATGATGAGCAGTCTCAACCATTTTGCAAAAGCAAATGTAATAATAGAGAAAAAAGGTGTCTTATAAAAATATTATAATGAAAATGGCATTCAGAAATCCATTAGCTGTGCTTCATCACAGCACCAGGAAAGTATTTCAAATGTAAGCAAGGATCTTTGCTTTTAAAATCCTTAATGAAGATGTAAAGTACTAAAAGCCACTGGGAAATCTTAAAAAATGAAAGCAAGACCGAGCAGCAAAGCGAACACCTTGGTTCATAATGGATTACAAGTCAATACTGTTGTTCTTGCATACATTACTGCAGGCTGCCATTATCTGAGTGAATGAAACTGCAAAACTCACCTACTTTTTTTTCCTTGGCCTCCTTATTTCTACTAAGATTTGCTTCATTTATTGATCTCCCTGATGGGTACCATAGCAATGGATAAAACAGGGCCATTTATTGAAAATTCCTTTTATTAAGTTAAACAAAATGCATTCAGGTGAAAATTGAATGGAAAGATAAAATAGGCACTGAAAACAGGTAAGGGGAGTACTTGTGGAGGATTGGGTTTTGAAACATAGCTAAAGTTTGTTCTTTTGGTAGGAAATTCAGTGTAATCTGTATATTGCAAAGATCCTGATGGATTTTAAGAAGAACATTAGGATTTATTAGGTGCAGAAGCTCCTAGTTTCTGTATCCTGCAGCCACATCTGGGGATCAGAGCCTCTCAAAGCAGATGGTAAAGACACTGCTAAAGTCTTCTTTAAAATACTGTACTAATAGGGACCTTTTTCCTGTAGATGTACACTTCAGACAAAACCTGTGATTTTTTTTATGACCACATTTTTCCCAAGTGTTCACCCCCTGTCATTTTGTTGTCAGGTATGGCTACAGCAGGGTGTGTTGTGCAGCCACTGAATGTCTCTGAGGAATGCAAGGGTAGTTTATAAAAGGGCATAATTTCACTTCAAACAAGTCATTCATAGAATCTTGCTTACTCTGCCATGACAAGGAAGAGAAAATGCCCTGAAAGTTGCAAAGCCCTAGAGTTTATCCTTTACCAGTAAATGAATTGGTGAAAACCAACCTGATACTTCATATTTGTTAATGTAAACCACAATTAAAGGAATCCTGGCTTCCAAGGCAGGTGGTGTCTGAGAAAAGGACAATTGGAATGTCTTCTGCAGCAAGAACAAATGTTGTACCTGGGCTTGTAATGCTGGGCAGCTCTGCTCAGTGAGCTGGTGCCCACTGCTGTGCTTTAAGCCAGGCATTTGTGCTGCAGGTCCTGCTTATCCTGTGTTTGCTGTGCCACACAGGGAGCACTGGGGATGTCCCTTGGCTGCTCAGCAAGGCACATCCCTCCAGATGGGCCAGTACCTCTGCTCTCTGACAAGTTCCAACTCTCATATCCCTGTAGTTCCAACTGCAACAAACTCATCAGTGGGAGCCTTGTGTTCCCTGGCAGATGCAGGGGCACAGCCTCAGCTCCCCTGGACACTCTGGGCTTGCTTTCAGGTATGCTCACCCTCACATTACACTGCTGTGTATGCAGAGAAAAGCATCATGCAGCCAATGCCTGACAATTACCTGCTTGGCTAGGACTGCACTCCAGCACATTTATAATGAGTAAAAAACCCCAAATCCCTGAATATAATCAGTCATAGAACCATCCCCAAGGTCTCACCTTTGGCTGTTGTTCCATCAGAGGTCAAACAAGCCCTGGACTCACTGTCCACTTTCTGCTACAGGCAGGATCTGCTCCTGGTTTGCACTTTCTGTGTAGCTCTGTGAGTAGCACAGCCTCCTTGCATCCTCTTTGCAGTGCAGGAAAGGTTAATGTTCAGCCCTAGATTGAAGGAATCTGGCTTTGAGCTCTCAATTATCTTAAATACAACCAAGTACACTTTTTTTTAAAAAAAAGATGCTTTAAAAGCACACAGCTGCATAAGGGATGAATGATTCACTTCCTTATGCCTGATGGAAAAGAGAAGTCAATGTCTTAAGTGTAATAAAGTTGATGAATTGTGGGCTTTAAGAGGCAGATCTTGCATTGGAATAAAGAGAATGCAGCAGGCAATCAGTGTTGTGAAACTACTGTTTATGCACTTCACAGCTTAACAAATAACATAACAATATATAGAGATTGATTTTATAATAAACATAATGATTTCATGCACAGTAGCTGTTATAAAGTGATGTATTGTTTATTTGTTCTGTCAGTGCCCAGCAGTAACTGGTTATTTGTCTCCCTGTGCAAGAAGGGAGTTGGCAGAATCTTACCTTGAAGGCAGTGCTGTTTTCTAGTGGTTGACCATACAGAAGGTGTTACAAAGGTGAATCTATGCTGATAAACAAAGGAAGTCCAGGAATAAATCACTGTCCCCAGGGTCAACAGGCTCAGCCTGGCTTACAAGCTTGCTGCTCAGGGCTAGGTCATCTTGATGGGCCATGGAGGTGGCCCTTGGTATTTCTTAGGTACACTGTGGCTTGAGACAGAAATAATTGCAGTTTTAGGGCTTCTCTTTAACTTTCAAAATACATGAAATAGCACAAGGGCTGTGGTGCATCTCGCTAGTTTGGTGGTTTTGGAGTTGTATTTAGTTTGGTTTGGTTTGTTTTTTTTTTTTTTTAATTAGTGTAAACCAGTATATGTGTTGGGCAGTGGGATTGAGACATGGGTGTCACCCAGCTGTCACCCAGCCCCCTGCTCTCTCCTGCACTGAGGTTTTAGGCACTCAGTATTACTTTGCTGACCCAGGTTTTTCAAGTGGCTGTGTCTGATGATTTGGGGCCAGAAGTGAGAAAGAAGCTTCTCCCTGCAGAAGGAGGGCACTGAGGGATGGCAGATTGGGAAAGCAAAGCAAATCTCATTCTGAACACGAGAGTCTGGACATGCATCTTTTGAATCCTTCACAGGGATTTACCACACTGCCATGTGTTCAGGCCTGGTGAGGTGGCTGCTTCTTTCTCATGGGTCATGGGTATCAGACCCAGTTCTCTCCTGAGCTGGGCTCAGCAAGGTCGCAGCACGTGGTGAAAGTTGTGCAGCTCTCTGGCTGTGTGGTGGGACAAAGACAAAGGAGAGATGTTAGGAAAACAAACATCCAAAGAATAAAAGGGCTTGTGCAGACCGACCCAGTGAGCATGTGTGTGCAGCACCTCTGTGGGCACATGCACCTCTTGGGTTCTCTCTGTTGCATTTGGTGGTTGGAGTCATGCCTGTCAAACCCCAGGCCTGAACCTCCTTCTTTCTTTGGACAATCTATTTCCTTTTTCTTTTAATTTTGCAAAAAAAACCCGCTACTAGTCCTGGACGGCGGCAGAGAGGACTCACTGTTCCAAAGCATCTTTATTTGTATGATTCCCTCTGTTTCATATCAAGCTGCCTACTCTTGTGGGCACTGGTAGAATTAGAGCTGTGTCTGTGCTTCTTCTGTAGGATTTCTATGAAAGATCTCAGAGCCAAAAGGCTTTTAGCCATGCTGGTACCAGTGGAGATACTGAATATTTGGTCTGATATTATTGGGTCAGCAAAGAGTCTGATGTTGCATCCTCAATGGACCCTTTTTATTCTCATTATTTTTTCTGCAAGGAAATAAAGCTTTGAAACTACTCAAATGTTGTTGGCCTTGCCTTATTGCATGTAATTTTGAAGCATTTGTTCCAGGCACACTACAATTTTTGCCATTTAGTGATTACCTTTAAATTCCACGAAGCCTTTTCTCATGTGCCCTTGTGCAGTGCTTTGGGAGATTGTCTGATGTGAAAGGCACTATTACACATTGAACTGATTATTGTTGTTTGTTGCTGTTAACACAGACAAGAAACCCTCCTGGCAGGGAAACAACTTCTTTGCTAATAAGTATTCATAATTTGTATCTCAGCAAAAGATGTAAACATATATTATCATTAAATAGGCTGTAATTTTAATTGCCTATAAATGTTATTAATTCTGATTGTGATTATTCAATAGGTAATAAAGATAAAGGCTGTCAAAATTAATTAAGTACATATTCATTAAATTCAAGGTAGCTTCAGTTTCTTTATTGCACAAATACAATTAACACTTAATCTGAATCTCAGTAAGTTACATAATCATGTGACTCAAAATAAAGGGAGGATACAACCTTGGCCTTTTACTTTTTACATGGGAAAACATTAATGATGCTGACATTGGAGACAATTAGACAGTGTCGGCCAATTGTTTTTAGTCAGCTTTCTCTCACATCTGTGGTGTCTACAAGCAAGAAGGGCCATTGTTTCTGCAGGCCTCCGTCGCGCTTTGGCTCTTTGTGCTAACCGTCAATCTCTTGCTGAATATCAAAGCTGTGAGGAAATTAGAACAGACCAGCTCTACTGCACCACACTAAAGCTTAGCAGGGTGCATCCACTATGCTACTAATTAGGCAGTGGCCAACAAAATAACCTGTCAATGTGTGCTTGCCATTTCCCACACACCTGCATTTCATACACTAATAAGCGTACAGCCGTGGAGAGAAAGGAATAACTGCTGAAGTGTGAAAAATGAACAAAATATAACAATGTTTCTCTCCCCACCTATACTACTGCCAATTACCATTTAACATTAGGTAGAATCAACATGTCGGAAGAAATACAATACAGTAGCTGAAACTAAAGAGGGGGTAGGAAGGAGCAAAGCCACACATAGCGAGTGTATTAATGTTTGCTGCAGAACATCGCGCTAAGTGGAATCTCCCTTCATTTGGATAAACCAGGAGGTTGAAAATGATCGTGATTAGGGTTTTTCTATTCACGTCAGCCCAGAGAGAAATCCATATTTTTGTTGCTTACCAAAAATATGTGAATGAAAAACAGTGGCAAAGAACTCCTCCAGCGCTGTTCTAGCAGACTGCATCCTTCATGTGCAGCAGTGCAGCCAAGCCAGCACAGGCTGACTGAAGTTCTCATCTCCCTTTCATTTCCTTTCACCCAGCCAGTTGCAAGCCTCTCTAAAGATTCTGTGCACCATCCTTCCACCTTGCAGTTCCTTCATTTGAAATCATATCAATCAGGATGTCAGTACCCGCTTGCCCAGTGAACTTATCGCATTTGTGCTGTTATTTCCTGCCATGAATCTTTCCCCTGCCATACACACAGTTAGAAAACTCCTAGAAATTACTTTTCTATCCGAGTGATAAAAGTACACAGAAGTGTCCTGTTATTACTGTTATGAAAGTGGGAGGAGGAATGCTTATGCAGTGATTAGAAATACTGTGTTTGAAAGCAGCTCATCCCCGAAACACAGAAATCAGTTTTATTACAAGCGTTACGGCATCGCTGCGAGCTCGCACAACTCCCACTTAGGAGCCCTTGTAAATTGCTAGGTTTCGTACCATAGTAATTCTCACACCATATATTTCTTTCCCTTTCCCTTTCCTTTAATGCCTGATCAGATTGCAGGAGTGATGATTTAGAAGTGATATGCACTGAAAACAAAGCAGAGCAGAAGTAAAGATATTAAGTCAGGTGCAAAGCACCCAGGGCCAAGCTGCTAAGGCCATCACCTTTGCTAGGGGTCTGACTCAGCTGAATTCAGCACTTCAGACCTGGAGCCCTTTAATTTTTTTCCCTCTTTGACAAACCCAAGGGTTATAAATGCAAATTTACTCATATGAAACACCATGATTCCCTGTAGAACTCTCTCCCCCTTCATCCTGATGCATATACTTAAATTCTCTCTTTTTTTTTTTCTTCCATGGACTTGAGCTTTGTTGGATCAGGTAAATGAAGGGCAGAAGTCCCTTCAAAAACAGATTTATGGAAATATATCACTCCTGAGTAGCCATCCTACCAGGCATCTTCAATATAAAGCTGAATTTAAAACATGAAATGAAAACCAGAAGGGCCGACACTATGTGCGGATGAAGCTGTTTTCCTCTACAAGAAAAATCACTTCATCTCAATATGTAGGAGAAATGACTATATTGTTATGCTATCCTTGATGGAAATCATACAATAAAGGCCAATATTCAAATGGTATTTGTTAGATACTTTTGAACACCACTCTGCCTTTCATTAGACTTTATCCAGGAGCAGCATTTTCAATTATAAATAAAAACTTTCTCCGCCTCTTCCCACTTGAGCTCAAGTACAGAAGGCCCCTATTTAAAATGCAGCTCCCGAGCAGGCCACCAGGCCGCCTGTTCAGCTGCCAGTGGCTTTTGTGTACAAAGATGTTAATTGGTCCTAATCCCCTCCTAGAAGCTGTTTTGGTAGCCTGACCTGGCACCCCAAAGGACACCTTGGTGTGAAAAACTAAAGGGCCCATTGAAAAGAGAGTGAAAAGCAGCACTGAGCATTCCAACACATTTTAATTTCAGGAATTAAAAAAAAAAAAAAGGAAAAAAAAAAAAAGAAAAAGCGAGGGGAGGGGAGGGTGTAGCCAGAGGGGTTAGGGCAGAGGGGGGGATGGCACACATCATCTTGCTGATTCTGAGTTGGTCATACAAAGCTTTAGTAACCACGGAGTAAGCTCTACAAACACCCTTTGCGCACACACACACATCCAAAAAGAAAGAGAAAAAAAGCCAAGATATTCTTATGTTTCAGCTTCAGGTTTGGATCTTTCTTCCATTTTGTTGTTCCCAATGCACAAACTCTTTTTCAGAGAGCTGAAGGAACCCAAAAGCAACCCAAGGGTCTGACATCCCTTTTTCTGTCCTCCTCTGGAGGAGCTGGGTAAATCCGGCCCAAAGTTAGTTTCCCTATACACTTTGCTTGCCCATTATATGGCACACATAAGCATCCAGGACCTGAAGGACAGAGGACATTTTTTATTAGGTACTTCCAGAGCAACCAGGGTGGGGGCAGGGGCGGAGTGGGAGGACGGGAAGGACAGGGAAAGGGAAAAAAAGGCAGCTATTATGGCAAACTTATAATCAAATGTACACAAGAAATGTTAGATATAAACACTCCCCCTTAGGAAGTTGTAAAATGCTATCTGTCCAGCAAGCCATTGTGCAAAATGTACATTTACAGCTTGGGTGGTAAATTATGCTAATAGAATGCACAAACCTCAACCGTGAGGTTTTGAATTTTTTGACACAGTTCACAGATCAACTTCATAGGTCAAAGGAGTTTGCCTCCCACAGCCTGATAAAGTAGAGAGATATACAGTCTGTGTGTATTATTATAATTTTGCTGAATGCAAGTTTTTGGGTAGGGTATATTTGGTATATTTTCATCTCCAAATTCGTTCATAACGATTATTTTTCATTAGACACTGCTCTAGGCAAGGACAAAACACGTGGGAGACTCTTTTCATGGAAGTGTTTCAAGGTGTTGAATGCAAAAACCCAGTAATAAAAGCTTCCATAGCACACCAATGTACACAGAAAAAAAGCTACAGTAGCAATTCTTTCACCAAAGAACAACTACTCAGATGTACTTTTTCATGAGCTTTTGCAGTGCAAGGAGGAAAAAAAGGGCATATAAAATGTTGGATTCCTTAATCAGCAGAGATTTTCTGCTCAAAGAACAGGGGCCCATGGTTAGAGTTGGAAGGTAAGACAAAGCCACGATTCTTGCACAATTATTGTAAAACAAACAAACCAACCCCCCGAACACAAAGCGCCTAAGAAATGTGGAGTATCCATTTGGAGAGAACAGCAAAAAGTGCTGCATTCTCCTGCCGACCTCCTAAAGCACTTCTGGGCAGCTAAAGCTTGCAAATCACACTGTTGGCATTTTCCAGACTCTTATAAAAATATGAGTATATTTTAATGACAAATTAGGAAAGGGTAGCTGTCAGAATTTAATCTTGGTCAGTTATCTCAAGGTGCCTTTTTGATTTGAAGGACTGATTCACTGCTCTCATCATGATAAAATTGCTCTGTCTCTGGCATGATATTTTCTGGATCAGCTGCTTTAAAATGTTATGGTAAGGTACATCTCAGAAATAAGGTGGGACCACAAAAGCACCTTAAAAATGGATGAAAAGGAAGATGATCAAGATAAAATAATTTCCCTTGGAAGCTGAAAAGTGAAATGAAGGGAATGTTAAAACCTCAATGCAGAGTAAAAAGGCTGATAACATTCCTTTTCCAAAAATTTATTTGCCTTTTTAACATATACAGACATATTTTAATAATTTTGGATGTTTTATGGGTTTATTTATGTTTCAAATAACTACTTTGCAATGAAAGCAAAGGCAGGAAGGAACTCAAAGGGACGCAGGGAGACAGAGTTTGGGTGAGTGTTTCCATGTCCACCCCCTAAGATGTGCTGCAGGAGCTGCTCAGCAAGCACAGAACATCTGCTGGTTGAAAAGGTGGCATTTTTGAGGAGTTTTAATTTAAAAAATCAGAGTCAGACCTAGACCTCAGTCTGTGAGTGATCTGCAAGTGAATAATGCTCTGTCTCCTGAACTGAACTGATTATTCACATGAGTAAGGTGAGCAGGGCTTGTTCCAGGGTCATCCATGTGAGTCCTCATTATAGAACAGCCCTCAAGTTGCCTGAAGTGAGGCAGCAGAAGTGACTGGACAAACTAACCCAAAAAATCCTGCTGCAAACTCCACTCTGTCTCCCCCAGCACTGCAAGCTTCTCTGGCACTGCACAGGGTCAGAGCAGAAGACAAACCTTACCCCAGGGTGTCCCTAGAAACCAGAGCAGGTCCTTAAAAATGTTAAAAAATAGTATTTCTTTTCAAGAGGATTGAAAATTAACTGCTCCAGGGCACCAAATGGTTCTCATTTTTCACTGGACTGCTCAGAGAAAGCTTTCAGATGAAGCCTTGCTTAAGAGCTACTGCTGGTGTGTGTGGATCTGTACTTTCCCCTTGGTATTTCTGCACTTAAAAAAAAATATAAAAGGGAGAGAAGCAGCCTTTGAAAACCACTCCTTCCTCTTTTGGGAGGTGAGTGTATGGTGAATATGTCAAACTTTTTTTTCTCCCCATTCCAATCATTTCCCTCCACTCCCCCTCACATTTACAGCTCTAGTGGTATTTCAATCCAGTTAATGTTGTAATCCGGTGTTGTAAATGTCACAGGGGTTAATCTCCACCAAGCTTTTAAGAAAATAAATCAGCATTTTGACTGATTTGATACTTTAAAAAAAAAAGTTTCCACCCACTCCTCCTTTCTTTTCCTGATGTGGCAGGAGGGGTATTAAACTCTGGGTGAGCCTATAAGACACTGCTGGATATTTTCTGTTATCCCTGCCAGGTGGCAGAGAACCACAAGAGTATACAACTCCTTTTTGCAGGAGATTAATAAAATAGAAGGATTCCTAAATGAGGGCCTGATCCTGATGGGCACCTGTCTGTCCCCCTTGAATTCTGTAATAACTGGGAAAAAAAGAGATGAAGCAAAGAATTTGAACAAAGGGGGGAAAATGAAAAATGAGTGAGAGCATGCAGTGGCATTCCTTGCCCCTGTTGCTGCATCCACAAAACTTTGACCTGTCTGCTGCAGAGCTTCCAGGAATTTCCAAAGTTGCAGCTTTTGCTTTTGAATTTACATCTGAGGCTTTTGAGGGGCATTGGTGGAAATCACAACCACATTCACACCTGTTTACATCGGCACTCCAAGGATGCTGCCCACTCTAAACACCTCTTTGGCTGGAGGCACCAGCAGAACAGAGCTGGGGAGGGCAGCACAATTCCAGGGTGTAAAAAATGTCCTTGTTCCTCTTTTTGTCAATGTCAGCCACCAGCAAACGCTGGGCTGGGAAGGAGGGGCCGTGCTGTGCGTGGTGCCAGCTGCTGTGGTGGGGGAAGAAAGGCACACCAGGAGCAGCAGGCAGAGAATCAGAGAGCTCAGAGCCTCCAGGGTCCTCCCCCTGCCCCAGCCAGGTACACGGGGACCCCCAGTGCCCCCATCCCTTGTGAGACACCTTGGGCCAGCTTTGGAGGGCAGTGACAGGGACCAAAACAGAGGCAGCAGGACTGCAAAGCTAACCTGATCTCCTCAGAAATATGCAGAATATTACTGCCATCATTTTATGATGGTGAAGCAATAAAATATTACAGGTGTTCTCTGCACACTCTGGGTGTATCAGCAAGATAAACTTCTACCATCCTACTCCAAATGGAAAACACTGGTATCTGTGTTTTAGAAATGAGCAGGTTCAATACAAAAGCTGGCACATGGCTTTCAGAGAAAATCTGTCCCATAATCAGGAACAGAACATAATGTTTAAAATCTCAGAGGGCTGTTGGGGGGGCTTGACCCTATAGCCCACCCTCTGAAACCTGCTGGCCTTGAACCCAGGGCAAAGAAACCTCCTATAGGAGGTCTTACAAAACTCCAGAATGTTTAACCTCTCACATGGGATACACCCTCCCCCAGCTCAGATTCAGATGATAACAGTGGTTTTGTGAATCAAGTCATTCCTTCTCCAAAAATCTCTATTCTTTTCCTGCAAAAGTCTGGCAGTATCAAAACGTGTAGTTTTTCTAAAACTGCTTAACAATGAAGTACCAAAAAACCCACCCTTGTTCTCTCTAAATAACCTACATGCCTAGAAAACAGTGAATACACAATTTAGGGAAAATCAATCTACATCTGTCCCCAAAAGCACAGCAAAGGTAGCGGATGTGGATTGGCTTCCTGTATTTGCATTTCCTTCACACAATGAGTGGATCTAGTTACATTTGTTTCACCTTTCAGCTATTTCTCCAATTTTCCTTTCTGAATGGAGGAATTTATCCCTTTTTTTTTCTTCCAGAGTCAATGCTGGGGAGGGAAGCAAGGAAGTTATCAAAGGGGGGAGGGTGGGGAGAACAGCCTAGCCAGAGCTAAGGCTGTAATTACCTTAGAAACATAAAGGTCTATTCTCTCATTGCTGAAAAAGGGGAATTACACACATAACTTCCATTAACATTAATGGGGCTCACCTACATAAATCCCTGGCACATCAATGGGAGAATAGATCCTGTATAACTATAGGTACTGTTTACTCAAAGGAAGTGTGTACCAAAGCATGCTGCCTAAATCAGGATAGAGTGGGTGAAAGCTCTACCTTACTCATTTCATTGTCATTTCCTCTTGAAGGGCAATTATCAAGAAATTATTAGGTAGTGGCATCTTAATATCATGCTCTCCTGCCTTTTTACTTCTTCCCTGACAAAGGCAAAAGCTGACAGAATGTAAAATATTTTCATAATGGATTTTTTCCTAGTTGTTTTTCTGGTACTCCCCCTTTCCTACAAACAGAGACACACATCACTTGTGTTTATCCCTCTCTGCTCTGTCTCTGTGCATGATTATGAAGGCTGGGCTGGTTTATAGCCAGTAACACGAAATAAAAGGACTTCATCTCTCTTTCTTTTCATGGATGTAGGAAAGAAAGTATTTGCCTTTCTTTTTTTCAAGTTGATCTGCTGTTCAGAATGGCTATTGCATGAATGTCACTCCAGATACTGCATGTGGCAGGGGATTTAGTGTTCACCAGCACTGTTAAACACAGTGCCACAACACCTCATTGAGTCAGTGCAATCATAAGGAACGAAACTGGGAGCTCCAGCTACCTGCTATGCTTTGAATTGCTCCAGATTTTGGAGTGGTAGGACAAGAATAAAGAATATTTAGAGCAATCCTGGAACTGCAAATCACCATCTGACACTTTATGGCTATAGAAGTTAAGCTCCAGTAATTGTGCAGCCTTACCTTGGCAGGCTGTCTCAAGGCACTGCCAGCACCTGCACGGTGACAGGGGGTGAAATGCTGGCTCCAGGCAGCCTTGTTACTGAACTCAATGTCCCTTTCCCTATATTCCTTCAATACAGCCCTCAAAGTACCAAATGGTTAGTTCTTATTTAAATCTCACATCATTTACTCTTGGTTCTGGAAGGGTTTTCTGCTGGGGCTTTTTTGTTTGTGTGTTTTGTTTAGTTGGGGTTTTTTTGTTTTGCTTTGGGTATTTTTTGGTTTGGTCTGGTTTAGTTTTGGGGTGGTTTTTTTTGTATGTTTTTGGTTGTTTTTTTTTTAATTTTGAAAATGTAAAAATTCATCCACAAAAAAGCATTGATCTTTGGATGGGGCAGATATCACCCTCATGTAGGAACTGAGTGAAAGAGAAATATCCTCCAGGCCATGCAGAGCAGGACCCCAGACCTGCCCTGCCAGTGAGCTGCCTGGTCTGATCCACTCCTTCCTTGTTTGCTCTTCCCTGATTTTTAGGAGGCTCTGACTGCTGAGGCTGTATGGCTTTGGGAGGGAATGCCTTTCCCTACTGTTCCAAGGGGAATTTCTCTCTTTACAGAGCTCTTTAGCCAGCTTGTGGTGCTCCCCTGCATTGCCAACAAAAAATCCAGAGTGAAAGCAAAATATTGTGCAGCAGAATGTAACTGAGAAAAATGTAGGTGGTGTTGAAACAGAACCCCCAGCTTAAAGACTGGAAGCACTGTATCAAAGTCATCCTTTGGTCTGGGACTTTCAGTCTCTATTCTAAATGCAAGGATAAATGGAGGAACAGAAAATAAAATCCAGACCTATTCAGGTCTGATATATATACCAGGGACATAAAATGGGAAGATTGGATTAGTGAAGAAGCACAGCTAATGTGAGTGGTATGCTCAATGTATCATACTCAGAGAGGGAAATCATTTGTGATGGTCCTGCAGCTCTTCTAAGCATCTGCAGAGGTCATATCAAATCTATTTAAAATGTGAAATTTCTGGTTCTGTACGTCAGAGTCAATTATGTCCCTGGCTTTGAAGAGGGCAGAGTTTCCCTCCCTATAAACACAGATGGAGTGAAGTTCTCATTGTTGACTTCTTTGGAGCAGCTCCTTCAGTGATTCCCCTTTTAATGAGACATATTACTCTGGCTGTGAGGGAAGGCCAGGTTCTGCAGACCTTACTTCTGTGAAGTGTGGGTGAGCCAATGTGAGTTTTTCTTGAGTAGGGGCTGCAGATGTGACCCTGTGCTTTGACAAGCCAGCCCCCAAGAGAATTGTTTTATAAGCAGCAAAGGTAGGCAGAGCAGGATCAGCCAGTCAGGACCAGGGAATAACTCTGGAAAACTTGAGAAAACAGGGGAGAGATTTTAAAACCAAAAAGCTGTTTTAGTTATAAACTGGCGTCCTGTAAAACTCTTAGAGTTTACCTGCTCACCACAGTGTGCACCTAGTTGAAGTATAATGTGTTGACTTTTCCTGGAAAAATTAACTTCCCTTTTGTATTCAGCTGCCAGTTTTTATGCTGAACTTTTACCTTTCCTGGAAGTTCCTCACATGAGCACCTGTAACCAGATTTTACCTACCTGTGTAATGACCAGGCAGGAAGAATAGACTAAGCATGCTCTTTTCATCTTCCCGTGTCTGAAGCATGGAAGACTCCTGTATCAGTCAAGCCTGATAACAGGCCCTGAATACAAAATAAACTAAAGTAACTAACTCAGCATCATCTAAGTGTACCTCCTCATAAAAAAGCAGCAGTGCCCTGGACCACTTGGCCTTCCTGACCTGCTGCCATCTATCAAATCCTATGGATAGAAATAAACCTTGCATACAGCTGCTAATACATCTCTTCTCTGAGAATGGCTCCTGACAGCACACTTTTCACTGGTGCCAGCTTGGGGCTTTTGATTCCTCCTCAAAATGCATGTTTGCACCCTGTGCATGCTACTCACTTCTTACTCTTTCTTCCCAGAGAGCACAACCACCTTGATTTGGGGGTTTAACTTGTGCAGGCAAAAAAATGCTGCCACATTTCAGCAACAAAGACTGTGATGCCAGTTGCTGATCTCAGCCATAATCATTGAACAATTTTTTTCTTTGGAAACACACAATTATTGAATTCATTGTAGACATACTGTATGCATTAACTTAATTTTAGCTGTATAATCTTATAATGGACATCAATGAATAGAGGATTAGTCAAAACCTATTAATAAAGAGATAAAAGAGGCCCTCAGATATTTTCTTTCAAAAGGCACATAAGCTTCAAGTTCTGCTTCTAGAGCCCAGTTGCACAGTGGGCAGCACAGTAGGGCAAGAGGGAGAAATCACTCCCTTTAAATTGTGGATTAAAAGCAAATCTACCTTGCAGGTCTGACCTTAGTTTTCATTTAGCAATAAATACTTTGTCTCAGTGTCTGTCTCCTTTGAGGTCCCTGAGAACCCCTCAAGGGGTGGTAGTCTGCACATGCCCCAAGCCCTGAGTGTTTCTGTTTGCTTTTGCATAAAAATCCAGGCTCTGTAAGGTTGCATGGGCTGTGGTGGTGTGGGGCTGAGCTGGGGCTAGCAAAGCACAGCACCAGCAAAGGGAGCAGCAGGGCAACCTCCTTCTCACACTGCTTCAGCTCTGAGCTTGCAGCAGAGCAAGGATAGCCCAGTGTGCAAAAAATCCAAATGTGATCTGTTCTAAGGTGCATCAGACAAAAGATACTTTTTTCTGCATGTGTGAACACACACTTATGTGTTTCAAACCTTAGGAGGAATAAAAGCTTCAAGTTGTTCACATGGTGGTAACTTCTTGCAGTTGGCCTGATTCCATGCATCTGAAGTTGACAGAAACTTTCTGCTGCCAGCAGTGGAGGCTGGAGTGAAGTTTAGGTGAGCTGTATTTAAAAATTTATTTCAACACACATTGGAAATTTGTTTGGAAAATGTGGACTAGGAACAGAGGAGCAACTAGAAGGAGAGGTTAGCTGAACATCATCTCTGTGCCACTGGGAGTATTTTAGCTGCCTGGCTTTAGAAATTTGGTAAGGAGAGAGTGGCACATCCTGAGAACAATAGATCATCCAGTACAATAGATCATTGTCATTTCTTTTACTGCTGGGAGAGCAGACTATCCCAAGGCTGTTCCAGCAGGGTGTGTAATTTCCTTCTCAGAACCCAGAGAGGTAATGGACAATGCCACTAAAAAGAAAACCAATATTGCTATTCCTCCCCCAGAAAACCCCTAAACCATGAGATGGCTGGGATATAATACCACCATGGCAGTCCTATGCCTGTATTTTCTGAGCTTTCTCAGCTGAAAAATTTCAAAGACATTTTTCAGGACACCCAAATCCACCTTTTAGCACCATTTTCTGTTTCAAAGCTCTGTCAAAGTATTCCTCTCCTAAAAAAGGTATGAGCACCAACATTGCACTATTACTGCTGTTGCTCTTAGGTTACAACAGCTCACAGTGAGACTGGAGACAGCAGCCTTAAAAACAGCCTGCATGGTGTTAGAGCAGATGGACTGTGCTGTTCCCCAGAGTCCAGTGGCAGTGCAGCACCAAGAAGTGCTGGCTGGACCTTAAGGACTGCTGGCAGAGCTGTCACTTTATTCTGCACACTTAACTCCTATTAGTATTAATGGAGCAGCACATAAACAGTTGAGAGCAGATCATGGCCTGCAGCTATTTATGTATTTCTGTCTCATGTCTTGCATTTTATGGCATTGTTCAGTGGTGTCACCCATAAGCTTGCAGTCATTGTGTTTCTATTTTGACATAGATAGGAATGTGCATGTGAAATTTGTCATGGCAAAAAGGGAGGCATGCATTTTGAATTGAAGTGTATCCTTCAACGAGGGAAGTGAATTTCCTCACGTAAATTCTCCTGCTGCACAGCCCCCCACTCCAAGACTTTGTGTGGCCCCCAAGAGCTGCTTTTTGTAGGCTGCTGGTGCCCTCACCATCTTGTGCAGGATTTGTTTATTTTTATTCCAGTGGCACTTAGAGCTTCCCGAGGAGTGAGGTCCATTGTGTTATGTGCTGGGCACACAGCTGAATTGGAGCGAGCACGGCTTTCTCTGTGAGTGCTCTAGAGAGAGAATAGATCATTAAGGTCACTTGTTTTCCTTACAGAGGCCAAGGCAGGATTGATTCCTACATTATATTCTATCCGTGTATGTATTTTTCCTTCCCAGTTTCAAACAGTCAAGATACCAAGATGTACTCACTTTCCTTAGGAGAGTCTTCTGCAACCCAGACATCTTGCTCAGACAAAGTTATGCCTGAATTTTTTAAGCCCACATTTTTAAAAACTTCATTCTATTATTTCCAGATGGGGATTGTTCATGCAGAGAAGGACACTTGTCACAGAGGGAAAGGGGAAGGAAACTGTGGCCCCTGCCAGGGCAAAGAAAGGGTTGGAGGAGGCAGCCTGAGCCAACCATAAGAAGAGTCCCACTAGCTCTTTCTACCTCCACCCACTTCCAGACACTCCTGGCCATGTTTGAGGCAGCACTATTGAATCCATTCAGCACTACAGCATTGTATCTGTTCAGAGAAATGCACTTCAGCAGGCCAACCACCCTTAAAACCAGCCCCATTGTTTCTCCTAAAAGCCTCATTGAAATCTGTATATATAACTGGCTGCTGTTTTGTGAGTTAGCCATACTTGTGTGTTAGTGATTTGAAAATGAATGCTCCTTGGAGGGTTATTTGCCTTGAAATGCCTCTTCTCTAAAAATGTCCTTCCTTCAACAATATCAGTGTGGAAATGCCACCCTTTAGAAAGATGATCAATATTGCTTTGTGGACTGGGATCTGATAGGAATTGGTATTGGCAAGGGCATCAGAGCAGTGGATTAACAAATCTGTGTCTGTTTACTGAGGAGCAGTGTTACCTGCCTTGCCCAGCAGAGAGAGACACAGTCACTCACACACACCTCCAAGTGCTCCTCTTGCATGCTGTCAGTGAAGCAGTAAAAGCAGCTGGACTGGAAGGAGCTGGGAGGAGTCATTCTACAGACTGCAGTTTTCACTGTCAAGATATCTTGCAGTAGTGGATTTGTTTGAATTCTTAACAACACAAGCACAGGCCGGGAGCACTGGCAGATCCAGCAAGCAGACCCATGACACCTGTTCCTCCAGGTGATTGTGCAAAGCAGGGAAGGGTGAAAAGCAAGATAGATCTGTGAAGCACCATTCACAGCTGGGTTTGACAAAACTCTGGTTTGTTTCATTAATCACACCTAGAAACTCCTCAAAACTATAAAAATGCATTGTCAGATGTTCCAAATGATGTCTAAGCATCCAAAATGGTGTGCCAGCCTTCACCCCTTTTGTGAGGCCCATGTTGATGATCAGCAGCTCAGCAGCTTGCTCGGAGCTGTGTTGAGGTAGGTGCCTCTTTCAAGGTTCAGCTGGAGTTCCTGCCCATCAATGCAGCCACCACTCAGCAGCCCTAAAATCACAGACTGGTTTGGGTTGGCAAGGCTCTTTAAAGGCCATCTAGGCCAACCCCCTTGGAGTAAGCAGGAACACTTTCCATTGGACCAGGTTGCTCAAAGCCTCATCCAACCTGGCCTCGAATGTTTCCAGGGACAGGGCCATTGTTTGGCCACCCTCATAGTAAAAAATATATTCAGTATTTTTAAAATAATTACCCTTTGCTTTATCTCTACCAGCACTATGAAAAAGTCTGTCCTCACCTCTGTTTTAAACCCCCTTAAGATCAGGGGCACCTACAACCCCACTTTGTTCAGCCCCTGGCTGGATGAGGTTTTTTCTGCAGTTGCTTGTGTGCAGCACTGAGGTGCATGCTAAGACTGGCTTCTGGGTGCATTAAGAAAGACACATTCAGCTCTGGGTGAGGAGGGGAAAAAATCTCCATCTCCACTTTGAAATGAGGGGTTAAACAAACCTGTGGCAGATTGGACTGCTTCACAGAGTGGGGTAATGGAGCTGATGCCACGTGGATGGCAGAAAGTGCACACAATATTGGCCAGTTGTTTGATACTGCCACTCTAAAGGCCCCAAGAATTAGACCAATTTCACACTAGAAGAAGTGCTTGTTTCTCACATTTTCTTTCACAGTTGGAGTCCTGGTCACTTGTTGATCTTCTGTCCTCATAAAATCTTTCCAGTTCATTTAAAAGTTGGCTCTCTTGTGCATTTCTTAAATTCTTTCTGGAGCTCAAGGTTTGAAATGCTTCCTTACTTCTGGGACTCCAAGGGCAAAACTGTAAAGTGAGCGCCCTGACCTCAAAGGCCTTATGCTGCCAAATACAGTCAGCAAGAATTTGTGGTAAATGGGGCTGTGGGATCATGCTCCACTATTAAGTACTGACTAAACAGTGTCTTGTACTTGAAGGCTTCAAAATCCTTTGCTCTGTCTCCAGCCTTCTGCAATGTATCTCTGTGATGCACGGTAGAAGTTCTCCACTGAGAGATTTTCAAACTTCTCTTTTTAAAATTTTACTCTCCCCATAAAAAAAACAGATGGTCATATAAGGCTGGTAAGTTATTTCCTTTAAGTTAGGGACATCTCCTCTTTCCCTGTAATTTTAGAAAATACTGCTGTTGAGTCCTTTCAACGTGGTTATTTGCAAGATAACTCATGAAAATGTGGTGCTGCCTGTGCTATTCCCTTTCCCTCTCTCAAAGCACACTGTGTACATGAAGATGAATATTTCTTGCATAAAAACATAGACCAAGTAGCATTATATTAATTAGCAATTGTACACAACTCTAGCTATGGAAAGAATTTAAGTCCTGCCCGGTTTTGGGGTGCAAAACTCACCAGTTCTAGAAAATTATTGCAGGAGTTCACCAGTAGACTAACTCTTGAATTAATCAAGACTGAAAGTGTTGCCTATTAGCGTTGTTGCAAACCATATTTTTAGTTCATCTCCAATCCCAGACTACTAAGAGATAATAGACTCAATATTAACCCATACACACTTGGGTAATCCCCACAGTACTACCACCCACCAAAGCACACCTTGAAAGTACAGAACTCCCTTGTCCTCTTATTATGATGCAGACATATTTATTTTAGTTGAATGGGTTTATAAGTTGAATGGGTTTTTCTTCTTTTTCTGGTACTTGTCACCTCTTGATTTTTTACACATCAAGAACTTGCAATGAAACGCCTGATAGATCTTTATGAAAATGTCATAAAACCCCTGCTCTGGATGTTTAGGTTACTCTCTTTTAAATCTTATGCACTAAATTTCAGAGTAACAAAGCAAAAAACATTCAGCTTTACACCAAAGATTGCTTCCTGGATTTGCTCTTCTGTTGGGATACACTCTGTTTTAGCCTGCACAAACAGACATTGCCAAATCTTCTCTGCCACTGATTTTTTTTCTGTGTTATCTGCATATCCACACCAATTACCTACGGAGTGCAGGCTGTTTTGAGGGTTGTTCTGAGCAGAAGCATATTTATATTTACATACAGCCAGATATTAAACTTCTTGGAAGCTCTAGATAGGTGAACTTGGGATTTTTTTTTTTCAATAAATAGTCCCACAGGTATTAGCAGGAATATTTTATAGTGCTAATGTACTCACATGCATCTAGAGAGGAATATATCTGCCCTCTAAACCGTGAAAACAAATGATCAGGTAGAAAATTATCATTTACCTTGAATTTAATATAAACTAGCATCACAGTTGTTTAAAGGGTTTGAACTTGTGGCTGTAGACTTTCCACTGTTTACTGTATTCTTAAGGACTAACAAAGATATTTATTATTGGTATTCATATGAAAGAAGTGCTCATTGATTGGCTAATTATGCAAATGCACAGCAGGGGAGAATTTCTACCTGCAAATCTTACAGATAAATAAGAATGGGAGCAGAAGGAAAGGGAAAGCAAATTAACAAATTGGAGCTCTCTGATTACCAACAAAGGTCTGCACATTCTCTCTCCACTGAACTTCTGTAATGTACTTTCTCTTAGAAGTTTGCCAGACACACAACCATAGTTCTGGAAAGAGCATGTAATGCTTTTAAATAAGGATCCTGATCACCTACGGATCTTAGAAATATCTTTCAAGTGATGTCAAGGAAATAATCTTGCTTCTGTTAACTGTGACAAGACAAAATTGTGTTTCATGTACATTTGGATTATATGGAGGTTATGAAACATGGTGTGCTGTTTTTGGCTGTGGTAGACTCAACTTTCTTCACAGTAGCTGATACGGGACTGATGTGGGACACAGTTTGGATGCGTGATGAAAACAGTGTCTGTAATTCAGGGATGCTTTTGTTGCTGCTGAGCAATGCTTGCACAGAATCAAGGCTTCTTCTGCTCCTCAGCCCACACCACCAGCGAGCTGGCTGGGGGACAGCTGGGACAGCTGATCCCAGCTGCCCACCAGGGTATTTCCTACCTGTGGCATCATGCTCAGCATGCAAAGCTGCAGGAAGAAGATCACTCTGTGGTTAGAGCTGTAAGGCTGAACCTGCCAAAGGAAGATGAGCACTGTGCTATCAAAAGGGAGTTGAAACACCAAGTTTTTCACTTGAAACAATTCTGCCTTTCCTGATTAAAGAAATTCATGACACGGCACCTCATCCCTGACCTGTCAAGAGCCACCTTAAAATTACAGAAGCATTTGGCGAGACGTTCAGACCTATTCATTTAAACTCCTTGCTGTGCCGGTGCAGGTGCCGGACCTGCCCTGCAGAGGTGGGAGCGATTCCCTGCGGTCCCGTTCGCGGAGCCCCGCCCGGGTTCCCATCCCGGCCCCGCGGTGCGGCCGCCGCTGTCCGCGGTGCTGAGCGGCCCCGGAGCTCCCAGCCCCGCCTGCAGCAAAGGCTCTGCCTCCAGCCCGCACAAGGAGAGCTCCCGCATCAGCACGGCTGGGCCTGCATCGGGAGCAGGTTCTGTCGGAACCCAGGACATCCCTCTGGCTGCCCTGGAGGACTCGAGACCCTGGCAAGGGGCTCAGAGACCTTGGCACGGAGTCAAAGACACCTGTGCCTTGGATTTTAGCCTCTGGAAAAAATTACCAACTTTGTGTGAGGAGTTACAAGCCACAAGGGTTTGAATAGAATGATAGTGAATTTACCACAGGGTGGAAAAGTAGAATTTGGGGTTTTTTAGAATGGGAGTTCAAGAGGCAAGATGGAGGAATCTGGGTGTGTTCTGTCTTTCTCCTTCTCCTTCTTAAACTCCATCTTCTGCTGTGATGGTGGCACTTCTGGATTGGTTTAGAGTGGAGACAGACTGTCTAACATAGGTGATAGGTATTGGGAAGTTATTGTAAATAAAGTACACATAGTTTTTAGTACAAAAAGACAACACCTCCCTGAGGGCAGTCAGTGTGCCTCAACCCGACCTGCCAGACAGACCTCAGCAGGTCAGAGAAAGAATGATAAGGAAAAATGAACAACCTTGAGAACAAGAGCCAAGGAATCCTGTCTTCTTCTTTGGTCTTGGGGCTGGGTAAAAAGAGACTTTCTAACATCTTGGGGTCATCTGAACACCAGAGACCTCATCAGGCTCCTCTCTGAACATGAGCAGTTACACATAAAAGGAATGTTATTGATATTTCTGTTCATTCATTTTCATAGTGTCATTGGTGCTTAGGGCACTCTTGCAGAAAAAGACCATTTGCCTGAAATTTTTACGCCTTGAGGCGTCTCTGGCTAAGCTGGTGCTCTGGAGCATTGCATTGTATTTTCCCTCTCAGATTCATGTGTCTGTTCAAAAACAGCATGCCAAAATTTAGCTAGAACATTAGAATAATTGCCTAAACTGTGGATGAAAAGATAGAGATAAAGCTCACACCTTATGTTTCTTGCTAATTATATCTAGAGGGATGCAAAGTTTGGCTGATGAAGTTTTGAGACAGTAACACCATCTCAGCACAGAAACAGTGCTTACTGGCCCACAGAGCCCCAAAAACAGAAGATAAATACATGCTCAAAACTTCTATTTGCAGGGAGAGATTTCTAGAGACATATCTGGGCAGCTGGATTTGAGCATCTTCCAACAGACTGAAAATATTTCTTCTTTCCTTTTTTATAACTGTATTTCATGGTAAATACTGTATTCATTGATTTTTCATCTTTTCCACATCTATCCACTCTTCTCAAATAATCTTCACATATTTGTCCTCAGCATTGAAAATGCTTCTAAGAAACTTGAGATGTGCCATAGAAGAGTTTTTACTACATTATTAGATGGCCATTTCTTCTTTTATATACACAAATTAGCCCTGGCTTCTATGAAAGTCTGTGCACAGAGTCCAAGGCATTTCCCTGAGGAGCATTAAATCAGGTTGCCACATTTCTACTTAGAAGCTTCAGGAGCTCAAATTTGTAATGAAATACAGATTAACAGATGAACTGGAAATGCAACTTACAAGTCTGGTGTTCTCCCTTTGCAGCAGACAAATTCCATTTATAAAAGTTTTAATCAATTCCTCTGGGTTTTTCCTCACTTGGTTCTTCTGATAAAAGAGAAATTTGTTCTGAACACAAATGGTGTTCTATACTAAGACTGAAGGGAGTCCCTCTATGGTGATCATCTTCTCACAAAATACCATTTAAACTCTACCTGACAAAGGATCTGATTTCATCAGGTAAAAGGCAGTAGGACAATTGGCAAGTGGATGAGAAGCAAACTCACCAAGTTTCTTAGGATCCTAATCGTAACAAAGGGCAACTATTTAATGTATCTCATGTTATTTTCCCTATGACCACATTCAAATTACACCAATGGAGGAAAGCATTAAATATACATGCAAACATGGTTAAGCATGTGTATGTATCAATTAACTTGGTAAATAATAATAATGACAGTAAAAATATCTAAGAAAACACAATGCACTGAGAAATAATAAACATAATCCCTTCCATTCAAAATGTTTCACTCCACGGGGCCAGTAATCCAAGACTGTTTCCATAAGGCTCTGCTGTTTGAACAGCTGTGACACAGTATAAAGTTTCCCATTTGGAGCCTGAGCACAATTAAAGTCCTCCTCAACACCTGATGTAATGGGCTCTTATTTGCTAATTCATCTCAATAATCAGCTGATCTTGAGGATGTTCACAATGCTGTGTCCAGAGAAATACAGAGATTATCTTGGAGCATGCACTCAGGATGGCTTGGATTGGCTATTTATCCTCCTTAGCTCTTTATGGCAACAGACACTTCATTCTCCTGCCTGTTCTAGTTTCCATTTAGGATTTGGTTTATGAAATTGTTTAGAGGCCTCAAGGAGATTATATCTGTCTAGTGGTAGACACCCTTTGGAGGTTTAAATTAGAGACCAGGCAAGAAAATAGAGAAAGGAAGAAAGATCAGGGCTAACAAGAGGCAGTAAGTGCTAACATTGAATTGGAGTCAGCTATGGTGGCTGTCAAATTTTTGATCACAATTTTGCCTGGACTTTATTTCAGTACACTTGTACTTGACACTCATACCTCCTTCTGAATAGGTTTAGATGAGCATCAGCATCCCCATTTCAAAGGAAGAGCAGATAGAAACTCACTGGCCAATGACTAACAGTGCCCAGAATCAGACAAATTCTGGCAAAAATGAGAATTTGTCTTCTTAATTTTCTTAATTTTTCTTCTTAATTTTCATGGCTTTTGAATTAAGCCAAGAGGACATCCTTCCATGCTTCTGTACTCACACCATGTTGTCCTTCACTTGTTTCTCTCTCCAACAGCATTTTTGTAGCCAGGTATGACCTCAGTAACCTTTTTTTCTCTTTTGTGTCCTGTCTGCTTTTCCTCCCAATATCCAATCTGAATCTCTGGAGCCACAGCTCATGACTTGCCAACTCATTGCTTGCCAGGATGAGTTTCCTTCTACTTTTTGTCCACTAAAATAAGAGGAAAAAAAAAAAAAAAGTGGAAGGGAATTTAGAAGAACAAGAACTATGCAAGGTTTCCCTTGCAAATTTTTTGTTGGATTCATCCCTGTCCTGCTAGACTAATAAAATCTTCTTATATGTAAAGGATACCAACCTTAGGAAAAATTTAAATTAATGTTCATTTTTAAAAATTTTTGAGACAAAATTGGAAAACTAGTTACCCTTTGGTTTTCCATCCATCTCACAGACTGTTTTTCATGCACCTTTGGTGATGTGCTTCTGGATTGTTGTGGTGGTTCATCTGCCATCCTCCACATCCTTGGGCCTGCTCTGTGACCTCAGAAGCTCCTGATAAACCCTGGTGGAACCAGCTGAGTGGTGAAGTGTCCCTTGACCACACCAGTCCAGCCATAAGTCACTCCTTGGTCGTACCAGGAGCTCTTGCACGGTAGAGGTGGAAAGTACCAGAAACATCAGCTTCCCAAAAAAGGTGGGAAACAAAGGATAAGCAATTCTCCTTTTTAACCTTGGTAAACCACTTACCTGGGCTGTGGCCTGAGTGGAGTGGCACCAGTGTGAATTGTAGCCTGGGTGGAATGGTACTATTGCTGCAGCACTCTGGGAAGCTGCAAAAAAAGCACAGTAGTTATTGGTTTGGGTTATGGTCAGGAGGGAAACCTACTGATGGCCAAAGTCAATCATCTTGTGACCCTATAAATGATGGTCCTGAGTGAGACCCTTTGGGCTCTTCTGCAGCAGCACCAGCACCTCCCTGTGACTGGGGCACCTCTCAGAGCTCCCAAGCCAAGCTTGTGATACTCAAGGAACCATCTTTGACAACAAAGCTGAGGCTGATTCCCCACCACATCTCTACATTCCTCAGAGTGAAACCCTTGCCTGTCAGGAAATGCAAAGTGTGAGTATTGATGATTTGGTGTGAGTATTTCACTGAACCTGAGGGGAATTTTTGATAGGAACCTTTACACCCATAGAAACCTGTGTGCACATCATTTTACCCGTGTGCCTGTGAATTGATTATGGCATGGATGTTACTCTCAAATCTATGGTTAAATCATTGTTATAGTAAGCCCTACTGAGTCACTATTGTAAATGTTAAAGAATTCAATTATTAAGTGCTGCTAAACCCTTTTGCACCCTTATCTTTGCATCCATATCCTTTACACCTTTACCTGCTTTTGCATTCCCAGACTCCATACAAATAATTTCAAATTGCTTCTAATTTGATCTTCCTTTTTATGCGTCAACCTGTGCAGTAAATAGTAGAGTGAACCTTTCCTCCACAAATTCATACTAAACTCTGCTTTTGCCCATATCTTTGGTGGTGTTTCTTCAAGCAGCCAAACCACTCATTTGTGAGAGCTGTAAGAAGAGGTTTCTGCCAGGCTGATGTGCCTGGTTTTGTGACAAACTTTGTGGACCCACCTTGTGTGGATTGAACTCTTATTTTCCCCCTCCTACATCTGGTTCCTTGATTTTCTGCTTCAGCTGAAATGTAAAAAACCAATTATTTGCCCAGGTTGTGGCATCTCATCAGATGAGGCCTGTGATCCAGTTTTCTTGCATTGGCAATGACACCAAGTGCCAAGTAAAGGTTTGTGTTCTGGGCAAATCCTTATACTGGTGTGATGTTTTCATTCTTGCTCACAGCAGGGAGATCAAACAGAAGAATGGGTTGAAGAGAAAAAAAGCTCTGGGAATTTATTTTTTTCCAGGGAGAGTAAGAATAAGAAAAGAGAATAAGAAAAAAAATAAAGGCAGCACCTCTTGGCAAACAGTTATATTAAGTACAGTTTGCAAGAACTGTGTATGAAAATAGGTTAAAATTATTTTGATTGTTCATGAGAAAGGAGACAAAAGGTAACATGGTAAAAGAATTAAAAAGGACGTGATTGCAGAAGGTGGGAACATCTGTTCTGCTACTTCTAATGACAGAACTTGGGACAATTCATGTCAACAAAAAGTAGAAAACATATACAAAACATAATAATTTTTGTTCTGTGTATGACTGACTGTGGAACTAGCTCCACTAGAAAAGTTCAACACTTAATATACAAACTAGAATCAGTCACTTACACAGAGTTGAAGAACAGCATGAGCACTAACAACTACATATAGAAAGATAATAAATAAATACTGTGCTTAAGTTGCTCAGCAATTATTAGAAGCAGAAAGATGGAGACTAAAGTGCTTGTTAGAGAGTTCTTACACCTGAGTCAGAAATGTTCCAGGTCAGCCCCTGCCAGCCAGCACTTTGGCCACAGCTACAGTCCAGGGTCACAGTTTATATTGTGGCTGTTGCATAGACAGCATCACATCCATTGATTTCATTTTAGCTTCCCTGGTAATTTTGTTAAACACTTGCTGGTGGCTGTGACTTGCTTCTGTTCAAGAGTTATTCTTTGGAAGTGTTTTTCTTTCCTTAAAAGTAATTAAATACTCTGAAGTTAATCAGATATCTCGCGTGCTTTTTTACATGTCACAAGGTCATGTACCTTGGGCTGATGACAGGATTGCAAATGGAGACAGAGTGGTCAGAGGCTGCACTAAAATGCCTGGCATGAGGGATATGGAGGAGCAGCAAAAAAGTGCAGGGTCTATGTTAAGTGGGTGGGCAAATGCTTGTGGAAAAATCCTCTAAATAGACTGATTCCTCTTTTCCCTGTGTGTACCTGGCTAGCATTGCTTTGTGTTTTTCCTGGGTGCTCTGGAGCTGATCCTGGGAGCTTTTCCTTCCTGAGAGCCATAGGAAGAGAGATATTGTCCATGTCCCTGTGAAAATATTCCTGGAGTTCAGATGAAGCAATTTAAATAGCTCATGCTGCACTCCATCTCTGTAAATCTTTGCTCACTCTAAGCCCTATGTGTAGCTGCTGCTAAGGGAAAGTTTGGGGAAGTCCACCTGCCACAGAAATCCTTTTGTAGTTTCCTTTAAAAATTTGTGCCAGATATAGATTTATAATTGGTTTGTTTGCTTTCCTACTAAATATTCCTGCCCCTCACACTCACACATGCTCACTCTGCATAAACCAAATATTTCTCTGTTTGAGCTATAATGCCCCAGTGATGGCCACAAATAAAAATACAGCAAGAAAATAAATGCAGCAAAGCCTTTCAGCAGCAAATAGCTTCAGGAAGGTGGCTGCTGTTCATTGCTCCAGTAGGATGAAAGTCAGCATTTCAGTGCAAACAAGCAAGTAGTGTCTCTGGGCAGCACACAGCTTCAGAACAGCTTTGGTGTAGTTGGAAAAAAAAAAACCAAAACCAAAAAAAAAAAAAAAAAAAACCACCAAAACCAAAACAAAACACAAAAACACTGAACCAACCAAGCAAAAACCAAACCAGCTTTTATATTCAGCCTCACTGTGTATGGAGATGTGTGCATGAAGGATTTTTAACTTGTCCTATGCAATGACACAGGTGGTATTCCCTCTGTTGGTTTTTTTTGTTTTTTTTTTTTTGTAGAAATGCAGATGAACATATTTTATATGTCTGTTCTGTAGAAAGCAGGGTGTTTTGGCTCTCAGGGACCCCATGTTTTTGAAATGCTGAAAATTTTAAAGGAAATGATCTATTGCCTCCCTTCCTGTGGGGCTCCAAGGTTTTGGCCTGAGTCACAAGCAGAGACTGAAACAGGACTGTGACAGCCCTGCAAGGGACTGGGGAGCCTCTGGTTTTGCTCTGATCCCAGCCCAGAAGCAGCCTCTGATACAGGTGTGGGACAGGTGGAATTTGAAGGAGACAAGAAAAAAAAAATAAATGAAAATTTTCTGAAGTATTTATTTCACCTGAATGCTTAGACAAGACTCCTTCACTCTACAAGGCACATCCCTCTTTTTTTTCTTTTAAATATTCATAAATAATTAATAATAATAGTAATAAGAATAAAAATGTCTAGCTCTTCACATGTATACTGAGGACTGCAAAGCTGTAAAATAAGGGCTTCTGCTATTGTGTCAGCAGTTTAGCCTGGTGCTGGCTTAAACTGCCTTACAAGGGGAGCAAAGAGCTTACACTGACCACAGCTCCAACCCTGAGACTGCAACAAGGAAAAAAGAGCCTTGTGGCACCTGTGTGAGGGGACAGGAATGCTCCTGCAGTCTCTGGTTAAACAGAGGAGCAGGGAAATCCTCTTTTTAGATGAGGGCACCTGAGCCAGCTCTGTCAGAACACGTTTCTGCTGCTGTTCCCATGGCTAACAATGCAGCAGCGTATTTGGGCACTGAAATGGCCCCATCTCAGCTGCAGGAAGGTCCTGCAAGACAGGGCAAATTCATCACACAGCTCAGCCCCACATTTGGCAGGGGAGCCCAGGGAGGGTTTGAGTGCTGATAATTCCCTCCTTGGGAAGGGAATTCCCACAGGCAGCCCAGGCCAGGGCTCCCCTCTTTGTCCGGAGCTGTGGGTGATGCTGTGCAGTCCAGGCAAGGCACAAACTGAAAACCACCCTCTCCCTCCAGATCTCCCTGGCAGATCTGTTCTGTCACATTCAGCTCTTTTCTTTTTAACAACACTTTTCCCTCCCCTCCCCTTGAAGTTTTCCAGTCTTGACCAGCAGTTTCAATGTCACCTCTTCAAATGTCACCTGCGATCCCCTCCTTCACCCTGGCTGCCCTTCCCCAGATCATTTCTACACTCTTCATAAAAAAACAACCAAATCAACATCACCACTGCATCCTTCCCTCCTAATCTGGAGCAGTGCATCTGCCCTGGCTGGGACAGGCTCATGGCAGAGCCCAGTGGAGGCCACAGAGGGACCTGAGGGCAGGGCAAAGTCATGGGGACAGCAGGTGCCACCCTGCCCAGGTGGCTTGTTGGGAGGCTCTGGAAACCTGCACTGGCTGCCCAGTAAAAACCCTCAGGGCTGGGCTGCCAATCAGAATGGAAGCAAGAGCTGCTCAGAAAACACCTCTAAATATCTGTATTTGTGCACACAAGCTGTGCCAGTGTATTTAGATGTGCCTGTACCTCTGTATGGTGTCACACACGCACGGATGTGCATCCACAAGTGCCTGCCTGGCCCAGCACTGGCAGGAGAGGTTTGGAGGTGAGCAGTGCCCTGCACGGGGTGGCACCTGGCAGGGTGGGCACCTCCTGGGCACCGGCAGCACCGCAGGCACGGGCACGGGCGGGGATCGGCCCCGCGGGCCAGGGAGAGCTACGAGGGCTGGGTCGGAGCCAAGCACGGGACTGGGAATGCCCCAAACTGCCCCGGGAAGTGGACCTCACAGCCCCCAGCTCAAAATGAAACATTAAATTTCATTTTTAAAAAAGTAAAAATCGGGAAGGTTTTGTAGGGATAGGGGTTTGTTGATTTTTTTTTCTGCAGTGCATGTGTAAATGAAAGCAATTTGGGTGCTACAAATATAAGACGAAAATACAGCTAATTCCGTCATCATATAGATATAATATATTTCACTCTCACCACATAAATACAAAACATCCAAATATCCAAAACATTCAGAACAAAAGTTAGTAGCAAGGGCTCAGCGCTCGATTCATTCATTATTTTTTCGACTAGTTGCCTAGAAACTTCAGACGTAAATAATTTACAATAAAATTACTATTTTCTTTTCATCCAGCTCCTTCTGTCCAGTTCTGGTCTATAGTTAATTCTATATTCTACAGCAACCATTCCACTTTTTGTAATTTTTTTTTTTCTTTTTTGGTTACAGTTTGGTGGCACGTATTTATACAGTTTGTAAACGCCATGTGTTAAAGTTCAAAGAAAGAAAAGAAACTTAAAACCAAAGTAAATAATTTTTTCCCCCAAAGAACTACCTAAGTACAGCATCCCTTTTGTGGCAAATTCAAGTACCGAAGTTGAACAGAAAATATTCGATCCAGAATACTAGAAGGTGAAATACATATGTTTGAGGAGAAAATAGCAGTAAGAATTATGAAAAAAAAAAAAAGTTTGTTACATAGATGTGTTTTAAAGTACAAAAATAACAATAAAAGATACGCTTTTTATATTTTACGTTCGTTTTAAATGAAGTGTGAGCGATATGCGAGAGGGTTATTTTAGGAGGAAGGAAGGCTACAGGGTTTTTTTGTGTTTAGATGAACATTGAAATTATTTGGAAAAATCAAATAGAGCAATAAAAATTGAAATTACGATCTCAACAGATCTAGATACAAATAGACTCTTGAGTTCCATGATTTATCTGCAGACTTGTTTTTGCAGATAAGCTCCGCGGGACAGGCCCGTCGGAAGTCAAATTAAAAAAAAAAAAAAAGGAAAAAAGGGAAAAAAAAGGGGGGGACGTTGTGTTATCTCGAAGGAAGAGACAATTTCATGCAAAATTTCTGCAGCCACCGGTTTCTGTCTCCCCTATTCGTGACTGTACGTTCAGTCCGTTTCGGCCCTTCCCACATTCAAGATTTACCGTGAAAAAGAAAAGTTGCTGGAGGATTTCCTGACTGATGCTAAGGGCTCGGTCGGGGCTGTAGTGCAGCGAGTGTGGGGACAAACGGGGCCACAGGTGGGGCCCCAAAACCTTTGTGCTTAGAAATCACTGAGTCTGGGAGACACAAAAAAACCACCCCAAAACGGGCATCACCTGGCAGCTCCATCCTCCTCTCTCCGAAATCCCGCTCCCTCGCTCGGCATTGGCTAAAGCCGATCGAAGGGAGCCCGGCCGACCCCCGGCCCGATCGCTGACCCTCTGCGTCCCTTCCCGAACGAACGAACAGCGCGATCGCCCCTCCCGCCCCGACAGACGGACCGCGGCGCAGGGGGAGCGCACCGGGAGGCGCCCGCAGCCCCTCGCCGCGCCCCGGCCCCGGCCCCGGCCGCCGCCTCGCCTGCCCCGCGGGCCCCGCTCCGCCCCGGCCCGCGGAGGGAGCCGCGCCGCGGGGCTCGGGGGCGGCGGGGAGCGGGACACGGCTGCCGCCCGTCCCATAAATACCGCCACAAATAGAGACTATAAATATAAATAGGGGGAAGGTACTTAGAGTCAGTCCAGTGCTTTTTTCTCAGCGCTCTCTTTATTGTTGGTCCGGGAGTAGGGCTCGAAGGCGGACGAGCTCAGGTAGCGGGCCGACAGTTCCTGCAAGTTGCCCGCCAGCGAGCCGGCCACGGCCAGGGGCGCGGAGGAGAGACGGCCGGCCACCGAGCCCAGCAGCGCGGGCACGGGCAGCCCGAACAGCCCGTGCCCCGCGGCCGCCGCCCCGTGCAGCGCCGCGGGCGGGGGGGGCCCGGCGGCGCCGCTGGCGGCCGGAGGGTGCGGGGAGCCGCCGCCGCCCGGAGCCGCCGCCGCGCTGCCGCCGCCCGCCGCGGCCAGGCCGGGCCCGCGCAGAGCCGAGCCCAGCGCGCCCGTGGCACAGGGCGGCAGGAGGCCGGGCAGCCCCGGCGGCGACAGCAGCCGGCCTTGCTCCAGCAGCCGCAGGACGCTGCAGGTGGCGGCGGTCTCGGACACCACCGACCGCAGCTCGGAGTCCTTGCCCTGGTCCTTCTTCTGCTTGGTGCGCCGGTTCTGGAACCAGACCTTGACCTGCGGGCCGGGGAGAGAGGCAGGGTCAGCGGGGCGGGAGGAGCGGCGGCCCCCGGCAGGTGCCCCGGGACCCCGGCGCGGCTCCGCGGGGCGGGGGGAGGCTGCGGGGGAGGGCGCGCAGACACTTGGCAGCGGGGAGCATTTCCAAAACGCACAAAGCCACGCTCACAGAACACAACCCCCCACACCCTCTGTCTGTTCCCGGTTTCGGGGTGACCCCGGGGCCTTTCGTTCTGCATCTTTAACCAGACATCTCACTTCGTCCTAGTTTACTACAGGCCGGGAATTTTCTGGGAGACGGAGCCAGCCCTTTCTCACCGCTTTATTCTAAGCCGGCTCAGCCCGAGCCCCGGGCACTCCGCGGCTCCCAGCAGCCGCTGCCCGCTCCGACTGCTCTTCCTGGGGGTAACAGCAGCAATGAGTTTCTTTCCCCGTATTCCAAACTGGACGCTCTTTCTCTACCCCCAAATATTTTAAATATTATTCAACTTTAAAAAGGAATTCTGGAAGTCACTCAACATACAACAAACAAAACCAAAACCAAACCAAAACACAACAAAACCCACCCAAGGCAGGTTCTATAAGCTACGAGCTGTTGAACTTGTCACTCCTATGCGGCAAGGAAAGAAAAAAGCTAATTATCATGTCAGGGGAATTTACTGTTATATGATGTTTTGTGGAAATATCAAACAGGCTTTAAGAAGTTTGGACTTTTTGGATTCTTCCTCATGCTCTCACAGAGTTTTAGGCCTCCTGTCAGTCCCCAGCCTTTGTGCCCTGGAGGGTGGAGGAGCGATTCTCCCCCTCGGACATATAAGGACTCTAAATACGGCCCAAAGTTTAGCCCCATCCCGGGATCTCTCATACTCAGGAAAGCCCAGGCCAAACATCTCCAGCCCGGCAGCCCCCGGGGAAGGTGCCCGTCTCCCCCTGCGAGTTTGAGCGCCAGTATCTCGCTTGCTGCGGCCTGGGAGCGGCTCGGCCTCCCCTCGCTTCTCCCCGGCCGCACCAGCGAAATCTCCGCGCCCGGGGGCGGCGGCTCCGCGCAGCCCGGCACACCGAACCCGGCGGGACCCGGGCGGATCCCCGCGAGCCGGAGCTGGGGGAGCCGCTCCTGGCCCGGCAGGAGTTTGGCTTCGTGGCCAAGCTCTCTCCGAGGCCCTCGGGCCGGGCCGCCTCGCCGGCGGGGAGAGCCCAGTGGGGCTGGGTGCGGGGACACGAGGGACCCCCTTGGCCAGCAGCTCCCTTTCCCGTGACACACGCAGTTAGGGACACACGCACTTAGGGACACGCACTTAGGGACACAGGCACTTAGGGACACGCACTTAGGGGTCCCCAGCCGGGACTCCTCAGCCACCAGCCCCTCAGCTCCATCCCGACCGGACACGCGTGGGCACCTCGGGGCTGCCTCGCCCCTCGCCCCGCGGGGGCTGCGCTGAGGGCGCAGGAGGCGCGCAGGGCCGCGTCCTTGGGGCCTGCAGGGCACGGAGGTGCCCGGCCCGGGAAGGGGGTCCCACGGAGCAGGGCAGGGCAGGGCAGGGCAGCTGCGGCTCCCCGTCCTTCAGGCGCTACCTGAGTCTCGGAGAGATTGAGCTGGCGGGCGAGCTCGGTGCGCTCCCGCCCCACGACGTACTGGCAGCGCTGAAACTCCATCTCCAGGCGGTAGAGCTGCTCGGCCGTGAAGGAGGTGCGGGTCCGCTTGGGACGGTCCAGATCAAGCCCTTTAGGCAGAATAATCTCTCGGATAGAACCTTTGGCATCTGGCAAAGAAAGGCGCGGTCAGCTTCATACCCAGGCAACCCTCCTCTGCTTTTCCTCCCCTTTTTATACTTTCTAATTTTTCCAAGGGAAAGCGCCGTGCCCAGCGCCTTCAGGACCGAGACACGAGTCGGGATGGAGCAGGGTCCTGCGACTGAGGCTCTGCACCTGGCGCTGCACCCACGGAAGGAAAAAAACCCACAACAGAGAAGGAAGGAGGGGGCGATGGGGGCCCAGGCCTCTATAATTAATCCCCTCAGCCCATTTGAAAATTACTTTGAATATATTGCACTCACAGTACGACACTGCGACATCTACCCACGGCCCTTCTGAGAAGCTGGGGAGAAAGAGATCCTTCAGGCCAGGCTTTGTGCCTGGAGTGCAGGGCTACTCTTTGTTCCCTTTGGGCTCCGGGCTAGGACTCGCTGGTAGCCATCATACACATTCCGTCCCCCACCCCAAAATACATATATATTTTTTTAAAAACAAGTTTCTCATGCTTAAAAAAAAAAAAAAAAAAAAAGCTTTCGGAGGCAGCAGTGCCCCGACCTGGCTGCCTGCCACTGTGAACGTGGGGACACCTCCAGCCCACCCTGCACTGCTGCCGCTGCCGCTTTGGGGTTTTGGCAACGAGAAGCAGGAGGGGAAAAAAAAAAAAAAAAAAGGAGGGGGGGAGGGAAAGAAACCAAGGCACCAACCAGCCCGCAGAAACCTCACTTTTCTGGTAGCCCAGACTGAAGGAAAGCGGGACAAATCTCATTAACACGACTGTCAAGCTAGAGCCAGATTCAGGTTACCTTAAAGCCTTCCCAACTTTACTTGCCGTAATTTTACCTTCTCGGTACGTTTTAAATCAGAGACAATCACATCATTTTAATCTGACCCTTCTCTGGGTCAACCAGTGGCGTAAGGATTAATTCTGGGTTTCCAGGCCTGCTTCCCACATATTTTGTTCCGATTCTCTTCTCTCCCTCCTCCCCCAAAACGCACCTTAATAAAACTGAAATTTCTTCAGGTTGTTGTTTTTGGTTGGTTGTGTTTTTTTGGTTTTTTTTTTTTTTTTTTTTGAGGGAGTAAGAATAAGATGATTTAGCTATTTTATCCTGGAGAAGGGACGAAGATAGAGGGAAATTAAACGTATAACTATTAAAAAGTAATCATTAAAAACCCCTTCGTCATTCCTCCATTTATTTTAAGGCTGGTGGTTATTTTAAAACAGCCCTTTCCTGTGGGCTGCCGGACACGGAGAGAGGGGGCACAGAAGGAACCTCCGAGAGGGCCTTCCTGCCCGCAGCCCCACGCCATGGCTCGCGGCCGGCTGCGGGCGGGATGCGCGGGCGCGGAAGGAGCGCGCCCGGCCCGCGGGACAGAGCCGCGGCCCCCCGAGGGAACGCTGTCCCCGAGGGCTCCCCGCGGGGACGGGCACCCCGGGAAAGCTGCGAAGCAGGAAAGGAAAAACAAAACAACAATGAGCGGGGCTGGTCCGTTCCGGGGCAGCGCCGGGGAGCAACAACCGCGGCTTAACTTTTCGCCGAGACGCCGGCGGAAATTCCCCGGGATAAAGGCGGCGGGAGCGGGGTCCGGGGCAGAGCCCGGCCGGGAGCGGGGTCTCTCCCCCGCAGCCGTAGGAAGGGCTTTCAACCCAGGGCCAGACCCAAGGCAAAGCGACAAAATCAACCCATCTCCCGGGCGTGAGCGCGGCTCACCTTCCCCCACCCTCGCCGAACACCTCAAACTCATACCTCTAACTAGGATCCTCCTGCAATAGTCCGGATCAGCCGAACTAGATTTACTTTTATTACAACCTTCCGTAGCTGCAGAGGCAGAAAAAGTCCCTTGCTGATCCTTCAAAAAAGAAGTAGAAATATTTCCTTCAGACCCTTTGCTTTCCTTGCCCTCTTTATGTCCGTTCTTCGAGACCCGGTTAGCTTCAGTCTCTGAACTGCATCTAACGTCCATTTTGTCTTGTTTCCCAAACATGTAGTGCAATAAAAACAAAACAAAAAAACCAAAAAAAAAAAAAAAGCGCCAACAACGATAACAAAAAATTATAGAAGAGTAGAAGAAGAAGAAGAAGACGAAGTCTATGCTGGATATTGCACGACTTAGGGTGAGATCGGTGGGGATCTGTAAAGCACCTTGAGTAAGGAAGATCGGGTTTTATCCCACTGGAAAAGCAGCGGCTTCCTCAGTCCCAGCGTCCTAATGTGACTGTCCAGCTTCCCAGAGCGCCCAGTGATCAGGTACTCAACAGTACAACTCTAAAATGATTTAATGTCTGCCTTATTACAGAGACATGTAGTTGTTAGACACACAGAGGGACGCGCACTCGCTGTTTCAATTGATTACGGGTAATTTTGCAGCCTCCACATTTAGGTTACCTCATGAATACACTAAATTGTTTGGATAATATATCAGATCGTAATGGATGGTTTGTGTGCTTGTCCCCAATCAAGTAGAGTTTAGCCAGTGAATAAACTGAAATGATTGGTCTTGCTTTCAGGAAACACACAATCAAAAGACTGAGACTTCCAGAAAAAAAAAAAAAAAAAAAAAAAAAAAAAAAAAAAAAAAAAAAAAAAGGAGAGAGGAAAAAAAGGGTGGGGGAGAGGGAAAAAAAAACAACTTTTGACAAGATTCACCCTGAATTGTTAGCACCATTAGCAGCCATTATTAACTTTCTTCAGTCTGCCTTTGACCTCCCGATTATATAGTGGCTTTCTCCAAAGCACGCCAAATAAATCTGAATAAAGCTGCTAGGAAAGGCTGAAAAAATGCAGTTGCAGGGGGGTGAAGAAAAAGCAAAAAAAAAAAAAAAAAAAAAAGCCCCCTGAATTGTAAACAAACAAACAGATCCCCAGAATCAGAATGCACACACACAAAAAGTTCTTCCTTCAAGCAGATCTCTCCAAGGAAGCAGGTTATCTTGGCCGGCAGAAATCCTCGTTAACACATCTCCCCACAGACAGCCATCTTAAACTCCTACCTCTCCTTATTTCAGTCCCGATACTTGCTTTTTGTGCTTCTCCCTCTGTGTGTGTGTGTATGTGTGCATGCATGTGTGTCTGCTAATTCTGCACCTTCGCAAACACTGAACCTATTCGCAGAGCCTGCTCATTGAAAAAAAAAAAAAAAAAAAAAAGCCAGCTTTGTGTGCAGTGGATCCAGGAGGGGGGAGAAAGAGAGAGGGGGAGAAAGAGGGAGAGAGAGAGGGAGGGAGGGAGGGAAGGAGGGAGAGAGAGAGAGAGAGAGAGAGAGAGAGATAGCCCGTGAAAAATCTCAACTGCGTGATCCACTAAAGGAGAAAAAAGTTTTACTCTAGCTATTTCATTGTCTCTGCTACAATATCTTTGAGAACCGCAACAGCCAGTAATCCAATAAGACCATTGATTAGGCTACAATGATTCAATTCAAGCAAATGGCCTTGTGCAAAGAGCATGCTCCAGTCCTTCTTGTCACCTTGCAGGGCAGAAGCCCTCTTCATGCTTCTCTCCTTATTCATTCCTTTATGGGAAATGTAGAGCAAAAGGAGTGAAAGATGGCAATTATCTAATTGGACTATTAACAAACAATTCTCTGAGTGTGGCTGTCTGGCAGTGGTTCTTGGGCGAGGTGAAAGGCCACATGTTGCACTGGCCCCATTCACAAAGAGTTTAGGGGCCTGAGAGGGAGAGAAAGAATTTTCCCTGAGAATTTTTCACACAAATGGCGGTGTATCCACCAGGCTGGCTGTTCCCTGCCTCGTCCTCTGCCTGCCTGGGAATTCCACCCACCTGAAGCAGGCAGGGCCAGCCCTGTGCCTTGGTGCAGATGGTAGCAGAAGGGAGAAGCAGAACTCAGCTCCATGGGCCTCATCCTGCCTCTGCTGGTGGAAAAACCACCCACCCTCATCCCATGGGACACAATCTTTGTCCAGGGTGGTGGAGGGAAGGATCCAGGGCCCAATCACCATAAACAGGAAATTCATGGGAGGCAAGAAAAGAACGGGGGGTGGGGAGGGTGAATAGGAGAAGAAAGGAAAGGAAAGGAGAGGAAAGGAGAGGAAAGGAGAGGAAAGGAAAGGAAAGGAAAGGAAAGGAAAGGAAAGGAAAGGAAAGGAAAGGAAAGGAAAGGAAAGGAAAGGAAAGGAAAGGAAAGGAAAGGAAAGGAAAGGAAAGGAAAGGAAAGGAAAGGAAAGGAAAGGAAAGGAAAGGAAAGGAAAGGAAAGGAAAGGAAAGGGAAAGGGAAGGATAAAAAAAAGAAAAGAAAAAAAAAAGATGGCTGTTCATAGGAACATTTCAGTGAGTTGTCTTTAGTGGAAATCTCAAATCATTGTTATTTTTCCACAAATCTCCATAATTTATTTATATTGACATTGTCTGAAAAGTCGGATTGAGATTGGTGAGGGGCACCTAAGATCTTTATCAAACCCTCTCATTTCAACTGTATTTATACATACAACCAGGCATGGAACACCCTCATTATGGACCAGGTTTCTTTTTTCCTTACAGCCAGTGCATCTCAGGGATCTGTGGTGCTCTGCTGTTATTAGCTCCCACTTGTATGGCAGCCATACCCAGGGGCCCCAAATAAACCCAGCCCCCCTGTGCAAGGCTTCATGCAGCTACAGAGAGAGGATGGAAGGAGTTCATTTCCTCCATGGATTTGCAGTGCTGCTCAAAGGCCTGTTGGGTGACAGGCTACCAGGAAATCTCTGATAAATTTCAGAGAGATTTGGTCTCTCAAAAGGAAATGCAACAAGTGGATGCTGATTAGGGAAATTTTTAATGTGGCTGAAGTATAGGCTGGGCTTAGCAGGCCAGCTTTGTTGTGTGATATAGATAAACATAGACATGTGTGTGTGCACAGGCAAGGCACCATCAACAGTCCCAGCTGGATATGGCTGTTTAATGCTAAACAAAACAAAGTTCTGCTACAAACATTTTTACCTAGCAGATTTTATTTTAGACAGAATAGGCATAGTGATTCCCATAAAAGGTTTACTGTGAAATACAGAGGCAATTATAATTATATTTGCATAGGTGTGTGGGTGTATGTATGACATTCCCCCCATAGTTTTCTTTATGCTAATCTCTATGCATAGGCCATAGTAATAAACATGGAGCTATTGAACTCAATTACACTGTTTGAAACAGAATATCTGGAGATTAAATATTATGTTTGTGTGATAATCTTTTTTTTTTTTTTTTTTTGACAAGCTCCTGATCCAAACCTCAGTAAAGACCAGGGGAATTTTGTTCTACTTGTGCCATATTACGATAAATACATTTCAAGGATCTTTTTGTCCATAGAATTCAGTTTCATAAAGAGAATTTTCCCAACTGAATCAGTTAAATTTGCTTTCACACGTTATGAACATAGCACTGTTGAAGGTCTGGAAATTCAAATAATGAGTCTAATCCTGAAGGAAACTTGTAGAGAGCAGACAAGCCTGTCCAAACAGAGCTCAGTTACTTTAATTGAGGCCCGCTCATCTGCAACAAATAGAGGAGTACTGGGAAAATCAGAATTTTACCCTTTACAAAAGCAGCATTTTCTTTAGTCCTGCAGTCACCAAATTTCCTTTCACCTATTCTCATTCATTTTTTCCCCCACAATACTCTTAAATGTTATGTTCTTTCAGGGCATGACATGTCCCTCTCTTACTGTCATAACTTCAAGGATGTCTGTAGCTTCAGCACTCTCACATCCACACTCTTGTGTCACTGGATAAGCAGATTAAGAGTTACTTCTTTTCCCTTCAAATAATACTGAAAATGTCTTAGCACACTATGCAGGTAGTCCCTGGCCACGCTTTGCTCTGTAGACCTTGCTGCTTTTCAAATACAGTTTAATTAGTTTGCATTAGCATGTAGAAGACTGAAAAATCTGTTTCTTATTGACTGCCATTATTTATGTTATTTTTATTTCTATTTCATGTACAGGAGAGATGTACATTATGTACATTATAGCTACTACTTCTTATGCTCTTCTTTGTTGATGAAAGCAAAAGTTTCAAGCTGAAAAGCATGGTTCAGAGATCTTCTGACTCACAGATTTATCTCAGGGTTTAATAGCCCTAAGCAGATTTTTATTCCATCAATTTTCCTGATTATTTTGGTTCAGATTATTTGCTTTTGAATTTACAGATGCCTTTGGCAAGGAGCTGCTGGGCCTTTTTTGTATACTTGCTTAGCACAGGGGGTGTGAACTGGTACCTTGGGACTGAACAACTTCCTGGTTATTTCCAATTAGGAGAGAGTGTGGTGGTTACTCGTAATGATTCATGTGGTAATGTCAAGGAATTGCCATGAAGAGACAAGAAAAACCTTATTATTTTGTGCATCAATGTTACATTTCTCTTGGACAGGGCATTCCTGTCCAGTATGAGTGACACTGTGTCAGTGCAGAAGAAGAAGAAGGTCTTTATCAAGATGAAGGTTCACTAGAAGGTTCTTTCCCACAAGTCTCAGAAATATGTTTACCAACTGGACAAAGTGCACAGCATAATTAACAACTCTTTTGCTTTTGCAGTTACTTGCTGCTGTTGAGGAAGTTTCCTTACAATAGCAGATGGACTCTGGAAATTTCAAAAAGTACATGCTACTGTGTATTTAGGGGACATTTAGAAGGCACGTGCTAAGCCCTCTGTTGCAGATAGAGATTTGTTCTAGTGTGAATTGCCTTCATCTCCTGCAAGTGAGCCTGGAAAATGGACTCCTCCCACACAGGGGAGCAGCATCCTTGAAGAACAGAAATGTGTTTCTATCTGGAAACTTTACACTGCCTTTGAAGGAAAGGATTGAAGTCTTTGACTCAGTTCAGCTCTCTGTGTGAAGTGGAAGGTTGTCATGTTTGTGGTAGTCTGCATGGCTACCATGTCTAATTCCACTTTCCCAGACTTTCCAAGGACTGATGCTCAGGTACATTTGTGTTTTACAATGACATGCGGGTCCCTGGGTCATGACACAAAAGATGTACGTGAAATTAAATGTCACAGGCTCACAAGAAATCTTATGAGTGCTTATGAGCCAGAAAAAGAAAATATCTCTCTGCTTTATAAGCGGGCAACAGCATCAAATATTGCTATGAAATTGGGATGTAGCTGTTTCCAGATAGGCTTCATCAGCTCCCATGCACGTGGTGTGTTCTTCATGCCAGTGTCCCATGCATGCCTTCTGTTCTGCAAGATAACCATTTAAAATAAATGGGCACACCCAGAGACCTATTTAAAATAATTCATTGTCTCCAGATAATCTAAGTTAGTCCTTGCAGCTCCTACCTTGCCATGCTTTGCTGTGCTCCTGATTGCCAGCCTGGTGCAGAATCCCCAACCAGCTGCTTCTAAATTTTCCTGCATACTTTGGCAGTAATTGCAGTATTGTCTCTCCCAGATACTAAACTGAGCACATTGGCAGGACTCAGCAGTGCTGTTCTGGAGGCCAGTAATAATGAGCATGGGTATCACACATGTATCATGACTAATCATGTTGTGGTCATTATAAGATGCTCCTTACAGTTATCAATCTGGACAGTAGCTTATTACAAAGCTTTATTGCCTGTATCATGCCCATGGCATATGCAAGCCATCTGAACAGGGCTGAGACAGGATTCTCTCCATGAGGGAAAACTCTGATTTCAGAGGAAATACTGTTTTTTCTCTGAAAACAGATTGAGAGCCTTTGGTTTCAGCCTCCCCCATGTCACTGACTGCCTCTGTAATCAGCAGTACCTGAGCACTCAAACTCCCTCTGCCTTCATTTCACCCTCTCCTGAGAGGGGACTGAGCTTTACCAGCTCGCCTGGAGCACTCATGAGTATTTACCACCTCAAAAGCTGTTAGACCATGAGCCTTTACTATTGGTGCTAAAACTCTCACAATCATATTTTTTCACAGAGCCAATAAAAGCAAGCTTGAAGGTTTAAACAAGAGGAGATGTTTGCAAAGGTGATGTGTCCAGAGCAGTATATGTGAACTGTACTCTTTCCAATACTTGGTGTTTTAACACTAAAGACCTTTGCATCAAATTAAAAAAAAAAAAAAAAAAAAAGGTCACATTTTGGGTTACACCATTTAGTTCTTTGATTTTGAAAGCCTAAGTCAGGTCAGATTGAACACAAAAAGTGTCTCAAAAACTCATAAGCATGGTCCCAAGGATCCAGAAAAAGCTGCAGAGGATAGGCATGTTGGAATGATGTGAGACCGGAAACTGTCCCTTCACTCTGGGGTGAGAGAAACTCTGACATCATCCTAAGGCTCACCCAGAAGCATTCAGTAGACTTGGTTAAAATCTTCCTGAAATGGTTTAAGTTTGATTTTTTGCTGCTTTTACTTTATTATCATATGATTACTTTATTCCCCATATGGAAATGGAAAATGTCAACAGCAACCACAAGTACAAACTACAAACACAATCAAATATCTTTGATTTGTCTATCTGGATTTTCTGATTATATCTGACAAATAAGAGCCTAAACAGAAAATTATTGAACTATGGGTCTGGAAGGTACACTCATAAAGGGGAACAGAGTCACATTTACAGGAAATGTTTGGACTGAATATGTAGCTTGAATGCTGGCAGGATTTTGTTACCCAGAAGACAGCAGTATTTCAGAGGCACCTCTGAAAATAATGATTCAGTATGCTTCCAAACATTTTGTCATGGAAAATTATGGAAAAGATAGGCAAAAAAAATCAGTGCACTTTGGTGTGTTAAAACCCATTGGAGATTGTGGGTCAGCTTGGGATGAGTTCACTTTATGGTGAATACTTTACCTGATGGATTTAAGCACACTGGGAGGGTGAGCAGCACGATGGCAGACAGCTCTGAGCGTGGCTAAATGAAAAGTAATGTAAATCATCAGTGATTAACTGTATAGCTCAAATAATCTGAAAAGCCCTGAATTTCCTGCAATCTCTGAGGGAAAAGAACCTGTACCAGAAGTCAGCAGTGTCTGATTTACCTCAATCTGTAGAAGCAGCTTTAAAAAAAAACAAAAAAAGGAGACTGTTTTTTTGTTGTTGTATAAAGATAGAGCAGAATGCCAATAAAGCATCAGGATGGCTGCTTTATGCCATATAGCAGGATTGTACCATAATTACACATTAAATCTGTGTTCAATTCTTATCCTCCTCTCTTGAAGTACATAGTAGAGTCAAAAAAATGTTCAAGAAATTCAAATAAAGAATAGTTAGGACAGAGCTGCTAGGATTAATACACAAGACATGGCAAAGACTGGAATTATTTTGATGAGAAGAAGATGAAAATGGAGCTGATTGTGGAAATCAAAATTCTCAAGCACTGATCATTGTACTCTCTTTTTATTTTGTCACATGAGAATAAGCATCAGGTTAAATTTAAAACCAGCAAGTTTAGAATGAAAAATAAATTCCCAGACACGTCTCATCACCTAAGGGATCTGCTGTTGCAGGAGGTGACTGAGGCAAATACCTTGGTCTGATTTTAAAGGAGTTGGACATTGTTAGGATTAACTCATTACACTAGGTTGAAAACAATGATCAGCCTGACTGAGTCTTACCCCCAGGGCTGGGCACTGCTCTCACTGGGGAGTGAGGCAGAAGTGCTTCTGTTTGGGAGTTTGTTCTTCCTTGAAGTACCGGGAGCAGGCTACTCTGTAAGGTGCCTGAAAGACTGGTGACATTGGGTAGTAAAAAACTAGAGCAGCACATTTGGGATAGCAGATAACATTAATCCTAAATGTGGAGGACAGCTCAGAAGTGAGGTTCTGCAAAGCCAAGCTTGTCAAAGTCTGGTGTGCTTTAAGTTTCTGCAGAGCACAGGCAAGGACAAGGAGGAGAGGAGCAATAATAAGAAGAGATCTTTTGCTCTGGTGTACTCCCACAGATTCCTTTGACAAAGGGATTGCAAAATTTGGAAACGAAACTCATTGGGCATCTCTGTGGCAGAAGGTGCATTCCCCCTCTGGGTGCACAAGAGGGATGATATATTATGTTTTCCAGTTCCTAGAAGGAAATAATCTAGGTAAAATAAGATAAGATGATTCCACCGTCTCTAGAAATGTTCACATAAATGTGGATGTGGCACCTGAGGACATGGTTTAATGATGAAACATTGTGCTGGTGCAGGGTTGGTGGTTGATGATCTTAAAGGTTTTGAACAATTCTAAGGTTTTAAGACATTCTGGAGTCCAGATCTTTCTGTCTGGATTCCAAGACTCACTTTTGTGTGAAAGGAGAAGCACATGGCAATTTCATTGTCAGGCAGAAACCCTTTGGTCAGAAGTATGGCAATTTTTACCAAACTCCCATAATTTCCTATTTATGAATATAAAGGAGTTTAGGTGTACTTATAGTTTGGTTATTCATTTAAATAGCAGAGAGATACAAATCTCAAATAATAAATAAGTTTACAAAGACTTGGTATTACTAGCATATTGATTGTCTATTTTTTGTTGCTAGGATGTTTCTACCATTGAATAGCACAAGAAAAGTGATGTTACATTAAAAACATCAGGAATCCCCATATCTGTTTGTGCTTTTGATGCATTAGATGTCATACCAAAACGAAAAAAAAAAAGAGTATTATTTAAGTTTTTAACAACTTTTTAACAGACTAATAAGATAAGAGAAGAAATATGATTTCTTTAATTTTTTCAGATGGAAGAAATTTTTATTTTATTTTATTTTATTTTATTTTATTTTATTTTATTTTATTTTATTTTATTTTATTTTATTTTATTTTATTTTATTGGTGAAAAAAAAAAAAGCCCAGAGAATGCTATGCTTTCCCTGTTTTGCCAGAGAGATGGAGTGAGATCCTCAGGGAAGTGCTCCAACTACAAACCATCCACAAAGAAAAGTAAAATATTCAGAAAACAGAGGTGTTAAACAGCAGGGAAGCTGAATAACTGCCAAGCCCCCACTGTTGAGTTCTCAGGTGTAGAAATGATGCCACCCACTCCCTGCCCTTTAATATGGCACAGACAACATCCATGTGATGTCTGGCTGTGAAGGACAAACATTTGGAAAGATTTTAAAACGTTCTTGAAACACTGACTCAGATCCCCACGAGCCAGGGGGGAGGAGGCAGGTGAGTCCAGCTGTACCAGCCTTTCCCAGCTCAGGGGAAGGCACAGCTCTGAGGGCTGGTTCCAAGCTTTTCCACAGGGATGAGGTGCTACTGATGTTATTGAATTTCTCTTGACTCACACTACTGCCATATTAGGGTCAGCTCCAATGACTTCTCAGTTAGCAACCTACTGCCTGGTTAGTATGAAGCTGTTTCATGCAATTTTGGTTCTTGGTTTTATCTTTTTTTTGTCAGCTCTACCTTCATTTCCTCCTAATGAAGAGCAGAATTGGACCTTTTGGTGTCTGCATCTTTTTTTTCATGGGAACTAATTCACCATTGTGTTGGCAGTGTTCCCACTGCTGTCAATGGAAATTATGTACTTTGAAGGAGAATGAGGCCATAACTGTTTAAGAATTAGGCTATTAAGACAGGAGAAGGTTTTTTATTTTTATATAGTGCATTACATATGAAAATTCAAAACCGCTTTGTGGAGAAAAGGGATAATAGACTGTACTTCACAGGGTTGTTTGGAGTGGTGCTCTGATTCAGAAGGGAAAGGAAAAATGACTGTACAGATGTGAAAAGAATAGCAGAAGAGCTGGACATTCAAGGCAATAAAGCAGCCAGCAAGTTTCCTGGCAGAATAGACATGGCAAAGGGGAAATGGAAAGCTGAGCTACTGAGAGGAGCTAAATGTCAGCTGGGAAAAAATAAAAAGATGTTGGAGAACCTCAGCCTAGAGTAACCACTCAGTCCTTCTCCTGCCAAACACGGGCCAGTGCCTAGCCTTGAATTAAGCAGCACAGGTCAGTGGATGTTTACACAGAATGAGTTTTCTCTCTGTGATCCTGCCAGTCCATACTTCTGTCACCTCAAAACATGAGATGTGTTGGGGAGATGCTGTGTGGCACACGGGGCCATGTTGTCACATTGGCTCCTGTAAAGTCTTTTCAGCTGGGGAAAAGGACACCACCCATTGCCCAAGCTTGCTGATAGTGCCACACTGGCAGGTGGCTGTTGGGTTGTGCTGCAAACCTGGGTGTCACGGGCAGCCCTGCGCTGTGCTGTGCCGTGGGAAGGCGGCTCCGTGTGTGAATAGCTGCTTCCTTAGCAGATGGAGTGGCAATTGTTGCACTGCGTGGGAAGGCCCAGGCAGCAGTCCTTTCAGGCAAATGAACACCACATCTGGATTTCTTTTCATTTCATTATGTTCCCGCTCTTTGAGTACCTCCCTCCCATCCCCTTCCTTTTAAATGGGATCTATCCAGTTGCCTGCAATCTGACAGGAATGAAAGGCTGCTTGCCTTGCAGCCCTTTCCACACCCACAGCTTGTGCAACAGGATGTTTCCATGCAGCTCTGGCCCTGCCAGGAGCAGGGCAGACACAGCACCCTGTCCTTTCTGCACTCAGGGGTGCTGGGAGCTGCAGGAAAAACCAGAGCAGGGCTGCTGTGTCTGACCACCAGCCATGACTCTGCAGAAGCTGCAGTCACTGGAGCAGTTGAAATATAGATGAGCCCAAAGGCTGTCTCTTCCTCCAGGAGGAATCTCAGGAGAATCTGGAGACACGGCATGTGATGCACCTCCCTGACTGCCTTCCACCCTGCTGCCTCCCAGGCACATCCCAGCAGCTCTGCAGGGCTGGGTGCTGACACTGCTGCTGTGCTGGGGTTTCTCCAGCTGGGTGTGAAAGCCTGCCTGCAGCAGGGCAGGTGGGCCAGCCATAGCAGGAAGCATAGACCCTGCCAAAGGATCCTTTAGGCAGATGGAGTATCCAAACAAAGCCATCCAACCCAAAAGGCCATGTAGATGATCATCCCTTACAATGCACTGGGCAATAAAGCTCAGCTCCCTCAGTTTAATTCACTGGGATGATTTTGCTGCTGCGCTTTCATCTGGAGTTCAGTCATCCAGAATAGCAGAGCTCATTCTCTGAAATGTTAAGAAACTGTTGCATAAAATTGCTGTTTGATCAATTTGATTGCTAGAGCATGTGGAAAATTCAAAGAAACATTTTTTTCCCCCAAGCAGGTTTGCAATCAATATTTTTTTCCAGTTATATTTTTTCAATAGAAGCAGCTTTCAGCATTTTCAATTATCAAATCATTGTTCAAGCATTTACTAGGCAACTGAAGTGAGATAAAGGAAATATTAATAATCCTCATTTTTGCAGAGGTGAGATGAAGCTTGAGCAGGTGAAGCAACTTCCCTAAAGTGGGATATTGAACTTGCACTGCGGTGGAGCCTTGCAGAGCTTTGTGGCTCAATTCCATGTTTGCAGTGCTTCTGTCCTGAAGCCCCAAGTAAAACAAGTCAAACAATATAGACTCATAGCAGTTGTAGTAAACCATCTGAATAATTCAAAATGATTTCTATGATGTTGGGATTTCCCTATTCAACCTCTTTGAAAATAATATTTTAATGTGCCATCCAGCAAGAATCCTCTGCCTCTATGTACAAAATTTAAGGTCTACTATTGAAATTAAATGGAAATAAAACAGCCAACGAGTTCCAATACAGCAAGGCACTTAAGTATGTGTTTATCTTTAAACACATCTGGAGCCCCATTGACTTTGACAGGGCTCCTCATATGCTTAAAGATAAGCCTGCTTTTGTTGGATTATGGCCCTGAGGATCTAAGTGCTGGGGGAATCATTTTCATGCTCTCCAGAAAGGGCTTCAAATCACTCTTGTTTAAGGAGAGCTAACTGGTTGGATGTAAACACACCTAACAAACCAATAGATCAAGATTAACTTTTATGCTGAGCCACTTGACATCTCTAGAAATTACTTACTGTTGAAGTTTGGTCCTTATAGAAAATAACGATCCAATTATTTTTTAAGTGAAACAGAGCTGTAGGAAAACCTTGATACCTCCACTTGGGAATTTTGTTTAAAAAAGAAAAGAAGAAGGAGAAGTGAGACATAACAATATTAAAGGGAATGCAGTGTGTGACTGAAGGATGAGAGAATCAGGGGGATTATTAGATTTCAGCTCTTGAAAGGAGAAGCAGTGTGGTACATACCAGGACTTTGCTGTTGGTTTTGCTGTTTTGCTGGTAATGCTCTGGCAACGTGGCCCTAAAAAATAGGTTGTCTTGAGTACAGTATCTTTCATTTGTAGATGTTCAAGAGTGTAATCCAAGTCCTTGAAATGAGTGGAAATGCTCCCACTGACTCTGAAAAGCTTTGCTTCAAGCTTGGCACTGCTCATCTCGCCACCCTACATGGGCACTCTGCTTTTCTCAAGTGTGTGGATCTGGACAGGTCAGTCCTGCCCATCCCCTTGGAAGGTGCACAGGCAGCAGGGTTGAGATCTTACCCCTGCCCTTGATGCACACTACCCTCCACTTGAGAAAAAAATGTGGAAACAGCACTTGTGTCCCAAGGTCTTTGCCTTTTTTCACTTCATGACAGTCCTCTGCAGGTTGTGGGGCTCTCACACCACATTGGTGTGGTCTCCACAAGTGGGACAGCAGAGACCCACTTGGTCCTTGGGGTCTCAGGACTTCAGTGTAGGTGCAACCCATGCACTTCAACTCAGTCCTTCTCAACTGGCCTTGAAAACATAATAATAAACAGCAGCAGTCAGTGGGGGTTTTGTTGTTGAGGTTTTTTAAAGCTAAAACCAGAATTGCTAATACTCCATGAAAACACTGTTTTTTAAGTGTTGCCACCTCTGCTCTGTGCCACATTGGAAGCCTGGATGGGAAAAGCAATGGGAAATGCAGGATAAGAAAGCACCACCATCTAGGCCAAGCACAGCAATATAACATCACTCCAGCAGTAATGACAATGGAGAAGGAACAGAATGCTGTCAGGGAATAATGGTGTCCTGCTGGCAGCTAAATATGAAAGCCAAAGCAGAGACATTTATAAAATAAACAAGCATCAGGGAAGATGAGACTTTTATTACAGAGCAGGAAATAGTGATCTTTAACAATGGTCCATTTCAGTTTCTCTCATTGTTACAGAAATAAAGTGGTGTAAATGAATGCTTTGTCTCATGTATGATTTATTGTTCCTCAGGCAATTACTGGACTGCATTCAATCTAGTCTAGGGGAGGGAATTGCACGTCATCTGACCAGAGGGCAGCTTGTGGGGGCAAGCAGGCCAGGAGGGGACATGGTTTGTGTCTAAGCCTCTGAGCACCACCAAAAGCAGCAGGCCAGGCTGGCTCACATCGACAGACGCCATCAGAGGCTTCACATGACGACAAAAAGTTGCACTGCAGCACTATGACATCATTTTGGTGGCAGAGCCTGGTTAAGCAGTTTCTGCACCTCACCCCTGCAGATCATCCTGCTGTGGCTGCTTCTCCCAGTGGTGCCAGCTAAGTAACTGCACGGGGAAGCAGATGGAATGAAACAACCCCCGGAAAACGGCTGTGTCCCCCCAGCTGGAGTCCTCAGTGTCACTGTGGTATCAGCTGCACAGAAGGGGAGAGTGCTGGAGGGACAAGCACAGGGGGTTGCAGTGAAGATGGAGAAGGGGCCAGGAGATCCCTGTGTAAGGAGTAATTTTGCCAAGGAGAGGGTGAGGCAGACCATACCCTTAGTAAGAGAGTGAAATTACATTGAGACTGTAACATAAAATGTACTACCCTGACACAGAAAGCTCCCACATGCTGCCATACCATACATTTATTCTCTGTGGGGTACCAGCGCTATGTAAATGTTTCATAGAGGAAACAGCAGAGAAAGCAGCTTGGGGCAGAAGCAAACAAATTTCCAACTTCTCCTATCATTTCAGAGGAAAAAATAAATCTGAAAGAAAGATTATGCTGTTTGCCATCAAGGTGTCAAATAAGGGAAAAGAAAAAGAGCAAGAATTTGGACATAAATGAGTAGTCAAGGTGCTGCCTGGAGAGAAGCCCGAGCTAGACTCACACTCTTTTATTAACCTTCTGTAGGGAAAAAAGCCCCCAACAAACCCCAAAACGCCCACATTAAAAACACGGTAGAGTCATGGTGACAGGAGTCCAGATGAAGAAGAGAGAACACATATTTAGGTTGTCAGAGGATGTGTGACTTATAGCAATTGGATAACATGAAAAGAAAGAAAGCAAAAAAAGCTGACCACCAGAAAACATTTCTTAGGAACCTCTTTTTAGTGTATTTTCATGCTTTTCTGAGCTATCTGTTGGTATAACAACCTCTGGAGACTGCAGAATAGTTCCTACGGGCTATTTTTAAATTTCAGGCTGGACTGAAAACGGTAAGAAAATGTTACTGAGTGAGGACAGATTAAACAGCCTAATAGACCATTTTCCTCTTTATTTTCTATTAAGGTGATTAGCTGGAATGTTGCTTGCAGCATGTAAGTGAAAAAACACTGGAAACACGGTCATATAGTGGATCCAGTATCCTAAACTAATGTTTGTAGTAATAACAGAGATATAAAAAACCATCTCAGGTATTTTATTACTCTAGTTAATGCCTGAGAGAATCACAATATTCAGCACATGCATCTTGCAACACTCCCCAGGAGAAGAGATTTGTATCAACTCCTTAAAAAGAAAAGGAGCAAATATACACAGGGATTTGGTTGTCTGGTGTGCTAGGGCAATGAGGAAAATTAATCTGAATTAACTGAAGCATGAATTTAATTTGGATCCTTCTGCCAAGTTGCATTTTGCACATAATCCTCATTCAGAAGGGAAGTGTCTTCCATTGAGTGCAGAGTATCAGGCTCTCGCCGCGTACCTGTTGACATCGATACCCATTAGCAGTTTACAGTGGATTAGTTGCACTGTCCAGTGACTATTAAACAGAGAGTTTGTTTGCATTTTTCTATCGCTTATGGTTTGACGGGCAAGCTGCCAAGCATTTTAGAATTAACTACACAAAACCATCACCACCTCGACGGTGGGGAAAACAGAATCGAGAGGGCTCCTTTGGATTCCCTGGTCCTGGGGAACCGTAACTCTCACAGTATGGCTCGGATGGCGAGGGGCCAGCTAGCTGGAAAAACTGTGTCAGATTTGCGTGTTAAATAGATTACGGGTGTAAATTAAAATGACTAACAGACTTGGGATGATGGGCAGAGTTAGTGCTTGCAAATAACTTCTCTTGTTAAGGTAATACTCTCAAGTACCTGCCGCACAAGCCCCGCCAGTTTACCTGCCCCCTCCTTGTGCTGCCCTGTGCGGCAGGAACGGCTCTTCCTCTCCCCGAATCTCGCTGCATCGGGCGCCAGCCGAAGGAAGGGGATGCTTTAAGGGACTTCTTCATGGGGAAAGTGGCGTTCGATGCTTGGAGTTTATAGCTTTGTTTTAAACTGTGGTGAATTGGAAGAAAGAAAAGGGAAATGGAAAAATAAAAAGGAAATGGAAAAAGGAAACGAAAAAGAAAAAAAGAAAAAGAAAAAGAAAAAGAAAAAGGAAAAGAAAAAGAAAAAGAAAAAGAAAAAGAAAAAGAAAAAGAAAAAGAAAAAGAAAAAGAAAAAGAAAAAGAAAAAGAAAAAGAAAAAGAAAAAGAAAAAGAAAAAGACAAATGGAAAATGAAAAAATGGAAAAGGAAAAGAAATAGGAAGACGGAAAAAAGAGGAAAATAAAAAGGAAATTAGAAAGATAAAGAATAAGAAAGAAAAAGAAATCGAAAAAGAAAAAGGAAAGGAAAACGAAAAGGAAAAATTGCTGTGTGGAATAAAAGAGAAGGGGGCTAGACAAACAAAAACCTGCTCTGCAGTGTCGGCGGTGCCGCCGCCCGGCCTGACGCCGCTGCAGGCCGGCCGCTCTTGGGACAGGGAAAACCCAAGCAACAGAACGGGGTGAGAGCGGGAACTGCCCCCGTCCCACTGCGGCCCGGCAGCAGCTCCGCCGGCCCCGCGGGCTCTTCCCCGCCCCGCTCCCGGCTCCGCGGGGCGGCCGGGCCGGGAACGCAGCCCCTGCGAAGGGAGAGCGGCGGGGCCCGGTCCGTCCGCGCCCGGCGAGGGGCCGCACCTGCCCGCACGGGCGGAGGGCGCGGGGCCGGGCGGCCGCGGAGCCCCGGGGCGCAGCCGCTGCGGTGCCTCCGCCGGCTCCGGGCCCCACAGAGGAGATGCTCGGCCAGACGGAGCCGAGCCCGGCCCCAGCCACAGCTGACCCGCTCGCCCACCCACGGGCCGGTGCGTGGGGATGCGAGACCGCCCGCAACGATGCCCACTCCGGGGCCGCCCTGCCCTCCTCCCACGCGGCCCCGAGGAAGGCGCGTTCCGCTAGGCGTCCAGGCACGGCCGTGGGACACCGGGCACGGCCGTGGGACACCGGGCACGGCCGCACCGTCCGTCCCCACGGGGCTGCCCCGCGGGCCGGCGCCGCCCACGCGCGCTCCTCCCACCCCGCGCTTCCCACGCGCGTCCCGCCCCGGCCGCGCATCTCCCGCGCATCTCCCGCACGTCCCGCCGGGCCCGGAGCCGCCGCCGCCGACCCACGCGTGTCCTGCCCTGCCCGCCCCTCGAGAAGGGAGCGGATCGTGCCCCAGCGCGGCCCGAGGCAGCGGCCGCCGCCGGGGTTTTGCAGCCCCGCTTCCTGCGGGTACCAGGGCCATTCCCCCGCCAGCCTCCCCCGGCCCAGCCGCTGCCGGGCGGGCGGAAGCCGCAGAGGTTTCTATTCAGGACATAGGCACAATGGGGAAACAAAACCCCTTTTTCCCCCTTTTTTTTTCGTGCGTGCCACCTCCCAAGATGGAGCGGGATTAGGGCTGCGAGTCCCCCGAACACACTGGGATGGGTTCCCTGCCTCTCCCCGGCCGGGCTCTCCCGCAGGCCCGGTTCCCTCGTTGGCCCGCAGCGCGGCCGGGAGCCACCGAGCACAGTCAGGAACCCATCTCACGGCACCTTGGGAAAACCGTGGGCTTGCGTTTTATTCAGCTGAGGGGAAATCAGGAAAACTTGGAATGGAGAGATAAATGTCAGATTGAGTTCATAATTTTTCCTTTATCTCGTTGTAGAGTAAGAGTATAAAGCATGCTTTTCACGACAGGAGAAGAAGGGAAAGAAAAGAGAGAAAAAAAAGAAAGTGCAGAAACGGAAAAAGAAACGAGAGAAAGAAAGAGTAAGAGCGAGGGAAAGAAAGGAAGAAGGAAAGGAGGAAAGAAAGAAAGGAAAGAAGGAGGAAGGAAAGAAGGAAAGAAAGAGAGAGGAAAGAAAGAAAGAAAGAAAGAAAGAAAGAAAGAAAGAAAGAAAGAAAGAAAGAAAGAAAGAAAGAAAGAAAGAAAGAAAGAAAGAAAGAAAGAAAGAAAGAAAGAAAGAAAGAAAGAAAGAAAGAAGGAAGGTGCAGGAAAAGGGGTAAATATAGAAAACGAGGAACGATGCTTTAACGTGTTCTTAAACAACTGAAATGAATTAATTTATCTTGATCAAATACAAGTTTAAGGAGATTTGCGAACGTCCATGGCACATTTTATTTTCTCGATAATGTGACATGCACATGGAAGCACAACTGAAATCCGTTTAGCTGGTGGCGGTCTGTTATTTGGAAGTATTACCTCACATCTGAAAATCCAATTCGATATGAAACAGTTTAGAATCAGTGACCAATTGAACGGATTTTTATTTATTTTAAAAAACTTTTGGCAATCTGCCGGTTGCTTTAAAATCTTTCCCTGTAATGATTGGTCGAATTTTACCTCAAATGAGAGACGATTTTGAAAGATTTCCGTGTGCTTTATTTTTATTTTTTTTCCTCATAGTCGGTGTCAGGGCTGGTTTCTGAAAATCAAAAAATACTGATTTATTTTTTCCCCTCACATTTTCTCCAAAAAAGTGTTTTCCTCTCTGTCGTCGACGGTCTTTGGGTACCGCAGCAGCACAGGGAGCGTGGCGGAGGGTAATCGAACGGAATAACCGAATATCTTTCGTGTAAAGGAAGGAAAACTTATATAGAACAAACGAATCGCACCATCAGACGCTGCCGATGATTTATTTGTGCCAATTCAAGAGTTCGATGGGGCCGAGGGACACAGCAGACTAACAGCCCGGGCGCTTCCCCGGCACCTGGGCCGGCCGGTCCCAGCACCGGCTGACGCCTGGAAGCGGCCTTTTGTTCCCAGGATTTTAGACCGGAGCTGCGCTCACCTTTTTTCTTATTTTGTTATTTTACAGGTGGTTTGGAAACCCAGGATAAACAGAGAGTTTCCCTCCCCATAAACGCTTAACCACAGCCTCTCCCCAAAGGCAGCTTCGTGGCTCCTTCCACGGGCAGGCAGAGGTTTCGAGGAGAGACCTGCGAGCCGGCAGCCCCAGCCCAGCCATGCAGGACCTGCCCCGGCTCCATCCCTCCCGCTCCCCTCGCCGCCGCCGGTGCAGCCAGCGGCTGGCTCAGAGCTGTGTTTTCGCTTCATTTTCTTTATTTTCTCCCTAGGCTCGGGCGGACAGACATCTCTGGCATCCGCGGGCCCGGCCGGGCACACATCGGGGCCGGGCCGCGGGTGCGGCGGGGCGGGAGCATCTCCGCAGCCGGTGCCCGTGCGCCCAGAGCCGCCCGCGGCTCCGCGCCTCTCCTCGGACACTCCCCGCTACAACAAACCGCGAAGCCACGAGGCAGCAAATCCACCCTTGCGCCCTCTCCCAATCCTCAGAGTGGAAAATTCAGAGTGGGGGACCCAAAGCGGAGAGCCGTGGCCCCTGCGGGGCAGTGCGGCTCGGGGCCGAGCACGGCGGGCACAGCGGGCAGGAGCCGGGGCGCGGAGCCCCGGAGAGTGAGGGGTCCCTGCCCCCGCCGCGGCTGGCCGGGCTCGGGCAGCCCCAGCCCGAGGGCGCTCACACCGGGCAGCGGCCCCGTCCGGGCTCCGCGGGGATGCCGAGGAGTCGGAGCCTTCCTCCTCTCCCGTTCCCACGCCGCCGTCCCCCCGTCAGGCAGGGATGATGCTCTGGTTGCTTCTCCTGCTCTCACCCTCTCTGCCTCCCTCGACGTCCCCCCGAGCGCGGCTCGCCCGCGGCGTTCGGCGCTCCCGGTGGCGGATGCTGCGGGCTGGGGACGGCACAACACCTTCACCCCACAGCCGCGGCAGCGGCGAGCGCAGGGGGTGACAGGCAGCACGACAGCCCAGGGGGTTGCATCCTTTCCCTCTGGCTTTCAGGGATCCTTAGAATAAGACCTTGTTGCTCAGGCACGGCAGGGAGTTTTTACCCGAGCTGCCACAAGTGCCTCTCCTTTGGGCAGGGTGAGGGTCCTTCCCTCACCTCTCAGGTCAGCTTCTGCAGGTCTCTGGTTGCTGGGAAAGACTAAATGCAGGAAAAGCCTCTTTCTTCCTATTACATGCACACTAAAGGTGGGGGAAGGAGGCTGTTCCAGAAGGGATGAAGCCAAGGGATCCAGCAGAAGGTCAAGAAGAACATTTGTCTCAGCCAGCCCTCACTCCCAGCAATAAGGGTACCATGCTGCAGTCTGCTTGACTGGGGAAGTAGATTTGCTGCCTCATTCCTTGTAATAGAAGCAGTCCCCTCGTCTCTTCCCTGGCAGAGCTCCTGGGCTCAATAATTTTATTCCCATTGGTCACAACCATCTGAGAAGTGAAAAGTTTCCTTCACACCTTCATGGAGGCACTGTCAAGGTTCAGTGACAGCTTGGAGGAGATGGAACCCTCTTGTCCCCACCCAGGAGGACACAGAGATGCAAGCAGAGCCACAGGCAGGCCTTTCCCATGTCTTGAAGACTGTGCCCTCTTAGCAGACCCATCTGGACTTTGCAAGCAAACTGCACATTTTCTCCCAGCAGGGAGCACCACCCTGCATTGCCCATCTCAGCATGGAAATACATGTGTGTGTGTGACACCAACCCCCATTCCATCCCCATCCCAATTGCTGGAATGCTGTAATGTCTTTTAATCCTTTTACTCCTTCCTCCTCACTTGCCCAGGCCAAGACTGTAAGCTCAGATGCTGTTTCAAGGAGAGGAAAGAGGCTGTACCTTCTACCCCCACCACCTGCACCCTAGTGACTTTCCCAGTGGGACCCATGGGAAAGGATCAATGGAAGAGTGGTTGGTACCTGCTGGAGCTGTCCATTGTTTGGATGACTGTTTCCCAAATTCCTGTCAAAGTGCTCATGGGCAGAGTCCTCAGCAGAAAATCTCCAGGAGACCTTCCCTTCAGGAAGGGCAGCTCCCTCCCTTCCTCCCCCTGGGGATTCTGAGTGACAAGGATGAAAGGAGAAATTGGGTTAATTCCCCAACACCACCTGTCAAAACATCCACAACCTCTTCCTAGCCCTTCCCACTGCTGTGACATGGTGATGCTTCACTGCCTGGAGCTGTGTCTGGCTCAGGGAGGAGCTCTCCAAGACTTAGTGGCAGTCCTGGGTGTGCACCTGATGACTTCCATGCCCAGCAGTCAAGCCACAGTTGGCCACCTCAGCAAGTCAGTGACAAGCCTGGCTAGAAGCCTGTGCTGGGTGCTTGTGAGCACACAAGGGGGCTGGAACTTAGAAGAAGACTTGGAAGAAAAAATAAGGTTGTGATGGAAGTATGGTTTCTGGACTCAGGCAAATAGTTGTTTCTTACTCAAAACGTCTCTCCTCTTTCAGGTGAGGGAGGATGCTGCAGGTACACTCACAGCTCAGAGCTGTGCAGACTTCTCAGCCACACAAAATGCAGCAGTTCCTGGGAAACACTGCTGTTTTAGGCTTGGGCTTCTCTGCTTTCCTTGCATTTAACATTCAGACAGAGGAAAGAAATGGGCTTGGAAGGGCAGAAAACATTGCATGAAAAGAAGAGAAGGAACTAGAAGAATTGTCTGTGTAAGAGGGCATGGTTAAGGTGCCATTCCCAGAAGACCTGGGGTAACTTCCCAAAGAGCAGCGAAACCAAACCCAACTGCCCTTCCCCTCCTCCCAAAACACCTGGGAATCCTCACCAATGTTACTTAGCAGAATATTTCATCCTGACCCCAGCCCTCCTGAATCCACAGGTACCAAAGCATTATAGGCTTTGGTCATAGCTCTTCCTGATGTTAAGCATTCATTCCTAAACATATCCAAAGGAATATACAGTGAGGAAAAGAGAGCTTGATCACAAGCAAGCTAAGCTCCACCTGCTCTATTAGGCACACCAGTGTTTTTTGCTAAGCATCAACAGGTTAAGAAATAAAATGCAGGCTTTAGAGAACTGTATTTAGATTTACAAACAACATTGTAACTGGATCAACAGGCTATAATTAGAATTTAATAATCCAAATGGAGGAGTAATATGCCCGCTGCTTGAAAAATTGGAGCCTTTCTTTTGCAGTTCTGAATATTCAGCTCTGCAGATTGGACTCCAACTTGCTTGACACAATTACTGTCCTTGTGAGGTGAACACGTTACAAATAAGAACAATAAGATCAACAATAGTTTAAGTCTAATACCATAAACAAAGGAAATAATCAGAACACCTCTTGCCCCAGCGCAATCTGCACAACCAGGATGGCAAATTAGCATGGTTATTAGAAAAAATACACAGGAAATGCTATATTTTATGGACTTTTGGAAAGGCTTTAAGGCTGAAAAATATGTTTCAGGCAATCCCATCAGGTGCATAGATGGCTTTTAAATTCAGTCTTTGCATTTACTTCTAAAGTCTGCATGGGTGAGGGGTGACACCCAGCATGATTGATGAATGGGGCAAAAAAAGACCCGTGTAAGCCAGATTCCCCTCACATCACACTCAAAGTATTTAGCCTGAGGTGTGTAATTAAGCAAAGGTTAATCCAAGGGACTCAACACACGTGTGACAAAACAGAGATAGTCCCCAGCCTGCGTTGGTGTCACAACAGCCTCTGGCAAGACTCAGGCACAAAGCAGCCCAGTGGCCAAGCTCCTGCCAGGGACTGACTGCTCAGTGCTGCAGCTCAGGCCAGTGCTCAGTCCCAGACTTTAAGAGGAGACCTCCCCTCTCATTTTGCTTGCTAAGAAGGCATCAGAAGTGATCACCCACCTGGCTTGAGGTAGGACTTCTTTCCAGTCATTGGCCAAGCTAGCATAAGGCAGGCCTGCTTCCAGAGAGAGATGCTGTGGTGCTGCCATCTGTGGCATCGTGGTTTCCTGAGTGCATCTACAAGCAGCTCTGATCCCTGGGCAAGAGAAGGGGCTGCAGAAAGGAGAGCATTACTTAAAATAAGTTTTTCTCCTCCACAGTTTTTACCACAATGACAGATATATTTACCCATTTGATTTTGATTAGGTTGGGAATCCCATTTTAAAACTCATGCCAAAATCCCAAGAGTAGTTCAGGAAATATTACATCCATGTGAAAATAAACCATGCACTATTAACTTTCATTTTACATGGTTTCATTTCCATAGGGCAGGAATAATCAGAAAAGGGATTTGGCCCAGAAGGTGATTGGAGGGACACCCTAAGTCAAAAATTCAGTTGAGAGGATGAGATCAGGTAATCTCTACTGAGACCCTTGTCAGAAAGGATATATATTCTCTATATATAAAGTCTATTTTTAAATGGTTGATTTCTTTACATGCCCTGACTAATATTTGTCTTCTTGTAAGGGTTTGATGTTTGCCAAGAAAGTAATGACATTGTGAAGTGTTTAGAGAGACTGCAAGGTGAAAGATTATGCATATCCAGTGAGCTAGAGGTGACTAAACCAGACATAGCATGAGGATGAATGTTGGGTCTGAGCCCTTCAGGTGTGTCAGGAACACCCAAATTATCCCTGGGTGCTGGTATGAGCCCTCAGTCTGCTGGGCTGGCTTGAAGATTTGTAAAATCAGCTCATGGGAAGAGCCATGGCTTCCTGCTGAGGGTGCTTCTGAAGGAAATGCCTGGGACATTGATAGTTTTGAAACAGGCCCAGGAGCTGTCATTTTGGCTGGGGCTGTGGGAGCTGGAGGGAACCAGCTGAGTATGTTTAGCTGCTGTCTCCTGGGGCAGCAAGGAATGCACCAGTTCTCGTGCATCTTTTGGGACAGAGCCATGCTCCAGTTTAGGGACCTTGTAATGCAGATTCCTTGGAGCTCATCATCATTGCACATACAGAGCTGAAACTTTTCCCTCACAGATAACCAGGGTTCCACTCTTGTGTGCCCAGGAAAGACTGGAGCAGCAGCATGAGAGGAGAGGTTCTCTATCCCTGGCACCAGTGCAGGGCTCTGTGTGACAGGGAGGCAGCCTGGGGGAATGCCCTGTGTGACAGTGGGGGGATCTGGAGAGGAGGATGAGAAAGGAGATGCTTTAAGCTTGGCAAGAGAGGCAGAGCTTGTAGGCTCTCATGATGTCTCTGTTCCCCTTTCACCTCATGCTAATTTAGAGATCAGGCAGGAGTGAGTGAGATCCAGGTGAGATTCAGGGGAGGGTTAATGTTTTAACAAACTCCAGGTTTTTATGGTTAAAATGGCATTCCTCAAACTAGCTGGATAACAGCAGGCTATACTTGCAAAACTCTGGAGATTTCCTTTATCACTCTCCTCCCATTGCTTGCAAAACCAGGGGCTGCTCTTTGGTGTGCTGCAAACAAGAGTTCTAAGAAAAGGAGCCAGGGTGTCCAGGAGAGCAATGGTGAGCACACAAGTGGCACAATGTCTCCAGTGTACCTCACAATACCCAGGCAGCTGCCTGTCCTCTTGTTTCAGATTGCAGCAGCTGGAAATGGACTGAAGAACATCCATCTGGTCAACTGACCCAGGACTGACAGATCTTTCAGTGGGAATCCATAAAACAGTGTGTAAGGGAGGTCACAAGTGATTATGGTTATGTTTGTGTGTATTTGGTGTCAAGAATTCACCAGCATATTTGTAAGAGTGCACTGACAGCATAGACTCTTAAAATCATAAAATGGCCTGGGGGTTGGAAGGAACCTTAAAGACCAGCAAGTTCCAAAACTCTGCCATGGACAGGGACATCCTTCATTACCAGGTGGCTCAGAGCTCCTTGAACTCTTCCCGGGATGGGGGGATCCACAATTTTCCTGGGAAACCTGTTCCGGTGCATCACCACCCACACAGCAGCGATTTCCCCCAAATATTTAATCTAAACTTGCTCTCACTTTGGAGCCATTCTGCTTTGCTCCTTTCACTCCAAGCTCTTGCAGAAAATCCCTCCCCACCCCTCTTACATTTCCTGACTTGCTTTTCAAAGGAGTTTGGACCACGGTGATGACACGCTGCAGAGGCTGAGCAGGCTGCCGGAGCTGCTGGGTGTCCCTGGGCCCTCCTGGAGGCTGTCACAGACCCTTTGGAGCTGCCAGAGGTCCGGGGTGTCCCTGGGCCGCCCACAGACCCTTTGGAGGTGCTGGGTGTCCCCTCCTGGAGGCTGTCACAGACCCTTTGGAGCTGCCAGAGGTGCTGGGTGTCCCTGGGCCGCCCACAGACCCTTTGGAGCGGCCGGAGGTGCTGGGTGTCCCCCGGGCCCTCCTGGAGGCTGTCACAGACCCTTTGGAGCGGCCGGAGGTGCTGGGTGTCCCCCGGGCCCTCCTGGAGGCTGTCACAGACCCTTTGGAGCTGCCAGAGGTGCTGGGTGTCCCTGGGCCCTCCTGGAGACTGTCACAGACCCTTTGGAGCTGCCAGAGGTGCTGGGTGTCCCTGGGCCCTCCTGGAGGCTGTCACAGACCCTTGGAAGCGGCCGGAGCTGCTGGGTGTCCCTGGGCTCTCCTGGAGGCTGTCACAGGCCCTTTGGAGCTGCTGTGTGTCCCTGGGCCCTCCTGGAGGCTGTCACAGACCCTTTGGAGCGGCCGGAGGTGCTGGGTGTCCCTGGGCCCTCCTGGAGGCTGTCACAGACCCTTGGGAGCGGCCGGAGCTGCTGGGTGTCCCTGGGCCGCCCACAGACCCTTTGGAGCTGCCCGCGCTCCCGGCGCCGCTCGGCCCGCGGGCTTCGAGCTCTCTCTGGCGGCAGCGCGGCGGAACAGGCGGCCGGGCTCGGGCCCGAGCATCCCTCCGCTCCTCCTCCTTCCTGCTCCCTTGGCCAGTTCCAGCCGTTCTCCTGGGAAACACTGCTGAAGGTAGATGACGGGCACCCCGCACACTTTTGCCGCCCCTCGATGAACTCCTGTTTCTTTCAAGGGCTTGGAAATTATTTCCTTGTCACAGAAATACCGTCTTCGGCTCAAGAAGTCCATGAACTGCAAATTGCTTGAGGGTAAGAGGCTATTCTGGGAAATACCACTCCAGCTTGCCTTGCACTGTCGCCCTTTCCCGGGCAGCTGCTGCTGGAGGCGGAGGAAGGGGGCAGAAGTAGGACTGGGTGGGTGCTGCTCCTCCCTGTTCCCTGCCCCTGCTACAGGGCAGAGGGCACTGGCAGATATTTGGGTCTTTGGGAGTCACTTTGCAACAGGGTTCTGAGAAAAGAGTTTTTTTTTTTTTTTTTTTTTTTTTTTGCCAAGATGCATCTCTTCATAGAATCGTAGAACGGTTTGGGTTGAAAAGGACCTTAAAGATCGTCTGTCTATGACTTCCCTGCCATGGGGAGGGACACCTTCCACTAGACCATGTTGCTCAAAGTCACATCCAGCCTGGTCTTGAACACTTCCATGGATAGAGCATCCACTGCCTGTTTCAGTGCCTAACTACCCTCGGAGTAAAAAAACATCACCCTAATATATGACCTAAACTCACCCTTCTTCAGCTTCAAGTCATTCTCCTTTATCCTATCTTCACACAGGGGTTTTTGGGCTGCTTACCCATCCCTCTGGCTATGCCACAATTCACCCCCTTTTGGGATCCAGGAAAACTGTGTACAGAAATCTTCTATAATCCAAGAAAGCTAGAATGTCTACAATGGCTTATTAAAAAAAAAAAAAAAAAAAAAAAAAAAAAAAAAAAAAAAAGAAGAAGAAGAAGAAGAAGAGCTAATTCTGCTTTCATATCCATTAAATTGTGTTGCATGAGTTTAAAGGAAAACAGAATCTGACCAAATTCTGCTACAATTCAGCTATAGAAAGGCATTAAGTTGAATGCTTAATTGGTGTAAATGTGCCATTTCTGCTATTAGTGTTGGACTGCAGACAACCTCAGTTTCAAATTAATGAACAAAAATTCTGGTCATTTCAGAAAGGAGAAAGATTCAAATCTACAAAGGGCACTTCCCAAGATACTTTTGCTTATCTAAACATCTGACTGCAAGGAAGAAGAGAGGTTCTATGTACTGTTGGAACAAAATTTCCGTTACTGAAGCAGTTACTGTGTGTTTCCAGCTGGGAGCCACAACATGTGGAAAGGAGACGATGGGGTTTGTGCCCTAGCTCTGTGCTGTGCCTTCTCAGCCAGAAAAGCTGATCTGCAAATGTGATGTGGGTCTGTTTAGAGGCAAGCTTTTCACACAGCTGCTAAGGATGGCCTTCTAACAAATTATTCAGCATAGTGATCAGATATTTCCTCTGCAAAGAAAGAAAAAGGAAGTCATGGCACACAGGCTGAGAAATCCTGGCAGGTTTGGTGTGACACCCAACAGCTGAAGTGAGCTGATGCCATGGGACTGTTGGGTAGAGATAAGAACTGAGCAACAGCTCTTGAAGAATGTGCAAGATGACAGCAGAGAGTGACTACCACTGCAGTTCTCCTTCCATCAGCAGTTAGGCTGGAAGAATGAGGAAATGCAGCAGTGTCCATAAGGCATCTTGTCAAGAGTCTTCATCTTGCTCCATGCTGAGGACTGCTGGCAGCTCCAATGTTTGGGGACCCCTGTTTTCCAGCCAGACCCCTGGATGTGGACACACCCTTTGGTTGAGACCTGGCTGCTGTTCTCCATCCCCCCTTCCCTCTTGTTTTTGATGGAGCCAAGGCTCTTGGTGCTGTAGGACTCAGGAGGCTGTGCTTCTCCTCAGGACCAGCACTGCAGCCCTCATTCCTTCATGGGGGCATGCAGCCACCTCCAGCCCTGCCTGCTTCCCCCTCTGTGTGTGAACCACCTTCAGCTGCTCAGCATTTCATTTCTGATATCCTCTTGTTTAGACAAATGAAAGCCATAATCTTAAGCCCCATCTCTCTGAATAAGTTGCAACCAGCTGTCTTTGGCAGCCTGGCAGGATTCAAACGTTAACCCTCACTGAACTTCCATTCATCCTGCAGCTGAGCTGCCCCACCCTCACATCTCAAATTCCCAAGTGAGCCTGGAGAAGGCCGGTGCCATTTAGAAGGATTTCCCAGCAGTTTGAGCAGCAGCCTGAGCAGCAGTGGGCAGTCTGGGTGCCAGGCAGTCTCGGGAGGAGCCCGCAGTCCCTGGGCAAATCCGCGGGGTTCATTGCACTTGGAGCCTGGGGCCCTGATGGCTCATTTAGGAGTGTTAAAGGATTTTTCCTTGTGGAGAAAGATGTAAGAGACTTGATTCCACATGCAGTTTTTGTAAGATGTTCCTCAGAAAAGGTGGGCAGTTTTGCATGCATTTTTTCCCAACCTAACATATTTTGCAGGAGGAGCTTTCGTAGTGTGGCCTTACTCATCAACCCAGGCAGGATCACATCATTGAGGAATTATGTTTTAACTAATTAGATAGGTGAAGCTACAAGGGCCCAGACACCTGAAAGAGTGTCCCCCACTAAGGTGGCAAAATATTTACTGATTCACTAAAAAGCATCCAAGTGCTATTCCCATGAGAGCTAAAACATTTAAAGGGCCAGCATTACAAAGGGTGAGGAATTAATGGTTTATTAGCTGAAATGGGTAGGACAGGATTTGAAAAGTTCATGTATTCCTGCTCAGAGCTAAGGGAAAACAGCAGAATTGAAAGAAATTTGAAGACAAGTGTCCACTCAATGTTGTCCCAAGGCACACCCATCTGTGAAAGTGTCTTCCACCCCTCAAATCCACAATGACTAATGAGTGGTAGGATAATGGAGTTAAAACTGCAAAGATTACTTTACACAAAAGGGAAAGAGAAATTGCAGAGTGTCATTAGGAAAACTGGGATGAAAACAAGTGATGGAAAATTTAGCCTGACACTCAAGAAACTCTGAGCCACTGACGTGAAACTGTGCCCAGTCTGATTCCAGGGAGAGGAGACAGAAAGAGGTGTCTGATTGTGGGCATCTCACAGACTCCTGCTTGTGGTTTATTAAGTGCCATGGATGACTGAGGGTAGAAAATACTCTAAGCAGGATACTCTGGGGATTTACAGTCCTTAATGACCTCAGAGCTCCTCCAGATACACATTTGACCTCAATGTTATCTGTAATACTTGGCCAATACTGCAGCCTGCAAAGGAAGTGTGTTCTCTTTGACTGAACTTGTATGTGACATTGGTTAAATAAGATAATTTTAAGTTTTTATTCTTGTTAGTATTTTGTATGCTGAGACTTGAGAGGGTCTGTGCCTGTCACAGAGACAGTCTCACATGAATGCTGGTGGATATTTATGGCTAAAAGTTTGTTCTTGTATTTGGGGTTTAAGATTCCCCTCTTTCCACCTGCCCATATACATATAATGCCACATTAATAGTAATAAAGAATGAGCACTTTTAAGAGCAAAGTGGACTTCTCAAAGTGGACTTGAATCTATGTGGGTCTTTTGCCAGTTCAAAGAAGTGCAGAATTGCAAATAAATGCAGTGTTGACATGAATCATGATGCTTAGCTTTCATGCAGCATATAATCTCACATACTCTAATGTTAATTAAATTCCTAAGAAGCAGCTTTCTGATCTCTCTACAGGGAGCTTGTTTGCCTTGAAATGAACTACTGTGCTGAGATAGTCTCCACTATACCAGCATTACGTTCACTACATTAACTCAGTAAAGACTTGGCATAAGACTTGCAGCTGAACCTCAGTAATCCCCTTTGCTTATCTGGAAATCCAAGGCTCCTGCACCGTGGGGTCTGATGCTGGTGACTCGAGGTGACACCAACCTTTCTGCTTGTTCCAGCACCCTGAAATGGTGCCACAGCACTCAGAGGAGTCATGCAAAGTAGTCAGCCATGATGTGGCTTTGTTTGCAAAGCCATCCCTATCCTGACTGAAAATTGTTGTCCTCTATCCACTGGTTTTGCTGGTGGCCCTTTAGAAAGGGTCTGGAAGAGTGTGGTCTGCCTAGAGCAGATTCCCATCCCAGCCCCAAGTGTATTCTGACTTGCCACAGAGAGCAGCAGGAACAGAAGTGGCTGACACAGAGTTCTGCTGTCTGGAAAACCTCAGCCTTGCAGCAGCCAAACCCTCCAGATGAGCTACACCCCTGGCTACTGGGTGAAGCTCTGGGAGAGAGAAGATGTTGCCAGTCCCAGAGGGAAAAAAGCTAATATTTCCTCATTTTGGAGGCAGCCTGGCTCCTTGCAGGCTGTTGTGGTTGCTCAGGTTTGGGAAAGAGGAAGGCAAGGTGAAGTCTTTCTGCCCAGGCAATGATTTGGGCATCAAGGGTCTGGTTAGCTCGTGAGTGACCAAAGACTGGTCCTGTGTTTAGTTACCAGGTGAAAAAGACTCCCATCAAAGGTGTTTCCTGACTATGTGACTTCATCCCTCTTAGAAAGAGGAGGAACAGAACTAATACCCAAGCCTTGGTTGGTCCTGGGGCATATTGAAAGTATTTTTCTCTTGTAAATGAAATGATGGGACCACTTGCTTGGCTTTGGTGTGAACAAGGAATGAAATAGGAAATTCTCCTATTCAGGGTGAGAGTCCTGGACATCTTTAAATCCACTTAGCATTCTATGTAGTGTCAGGATGTTAGTCCTGAGTGCTCTCAAATATTCCCAGAGGTTACAAGCTCAAGCACTCGACTCAAGCAAAAGCTGAGACTTTTAAAGATGGATACAAAGAAAACTAAACCTTCCCTGGGGTATCCAACACACCCTACACTGCCAGTTTGTGCATTTCTCTCTCCATCCCAGCAGTGTGAGGTGTAAGGACTAAGAATGGGAGGTGTCAGGGGAATTCATAGTCCAGGGCAATATGGAATGTGGGGTTGTGAGGAGAAAAATATTTGCAGAGTGCCTTAAAAGCTGGTGTGGCTCATCTGGCAGGGTGTATTTGCTCTGCAGAAGTGTCTTGTGTCTGTGCTGGGGCTGGGCTTGGGCCAGCACTGCTCCTGGGCTGAAATCCCACAGGGAGAGGCCTGAAGGAGCCCCAGAGCTGGGAGTGGGAAAACCATTGTGGGTGGGAGGTGGGAGGAGTCCTAGCAAAGTGCTGGGGACACTAAAAGTGAAACTCCACTGACATCACCCACCCAGCTGACCTCAAGTGGTGTGTCCTTATGTCTTGGGGTCAAATCTAATGCTCACAAAACCCTGAGATTGCTTTCTCAATGCAGCTACTGCTGCCACTTGCTTTTTGCTGTTTTGGGGTGCTTGGAGGTGATATCACCATTAAACCAAAACTATCATTTTTTTGGGGTAGCTAAGGTATATTAATGCATTCTGGAAATACTTTCCAGGGGCCTATAGTGGGGCAATGGATCAAATCTTCCATGATCCTTGTTAGCATTCAACCTGGAATGGAAAGTTTTTAATTCTCCTTGTCATGAAGTGCTGCCAGGCTGAAGCCTCAGTGCCTCTATCAAACTATATTCCCATCAGAATCAATGCCAGGTGTAAATAAGAGTAAACCATTTAATCCATTGCCATTTGTTTTTAAAAAGCACTGTCATCCTTCAGGTCACTTTGATTTTCTCTTTGTCAGTACAGAATGGTGAATCCAGTGGTGTTTCACAGAGCAGGTAACACAGCAGGTCTTTGGCAACATAGCAGATGAATTAATGTAGAGAGGGTTTTACTGATTATTGAAAAACGTTTCTCTCTGCCCAAACAAGGACCTTCTAGGTTTAACCTATGTAATTCAGAAATATCAGATAAAATAGCAATTTCATCATAAGTATTTTTTTACTGGAATTATTTAACCTTGCAGCTGTGGTCAAAAACTTCCCTTTCAAGCAGCCCCTTACAGAGCACTCACATTTGCCCTAATCAAAGAAATGGAAGTTGGGACAAGTGCAGGTTTGCTGTCCATTAATGTGGATAGGAAATGTGTATTGCAAAAATCTCTCTCAATACAAGTACCAGTAACTCAATTTGGAATAACTTGTGGTTAGTGGGATTTGCTTTTAAGCAACTAAGTTCAAATATGTAATACAGCAATAGTGGGAAATGGTTTAGATTAAGCAAATAATGTAAAAATCATTTCTGGTTTTATTTTTATTAAATTTTCTTGTTGTCACAAGCTCAGAGCCTGATGCTGCAAATGGCTGAGAAGCTCCTGGGAATTGCTAAATACTTTGCAGTACCATGTGTAGGAGGAGACTGAGAAGATTTCAAAGCACTTTGTGGAAAATATGTTTATATCTGAGTTGCAGATGAAAAACTGTGCAGGACAAACTGTATCAGAACTACCATACTGGTCAGTGAAAACCTTTTTTTATAACATCAGTGTGAATATGTTGCCTCAGACAGGGGCTCATTGCACAGCACCCTGTCTTATTTTTACAGCTGCAAGCTATTTTCAGTTCAGGGGGGTTATTGAGCCCTGTGTGGTTTGAAGTCAGCACTAGTGACTGTTCTTCTAAACATCTCTCCATTCTCTTTCATGTATGGAAACACCACAACCTTTGGCAAAGACCTTTCTAGCTATGTGAGAAACAATCCTGTTTTGTTTTGAAGCAGATTTCCACTTGCTTCTTTTGATGGTTTTCTCAATTCTGCTTCCAGAAGAGGCTACAGAGAGCTGATCCCTCACCTGCTCTCTCCAGAACACCTGGCAGAACTGAAGATAGTTCCTCAGTCACAATTTTTTCCCCCTGGCCAATGACTGCTCAGTCATTCTTTGTCTGAAAGCTGTCCACACCTTCAGCCATCCTTGTTGCTTTTGAAATTTTCTCAGTTTTTAGCTGTGCTGCCTGAGAGCAGGGTAGCAGAACCATGTTGACTCCTGCAGGTGTGTGCAGCCCTTGCATTTGGACAGTAATAAAGAGCTTTCCAATGTTTCAGTCCCTATTGTAGCAATTCTCAGCATAAAGGACACCAGACCTATGTACATTATCTCCAAGTACGACCTCTCAGGAAGTTCTCTTGCTTTTGGCTAATTATGAACATTAGCAGTTTTTAACCCCGTGTTTCAGGGTCAGTGGGGGAAAAAAATAAAACAGAGATTGACTGCAATTAGAGGATTTATAAATTTGTTGCCAAAAAGCAAGACTGAGCCAACAAGGCACATAACAAGAAAAATATCAAGCACACAAGCTTATTTTTGTCTTAGCCTTAAGGTCTCTTTTTTTAATAGTGGAGACTTGCATACTGGTGAACATAAACTATTTTCTGATCAAATTTTCCGAGAGTTTGACCTAGAATAAGTCACTGTAAGAATGTAGGATTTCTGTGTGGATGTGTGGACTTGTTCCATACATACAGCTCAGTAGGTCTTGGCTGCACAAGACTGTTTCAATTTTTAATGAAAAATGCCTGGAGATGAAATATTTAACACCTCTTTTTGTAAAGTCCAACTCCCCTTACTACCACTACAAAAATTGCAAAGGGCAATGAAGCTGCTTGTTGCTGCAACAAGTGTTTTAGAGCAAAGGATGTTGTTGCTCCTTTGTGTTTTAGAGCAAAGGATGAAAAGAAAGGCTTTATTTTTAAAGTTGGATATAGTTTGCAAAGATCACTAACCCAGAACTGCGTCTTGCAGTTCTGACTTACTAAGGTCAGTGGGAATTTCATAATTGAAACTTCTATTTATATAGGAAGATTTTATTCAAATGAGAACTAGGAGAAACCTTCTTGACTATTTGTATTTTAATTTTTCTCGGGAGAAAAAGAATTTAAAATTCAAAAGACACTTTCTACAAAGACTGTGTGGTATAGAGAGATTCTGTAAGCTCTCTGAAAGGGAAATTAATTGTTTTACCCAGGTCTGCCCAGGGGTTAAAATTAGAGCCATCCCCTTCTTTTGATTAATTTTAAATTTTCTTGTTTGTTTCTGGGAGAAATCTTTAAAGAACTCCATCCCTTACAGTGCACATTTCCCTTCTGGGAGCTGGAAGCATTTCTGCTCTATCAATGGGAAGCTATTGTTCAGGAGAAGGAACTTTAAGCACAAGTTGGCTCCAGTGGAAGCTGATAGGAGCTGGTAGTCCATGTGCATTACAGTGCTGGCTGATCAATAATAATTCAGGGATAGAGTGGCGTGGCATCAACTGAGAAGTATTTCAGGGCTTGATCCGTGGGGACTGTAGTGCAATCTTCACTTATAAAGACATGTGATCTGAAAGCCTGAGGCAGAACAATCCTTGTTTTCACAGGAGAAGCTTTTCTTGGCTGCAAAAGCTTTTACATCCTCATCTTTCTTTCTAAAAGCTGTGTCTTCTCCACAAAATTTTATATTAAAAAAAAAAAAAAACCAACAAAAAAACAAGCCTAGGATGGCAACAACATCACAGCCTCTGCGAGGTAAAACGACATGTAAAAAAATATTTTGGGCAGTGTTTCCTCATGCCTGCTTCATTGTGTCTCTTGTCATCTATGCTTTTCTTGGGGCTCTCATGTTTTCCCACATTGAAAGTACCCGGAAGGTCACAGTAAGTGAAGAATACAGAACATTTCTGCAGAAGCTGATGTACCTCGCCAGAAGGTTACCAGGTATGTGCTGGAATTTCAAAATGACTTAACTGCACAGGGAGCTATTCATTCTCTTGCTTTTTGAATGAGTTTTTTTGCTTTTTAAGACATTCTTCAAAATATTAGCAGCTCACCCTGCAAACAGGATTTTCCCTCTGCCTAGCTAATGACTGCTGTTTTCTTCCTTAGCTGTGATTTTTGACTGCAAGCTTCCCAGTCCTTGTGTTCCTGCCTGGAAAGACTTTTCCTGAGATGCCTGTGTTCTCCCTTTTGCTCATGTTACTTTTTACCTTAAGGAGCAGCTGAGATTCCTTCAGTGGTATTTCCTTCAGTTTGCTGGGGGCTGAATCCTCTCTCTCAGAAAGTTTCTCCAGCTGCCTCTTCCATGCTCTGAGCTTCCCTGCCAGCCCTCTGGTGATGGGATGCTCAGAGGGAGACAGGTGCAGTTCTGCACCCCAGACCCAGTGATGCTGATTGGAGGGGGTGGAGGAGAAAAGAAGGGTTAGAAAACCCCCTGAGTTTCACTCAGGTGGCTGTGCTGACCCAATGGTCAGTTTTGGGCAATTAAATAATGTAAATAATGTCCTTTCCAGCAAAGCTCAGCCACGGGGAGGAGGAAGAAGGGTTGCAGGATTCACAGCAGGGCACTGGGCAGTGACATCCAGGTGGTTCTTGTTGGTTCCCTACTGTTGACCCCACATTTCTTGGTGTCTTTGGGTAAAAAGAGGACTAATCTCCTTTGAAGTCCAAAATGGAACAGGACATTCAGGCTGGAAGCTGGTTACTCAGTCATCTTGTCCTTCTTTATGTTTATTTGTTCCCTGTACTTTTATTCACCAAAGTCACTGAACCCACCTGATTTTTTCAGAGGTGGGGGTGAGGGGCTTGAAAGGGGAGGGTGAGAAGGTGAATATTTTTATCTTTTAAGAGAATATGAGCAAATCCTCAGCTGCAGCATATTTCACTGGAGTAACAGGCAGGCTGCTCCCTGAGTGGTGGTCTGCAAACACTCACTGTGCCTCCTGCTGTGACCGTGACAGATAATGGGACACATAACGTGACAGAAAATGAGAAGTTTAACCAGGAAATCCGTGAGCTTTTCAACACAGCTGACCCAGTCTGGTTTATCAATCCGAAAGAAAGATGGAATTTCTTTGGGTCTCTCTTTTTTTGCTGCACAGTATTCACAACTGTGGGTAAGTACAGAGGTAAAGTAACACCCTTCAGAATAAATTCCTGTTGCTGCTTTCTCTAATGCATTTCCTACAGAGAATTAAAACCACCCTAAACAAACAAACAAACAAACAAACAAACAAACAAACCCACCCCTTCTGAACCCAAAGCCCAAATCCCCTTGAATTTTTCCCCTGAGTATTGCTGATGAGTCTGCAGGCAGTTCTGCAAGCACAGACTGCAGAGACATAGCTGAGTTACAGAAACAAGTCACAATTTAGTAATTAGTGATGGTACACACTAATTAACTGCATCATTACATATATACTATAACATGTATTCATATATGATGTTCACAGAGCTATTGAACTAAAACCATTTTTCAGTCAAACCTTATCCTTCCCACTGTTGTGTGACCTCTTGGGTAATGTTTTCTTCTCTGGAAAAGGTAGTTCATAATGCATATATTGTTTTTCAATTGCTTCTCAGTTACTTTTGTCTAATTCAGCTCTGGTAATCTGTGGTTCTGTAATTAACCACTGTGTTCACATTTCTCTGCGTTAACAGCACTTGATAGTGTTTAAGTCACACCTTTGAAATCTTTCAGTCTGACTTCATATTTCAAAGGAGGACCTAGATCAAATAGAAACATCTGCTCTGATTTTGGCTCCTTCTGCATTGCTACGTACAACTCCTCATGCTCATTCCCAAAGCTACTTTTATCCTTCTGTTAATCTTTCTCAAATGCTGGCAAGTACAGGCACTGTCTATCCAAATTTGTCATAATCAAAGCTGGATGGAAAGTATTCCCACAGCATTGTATCAAATTGCAAAGACATTTCTCCACTGCAGTAGGATGTGCTCAAGATCCCAGCATGGGGGTGCATCCTACTGTAGGAGAAAAACTGAACCTTAAAACCAGCTCATCCTACACAAGGAACAGTGTGAGAGCTGATGAACTCACCCAGAGCCCTTGTGTGCTGTGTCACAGCTCAAACCTCACACTCTCATCTCTTGGGTGACTGCTCAAACTCAGCTTCTCGCAGTTAAAGACAGATGTCTGGGTGGTCAGAGACACACTGGGGATGAGACAAAAATCCTCAGCCCAGTGAATATTTCCTGGAACAAACACAACAGCTAAGAACTTTTGAAAGGGGATGTTTTATCAGAAAGCTTTGACTTCAGCAAGATGATGAAAAGGCATATTGTGGGAAATGTCTTCCCTGGGCCTATTTACCCACCTCCATTAACATGGGACTTGACAAATGTCTCCATACACACCGACCCAACTTAATTATTTCTAAACTGCCAGTACTTTCTGCCTCCATTGCACTGAGTATTAATGCATCTTCCTCAGTTTTGACCTGAATTTTGGGATCAGTAGAAAGCCTGGAATATTTGCTGCTAATAGATGGAATAGGTGGCTATTTCCATTGCAGTGGGTTTGCTATTTGCAGTATCAGGCACTGATAAATTACCTTGGGATAGAATCAAATTATCTGCCTTGAATTTTCTGGGAGAATTGAGGCATCTAGTCTGCAGTTTGATGGTCTGAACTGCCATCTCTTCCCTGCCTGGGGAGGCTGCATAGTGGCTCAGCTAGGATAGATTTCTGATATTAAATTTAAGATCAGGATAACTTTTAAGCCTGGAAAATGCAGAAGATATTTTTAGTGCACAGGAAACAATTTAAAAAAAGAATAAATAAGATCACTCTGTGCAATAATGACAATAATCTTTCCCAAGTGCTTTGAGAGTAAAGATTAGCATTGCCAGTTAGCCTGTGGGGAAGAGAGTGACCAAGAATAAATGGTATTTCAGTGCCTCACAGCAAAGCAGGGACTGAGGCTGGGTTCAGACCAAAGGCTGTGGCAGCCACAAGTGAAAACATGAATGGATGAAGAAAATGAGGGAAACCATACCTCAGCATATGAGCTGATAATATGACAGGCTAAGTACTTGGCCTAGAAGCTCATATAGGAAAGAGCAGGGTTTTTGAAGGGAGAGAAGGAATTGTCAATGTCTTCTGAAGGATGAAGAGAAAAATGGTTGTTAAAATTTAATACAGTTACTATAATACCAAATTTTCTCCCACTGTAATGGAAAAGCACTGGTTTACAACTTGAGTTTCATATCCAATATGTTAGAGGAAGGAAATATAAATACCCAAATTGGATTTAGGGAAAAGGCATATCTTCTGCTACCATTTTATGTATCACATCTCTCTCTTTCTCTTCCCCTTCTTGTTCTTGTTCAAGGTTATGGTAATACCTATCCTGTGACACGGAGTGGGAAGTATCTCTGTATGTTGTATGCTTTATTTGGGATCCCCCTGATGTTCTTGGTCCTGACAGACATGGGAGACATCCTTGCAACTGTCTTATCCAAGTCCTACAACGAGTTCAGGAAACTACAGTCAAAAATTCTTGCCTCTAAACTCTGTTCTGGATCCACATGTAGCAAAAGGAATGAACTGAAATGCAGGGCACAGTCTAACATAGTCATCAATGAGCCCCTGACCATTATGGAAGTGCTGAGAAGTCAGTCAGGTGTGAAACAGATCAAGTATCGTAACGTGGAACTTTTTGAAATGTTAATTGCCAGGGAGAATGAAAACACACAACCAGCAAGAAATAAAAGCATGGAGAGATGGAGTTCATGTCCTGAACTAGCCAGGGAAAAGACGGTGTCCAGAGTAATCAAGAATTTTGACAAAATAGGAAAGGAGTTAGAAAAATTAGATGTGCCCATTGTGTTGATGGTGCTCGTTATCTTTGTGTACATCTCCTGTGCTGCTGCTATTCTTCCAAACTGGGAAAAAAATATGGATTTTCAGGAAGCCTTTTATTTCTGCTTTATCACTTTGACCACTATTGGATTTGGAGATACAAAGCTAGAACATCCCAAGTTTTTCTTGTTTTTTTCCCTCTACATTATAATTGGCATGGAAATTGTTTTCATTGCTTTTAAACTGGGTCAAGACCGCTTAATTGTTCTGTATAAAAAGGTGATTTCATTTTGTGCAGAGAAAAATATTCCATCAAAGAAGATATATCCAAAATAAGAGCAGTCATTTCTCCTTCACTTGTCAGCACTGGCCACTGCAATGAGATGAAATTGTTTCTGTGCATTTCTGCCTTGGGCTTGCAGGTGCCATATTTTAATCTGATTTCCTCTGAGAAATGACTGTGAAATGGCTGAACACTTCTGAAGGCACTTGGTGAAGGCATCTCCAGGGAGTACTTTCCAAAGGGGTCCCTTCTCCTAAATAATCACAGATGCTGCCTGATGAAGAAGCTGAAGGCTCTCCCTGACAGTTCTCCCTGACATATTTTGCAAAGCTCTTACTTTCTGCCGCCTTTCTGTCCCTTCTCCCACTGCAAGCAAATTCAGGAATTTTGTTTTCAGTACTTGTCCAAGCAAGGCCCAGATCTCCTTGGAGGTCCCGTCCTGCCACCTTCTCTGCAGCCAGCTTGGCTGTGTCTGACCTGAGCTGTGACACCTTGCTTGACATCAGAGAGAGCTGGGGAGGAGAGATGTGGACCCAGCTGCTGTGTGTAGCAAACATCACACCTGGCACAACTCAGGGAAATGTTCCATGGAAAGGAAGGACACCACATTTCCCCATCTCTGTCACCTGTCCAGAAACCAGTCAGAGAATTGCCCATCTGTTCGGGGCTGGAAGCACTCCTGCTCCATCATGAGACTCATGATGTCTGTGCTCAGCCTGGAGTCAATGTGTGTCCCACAGTGCCCAGCTCCGAGGTGCTCAGGGCAAGTTCTGCTCCCTGGTGGTGTCTGGGGAAGGCACACAGCAGTCCTGGAGTGGCTGCAGCCCTGGAGTGATGCTCTATGTCGTTGCTGTCACAGGAGCATGTGCTGAACACCGACCCCAGAGATCTCCACTCCTCACCCTCATTTCCCCCTACACAGACTGTGTCACTGACATGTTTTATGAAAAATCTTTTCTTTAGGATTTTTCCTCTTGAGAAGCTGAGAGGTCTCAAGAACAAAATGTAAACAATGATTATTTGCTGCTGTGGAATGCAACGGGTGGATCTGTGATTGGTCTCATCTGGTTGTTTCTAATTAATGGCCAATCACAGTCCAGCTGTCTCGGACTGCTTTAGTCAGTCTGAGCTTTTGTTATTCATTCTTTTTCTATTCTTAGCTAGTTTTCTGATGAATTTTTTTCTTCTATTCTTTTAGTGTAGTTTTAATATAATATATATCATAAAATAACAAATCAAGCCTTCTGAACATGGAGTCAACTTTCTCATCTCTTCCCTCATCCTGGCAACCCTACGAACATCGTGACAGCTGCTGTCACAGGAGCATGTGCTGAACACCAACTCCAGAGACATCCACTCCTCACCCCCATTTCACCCTGCACAGACTGCTCCACTTCTGGGAGCTCCCTGACCCACCTGCAGAAGGAAAAGCCCACCTGCTTCACTGGGATGTGGGCAGGATCCTCTAATTAGAGAATTGTGGAGCATATTAAGATGAGAACATCATTGTTTCTTCAAGATTTTGCTTATATTATTAATAATTTGAATGATCAATAATAGCTTCTCATTAAAACCAATAATTTAGAATAAAAATATATAATTCATATAAAAGAAATCACTAACTTTAATTAACCACATTTAACTTATGATGATATGCATGCCCACTAAGTGTGAACATCTCTAGATAATAAAAAATGCTTGATTATTTACAGAATGTAAAAGATTCTCTATTAGCAAATTTACCAGTTGGAGCTGAGATTTTCAGAATATTTACATGCCATCTTATGTCTGTTGCACTCCATGTTTGTGGTAATATGTATTCAAGCCTTATTAATAATTAGATGCAATTAAGCATTGATGATATGCAAGATATATAATGATTTATAGTAAATAGAAAAGTGTTTTATAAAAATAAAAATAAAAACTACAGAAGCTGAAAGAAACTTCATTTAACTCTGTCATGTTTGCTGTGATTTTGGCCTTATGTAGAAAGCCCCTCCATGCATATCACTCTTATTACTTAATTTTGTGTCTTCAGATTAAAATCAGTGTAGAGCTGTGGTACCATGTCAGAGTTCTCAGAAATCAATGGAAGGACTTGCATGGATCAGATAACTGCATTTCCTGCCCCTCAAGGTTTTCCTTGTGATATTCTAAACCTGTCAATATTTTTAATAACTGGTCTGTATGTAATTTAATTTGTTTCTTTCATATCAATGGGATCTCATTTATGGAGAGCAGTTAATCCTGAATTTATGCCCTCTATATTTTTCATTGGCACGGTACCTTAATACCTTCCCATTTACTTTATGAATTTAGGGAATTTTGGCTGGATTTACAATAGACATTCTGCACCAAATCATTCTAGTTATGGCCAAGGGATGGCAGTAAACAGCTTTCTTTCCTATAGAACCTGTCAGTTAAGAGGGATAAAAATTGATTTTGTAGAAGGAGAGGGAACAAATCACATAACCATTACCCTCTATAAACCAATAATGCACCTGACTGTTGAATATTGTGCACAGCCCTGGTCCTTCACCTCCCAAGGGATATGTAAATTTGGAAAAAAAGTTTATATCCCAGGGTAAAGGATGAACAAAGATAGGGAACAGCTTCCATACAGGACATGTGCAGGAGCTCTCTAGTCTGGAAAGAGGTGAGAGACTGATGGAGAGATGTGTAACATTACAAGGGCTCAGAGAAGGGAAACAAGGGTGCCAGAATGATTTTCAAACATCTCATTGTGAGAGCTGGGGCTGACAAATGAATCCCACATGTGACAGGCTTAAGAAAAGAAAGAAGAGAAAATGGTGCTTGACATATGATATAATTAAGCCATAGCTATTCCTTGTCATGGGATGGTGTGGCAATTAAAGTTCCCATTAGATCAATGAGAGATGGGACAAATAAAAAGAAAAATATTAAAAACAATTAAATCCAAAGATAAAAATTCTGGCTTGATAATCACTGAGTTCTAAATTGGGAGATGAGGATTCATCTGTAGATCTCTCTACAGATTTTGCTGTTCTTGTTTTCTTCCTTTGCAACCTGCTGTCCCTCAGAGACAGGAAGTATTCTGTCCATCCTGTTCTGGCCTGATTTCCATGCCTGTAATGCACAGAAACACATTGCTATAGAGCTAAAAAGCCACTCAGCAAATCTAATACCTGAATAGATATTTAGTTTCATATTTGTGTGCCAGGTAGACCAACCATTCCAGTCTGATTGTGCAAAACATACCACCAAAAAATGTGATTTAGGCAACACAACACAACCAGTCTGAGTAAAAGTAATGTGGTCATTTGACTTGTATCATGAACCTAAAGGAGGGTGGTGAGTTGGACACACATTGCATTGTCAGGTATAAAAATGTATTTATGTCTTCTGTACAGGTGCACTGAAACAGTGATTCCCTCACAAACAGGAATATCTGGGCCTGATTCTCTTACTCTCAGAGTTGGGAGCCAGTTTCCAGATGGCAGAGCAGCAGCTTTGGGCTGAGAGTGACAGCAGCAGTTCACACTGCAGAGCAGGATCTGGATGTAAATCCAGTAAATATAGTCACAGAGCTAATGAAAATGAAACAAAGTAGTGACTAATGGCTCATTTAGTGCATAAATATTTATGATTTGACTGTTCTTATAATGGACTAAATCCTGGAAGAATTTACAGTCACTCCCCACAGAAGTTTTTATTCAACAAAATTGACATGGAGATCAGCTTTGTTTGCTTCAAAGCAGTACAAAATACTGCTTTTCATAAATTTTCCCCATCAGGATCTGCATGAGATGGTGGATTAGATGTGAGGGGCTTCATTGAAGAACTCTTCTATCAGGAAAGACGTGACTGATGGGAAAAGAGCTGCTTGATGTGTAACCCACAGCGGATATGAGTTATTACAGCCCCAGCTGGAGAGCTTTACAGATCAAATGCACTTGATGCTGAAGGATGCTGGATCAATCACCCTTGATTGGGCCAAGATGGCAGCTGTCACGAGCACTTAGGAGCAGAGGGCAGGGTATCCCTGGTGTGGGAATCACAGGGAAACCATGGGAATGAGGGGAAGGAGTGGAAAATAATCTTTGGGCAGAAGGGTTAGAAAGAGAAAATGACAGCAGTGGCAGAGGAAAAAGCTATTTTCTGTGTAGACATAAATATGGTGAAGAGATGCTTGAGACTGAAAATACAGTGGGGGCTAGTTCCTCTGGCTTGGGAAGGTTTGTGCAGCCAGCTTGGCTGGAGAGCCCTTCTTAAACCAGCACAGTGGTTGTGGGTGATGGGCTCCAGCACAGGTCTCACCACCAGCAGCCACAGCAGAAAGTCTGTGCAAGGAATCCTCCTGAGAGATAAAACAGTGTCAGAAAGAAGATACAGGGTCTGGACTGAAAAGTCATTAATGAAACCATCAGAAACATTCCTCTCATCCTCTGCTTTGTCAAAGAATGACATTTTTTTCACAAGCATCTTGTGCAGGAGCAGTACGTCTGAGGACTCAGGAAATTCTTAAAGGGATGTAGGACTTGTCATCTGTGTGCCAGTAGTTCAGATGTAGTCCAGATTTTAGTGGGCTCCATGTTGATAACATCTGATAACACTTTGATGGCTTTTATGCTTTTTCAACTTGTTCCAGGTGGAGATGCACCCACATCATAAAAACACTGCCATATAATGAATGCTAATTGCATGTGTGGTGGCAGGCTCAGCAGAGGCCAAGGCTGGGACTCCAGCTGGGAGCAGTCCCTGAAGTCCTCTGTGCTTCCAGGTTCCCAGCATACCTTGTGATCCTAATTTCCAGACCACAGGGAGCATCAAATGGAGCATGTGTGGCTGTTGCATGCAATGTGTTTTGTGAACCCAGAGGGATGGCTCTTATCATTTAACCTGGCTTGCATAAATAAAACACTCTTTGAAAATTCATTATTCTTCTGTATAAGTAACAACAATTTTTTTTGTTGTTGTTATTACTACTACTAATCAACTCCTCTGGCTGCATTCAGCATTTTCTGCCAGCACATGCTATATTCTAAGACCCACTTTAAGTATTTAGCTGGGCTATATTTCCATTTCTTCTTCACCTTATGCACCACTTTTAAGTAGAAAAAATATTTTTCAAGCCATCTGACATGGCAGCCTGCATTTACACACAGAGCAAGGGAGATGAAGCAGCTCAGGATAAATTTCAGTTGTCTCTGTTAAAGTGCACAGGCACAGATAGCAGTAGAAATATGAGGAATTTTCTCCATCACTCATATAGCAAATCATAGCTACGTGAAGACAGCAGATCTCTCATATATGAAGCCAATATTTTTAGGATAGCAGTCTGAGGTCAAAGTGCAAACCTTCATGAGCAATGAAGTCCATGAATGTATTGCTTGTACGTGCCAATAACTGATTGTCTGCAAGTGGTTTTCATTAGAGAGTTTTAGGAAGTGCTTGAACAAATGTTAGTTGGCTTGTGTGCTTATGGCTTTGCATGTGAATCTGAGCTTTTTTCTTCTCTTTTTTTTTTTTTTTTATACTTTGAGTTAAAAATTCAGTCTCTGAGTAGATAAAATGTAGTTCTTTTGAGGTTAGTTCAGGCTTTTTCCAACTGATGAAGCTCTCAGTGTCTGGCTGGAGGCAGAATCCTTCCAACACTGATCCTGTGCATAAAACTTTATGTCTGTGTATTTTCAGGATGCACATTAGTCCAAAGGAAAAGGAAAGCAATGGGCAAGAAGGGAAAGGGAAGCAAGAAGAAAAGAGTAGAAATTCGACAGTGAAAAATGAATTTCCATGTTAAGCATCCACTGAGAGAAATCAGGGTAATGATGCTACCAACAGTGATTCATTACATTATCTGCTTCCACAAATTCCTGTGTGAACAGGAAAACAGAGAGAGAGAACACCACAAAACCAGCAGATAAAATTGCCAGTGTACTTGATGTGCTGCTGGAAGAGAGCTCCTTGATCTGCTGTGCACTGCAGACTGTCATCGTGCTCTCTGATCTGTGCCCTGTGGGGGACAGCCACCCATTTGCTGCCTTCTGTCACACGTGGCAAAAAGACTTGAGAAGCAGTACCAGAGCTGCAGGCTGGGGTTCTCACTGTGGGTACAAGACACTCACTTTCTAATATTTTCCCCTGTTTATACTTTTCTTGTGGAAAGTAATAGGAGATGTTGCTGCCAAAGGAATTCTGGAGTTTGGGGAATTCAGTTATGTATAAAACCTTCTGCTCACCAGCTTGATAATGCACATGATTTCAGGCTGTTTGTCTCTCACACAAGCATCCAAACTCTCAGGAGAGCACTGGCTGCCTGGATTTCACTGATGCTTAATGGATGGTGTTCCAGATACGACTGGCACCCAAAAGCAAATCTGAGTGCAGGGTGGTATTTTTGACTGAACCACAAATTGTTGATGGTGAAGAGAGGGCTTTTGGAAAGGCTTTAATGTTCTCACCTTTGAATGACTCTGTGAATTGAGCCATTCATGTCAGTAAGAAGGGAAGGACCTGAAGGATAAAGCTCTTTGTGATCCTCCCATGCTGTCACTGTAACTTCTGACACAGAGACATGGCAGGTCACACTGGACTGGCTTTCTCCAAGGCTCATTCCAAGCTTTTCCATATCCCCCAGGAGAACACCAAATAGTTGTATGATCTACTTCAGTCAAAGAAATATATGGCATTTTTGATAAAAAAAATATTTCTCAAACAGTTTGAATAGCCTTGTGTCAAGATAGCTTTGTACTTCCTGGGAAGAGGAAATAAGAGAGCAAATGGATTTTTCATGAATTTTCATGAATTTCTTTGGAGTTCAAGAGCAGGACATAATTTGCTGCACTAAGAAGTCTGATTTTCAGAATGGGTCTATAAATAGTGAATGCTTGGACTAACATTTGACAGCCAACAGCACCTCTTTTCTGTCTTCCCTGCAAGAAATGGTTTTTACAGCAATTTTCTCTGCCAAGGAAATGAACACATTTTGTGCTCAAAGAGATTAAGGACTGGCATGGGTACATGTGTTTGCCTTCTAAAAAAGCCACTTATAAATGCTATTTAAGAAGGAGAGGGCTGAATTTTGGTCTTCTTGATATCCATGGCAAAGCTCACAGTCCTTTAGAAAAATCGTGTTTGGAAAGAAGTGACAAATAGAATCTGTTTTGTCATTAACCACTTTGATCCTGGTTTTAGAAGAGTCATTTCATGCCTAAACTGCCCTTGCATGGGAAGGTTTTTTCCTGCCAAAACCTGCCAAAATTACAGATTATTTGTCTTTTTTTTTCCTCTTGAAAGGACTAGATATTTTTTTAAGTCAGCAGCACTGACCTGAAATCAAGACATTGTTACAGGCTCTGGAGAAAAGGAAATTTCTCAATAAATCCAAGTTCTTCTTGATCAAAGCCAGACAAACATTAAGATGTGTCTTATACCTACATGAAGCAGTCGTGTGGTTATTAATTTCGTTTTTTGTGGCTGTGTTTGCCATTGGCTTTGAACAGAGCTCCCTGTCTCAGAGTTCCCATCAATGGCCCAGCTTGTCCCTGGATCCTGATGAAGAGCCTGGGTGTGACAGGTTCTCTGGGACAAGGCTCACCCTGCCATGGGTCAGAGATTCACTTCTTCCTTGGAGAAGCTTGGATATATTTCCTCTCTTGGCCTTGTTTTCCATTAAAAGGGAAGCAGCAGCATCAATAATAACAACACTATAAACACAGCAACTAAGGTAGTCATTAAACTCAGTCTCCAGGTGACTTTAAAATAGATTTTAGGGATGATGTTCCAATAAGCACTTTGACTTGAGCTTAATTGAAGTCCAGTGTTTTGAGAGTCAGGTATTTTATTTGTTCAATTATAGCTTTTACTGATGGGAGCAGGAAAGAATGCTAGAAACTGTTCTCATCATTTCAGTGTTTGGAAAAAGGTGTCATAAAAAAGCGTTAGGGAGTGTGTTCCTGTAAAATTCTCCAGCCTGCCACTTCACACAGAAGGATTTGAAGTGGCTGACTTTGGCAAATGCTGCTTTGATCTAAAATCTCACCTGCTTTTTAGTTTGAATAGCATCACCATGGGGCTCAGAGCAGCTCAGTTATAAATAAGGAGACCAAAAGATTTGGTCCCTGACTCTGGTTACACTTCCAGTTTCAGAGGGAAGCAGCTCTGTCAAAGTCAGAAAAAATAATGAAATTATAAACCCAACATGGGATTGAGGTCAGGCTCCTTGAATTCTGTTAATAATTATTATTTCTGGAGTTTATTATCTTTATTATGTCGATTCCTTGGAGCATCTTAGATAAGGACTTTAAATCCCCATTTATCTGAGAGTTTTGAGCTGCATGCCTGCTGCAGGGTGCATCTCTGTAACTAAAGCAGCCCTTATCACTTCCTGCCTGTCCTGGCTGAGCAAGAAAGAGAAACTCCTTATGGCACGTGCACAAATATGTGTCACTGGGTGATTGAGTAGATCTGCGGAGCAGCTGCGGTGTGTTTCAGAAAAGAAGAAACTCAGTGAAATAGGAGCTGTGAATGCAGAAGCCTCCTGCAACACCATGAAATTTCATGGCTCAGGAAGTGTCTGCACTGCCCATCTGTCCTGCTCCAGCTGTGCCACTTCACCCCACCAGCTGTGGTCCATCTCAGGGACACTTGGCCTGGCCAATCCATCATTGAATGCCTGATCAATGCACTGGCTTTAGGTGTAAGTATTTATAAATATCTTCATAAATATCCTTAAAAATATCTTTATAAATATCTCTCTACATTAATCTCTTGGATAACTTTGAATACTGAGGAAACATGAGTCTGTCAGCCTTCAGATATTAATTTATCTTTCATGATGATGGATAGCTCTTGTTCAAGGTGCTTGGAGCTGCCTGGAAAGCTGGAGAAGTGGTGTAACCCAGCACAGCAATAATTTGACAAGCACAGATTGAGGAAATCACTTTTCCCCTCTCCCGAGTGGGGAAAGAAAAATGTGATAAACTTGCAAAATTTCAAATTATCATCACATTTTATGAGACTGGACTAGAAGGCATGTGTGTCAGAGAAGTACAAGCATAGGAGTGTTTACAGTCCTATTATTTATATTGCCCAGATTAAGTGATTTATAGTAAAAGAATCTGCACTCAGGGGTCCACTCAGATGAGCATCACTTCTTCACAGGCAAGACTTGCCTTAGGACAAAGATGAAACAGGTGCAGAAAAGAGATCAGTCAGAAGAGCAACCACACTTGAATCCTTGTTATTATTGAGAAGAACTGAGACACTAACAGACCCTTACAGGAGATGTTTCAATTCAGAGACCTCCTGGCTCACTCCCTGAAATATTTGTCAAAATTGTACAAGAAAGATGCTCAGCTGGAAGAGAACCTCATAGCAAGAATGGCTTGAAACAACATTATTTAATGAAAAAGAAAGAAAATCAAAGCAAAGTAGATTATAATGTCTGAGAGAGCTGAGCAATGGTCTGATAGGTTATAGCTGTCAAACCTGGGAGGGACATGAACTGCTGGACAGCCCTGCCTTCATTTCTGCAGGTCTGTATGGCTCTCTGGAGACAGCAAAGCAAGGAGCACCCTTTCATCCCTTTAGCTCTGCAGAGAGATCTCTGGGTCCCTGCAGTGTGGAGAATACACCCCTGCTCCTTTCTGCAAGAGGTGATAACACAGGGATAACCTCTCTGGACTATTTGCCTGATAAATTTAGTTTTTAGTCCCAGAGAACACAGTGAGTGAAGGCATGTTAAATTTGTATTTACAAGAGGAAAGCAATATGCACAAAAAAAATTGTCCACTTGAGTTCACATTCTCTTAAAGCCCCAGAGCCTGTTAAAGCAAACAGGCTCCTGTTGGCTCTGCAAGCTGGAGGGCACTCTTCAGGAGGACCCTAAAAACAAACACCTTATGGCAAGTAGCAAGTGCTTAAATTCCTAGAAAGGCTTTCCAAGTCACAGCGTGCTTCTGCACAACCATGACTCAAAGGCTGTTCTGAGTGAAGAATATGATTTACAAAGAATTCTGTGCAGGTGGTTTAGCAGGTCATGTGTTTCATGGTGGACGTGTTCTACTCTCTATGTAGATTATGCTGTCTTGAGGAATGAATCATTTGTATTTGAAGAAGTCCTCAGGCATCCATTAAACATAACCTGGAGCTTCACAGCCAAGTGCCTCTCTCTTCCTGGAGGTTTTCCATCCTCTGGCACCATGGATCTCCTTGGTGAGAGAACAAGGTTGTTTGCTAAGCTCAGGTAAATTTCCACACACAGACTGACTGACAAAAATTGCAAAACTCTCATTTTCTTCAATGGAAAACCTTTAATGTGACTCCATCCCTGAGTAATGCAGCTCCTGTCATTCCAGTTGTGCTTCTGAAGTCTTTGCAGATGCCTTTCTTTCTGTTCATTCAATAAGAGTGATGAGACACTCTAGCTTTGCTTTCACAGCTCTGCTTCTCTCTGGAGGAAAGCAAATCTGTCCTTAAGCAGCTGCAAAAGGAAGGATGTGTGATAATGATCCCAGTCTGACCTCCACAATATCGATCCTGGCAGGGAGATTGGACAGATGCCATCTTTTGTGTTGTTGTGGAAGAACTTTCTTCCTTATTTTATTTCTTAAGGATCCTGCTTTTCTGCTTTTCTGTGCTTTGAATGATGGTAATGATAAATAAAATTCGGGGGGGGGGGGGGTGTGTGTGTGTGAAAGAACTGATTGAGAGAAAATTCTCATTTTATTCCTGGAGACTTAAGTGTGCTTTTTGCATTCCCTGAGTTCACTTAGAGTTACCTGAAATTGCAAACGCCTCATCTGTATTTTTACTACTCAGGCTTGCTGGGGATGTGTGCTGGGAATAGAAAATCCCTTTGGCTCGGTTACCTGAAGCCACTAGATGGTGCAAGCAGACCTCGTTCCTGCGGGAGGCGCAGCGCCAGCAGATGGCACGGCTGAGATGGAGTCAAATCCTCCCGTCTGCTCTTCAGCCTCCTCTGCCTCCGTAACCAGAGAACGCCTTGGAAAATTCTGTGCGACATCAGCAACAGTGGGACTGTTAGTTGGGGTCTAAAAGCAGGAGCATAGGAGTGAAGTTTAGGAAGGAAAGAATAACAAAATACTTTACACAGATCAGTCAATCTGTTATTGGGTTTAAAGAAAAAAGGGGCCACAAAGATCATTTGATGTGATGCCCTACATTTATTGTCACTGACAGAGCATAGATTTTAAGATGCTCCTTGATCAGTTCTTATTTTAACATTCCTTTAAGAGAAAAACTATATAGAAAGTATTGAAAAATCTCAGATTTCTTAATCATGGCCATGTGAATGGGCAAACAGAGGCACAGAAGGCTTGGAGCCACACAGCAGCTCAGGGCCAGAGCCAGAACTAGCAGCTGGGTCTGTAGTGCTGCTGCTCCCCCTGCCTCTCTCCAATTCCTCTCCTGCTCCTCAGGAGGTGACAAGAGTTTCCTGCAGTGGAAATCCCTGATCACTGCCCAAAGCAGGGACAGAGGAGGTGACAAGGTGTCACTTCCCAAGCCAGGCCCACCCAAACCCAGATGGGAGGCAGGCAGTAAAAACTGAGACCTTTGCAATCCTTGCTCACTCAGGAAGGGTAAAAGCACTGCCCACATTGCTCTGCATGCCAGTGAGGGAAGCACTGGCTGATGGCAAGAGAAACTGATGTAGAACAGGGCATTTTATGCTCTGGTTTTTATTTTGCATCAATTTGGAAGAATGACCTAAAGGAAATGACAGCCTCCCTTGGCTTTATTTGCCCTCATCCATTGAAGTGTGGTAATAATACCTTTGAGGACTGTGGCAAAGCCTAATGTGCTGTTTGCTCACCATAGGATAAAAGATTTAATTAATACCAGAGGAGGAGCTAAATTCTAATTCTTTGTTCCCATAATTGATCTCTACAGGCCTTTCTAGCATTAGAAAAATGAACATCTCAGACAGAAAGACTTATTTTGAAGTTTATTGTCTTTTACTGACAAAAAAAATCACTGGATACACTCGCAAAATTTTAAAAAGTCAAACCAAACCACCATCCATCACACTACAGTTAAAATAATGGTCAAAGCAAACCCTAACACAGCCAGAACAGTGCTGACTTCAGGGTGTGTTGGAAGACAGGGGAGCTCTTTAAAGTCATATCACCAAGCACAGCCCATGCACAGCTGGTGCTCTGAGATGGGTCACCACTTCAGGAACTCAGTGGGAAGGTGTTTGTTACAATTTCAGGGTTAGGAACAGAGAAAGAAAACGGATCTGGTTGAAGGATACCCTGGATGCACAAGTTTTCTCTTCAGGCAGATCAGTTCCCCCTGCATTTCCCACCATGTCCATGGAAACAACCAGAAAGGAGGATGTTTTCACAGCCACCCTTTAAACTGGTGTCACCACTGAGCAGTGCCAGGAGCTGGACTTGGTGACCCTTGTGAGTCCTTTCCAACTGAGGATATTCTAATCTATGAATACTAAATGCCACAATGCATCCTCGATGTGAAATTTATGTCTCCACTCAGATTTCAGACTGAAAAAATGTTCCTGAGATATCCCCCTCAAGGCACACAGTGCCTTCTCTCCTGCTTTGGAGCCCTGGTTCTTTGTTGGAAGCTTCCAAACATTATTTTTGCTTCCTGAGTTATCTTTGAAGCAGACTCTGCCATTTCCATCCTACTGCAAGCAGTGATTTTTCCTCTTCTGCAGCCAGTCAATATTTGAATTGGCAGGAAGATGGGGTGTTTCAAAGGACAGATAATCTTTTATTTGTTCTCTTCCATCCTTGCTTATACTCGGCCCAGACTTCTGCTTAAATGTCTCCAGTTTCCCTCATTGTTATTTTTTAGTGGAATTTAAGTTCCAGCAGTGGAGGCCACGGGACTTGAGTCATTCCAGCCCGTGGTCCTGCTGGCATGGCTGATTATAACTGCACCAGGCAGGTCTGATGCAAACACACAAAATGTCAGCTCCTGCACCACAGCCCCATCCCAGAATAGCACCGACCTTACCACCCCTCCAAATGCTGCCTGGATGCTGAACTTTGCCTGCCCTGAGTGCAGGAGGAAATGCTCAGGGAAGGAGAATGGCTGCCAGCAATGGCACCCAGCACATCGGGCATCGCTGATGGAGCTCTGGGGGAAAGGAGATGCTGACCAGTGGTGACATGCTCCTAAGTGTCATTCCCGGGCCATGGAGGGGACTGTGTGACCTGGGGGTACCTTCCTGAGAGGAGGAGGGAGAATGGGTGCAGATCCCTCCTGCTGTCCCTGTCGCTGTCCCTGTCTGTTGCTGTCCCCTGTTGCTGCACCTGGCGGGGGTTTCTCCGGGTTTGCTTTAGGAGGAGAACACAGGGCAGGGGATGAGGATGCAGAGCGGATACAGCAACCTCCGTGCCCTTCCCCTGTCCTCCCTGTCCCCTCTTCCCGCTCCCCCCGCCTCCTCCAGGGCAATTCCCACATCATTTCAGTCCGAAATCCGGGCAGAAATCAGCGTAGCATGGAGCAGCCCGGATTTACAGCCAGGGCTCCTGAGAGGGACCGGGGCAGCATCAGCGCTGAGCCCCTCGGGCGGCTCTGCAGAGGGGTGGAAACCGACCCAAATCCTTCTTCCCGACACAGATTTATTACTCTGGGCTTCCTCAGTGCTTTCCCGGGCTGTGGTTGTTGTCAGGTAAGAGCAAGACCCACCACAAGGGCTGCTCACACCCCGAGGGAGAGGGGGACTGGGCATGGACAGAAAATGAGCCCAAACATTCATTGTGCTGCCTGCCCAGCGAATGTTGCTTCTCTTATTAGAAAAGACTGGCTGGAAAGCTGTAACAAAAGGCTCAAGGATGATATCAGAGCAAGCAAATCCTTTTGGTGAGTATTTAGTAACATTTATCAATTAATTTTTTTTTGGGAGAAACAAATTTTAAAAAGAGCAAGATCTGTTTCATAGAGTTACCTTTGAAACACCTATCACAAAAGCAGTGTGCTTTAAAGAAGATCTTATATCCATAGGCAATTCTTGGCCAGGCTTACAGGACCCAGAAAGGAAATGTTAACATTTAAAAGATGTCTTTGTTGCTGTTTAATGATCTTTGCTATACATTTCAGACACTGCTCTCTTTCTGACTCTACAAGTGGTGTGTATAAAACTGACAAATAGAAACAGAAACATGTTATCTGTGCAATCAAATAGGACAAACCACACACAAAAAGGTTTCTAATATTATCAGCCTTTCACACTGAATGGATTATTGTCTTACAAAGAAATTCAGCTGGATTACAATCTTTGATAAACAGCAAGAAGCAGTGCTCTGCTTGTGCAATACCCACAAGGAGCAGTTCCAGCTCCAGGATATTGTTCTGCTTTTGTAAACATTTCAAAGGCAGCCCTGCTGAAGGGTTGATGGAAGTGCTGTTTGTGCTTAGGTGGTCATGCTCAGCTGCAGTGTAACAAACTGCTCAGCTCAGGGCTGCCTGATGGAGGGTGCTGCAAAGAGCACTGATGAACTCCTGTTGGTGTTGGCTCTGATGTGGAGGGAGCCTGCAGGCCCAGCCCAGCACTGGAAGTCCTTTTTGTTATGCACGGCATAACTAAATAATGGAAAGGCAATTCCTGCCCTGAGCAACATCTAATTACTCCAAACAGCACAGGGAGGGCTGCATGCAGGAGTACAGGGGGAAGTGGCACTGCCTAGGCTCAAGCAGGCAGCAATTTCTGTGTGCCAGGATCTTTGCACTCATGGGCTGAGGGAGGATGACAGATTTTAAAAATTCTTCTTTAGAGAATATTTTTGGTGTCAAAAGCAGCAGAAGAGGAAGGACAGTATATTTATTAGAAACACAACAAGTGTGAGCATCAGCAGGGGAATATCCTGAAGGGCACACCTTCAGCCAGGCTCTGCTCTTTGTAGCAGCCTGGTTACTCTGGTATTCCTGGACACAGCCACTGCACTTTCCAGCAGGTGCAGGAAATGCAATTAGTTGCTATGGATATTGATCCTGCCTTTAGAGTCTAACTTTGAAGTTGGTTTGGGTTATCTGAAAAACAAAGATGTAGCACGATGCTTTGCCTTCAGTAGGATTGCAAATTGTTTCTTTTATCTTCAAATTTTCCTTTTCTTGCTTTGCTTTCTCTCTTTTATTTATTCTTGTGAAGAGACAGTCTGTGCAAATATTGTGATTTGAAAATAGAGGCAATGGAGACAGCCTGTTGAAATCTCCTTTCATGTAGATGCAGGCTCTAAGAAGAGCTAAATCAAAGGTAAGTTTTTTGCAAAGAAGCGGGAGTACCTGATTATTTTTGACAAAGAGAAATCATATGGAAAGAAAAACATAGTATTTAATTGCAAGTGAAATTCTAGAGGTGCTCAAGATACAATTTGATTCAAACTGAGACTGCAAACAGCCCAGAATTCAGATGTCCAGTTTATTAAAAGAGAGGCTATTTAGAAATTTAGAATTTTGAATTTTGAGAACACTTGAAGATTGCAGGGGCTTGATCCTCAGATCCTTGGTTTGCCTGTGTCTTAAAGTTATGAGGGATCTGCCACTATATACTTACATGACAATCTAAGCAAAAACAGGAAAAAGGTTTTACATTTTTAACAATCATTATTTAATTTAGGAAATTAAAAATATTGATTTCAGAAAATTTATCAGTTACATATATGCAATGTTGATAAACTTTCCAGGAGGCAAAAAAGATCATTAATATTTTGGTGCTTCATATTTCTTATCAGAAGCTTTTCCTTATGTTGATTGTTCAGTGTAGAATTTCAAAAGCATACCTAATTTCCCCTGAAAAAGGATTTTTAATCAGAAATCAGGAAAAGTTATTGGGAAGCACTTCATTACACAGAAGTCAACTGGCATCACTTCCTCACCTTCTTTACTGCAGGCAATCTAGATAGTTAATTATGATTATAATTATAATTATGGATATAATTTGCAGCTTTCATTGGATCTATCTTACCTGGGTTCCTCAGGAAAAGGCACAGAAAGAGAAGGAAAAACTGAATGAAGAAATGCTCTCCTGTTAAAATCCAGAGCCTTTTTCCCATGAGAGGGCTTTAAATAATGAATTAAGCCAGAGAAGATATTCATCTTTAGTACAAGTCAGCGTGATGTTCAGTCCATTTCCCTTTTAACCCAGAATATGTGATCAAAATGGGATTTCTGTTTTAAATCTGCATATCATTCTTGTGTGAAGCATCTGTAATGCCTGGATTCCTTCCCACTAACTTCAGTCATTTCTGAAAAGGCAAAACCAGCTTTCTTTATGGAAGAGTTTCCTTTAATAAAAACCAAAAAATCATAGTCTGTAAACCTGGGACTGTTTATTATTCATAAAGCTATTCTTGTCCATAACTTCTCACATGTGATGGGCATCCCTAGAAGCTAAAAATCAAGAAATTGTGGGCAAATATTCACCAGCACAGAGTCATGAAACACAGTGAAGGACCTGAAAGTTGGAGGGAAGAGGTTATGAACGTGGTTCTCCCTTAATTTAGCTGAATGAAGCAAACAAACCTTTGGAAAATGAAAATGAAGAAATCAGATAATGAATAACAATAAAGGCTCATTAAAACTTAGACGTGCGCCCCTCAAATATAATTACCTTTAATATGATTTCATCAAATGTCACTGAAGAGCTGGAAACTCATAATGATGAAACACTTTTCACCAGTGAGGAGGTCTCATTGGGCTTTATAAATATTGACAATGACTGGCTCTTCCTGCAGGGAAAATCTGGTGCCTGGAAATGTTTAATCTAATAGAGAGCCCAGGCAGCGTCACACAGGGGGTGCAGGTTGGGCCCCTCCACCCAACACCTGCAGGATGGGCACCTCCACTCAAATCTCACATGTGGGATGCTAAATATTTGTCAGACCTGAGTGTCTAACTGTGGAACTTCCTTCCCCTAGAATGTTTAAACTTCACAAGGAGGAACTAACCTGCCCTGGATCAAAACACGAGTTGTGGTGAGCTGTCGTGTGAAGCAGAGGAGCTAGAAGGATTTCTGACTTTGGAAAAGCTGTCCCCAAATATTTCATGTGTGATTTGTTTTGTTTACACAGAAAATGGAAGGAAAAATGGTGTAAAACTATGTAAAACTTTATAAAACTTTAAACTATATATAAACTATGTACTATTAACTATAGTATATAACTATATAACTTATTAGCTATGAACTATATAAACTTTACATAACTTTTTAAAAAAGCCAGGATTATGTTTATTAAATAAAAATATATGTTTATTACATAAATAAACATATATTATTTATATAATTATATATTACATAAACATATATTAATTATATAAAACATATATTAATTATATATTAATTATATGCTATTTAAATATAGATTATGTAAATATGTGATAATTATCTAAATATATGTTTATTATATAAAGCCAGGATTGTATGACAAAGAAGATACTCCACGTCACAGAATCCTGATTTTACATAAGTTCTCTTTCCTTTTCAGAAAGGCAAAAATGTTTTAGAGTGAAAATTTATTACTTTGATGTCATGCATAGAGGAATCCCTTCCCTCCCTTTGCAGAAATGCTCTCCTGCTCATGTCCTGGTCTCTGGATAAAGATGGATGTACTGGAGGTTTTTAAATGCAGTGTTCAGCAAATCACATTTTTGGATTTCATGGCTTCCCTGGTCTTATCCATTGTGTTGCATTCTGCTATATTAAAGGAAAAAAAAAATCTCTTGTTGCCAAACTAAGCCTTTTTAATGCTGTCAGGGAAAGCTCTGGCTTCAGCTTAGTTTTTACAGTTCATGGCTTCTCAGTTTGAGCAAATGCATCTTTAAATTCAGCGCTGTCTCTGTTATTTGCAGTTAACTTTTCAACACCCAAGGCCTGAATCTCTCCCTGCCAGGACCCTGTGAGGAAGATTGGTGCTGACCAGGGCTCCCAGGACTGAGTGGAGTCTCACCTGAGAGCTGCTCCCAGCTCTCCTCCCCAGGAGGGCCCTTGCTGATCTCTTTTCTCACCTGTGGGAAGGCTGGTGGCATTTTGCTCACACCTGCACTCCTCCCTTTCCACATGCAGTCGAGGTTCCTTGCCATTGTGTCTGTCAATTCCTGGTTTTCAACCATCTGACACCTGGCCAGCTTTGCTCCTCTGTTGTGTTACTTAGATAAAATGGCAAAAATGAGAAAGTCCAGGTGTAAAGAGGTATTCTGTTGAACTGCTTTCCCCTGGAAGATCCATGGAAATCCTCTAGCCCCTGTACCACTGAGGGTTCATCTAGGACTCCTGTGGCTCTGAGAAGCTGTCACTCACACACCAGGGAAGTTTTGAGCCTTAAAAGTAGAATCTCACATGAAAATATGCAGCAAGTTCACTGACAGCCAGAACTTCCTTCACTGCTTGGAGCCCCCTGGCTCATATTTGCTTCCTCTTTTTCTGAATGCATTTAACACAGCTTCATGCTTTTCCTCATTGTGTTCCCTTGGAAAATGTCCATAAAGACACCAGGAAAAGCTCAGGCAGTACAAATGTTGACAGAAGTTGCAATGCATACATTATAAAGTGGTTTTTTAAGTAGGATTGAAAACAAAACTGCAGAGCTCAGATTATGGAAATATTGTATCCACACCTAGATATAAATACCTGTGTTTATACATCTGTGTGACATTGCATGTCTGTGCTCATGAACCCCTGCACATACTACACAAAATTTTCTATCCCATTACGATTGCACAAGGCTCACAAAAGCCTGAAAACCTGACAGAAAACAGAAGGGACCACAGCCAGTTTTGATGGCTCCTGACAATAAATAGTAACCTTTATTTTTCACTGTCATAGCACAGGCCACACATCACATCTATGGGCAAACCCTGCTTTAGCCAATGGAAATATATCCATTAACAGCACCAATTTATTCTCCTTTCATTTCAGGGTTCTACAAAGCAAAATAAAATATGAAATGAAGCAGGCTTTATGCTGAGGGAAATGACATTTTTAATTTGAATGCATTGATCAGGAATGAATAATTTGCCCCATGTTTTGGGGTCATTAGTGTGGGAGATGGTGCAGTGCAGTCCAGCAGAGTCTAAGTTTAGCAGTGATATTTCTCATAGAGCATGGAGCTAATTAGTCCCTCTGAAAATTCCCCCTCAATCCCTCGTGGATTTCTTTCTGGAAAACCTCAGAAAGTCAATACAGAAGTTCCTCTTGATGCTATGCATCTCTAGTTAACTCTTTATTTTTCAGTGCAGGATCAGGACAAGTGTGGCAGTCTTGAAGGCTGTTCACAGTTGTCACACACTGATAAACACACACACTTTTCTGGGCTTTAGTATTGCAGCCATTAATAAGGAAAAAAAGCAGGGGGAGGTTATCCTGCTTGGATTTTCTATTGCTAAAGCCAATGCTGAAGAAAAGAAGGTGTGTAAGAACCCCAGGATCTGCACCTTCAGGCCAGGGCTGTAGGCACCACCAGCCCATGAGCACTGGTGATAAATACACCATGGGTTTCAGAGGATCCCCAGGGAAACCAACAGCTCTACTCACAAAAAAGCAAATGGTTGTACACCAGTTTTCTGCTGTTTCCTTCACTTTTGATTCTTCCCTTCCCCTGTTCTGCTTCTATCCTGCCCTGCTTCCCATGTCCATCATTTACTTCTGCCACCTCAAAGGCTTTTGGAGAACAACCACTACAGAGACATTTCTGCCTAGGGCAGCCCAGGAGTTCCAGCCCTGTTTTAAACTCAGTCCCTCACCATGATTTCCTCAGCACTGACATGTTTCCCCTTCAGTTGAGCAGCTGCAAAAAATTACAGGCTCTGAAATCTCTGTGTATTGTTCCCTCTGTGAGTGGTAGGGATCTGTTGGGGCCAAGCTCCCTTCCATATGTGTAAACTGTTCTCCCCAGGAATACTCCTGCTAACTCTGTTCTAACCAGCCACTGCCAGATTATTTCTAGGCTTTAAAAAGATTTTCTTCAACCAAACACATTTAGGATTTTCTAATAGCAATTTAAACCTAATCTGAGAATGTCTGGAAGTGGAAAATGACTTCTACATGCTGAGGCTAGTGTTCCATTACCAGTAATTTATTGTCTTTAAGAGCATCACTGGAACATTTATTGACACAACAAAACACAGACATTTCTGGTTTATTGTAAAATCTCATTGTGCTCAGCCATTTGTGACTAAGCACAGCAGTGCAATTTATACTCCCAGGCAGGGCTTCCCATTTTTCCAAGTGTGTTTAGACTCATATGAAGATTGTATAGTCCAAGGGACAAAAAAAAAATCTCCTGTTGGAAACCAGTGTAAAACCACAAGCTGTATTGGTGGAAGAAAATCAATTAAGATCTTTAGAAAGGAATTTGGCTGAAGAAATTTACTGCAGCATTTCCAGTTGTGTATGCTGGTATCTAAGAGTGGTTTGTTGAAGAAAAGGGCTTCAGTCATTTTAGATTGTAAATAATGGTTTTGTGTGTTAAGAATTCGACAAGATCATGTAGGATATAAATTTAGTATTTGTCTCTTCATTGATTCTAGAACAGATATTTCAGAGAAATATAATTTCTAATTAAAAGTTACACAATAAAGTTTTTTTTTTAATACTTGAATATTTATAATTACTGCTAAGACATTTTAGATCCAATCCTGCAAAGTCACATCTTGAAGTCAGGGATTAAACATGTGGGTAACTGTCAGGTCTGTCAGAGCACTGGAGTAGGAATCTTGTTTGAATTTCACCCACTAGCAGTGGGTGAGGGAGCAACTCCCTGGATGGTTCTGGGTGTCTGAGGAGATCCTGAGTCCCACAGGGCTGAGAGCTACAGCTCATGCACCCCACATTCCACTGATGTTCCACTGCATTGTTCAGAGCAGTCTCAGAACTGTATTTTGCAAGGATTTAGAACTGTTCAATGTCCATTTTTAACCTTCAGATATTTTAGAGGCTCTCGTGCATTTTTATTTTGGATATATTTATTTCTTGGTAGATTTCACCAATTAACTTGACCTCTACCAAAAGCAAAGCCCATTGACTTCTTAGGTTTGTCTGGGATTGCTCCTCCTTGCAGATGTAGGTGGGTGGCAGAAACCTCCTCTGCCTTCCCCTCTTTCCTGTAAGACCAGGATATTTCATGTAAGGCCTTGTCTTGTAAAACTAATGTGATTTTCTCCAGAGCAGGCAGTTAACATTTCTCATTGACTGCACTTATATCTAACATATTGCATAAAGCTCTGAAGAGATTTCATTTATGCCAGCAATATAAATAAGGCCATACAAAAGCTTTTTTGTCCCCCAGCTGATCTAGTATCTTTGCTCCTGCATTACAGTTGTTTGTTTTCTTGCAGGCTCTGAATGTTTCTTTGTGCTCTTATCCCATAATTATTTCATTAGGACCCATGAGGCTGCTGCATCAGCAGAGCACATTCAGCCCAGGTGTTGCTAAAATGATAATCCATGGGAAGCAATCACAGTATTCAGCAGCCTGCAGGTCACACCTGCTCAGGGTGGTGGGCTTGTTTTTCATCATGAATTTTCCACAGGGTTTATTCCAGGATAATACATTTAGATGTAGGTCTGGCAGGCAATTCAAGGATTTTTGAGTGGATTCACTTTTCATGATGGATGGGATATGCATTTAAATGTTAATTAAGTATGGCAACTTTTTGAAGCCCCTTTCACTGATGATTGTGTATTTGAGGGACTCTACTGTGACACCATAATTCTTTAAAATGGCAGATGAATCTTGTTTTATTTTATACACACTTAACTTGCCCTTTAAAAAGAGAAAGTTACAGCTTGGTTTAACATTCTTAAAGGCAACTGCATTAAAAATGTGTTGAAGAACAAGGAATGTTGTTCTCCACAAGAATTCCCATGGTGTGTGGGTTGTGCAGCATTACCTGAATAACTGATCTTAGGCACACACATCCCTTTATGTACATGTGTCTGTAAACTCCAACTCATCTGCATTCTTATTGCTAAACATTTTTCCTTATAAAAGGAGTTCACAGTTTGTGCCTGGAGGGGACTGTGTTTTCTTGCAGAGCCACCTAGAAGACACCAGTTTCAAAAGACATGTAAGCAGTCAATATAAACACAATTCACATGCAATGACTGAATTCCTCTGAGCTCCAGGGATAAGAAGGACTTTTTTGTCAGAGGCTTTTTAGTTTCAGACAGATTTCTGAAGAAAATAATTAGATTTGTAAAACTGAGACCAGCATCTCTCCCCATTGATCACAGAGCTAAGAGTGGCCTCAGGGCTGTGTTCACTCCAAGGGGAAAACCAGCTTGGAAAGGAAAGCTACAACAAGGTGTTATTTAGCCCAGTTATTTTCCAGCTTTTAATGTGCTTGGCAGAGCCTCTTTTTCTTGTCAGATGAAACATGTCAGAGGTAGATCTCTCCATCACTAACCTGTGGTCAGTAATACCAGAGTACTCAGACAATGGAAATGCCATGGAAATGCTAGAAAGAGCTTCCCTGGCCACCTTGCAGGGTGATGGTTCTCCTGGACAGCTCACGAGGACAGAAACATTAAATCCTCTGCCCCATCCAGCTCTTGGCAATGTCTGCTCTCAGGAATGAAAAATATTCTGAATGCAAGAAGCCAGCAGAGAAATGATGATATTTTGAGGTGTGGGATGGAGGGGCACTGCCTCTCCTTCCTCTCCTGTCTCCTGGTTCTTGAGGTTAAATTCTCAAGCAAGTCCAAAAGATGAGAAGATACCTGAAATACCAGGAAACCATTGCCACTGATGAAGCATTGGTGGTGTTTATTCTGCCATTACTTTAGCTACCATGTATATATGCAGACAAATATCTGCCCACCTGTACCTAAACACCCCTTTCATGCTGTAACTCATTTAGGGGTCCCAGGTGATGTGTTTTCTTCAGGGGTTTAGACAGAGAGCAGGGTTTAGTGGTGCTTTTCTACTCAAGCAGCTCCCCAAGTACAGAACTGTCAAATGCTTTTTTTCTAATGTGCATAGCAAAATACTTTAAAAAATAAACTTTAAAGACATTTTACCACAGAATAAAATTTCCTAAATTTGAAATGCAATGAAAATTTCAGACCTTCATAGAAACCCTCACAATATTGTATTTTTTTGATTTGTTTTCAGTCTGAATTGTACAAAGCAAACCTGAAGGATCACCCTCTCAGACTGCTACTATTATTTTGGGTCAAGACAATATATGAACAATATTTTAGAATAAGTGCCCTAACTTGAAAAACTTTTACTTTTGAAGAGGTTAAATTATTTAGTGCACATGGATATGCCATTATATATAAGTCCAGGATTTTGTCAATGACACATATATACATAGATGGTCTTCCAAAAGCATCACAGCAAAGAATCACCTATTTATGGTCATATTTTCATCTACTCCTCCACCCAGCTTTCCCACATCTGTAAAAACCTTCTGCACAGTTTCTTGGTGGATGGGGAAGTGTCAGCCCTGTATTCTGACATTAAAATTAATGTTGTTTCTCTTAAAAGGGGAACAAAGTGATATTTTACTCCTTTTCAGCAGAGACACAGGAGCTGTTCAATCTCTCTTCTTCTCCCACACCCCCTTTCTCCACCCTGAGCCTTTCCAGCTTTAAAAATTACCCCCTCAGAGCATGTCAGACCTGGTTATCACACACACAGCTGTTCAGCCAAATAAATGTTTAGCATTATTGGTGAATTGGTCAACGATTCTCTTAAAAGCAAAATTTCTGCTTTTCTTTTCCTCTCTCCTCTGAACATTCCATGCCATAGGGAGCAGTTGAATATATAGAAATACACATTCACTTCTGTATATGTAGAAATCCACATTCACACATACACTTTCTGTAGGTTATAATTTCTGCAGATTAAAACACAATGCACACCCTCTGTGCCTGGAGAAGAGGAGATGCATTATTCAGTGGAACTAACTACCACCCAGTCTCACTGCAGAGTAATTAGCAGCATGACTGTTGGGCACAGAGGGGGAAAAAAAGTCTGGAAAGGGCTGCAAAGGATGAAAAAGCTGGCTAAGTGTATTACTTGCTATTAGTAAAACATAAGCTGCCAGGTATGGCTTCCAACTTAAATGGTAAGAATTATTTATAGCAGGAATTTTTCCCCAGCAGCAATAGCTGCAAATGATTAATTCATACAGAAAGCTAAGTTAATTATGAAGTATTGCAAATTAAAACTCCAAGCACTAAAAATAAATGTAAATCTTAAAAAGAGACAGCTTTAAAAGGGATTACTTTTCCCAAAGAAGCCAGCAAGGTAATGCACTTCTCAGACTGGATTGTGAGAGCCAGGAGGGTTTTGTTGTAAATTTCAACATTTAAGGAACCTGTAGGCAAATGAGCAAAATTCCACTTCTCCCTGGTGCTTGCAATGGAGTCATAGAATGCTTTTGGTTGGAAAGGGTCTTAAAGATCATCTCATTCCACTTGACCAGATTGCTCCAAGCCCCATGCAACCTGGCCTTCAACACTCCCAGGGACGGGAAGTATTTGTAAGTCCTGAAAAATATTTTTTTTTTCTAAATAAATAAACCCTTTTGGAACTAATTTCAGAGCTTATTTATTTTAAAATTATCCTATTAGAAGTTTATTTCATATTAATTTCTTATTAAAATTAATATGGTGATCACATTATTAAATATGGGTCTAATAAGCGTGTGTATAGTTAAAGAAGTCAAAGCAAATAAAATGTAGCTGACCTGCATTTTTCAAAGCATGAAAGTATTTTTGAGCATTTTTGCACCACTGTTCTGTTGAAAGCTAAAATAACAACTGGAAGAAACAACTCCCTGGCTTTTCTTCTCTCTTTTTTTGACCAATCTTAATTAAAAATTACTGAACAGTAAAACCTTATAATCATCAACAGCTGATTTGGCTGTGGCTATTCCTTTTCTGCTTGTTCTTCAGTAGATAGAGAGATGGCTGATTAAAGAAAAATGGGTGTTAGTGAAGGAATAACTTTTGCCTGAATGCAGTTCACACCTGCAGAGCAGCAAACCTGGCAGGCTTTGCCCTGCTCCCTGCCTGGGTAACCACAATTCCATCAGCTGGATGGGGAAAGCAAAAGTATCCAGGTACCAGCAGGCATCTTCACGTGCAAATGGGTGTTTTTGAGTGCTCTTCTGTCTACCCATGCTGGCACAGGCATGGTTCTGCTTTTATGTTTCAGCATATTTTATCAAACAATCAGTTAGCTGAAGGCAAGAGAAACCAGGACAAAGGGAGTGAGATAAAGCTCCAGCAAAGTGAGCAGATATTGTCAGTGTGTTGTAGCACCACAGCAAGAGAGGGATGAGGAGGAGAAAAATGCCACAAGAAAGGAGGCAGGAGGAAGGGAAGGTTCCCCCTGTCAAGATTGACACCAAGAGATAGAAACAGATTGCTTCTACGGTCATGTCCTTCTTAAGGAATGGTTAGAAAAACATCTCATTTCTCTCCACATCTGCTTTTTGACAGGTGACAAAGCAACAGCATTGCTGTTGATTCACTGTCCTGTGAACTGTTGGGAACAAAAAATACACTGGCCCACATTTTCCTGGTAGAATATTGCAATTGACATTCCACTGACGTGCATTCCATATTAATGCTGCTTCTGCTGCTGACCAGAGCTGGTGCTGCCCTCCTCCTACTGCTATCCATGCAAGCTGTCAACTAAATAATGTCATTTTTTGACCAAGTGCCTTCAGTTTCTGACACTTGAAAGATGAAACATTTCTCCTCACTTCAGCCAGTCAATTGTATTTTTCTATTTCCACCAAATACAGAAGTCCTGTTTTGGAAATTCAACTTCAAATGTGAATGTGTCCAGCTCCTGAAGCTGCTGGTTTAAAAAGTTTAACAACCCCAAACCAATTATAAGCCATCATTCAAGAATCAATAAGCTATTAATAGCTTTGGGTGACACTTGTCATGTGCTGGCATAATAGGTTCTTTAGAGAAATAATATGTGGTGGGCATTTTAAATAAAATCAAAGCTACCTGCATGCAAACAAAAGAGTGCTGAGCTGTCAGCAGATCCTCTCCCACTTTTCACTCTTTTTTGAAAAATCTGTGTTTAGCAAATAACCTGCTGTCCTGAAAATTTATTCCCATTTCCAAGACATGTTAAACTTCATCCAGAGATGGGTTAAGACCCAAGAGAACAATTCAGACCATAAACATTTATCTCCTGTTAGAACTGACACTGGCAAAATTCCAGTGTAAATGTCTTTTGTTCTCAGTCTGAGTGTTTGCAGCACAAGAAGGCTGCTGCCACAGAGGCACCAGCAGAAGTTTCAGCACTTTCCTAAGAAACCTGCATCAGCAGTGAAATCACAACACGTGGGAGATGGAAACCACTAAATGGATTAAAATGCACTGCAGGCAATGTAGCTACAGAAATAAATGACCTGCGTAGTGGTGATGTCATTTTCATCAGCAGGACATTTGGATCTGGGGCTACTGAGCTCCTGAAGGGATTTCTCTCTTTGGGTTTTCCAAAAGTGAAGCTCTGTGAAGAAAAGAGCAGTTCACAAAGCTCAGAATTTGGTGACTAAAAGAAAGTAGTGTGCTATGTGATGTGAAAGACAAGAGTTTTACAGAAGTGGAAACCTTTGTTAGAATGTGTTTCTTGGCCAGTTCACTGCGGTTAATCTCTTTTTTCATATAAAAAAGAGAGGAAATTGATAAGGCTGAGTCAAATACTTGGAATGCCATGAAGAGAAGACCAAAAAATGTTGAGAGACCTCACTGTGGTCTTTAATAACCTCATGAGGGGAAGCTGAAGGGCAAATACTGATCTTTTCCCCTCTCATCATCCGTCACAGGACTCAAGGAAAGGCATGAAGCTGAGTTAGGGGAGGGTTAGGTTGGGTATTAAGAGGAAGTTTTTGACCAGTGGTTGGGTATGGGAATAAATCACACTGGACTCCATTTTCTTCATGGTGGAAAAAGGCCATTCTTTATTCACATATTCCTTTTTATACAGTTTTGCATACTTTGTGTGGGACTCCAATTGGTTAGTAGCTTTCTTGCTAATTACCTTTATTGGTTAGTAACAGGTTGTTATTCTGCATTGATTGGTCACTTAAACCCTCCGTGTCTACTTGTAGGGACAGTTGTTTGTGAAAGATCATTTTCATTTTTCTATCTAACTGTGTAAAACAGTTTATACAGGTGCAAGTTGTTTTTTTCCCCAAGAATAGCTTGTTAGTTAACAAATTGCTCAAAACAGGATTGCTTTCACATGGGAACTAGCAAAATGCTGGCTTTGACAAGGCCAGCCACTGCTTCCAGGAGAGCAGCCTTGATTTTATGAAGCCTTTCTTTATGATTTCTCTACTTGGCTGTAACAGTTGGGCACTGAGGCTCCCCAGGACAGCGGGCACAGCACCGAGGCTGCCTGAGCTAGGAAATGTTTGGGCAATGCTCTCGGGCACAAGGTGGGATTCTTGGAATGTCCTGCACAGGGCTGGAGCTGGACTCAATAATCCTGGTGAGTCCCTTCTGATATTCTGTGATTCTATGAGATTCCTAATTTTAGGCAGCTGTTCCTTGTGGCTCTCCAAAGGCGGCACTGATGTGCTCTGGTGTCTGAGCAGTGACTTTGCTGGGCACACAGAAGTTCTGGCACATTCTGCTGGCACACAGAGGCTGCACTGGGCACACAGAGGTTCCCTGGGCACACAGAGGCTCTGGCACACCTCACTGGGCACACAGAGGTTCCCTGGGCACACAGAGGTTGCACTGGGCACACAGAGGCTCTGGCACACTCCGCTGGGCACACAGAGGTTGCACTGGGCACACAGAGGCTCTGGCACACTCCGCTGGGCACACAGAGGTTCCCTGGGCACACAGAGGCTCTGGCACATCCCGCTGGGCACACAGAGGTTCCCTGGGCACACAGAGGTTCTGGCGCTGCCCCGCAGACCCGGCCCGGCTGTCCCGGAGCATCCCTGCCTGCGGTGGGGGGATATAGAGAGGAGGGCAGAGGAGCGGACTCCCCCCCGTGCCCTGCTCCGCTGGCTAGCTCTCCCCGGGCTCCCACGGGGACCAGAGGAGCCGCCCCTCTCCTCCTCCTCCTCCTCCTCCTCCTCCTGCTGCTGCCGCTCCTCCTCTCCCGCTCCCGCCGAGCAGCGGCCGGGGTCGCGCCGGGAGCGCAGCGCGGAGCGGGGCTGCAGGAGCGCGGCTGCCGCCCGGGTCCCCCCGTGTCCCTCCGGTCCCCGCCGGTCCCCGTGTGTCCGCAGCCGGGCCGGAGCATGGCTTGGGGCGAGCTCGGGCTGCTCCGCTGGCTGCGGGAGAGCCGCCAGTCCCGCAAACTCATCCTGCTCATCGTCTTCATCGCGCTGCTGCTGGACAACATGCTGCTCACCGTGGTCGGTAGGTGAAATGGGCTTGGGCTTCTTCGCCTCCCCTGGCTCCTGCCAGCAATCCTCTCCGGCAGCAGATGTGCTCCCTGGATGCCTGATTAATGCTCTCAAACCCAACGTTTTCAAACACTGGTTAATTTTGTTTTTAACCGTGAATTATATTGCAGGCGTTGCAAACGCGCCGCTGTGGACATCAAAGTCTCGCTTTATTTCCATGCTAATTGAGAGATAAGGAATGGTATAAAAAGGTCTTAATAACTCCTTTTTTATTCTTTTTATTTTATCTTTTTTTCTTTTTCCTGCTAAACGCCACTAATACTTTGTAGAATGACAGATAACAGTATTTTTAGCTCATCGTCGTTTTTTCTCCTGTGGTCATGCAACTGAAACAGCAGGCTAGATAACATTGGAGATGCCTGTTTCCTTGTGATAGTTCTGTTCCCCCCGCATTGGTCTTAAAATGATAGGTTAATAAGAAAACTATCTAAGTCACTTTTAAGAAAAGCACTTCTATGAGTTAGTTTAATAAAATAATAAAAGTTTCGATCAAAGTCCAAGATCCAACTTTTAATGGCTTTAGTGGCACAGTGTCAAGATTCAGAAATCTGCTCAAATAAAACAATTGAATATTTTTTACTGGTAGACTTAGAACTCCTCATATTCAAATGTTTATGTGAATTGAAAGAAAATGGTCCAGAGAAACCAGTAGCTGATGGATGTGCACACAAACACACTTGGTTCTCCTGGAAGTGACTTGGTCTGTGCAGGACTCAGCTCTCAGGTGATGCTTCAGACTCAGCTTCTGAATCTGACTCCTGAATTTCTTGAAAGGGTTTCAACTTAAAAGTTGATACCACAAGGTAGACCTTAGTTAAAAAAATTATCTATTTTTAGCAGTTGATTTTGGATTTTTTTTACATTAATATTCTTCCTTATAACATTAGTAATATTTAATTGCTTGTTTAGTAATATGTATGCTAGAGGCACTAGAAATTGTTATAGTTTGCAGATTTGATAGGCTGGGCTTTTTCAGGATGAAATGCAAGATGGGAAGGAAGGGGTGATTCTGTCACTTGTATTAAAATGAATGAACCTGACATCTGTTTTTATAAACTCTGAAATCCTAATGTCTGAGATGCATATTAATGCAATTAAATTGCAGCCAAGATCCTAAAACATGTAAACATTGTTCCTTTTGGATGATCTTTTCAATGTAAATTTTAAAATAATGAGACATGCAAATATTGATATACTATTTCTGATTCCTTGATATAGGTCTGTTACTTTTTTCCTTCTTATTCCTGGTACCTATCAATATTTTGGTGGTTTATTTTAGAAACGTTTTATATTGTATCTTTTATATTTTGGTTTAATAATCATTCCAATGCTCTTCTCGTTATTCATAATTTTACAGCCTAATAAAAGGACTTGTGAAGCCATGTGCAACAGAGAGGCTTCAGACATGGGGTTTGATACTTGTGATATTTTGCTTAGTGATGTATGTATAGAAAACCGTATGGGAATCTTATGAAAAAACTGGCAAAAAACCCCCAACTATCAGTGTAAATGAACTTTTTGTTTTAAACTGCACTTCTGAGTTACGGGTGTGTTTTTTCCCATGAGCAAATTTCTCTTTCAGTTCTGTGTTTCTGAACATGCCCTGTAGGAAAGCCTTGTATTTCCTGATCAATGGCACAGCAAGCAGCTTGGTGATTCCTTTTCCAAACGACCTGACAGTAAGATGCCAATGTATTCTATTTGTTTTTCCAGTGCCAATAATTCCCAGTTACCTTTACAGCATCGAACACCAGAAAAATGCCACAGAAATCCAGACTGCCAAACCCAACCTCCCCTCAGCCACCATGGACAATTTTCAGAGCATCTTCTCCTACTACGACAATTCCACCATGGTCACTGGAAACGAATCTGACAAGACACAGCCTGCAGAGCTGCATCAGAGCCAGACAGAGCCCATGGTTGTCAGAGTGACTCCCTCTCCCTCTGACTGCCCCAAGGATGACAAGGAGCTGCTGAATGAGAACGTCCGGGTCGGCCTCTTGTTTGCTTCAAAGGCAACAGTGCAGCTGATGACCAACCCCTTCATAGGGCCCCTGACAAACAGGTATGGCACTGCTGCTGCTCCATCACTGAGGGTCCCACACTGCTGCTTTAGCCCACATTTGTGTTTCAAACAGATTATTCTTAATTCTCTTTTGGCCCTGGATTGCTGCCTTCTTGCTTGTTCTGGAGGAGTATTTTAGTGAATTACGTTTGGTGAACCCTTCTAAACCCTTTCCAAAGTAGCTGCATATCAGCCATTAGCATCACACACTTGTCCTCCAGCTCCTGAGACTTGGGTTTTTATAGAAACCTTTGCTGAGATGGTGTTGAAATATCTCCCATATAGTTACAGGAGGCCAGAAGACATTGCAATGTAGTATTCACAAAGACTGTGAACTGTCAATATTCCTGTGACACCCACATCAGGCAAACAAGATATTGAAACTGTAGGCAGGGCTCAGATCCCTTCCCTGCCCTCACTGAGATGAGCAGCTCTTGCTGTGTGGTGGTTTGGAGCTGTCTGAGGAGAGAATCAGTGGGAAATTTGTGTGGACTTCAGGGAAAAGTGCACAAATGTCCAACTTTGCTGGTGCCCTGTTCATCACCAGGTTCAGTGGGTCCCACATTCCCATCAGTACCTGACTCTGCCCTAATTGCTCCCTCTAAATTCTTGCCAATATATGATGTCTTGAACCAAATATGTTTAAATGGGACTTCACAGAAAATTTATTTGGGCCAGGATCAAGCAATAAACACCAATATCAATGACTTAAAGCCCCTCTCCAAATCCAGGTACTGATGATGTTAACATGAAGATTAAGAACTATATATAACATCATTTAAATTTTTGATGTTAATAATAAATTTGATTTCACTGTTAGCATTTTGTGTAACACCTCCCCACAGAAGCAGCTTCAGTCCTCCCAAACAGACTGTGAGATCAATCTCTGCAGGAAATAATAGAATAAATAAACTCCAAACTGCATTTAGTCAGGTAACTGATCTGCATATTTCTTATATAAGCTATTTTCATAGAGAAATATTCATTTCAGAAAATAGCATGCAGCAGAAATCTGTACCTGTAGAACACTTTTGTTTAAGCAGTCAATGTCCATCACAGGTGGCAATGTTTAAAACAAGCAACACACTCCAATGACAGATACTTCAGGTTTTGAAGCCAAAACTACCTTGTTTATGTTTTATGGTGTATACATACATATATATATATATATACTATAAAAATACATATACACTATATATATACACACTATAAATATATATATAGTTTATATACATACACAATATTTATATTTATAGAGTATATATATGCATACACTATATATTAGTAGTGTATATATATATATACTATTAAACCTAATATATATTCTATATATATATGTAGTCTGAGTGTTTCCTTTCAATCTAATAAAAAGGATCCAGCTGAGGGCTAAGCAGCATTTGGACTCACAGAATTATGTATTCAAAACCTGTGTTTGATCTGTGGAACTGATCTAAACACAAAAGCTTTAAATGAGAGAGGCAGTTTCATTTCTCTCTCGTTTCCCCTTATCACCAATACATATCACCTACACAGATTAGGTACACCACCACAAAATTACTTGTGCACAAATATTGCTGCAAGTTGAGAAGGATTTTTTTACCTGCATTGTTTAGTGAGGATGCCACAGCTCCTCTGCAGGTAAAGTAACAAAACATTGAATTATGTTTTTATAATGGTGCTTCTAGGTTTTCCTAACTATCTAAATGGTTGATAGTTGCTCTTTTTGTGTCAGCACCACCCTTTCCAGAGCCTGCCAACACAGGAGAAAGGTGTGTGGTCACACCTGTGCCCTGGAGCCAGCTCCTGGGACGTGTGTGATGCATCCCAGGTTTGGCCATGAGGCAGGAGATGTTCCTGGAGCATTCCCCTGTCCTGTTAGGGACAGGCTTGGCACCACACCAGAGTGAGCTTTAGTGCTGGGAGCTGAGGTTTCCTCCTGGAAACATCCCCCAGGTTTTTGCCTGGGGCAGGGTGTGTGACTGCAGGCACAGGGGCAGGTTTGCTCACATGAGTGGGAGAAGGAAAAACAAGGAGCATTTCATCCCACGTGACAAACTCTTCCCTCATACAGCTGAAGTGAGTGCCTTAATGGCAAAGTGGCCCTAAATTAAATTTAGGGTTCACTGGTTTTCTTTCATGCATTATTTGTATCTTGGTACTGGTATCTGCCTTTCTTCTGAGAAATGCTTAGTGGGAAAAATCAGTTAAGACATTTATCAGCTAACTAACTAACTAACTAACTAACTAACTAACTAACTAATTAACTAACTAACTATCTGTTAACAAATTTATCAACTAACTGTAGAAATTATTGGATACCTTCCCCCTCTTAAGCTGACAATTTCTAATAACAGTGTAGTGTATATGATCAGCTAGAATGTGTGATTGTGTAAATCAAACAGAAAATATCTGGGTTATCAATAGAAAGACTCTTCCTTACCACTGATAAGCTGTTTGGTTACTGTTAAGCTTTTTTGCCTTTATTACTTCTACAGAATTCCAGCAAAATATCAAAGCTTAAGGAGAAATGATTTCTTGTTTCAAGATCAGTGTGCCCAGTTGGTTAAGATGCCCAGTAAGTTTCTTTTTCAAATGAGTAGCACACTGTGCACAGTGATTTTTATTTTTCAGTTAAATATAGCTATTCAAGGGTGGTTTAGAGTTTTAGTCAAGGGCTGATTTTCACCAGGTACTGGCTTTGAGTTTGTACAGCCAGAAACAGGATGTTCTACTCAGATGAGTCTGTGCAAATAATCACTGGTTTTTAGGTTTTCTGAAAGTTTTGGAAGCCTGTTTGGCTTTCCTATATAGTTACTGAGAGTGTAAATTTTCAATAACAAATTTCAGAATTGGTTTAATTCAAGGAGTATGCTCTGCAAATAACATTTCTTATTCAAAGCCCAGCTCTTTTCATGGAACACCAGACACACCTGGCTCAGAGAACAGGTTTGCAGTTCCTGAAACAATACAAGTTCCGTCTGCCCTAACAAAGTCCTGGCAGGGCAAACACTGCTGGTGGCTTTGCCATAGGAAGTGAACAGTTCACTTCCCACCGTGGCACAGTTTCAGGGCAGAGCTGATAAGATTTTGTGGGTCAGAAGCACATTACGTTTATCCTGGTGGTGAAATTTGTAAGGAGCTATCCACAAAGCCCAGCATGTGACACAGGGCTCTTTGTGAGGAGGATGCACTGGCAGGGGGAGAATGAAGGCTCTGCCTGAGACTGTCCTGTGAAAAGAGTGGGCAGAAGGCTGCCCTTTGTAAGCACCTGCCTTATCCCACTGCACTGGCACAGGTGCCCAGAGAAGCTGTGCTGTCCCATCCCTGGAGTGCCCAAGGCCAGGTTGGATGGGGCTTGGAGCAGCCTGGTCCAGTGGAAGGTGTCCCTGGCCATGGCAGGGGTTTGGAAGAGATGGGGTCTAAGTTCCCCTGCAACCCAAACCATTCTGTGGTTCTCTGATTGACTCCTCTGCTTTTATCAGTCTCCACCAAGCTCTGTGCACCAGGCTGTGAGCCCAGCTGTGCCAGCCCCTCAACCACCAGAGCCAGCTCATGCCTCTGCCATGTGTCCCCTCCTTTTTTTCATTAGTCTGAAAAAAATTTGTAGTTTGAACCTTTTCCTTATTCCTATCAGCCTCAAAAACCATTAAAAATTATTAGCTATTTTCATCATCACCATGATTCTGACACCATCCTGCCTCCTTAGCTTGAGAGAGAGTAGCTAGGACCACAATGCCCAAGACACACACAGAGAAGGAGGCAGAGGAATAAATAACATTTATAACTACATATTTACAGCTCAGTTCCTGTGTGAGCTTTCCTTTCAGGTTTTGGCAGGAGGTTGAAGTGACCTGCTCTGTCTGTTCAGGTCACTCTGTCCCTCTGCCTTCCCTGTGCTCCAGCGCGGGGGTGGGAGCACAGGGACCACACACCCTGTCCCTGCTGACCCTGCATGTTCTTTTGGAACTCCACACATATTCAGTGCTTCATTGGTTCAGAACCTCAAGGAACATATTCTTGCCATAAATCCTCCCCAGTCTTCACTGGCAGTGAAGAAGAGAGCCAGAGTTCCAGCCAGGACAGAGCTAACCAGGGGTGCTCACGTAGAGCTGTGTAACAGCCAGGTTGGAATCAGTGCAGAAATCAGGATTTGCAGCACTGTAATTGGTAATTAGGCTCTGATAATTCACAGCTGCTCACCTGGTCAATGTCACCTTTATTGTGCTGTTGCACAGGACCAGCAATCTGTTGTCTTAGTCTGGAGCAATCTTGTTAATGGGCATAAATAATTTCCTGAGAGCCCCACAATCTGGAGCCACAGAGACTGAAATGGAGTTCATCTGGGTAGCACTCTCCAGCAGTAGCAGCCTTTCCTTTCCCTCCTTCAACTAGTAACTCAGACTTTTCCAGAAATCAGAAATACTTGTAATAAGCACTTTTACCTGCAAGTAGCCTTGGTGAGACATGCTGGACTCTGCTTCAGAATTGCTTGGGGGGTTTTGCAAGGAGTGCCCAAGAAAATTATATGTTTAGCCATAGTAACAAGAAAAGATAAGAGAGAAGACAGGCTGTAATATTCTTTGGTGCTGCATACATGCAGAGGAACAAAATGCAGAGGTAATTGTGATGGAGGGTGCTGTGTCATGGCTGAGGACAAACTGCAAATTCACTTTTCACCTGGCAAGAGCATGAATGGCCCAGCACCAAGGGGCAGAATCACTGAGTTGGCTGCTGCAGGTGGTGCCTCTCTTTTTTATGATTATTTGTAGTGCACTTGCTCAGCAAAACCTCCCAGTCTGTGCTCTCAACACCTGTAGAACAGACCAGGGAATCAGCTGCAGGTTAGACATTTGTGGCAGCACAACTGCCACCTAATTAGTGCTGCTGTTTCAGGGTTTGCTAAGAGGCAGGGTGTGTTGAGATTGCCCAGGAAAGGACAGTCTGCATGTCTAAGGAAATGTCAGCTGGATGTGGGCAGGACTGTCCCCTGAGAAAGCCCAAGCATGGCAGGGGCAGCACTCTAGAATTGTGCATCTCCACATTTTGGGGCATGCTCTGGGCACTATTCTCCTTCCAGAGCAATATAAGGACTTGTTTAGCTCCCACCCTCTGCTGTGTGTCACTTTCCACCTTGCTGTGGCCCTGTTTGTCCAAGGAAAAGGAAGAATAACATCTGCAACTGCAAAAATAAAGAACAATGCCTGAACAGTATTACACTGAGCATTAGAAGTGGCTTCCAACATGCTTGTTTTCCTCCTGCCTTCAACCACCAGAAAGTTCCCAGGTGTGGGAAGCCCATTGGAAGGACTGAAATCTCCTTTATTTAGTATGATAGCACTGCTCTGTGTTTAATTTGTGAGTGTTTGTGGAAGATCTCACAGCTCATGTCTCTGATGTAATGATGTGAAGGTGGGAGCCAATTTGGATGGCATTTCTCTTCATGCAATAACTGAATATTATTTCAATGTACTTATAGCAGAAGCAAGCTGCTATCTCACAGGCCCTGTGTCAGGTCTATGAATTGCTTGATTCCTGTACTGAAATCAGAATTCTCCCTCACAGTGCCCATCCTAGATACACCTGGGATGGCCTTGACAGACCCAGCCCTACTTTACTTTGCAGTGGGAAAAGGCATGAGGACATTCACCTTCAGCTTTCACACCCCAGAAAAAGCTGATAGTGCCCACCACCAGCAGTATCCATACCTGCAGGGCTTATTTATTTATTTATTTTTGTCTGTACTCCTGTCAGTGCTTTCTTTAATTGAAAAAACTCAAAATCAGAGCAATTGTGATCAAACTCTCTGTGGCCTTTTCTACCTGGGCCCACTGGGAAGTGCTCACTTCAGCTCTGAGCAGGTAAGAATTTGTCAAGAGGTAATTTTTTATTTCCTCATGTACATAGAAACACCAGTGGAGACCAGCATCCCATTGTGTAATACCTATTACACACACAGCAAGGGAAAGCTGGCTTAGGAAAAAATCATGCACTTTAAATAAAGCAGACAAAAAAAAGTATTGCTCTTTCATATATCAGGTGTGAAGGTGCTGGGAGATGAAAGTTATTATCCTAAGGCCACAGGGGAAGTTTGTGACAGGGATTTAATTTGCTTTGGAGACACCAGTTCAGATGAGTAGCCCATGAGTGACCAGACTCTGCTGGATATTTACAATACCCACTTACAGATTTCAACTAGGAGAATCTATGCACTGTTTTTATCATATTTTAATGCAGTGGTGATTTAAGGCAAAATACCACACAAAAGCTCAATTTATTTCATTCACAAGAATGAGACAAACAATGACCACTGAGCTCTGCTCTCCAGGGAGTTTTCCATTATCAAATGTCCTTGACTGTATAAAAATATTAATTCAAAAACAAAGTTCAGAACAATTATTTTGGTTTGTTTATGTCATGACTACTGTTATTAAAAGGGCCATTATTAACCCTTCAATAATTTGATTGACCTATTTTAGCCAATGCTGCCCATTTAAATGTGCAATACTGTCAAATCATTGGAAACTGAAATCCTTTGAAAGTATTCCTGAATTTGGCCATTAAATAATGTCCTGGAAAATACATTTGAGGTGCAAAATCCTACAAAAAGATGAAGCTGTGAACAAAGTGTGTTGGATAGAATGTGCAGACTGTCTTCAGAGCTGCCTAGGTTTGGATTCTGGGGTAGATTTTTATTGGTGTGAAAAATAATATGTTGTGATTTTATTTTTTTTTTGTGTGGTTGAATGTTCAGTTTTATCTGCTCAAAAAATGTAATTGCTTCCCAGCCAGGAAGTTCTTTATTTCCTGGAAACTTGAAAATGCTTGGAGCAACCAGGCATTTCTACAGGCTGTTTAGAGTCCTGATGAAGAAAGGGGCTGATGAAGAAAGCTTTGATCAGCTCCATTTCTACTCCTAAACCCATGGAAAGCAAAAGTATTATTCTCAGGCTCTTTGGGACTCTTCCAGTGCTCCTGAGGCAAAACTCCCAGAAAAGCTGATGACAAATTTTTCCAGTAAAAAAGCCATTGGCTTGACTATGTCTCATTATAATCATTGTCTGATGAGGATGGAAACAGATGAGCACTGAAACATGACTGGGGTATTTCAAAATTCAGCACACTCAGGGAAATCTTCCCTTGGCATATCTTTGGCAACCTCACGGAGCCCCAGAGGGGTTTTATTGGGAACAATTAAGGCAGAATGAGAACAGGGCAATCAGGGCAGTCATGAGAAGGATTTTTTCCAGGGATTTCAGATACAAGGTCTGCTGTGTCAGATGAAAAGAAGTTTTTGATGTGGAAAAATATGGCCATGTGGTCCACAATAAATAGTTCAAAGCCTGCCAAGGAACTACAGGTTGGGTTTGTGTGGTGTGTGAGCTTGTGTAAGACTAACTCAAAACCTCAGAAATGTGAATATTCATTTTGTTTTCCAGAATAGGCTACCAGATCCCACTGTTTGCTGGCTTCTGCATCATGTTTGTTTCAACAATCAGTAAGTGTCACATCTTACTTGGTCTGGCCCAGGCACGACTTTTAAATAAATGGCCCATCATAATTATCCCTAGGAATTCTTCTTGTTCATGTCTGGGGACTAATTCCCAAGGAAAATTTGAGGGAGTCAGCTCCACATTGGTGCTGATGAGACTGAACAAGGGAACTTGATCTGAGGAGTCACAACCCTTCATCCCAGCTCAGCAGGTCTCTTCCTTAGCTGAGCCTTCCAGGTATTTCTGATCTGGAGCAGTGCTCAGAGAGTTTTAAACAGCCATGGGAGAGCTGTCCTGCAAGGCCCTGGACAAGCAGATACCAGGGGGGTTTATCAGAAAGATTGTGAGGCTGCAGTGGCTCATGAGTAGGGTATGAGTCAACAGGATCACAGTGTTGCTAAACATCTCCGTGGGATGTGCAAACAGGAGCACAGCCTGCCAGTCAGCTGAGATAATTTCCCTGCTCTAATGGCATTGATAAGGCTTCAGCTGCTGTTTCATGTTTGGCTTTGGCCTGACATTTAGAGCTGTGGCCAGACAGAAAGAGTACAGAGAACACCAAGGTTCATTAGAAGCCTGTGAGGATCAGTGAAAGAACTGGTTTTGCCTCAGGAGGCAGATGTAAGATATATTAGAGCCTGTGCCAAAAAAAGGAAGGGGACAAACAGTTTTCCACGTTGTCTGTACATAAAAGAAAGAATAATGAGAGGTTTCCCAGAGGAGATGTGGATGGCACATCCCTGGAAGTGCTCCAGGCCAGGTTGGACAGGGCTTGGAGCAGCCTGGTCTAGAGGGAAGTGTCCCTGCCCATGGCAGGGGATTGAGCCAGGTGATCTTTAAGGTCTCTTCTAACCCAAAACATTCTGTGATTCTATGATCTCAGAACTGCATCATCAAGGGGACTGAAGTGCTAGAGAAGATGACCTGGTCTTAGGGCCACTGACAGCTCTGTGTTTCAGGAGCATGTTAGATAAATTCTGGCTGGGATGTAGATAAGAGTAGGGAGCCTAACTCATGGCAGAGGAGAGAACTGCTGATCTGCTGAAATCCTTTTCTCCTCTATTTTATGTGTCCACATGGAAGGGACTTTTGTAAAATGTGGTGAAAAGCCCTAAAAGGCACAACCACAGAGCAGGTGGGAGGAGTGCATGTGGATCCCATGTTTAGTTGGTGCAGAACACCTTCCTGCAGCTATAACCTGCCCAGAAAAATTCCTTAGGTGGCCAAGGGATGAGAGCTGAAAAAAAAAGCTTTATAAACTCACTCTAGATTTAATGACACTGCCAACATGGGCTCTACAAGCAGAGATGGGGTTGAGTTTCTGAGAAATCTTGTTTTCAGTGTTGTGGGTAGGGAATGGTGACAAAATTTCTGGAAACAGATAGTTATTTTCACAGTTTTGTTTCTTCATCCTAACCTGCTTATCTAGCAGAGCAATTCTTCCAGGCTGAGTGCAGCATCCAGGGGCTCTGTCCCAAAGGGCAGGGAGTGGCTGAGAGTGACCCCTGGGGTTAAATCTCATGGGGAAAGAAAGAGTGGCACATCCTCTGGTGCAGTTTCTCTGACAGTGGCAGGAGAGGGAGCTTGCTGAAGGGTTTGAGCTGGGGGATCTGGCTTCCCTGCGCCTTCAGCCAGCTGTGCTCCACACATCTGGCACAGGGCTGGCAGCACCAGGGGAAAACCTCTCTGCACCCACTCATTACTGGAGGAAGTGGTGAGTGTGTGTTACAGCCTGCCTTCCCTGAGAGCCTGGAGCTCCAGACTGGGCAGCCTTAAATGAAACAGTGTGGAGAGGTGAGGCTGGAAAGAAAACTCTTATTACTCCTCTTGTGTGCAGCTGAACCAGAGCAGAGGTAATCAAATCCTGAGTAATTAGTTAAAACTGCTTGGGCTCTTGCATTCTGTGATACCTGGAGGCTTAGACACCTGAGAGCAATTCAACACTGACACATCCAAATGCAATAAGAGAAAATAATGCAGTTAGCATTGAAAGTGGCACAAGTCACTGTAAACATTTGACTGAATTGTAGGAAGTTTTTGTGATAGTTTCAAGAAATCTAACTTTTTAACCTAGTTATAGTTAACCTAATTTTAAAAATTACCTCTGCTCTTTATTTCTTTTTTCCTGCAGTGTTTGCCTTCTCTGGAAGCTATGCACTACTATTTATTGCCAGGTCCCTTCAAGGAGTGGGCTCCTCATGTTCTTCTGTGGCAGGTAAGAGATGACAGAGGAAAATGCAGATCACTTTCAGTCTGTTTTTAAATTGAATTTTGTCAGCACGTTCAATAATCAATACAAAAATATTCAATTGAATCAATTTCTTTTTTTTTTTTTTCCCGTCTCTTTCATATGGAGTAGCTCAAAAGTAAATGTCTTTTAAGACTTCTTTGGTATTTGGGTTGCAGTAAGGTGGAGCACAAAATGAACTACACTCTCCCTGGGATTTCTGCACCTGTGTCTTCAACATTTGAAATTCATTTTTAGCCATTTTAAAGGTCACTGGGAACTTATGTTGGTACTTATTACAGTTAGAACAGCAGCTCTGTCTGTTATGGAAATTTCTGTTATAAAATGTTGTTTTCAAGGGTTTACCATGCTGGTTGGCAGTTTAGGTACCACAGTTCCAAAAAAAGTGTCTCATTTTTAAATGAGTAAATAAAATGGAGTATGAGTTTTCGGCCCAAATTATTTGAGCACTCTTGAGGCTGAGGCTGGAGAAAATACCTTTTGTTCATGCTGAATATTCCAATCTTGGAAAAATTTCCTGTAATGGCAGGAACTGACATCAGTTAGGGCTGCAAGTCAAGGTTTCCCAAGGGAAGACATGCCAGAATCAAAATTATTGTTCAGCTGTAACTCAGTCCCTGTGCAAGGGGGCATCTTGAGCTATGGGCTCCTAGGTGAGCACAAGACTTTTCTCAGCCACTGAACACAAAAGAGCAGAAAAGGCCAGAGGATCATCTAGTCCACCCTTTCCTAAAGGCAGGATCAACTTAATACCTGTCATTCCTCATGCACACTTGACAGGCCTGACCTCAGAAGCCTCCAGAACTGCCCTCAGCATCCAGCTCAGTGCTTAAGTACCTTTCTGGTCAGGAAGGTTTTGTTCCTGATGTCTCATCTAAAGGCTCCTCACTGCCATGTGCACTTATTTCTGCTTGCCATCCTGCAGAGAACACAGAGATCAGTTTCCTTTCTTTATCTTCCTGGCTCTCTTTTGTACTGCAAGACTGTTATCACCTCTCACATCAGTTTTCTCCTCTCTGGTTTTAAATTGGAAGTCCTGCAGTTGTCCCTCACAGATGCTATTCTGAGCTCTTGCTCTCCCTCTGAGCATTGCCATTCTCTGCATGGTCTCCAGGCAGCCCCAGATTGCTCCCTGTGCTGCACCAGACCCAGACCCAGCTCTGGGGAGAGGCTCTGGCTCCTTACAGGGCCACCAGCAGTGAGGGTCTCACCCTGTGTCTCACAGCAAAGGAAGTTTTGTGAGCCACTGCTGGCAGGCATTGACTCCCCTGCATTTGTGTGTGCAATCATTCCTATCTGTGTGTAGAACTTTGTGTTATTGTCTTTGCATTTCCCCCTCCCTCTTTTCTTCCAGAATATTTCCCCAAATCCCACATTCATTGTGAATTCTAATGCAGCTCTCCAGCTGTTCATGCAAACAATTTGATGTCATCCACTCTTTTCAATAAACATGCTAATCCACTCAGGACCTCTGCTCTTTTGATGATGGATGGTATTTACTGAATGATCACCCATGCAATGTATTGTTTTCCTTCTCTGTGTAGCTGCAGAACTTTTTTACTGAGTCCTATGTAAATCTTGATTTGAGAACAGAATTATTAATTTCCATAAGGACTCTCCTGCAGCATTTACGTCTGCAGTGTCTGAGTGCTCCACAAACAGACAAGCAAATTAGGCTTCATGATTCCTTTTGTGAAATGAAGGCTCATCATCAAGTGCAGAAATAAGGCATGTGAAGATAAAGGTCAAAAGGATCCTTTAAGTTTTTGATGCTGAGCTTGAAATACTCATTTACAAAGCAATCAGCTCTGCATAATACCTCATGCCCAGAGCACTGTCCACAATGGGAGCTAAGTGGTCACCAGACCTTTGTGCACTCTGAGGATAAATAAATGATGGTGAATATTTGTCAAAAGCTTTGATTCTGCTCGTTGGAAAGCATCATCAAAAAGCTCTGTGACAAAGGATGAATAAAGAATCTAACAAATAAGGGCATCACTAAATTACCTGACTAATACTGCACAATGGAACATGGTCTTGGGGACCATGAGTGCTGCCAGAACCATTTTTGCTTGGAAGTTGATTCTATGGGGAGGGAGTACATATATATATATCTATATCTATCTATCTATATCTATCTATCTATCTATATCTATATCTATCTATCTATCTATCTATATATATATATACAAAAAAAAAAAAACCCAAACACTGGTAATTTCTGTATAATGTTTAGTAGGTGTGGCAAATGCTGACCATAAATTGTAACACACAGATGCCTAATTTTGTGCTGTGCTTTTTTCTTATGTCTCTTTACTCATTCATTTATTTATTTATTTTTATTTCTTTATTTTCTTATGTCTCTTTATTTATTTATTTATTTTTAATTGCAGGGATGGGATTGCTTGCCACTGTTTACACGGATGATGAAGAGAGAGGCAACGCCATGGGAATTGCTCTTGGAGGCCTGGCTATGGGAGTATTAGGTCAGTGAGCTGGAGGCTCTACTGGCAGAAGAAACCATTCCCCAGCCATCCAAAGCTTGTTCTTGGGACCTCTGGAGGCAGCAGAAGGGTCTCACTGGGTGTTGTGGCATTGTGCAGTCTCCAGACTGGAATCATGGGGCATGTGAAGAACAGCTTTTCCCACAGCAGGCATTCCCTGTGTGGATTCACATGTCAGGCAGTAATCTCTGAGATGTTTGGGTTTTGTTTGCATTGCACAGTGCTATTGGGGAATGAAGAGGATGGTTATTGCCATGATCAGTGATCTTTGTGGGGATTTTCAAACTGGATTTTTGGTGTGCCCGTAGCAGGATGCCCGAACGCTCACAGGGGTTTAGGTCAGAGTTTTCACAAGTGTGTCCTTTCCTTTTCTTGGCAGTGGGCCCCCCCTTTGGGAGTGTCATGTATGAGTTTGTGGGGAAGAGCTCTCCTTTCCTGGTGCTGGCAGCCCTGGCTCTGTTTGATGGAGGTCAGTAGGTACCTGCATCAGTGCCCTGAGGCACATCCCTTTCCTGTTCCTGCCATCCATCCCCCTCCCTGGAGGAGAGTCACAGCATGGGTTTCTCTTCACAGCTGTTCAGTTACTTGTCCTGCAGCCCTCCAGAACACAGGCAGAAGTGAGTATTAAGGCAAAACACAGCAGGAATGGGTGTCACTTTGCCTTTCCTAATCCCAAGCTTTTGTTTCACAGAGTCAGAAGGGGACTCCTTTACTGACACTTCTGAAGGACCCCTACATCATTATTGCAGCAGGTACCAGACCTTTTTTTTCCTTCTTTAAACCAGCCATTGATGTCATTCTTGGCCTCTTGGCACACCTTGGGCTGAGCTGCTTTAACAGCATTGTCATTTGCTGGTTTACTTCATGCAAAGATCTAAGAATGTGCTGGGCATACAGGGAATGTACCAGCAGAAGCACAATAGGCAGGAAATGTGAAATAAATGTGTCTTTCCAACTGAGAGGCCATTAATGACTTGCAGGTGCCTGCTGGGGCAATGAGATGTGGCCAGGAAAGTTCCTGTGAGGCAAGTGACTTGGGCCAAGGCTTTTGGAGTGAGGGATTGCCAGCACATCACAGGCAGGCACAGGGAGTAACACTGAACTTTGTTTCTGTTTGAAGAGGGAGTAAGTTTGGTCTCTTGAGTGTGAATTGTTGTATTTCAGAAAAGGTCTGAGTGGAATGGTGAATGGTGTTTGGTATTATATGTATCTTTTTTCTGATGAGCCTTTCTGTCTCAAGAGAAGTTTGCCTTTTTGCATCGCACATTGTTGAATGTTTATTCTGAAGTCTGTAATTAAGCCTGGCCCTTTCTAATGTTGACAAAACACCTGGAAACAGATAATCATTTTCACAGTTCTGTTTTTTCATCCTAACTTGCTTGTCTAATAGAGCAATTCTTCCAGGAATTTCTGGAAGTTTTCTGTTTCTTGCTGATTTCAAAGAATTATCAAAACCTCAACTCTGTGACTTGGTCGAGCTGTGACTTAAGTTGTCCAAACCCTTTTGCTTGAGGAGCATGAAAAAAAATAATAAATATACTGAATAAAGGTATTTGAGGGTCAAGTATAGCAAAGACAGTACTTATGATAAGAGATCAGATTTGTCATTCAGCTGTTTCAGTGACTTCTCCTACAGCTGTTAAGGTATATAAAATATGAGAAATCCCCATGGATTATCAGTGGGATTAAGAGGAGCACCTGGGGTCTCTTCTCCTTGCTTTATTTCCCTTGCAGACCACATTTGGTTTTGTCAGAGCTGAATGCCAAATGCCCTGGTTTGTGTCAGAGGTGGTGCTTCACAGCCTGTGCCATCAGTACCCTGACTAGGCAGAAGAAATGTCCCTGACATGTTTTTTCCCTGCTGGTGGGAGCTCAGGGAGTGAAGTCAGTGTCATTCCTGAAGCCAAACCTCACTGACAGGGATTACAGGAAAATCACTGCCACTGCCTGACACAGCTGCATGGACAGACAAGTTGGTTTAAATGATCAGATCCAAAAACCAGAGCTGAGACAGATGTCACCATGAGCACACAGGTCCTTGGGAAGCTGTGGGACAGCTTTTCACTGGGTGCCTGCTCTTCCACAGGAAAATGCCACTGATGTCTGTGGCACTCTGCCAGAAGCTGGGGGGGTTCTTGGCTGTGGAGATGGGATTCAGCTGGAAGGCTGCAATTTCCCACCTTCTGGCCAGCACAGGACATTTAATCTCATTCAAGGAGGAAAAGATGTAGGGTTCATGCCCTTGACACATGGCACTTTAAAGTAAGGTCAGCTGCAGGCAAGGCTGAGGCAAAAAGTAATTTATTTTCTTTTGGGGAAGCTTTGCTGAGGTAGCAGGCTCTTGGACTTTGCCCTGAGATTGCAGAGTACAGCTCAGGCTCTCACTTTTCTCTTGGGCACGTTCTCCAGGTCTGAAGCACCTTTATCACCACATCCCTGGGTGCTTTGGCAAGCTCTGGTGGTGCTTCCTGGCCTAAGGAGAAGTAGGTGCCACAACCATGGGCAAGCACACCTGTTTCTCCTTCCTTTGTGAGCGTTCTTCAGAATAGAATAGACTGAATAGAATATTTAATTAAATAGAATATTTAATTAAATAGCAAATCCTTTGTTATTTAAGCTGTCTCAGTTAGAATGGTCCTGCTTCCTCTGGCTGCACTTTGTGCAGCCTGAAATGTTTTTTTCAGCATCAAGGAAGCTGTTTGAGCCTGGCTGATTTTGGCTTGGGAGAGCCCCAAGGAGTTTAGCTGGAGCTCCTCACAGACCCACTCTGGGAGCTTGCACCCAAGTGGAAAGGTTGGCTTTTGTCTTTAGGGCAAAGCAGTGCTGAGCTGTTGCTCCTTGCCTGGGGAAGGGAGAGAGCTAGCTAGCCAGCAAGTTCATTTTAGGAGTTGTGGATACACAGCCTAACATATTCTGACAGCTTTGAGCAAAGAATGACATCAGTGCTCATTTGGTTTTGAACCTTGTGATGAGGAACTCCCTCCGAGAGAAAGAATGTTTCTCTGACCTCTGAAAAATAGAGATTTTTTTTTTTTTACGGTAAAATTTGCATAGTAAAAGACTGGAAGAGTCTAGAATATTTTCCTGAGATTCAGAGATTGTAAATACTAGGAAGAAAGGGAACACAAGTCTGAGGTTGTCACTTCCAGCAGTGATTCCCAAAAGCCATTTTCAAGGGATTAGCAGAGGGGACGTGTCCTGTTGCCCTGCATTAAGCCTTGAGTGCCTGAGGGTCTTTTGAGTAAGTGTGAAAGGCATCTTGAATCCAAAGAAACACCGTGGGGTATACTAATATCTGCACTGCAGCTGAGGTGCAGCACTGAGGAGAGATGAACACCACCCAAACCCACTGGAGCCTGGCTCTGCAGGCACTGGTGCAGGGCAGAGCTGAGCTGGCAGGCCAGACTGAATCAGCACTTCCACCCCCTGCTGTCCTTTGTGCCTGGGTTATTGAAGGTCCAGGGATTCAAAAGAGATCTGTGAGCAGTTGAAATTCATAGGGCTGTGCAGGCTCAAAGCCATGCTTGCTGCCCAGGCTGGCTCACTGCTGCCTGTAGGATCTCCAGAGAAAATCCCCAGTTGTGGGGAGCAGCCATCCCTGGGCTTGCTCCTTGGTATTTCCAGGATCAAGACCTCCACATGCTGTCGTGTGAGGCAGGCATGAGCTCTCAGGTGACAGAGGCACAGGGTCAGGGCCTGAGCCTCTTACACAGCAGGGCTCTGGTATTGCCCCAGGAGAGCAGGTAAAGACCAAGTGATTGTAGTTTTAGCTAATCATTTGTACAACAGACCTCGTGAACTTTCCAAATGTCATCAAGCTCACTGCAAACTTTCACATTATGAAATAGCTTAACCTTTATTGTAGAATTTCTAGGAGAATAGAAACATATAAAAAGTTAGCCTTCAGTGATTTTACACTGTGTTCTATTTAATGTTAATCACCATCTGACACATGACAAATAGGGCTGTAAAAAGTGCAATATTTTGTGTAAAAGCATCCATTCTTTGCATGGTGTTTTGTTTACAGTCAAAAGAAATAATTACTACTATTTTTCCCCCTCCCCTTCTTTCTTTAAGGCTCAATCTGTTTTGCAAACATGGCTATTGCTATGCTTGAACCAGCTTTACCCATCTGGATGATGGAGACCATGTGCTCAAAAAAATGGCAGCTTGGTAAAGTACAGTGCATTGTTTGCATCTCTATATTTTGTCTATTGAATGTCTGAGTTCTGGTCCTCTTAGAGATTATTTGCTTCAGGGGGGTAATTTAAATTTTTTTTTTTACAATTTGCAAAATGTCAGTGTTAAACCTGCACAATTACAAACACTGGTATGTAAGAAAAAAATTACACAGAGGGGTGATGTTATTGCAGTAGAGGCTACACTCAACTCCTGAACTATTTGAATTATTTTTCAAGGAAAATCAGTTGCAGGCAGCCTCAGGACTGGGGTTGGTCCAGCTCCATTGGGAATCCCAGCACTGCTCTGGCAGTGGATGTTGGCCAGGCAGCTGCAAGGTGCCTGTTGAGCTACAGAGCCAGCCTTGCAGAGCAAAACCATTTGTTTTTTCCCTGTAGGGGATCCCTCCTGAGTGCCCAGCTGAATGCCCCAAGCAGGCAGGCTCAGGGATGTGCAGCAGGTGCTCTGTGCTTGCTGCAAAGCAGGTTTGGGGCAGCACAGCCTCCTCCCACACTGCTCCTGCTGACATGTGGGGGAAAGATGGACTGCTGCTGAAAACGTGGACATGAGGAGCACTTTCCCTTGGAATTTACATAGTTGGCTTCTTTAGTGGTTACTTAATCATCCCTTTCAACAGAAAGCAGGGGGGAGCCCCACCTTGGACCTGGTTCTGAGTTTTAGCAGGGACAAAGCCTTGGGAAACCAAGTCCCTGGGCAAACATGGAGCCTGCCCCAGGCATCCATTTGCACTCCAGTGAATTGGGGCAGCTGCTTTCTCTTTGAGGAGAGCAGGAAACAAACACCAGAGAGTGGATTAAATTCTAGTGAGTGACAAACTGTGTGAGAGGTTGATGTGAATCTTTCTAAGTGGGGGATGCCCAGCCTTCATCCATCTCTGATTAATTTAATGGTGTGGTCATGAGGGTATTTTTTAATATCAGTGTATAGCTTGACAGAAAAAGAAAAATCCTTCATGAAAATGATGTTCAGCTGATATCTCTGCTCTGTGTTAATGTACACATTACACCCTCTAGAAAGCACAAATCTTAGTTCTAATTAATGCAATTGAGATCTAGAGTAGCCACAGATCCAGTTCTTAATGTGCTGCTGAACCTGGCCATTACTTCTAGCCTGTAATAGAGCAGAATGAACATGCAAACTTAGGTATTTTGAACCTCAAAAAGGAAAAATAAGTATTGCCTATCTACCTCCTTCACCAGTTTCATATTACTGGTGCAATAGAAATGAGATTTACAAATCTCTTCATTGAACAGAGGTTACTAGAAGGAAAAGATCCCTTTTAAATTAAGACTAATTTAACCTCTAATGATACAAGTAATTGACTCCATTTCACTTGGTCTGATTTGACAGCATTAATTAAAATTTTTAGGCTTCTTAAATGGTAAATTGAACTGTGGGGTTTTAAGCAAATTATTACCTTCTGCAATTGGAAGCCAGCTGTTTGAAGCATGATCTGGAGAAGGTATAAAGAGCCTTGATTTGACCAATGAATATTACTGTTATTTCTATATTGCATAATATTACATTAGAAAATTATGGTTCTGCCTCAGTATACCACAGCTTACAGACCAACCTGTGCAAGTCTTATTTAACAAGTCTTTGCAGTATAATTTCTCTTTCACAGCTGTCAAGGTCTGCTCTGTGTGACCATTTGGTATAACCAGATAGCTCCAAGCAGGACTGAAGTAGCTGTGGTTACACAGGCTGAAATTAAATATTTCCCCAGCACCACCACTGTAACCCACAAGGTTTTTAATCACAGGATATTGCTGTGCTAAAAATTACCTCTTGATTTTTCTCTTATGAATATATCAGAGAGATGGGAAGGAAGATGGATAGGCAGGAAATGAGAAAAGCTCTGTTGCCCTGGTGAAAGATGAGGAGCACACCCACGTGAGGCAGGGGTTGGATTGTGTACCCTGACACCACGGCTGCTCTCTGAATCCCTGGCTGGGTCCTGCCCTGGGACTTCTGTGTGAGGAGAGGATGAATCCTCCAGTACAGACTGTAATAACTGGATTTTAGACCAGAGATGTCACCAGACAACAGCATCTGCTCTAGATACAGCCACTGCTGTGGCAAGCTCAGGGATAGAAAAGCATTGCTGGTGCCAAAAATGTGTTTTTCCAAGTGGAGGTGGGAAATGAGAGAGACAGAATTTACTCAGGTGTCCTCATCTACAAGCTATTACATTTTTCTTTTAATTTTATTTTATTTAAACCAATATGTGTTTTAAAAAATAAAAATACATTGGCTAAATAATTCTAATACTATTTTTAAAGGTTTTTTATCCTTACATTACTGATACATGCTTCAGTCTGTGCTTGACCAAGGACCATGTCACAGCACTACAGACCTGCCTGTAAGAGGAAGCTTAGTGGCATTCCCAGGCTCAGAGGGGGACTGTCACTTGCAGAGCCTCAGCAGCCCTGCTGGCCCCTCCTGCAGGGGATTCACCCACCCTGAGCACCCTGGGCTGGCTGCATGTGCTGAGCATCTGCTCCTTAAGCCCTGAACTGCAGCAGAGCTGCTCTCCCTGACCTATCCCAAAGCTTATTGCAGTCAGATATAAACTTTTTGCTCTTTGTTGTTCTGTCCCCTCTCCCAGAGCAGTTCTTGTATCAAATGCTGAAAAACTCTTTTCACAGGCATCAGGTTGGTGCTGCATTTCACAGATGATGTCCTTAGATTTCAGGGGAAGGCTGCAACAAACCGGATATTTGATTCTTTGGGCTCTATGAGATGTGTCCAGATCAAAATTGCAGTGTCTGGCATTTATTAGTTTCTTCTAACACTTCCCTGAAATCCTTGCTGATAAAACATCTCATTCATATTTTTCAGGCGTCGCTTTTCTTCCAGCCAGCATCTCTTATCTCATTGGGACGAATCTTTTTGGGATACTTGCACACAAAATTGGAAGGTATGCTTAATTTAAAAATACTAATCACCTTCCAGTCTCTTCATGTACCATTTCCAGTGTTTTCCAGGGCAGTTTATTGATAGTGGAAATTATTAAAGCTTGTTCTATAGGAGCAAAATTGCTTTTTTTTTTGAACACATTGCTACTTTTGCTGTTTAACTCAGCCCTTCAGACATGGCTTTGTAACATTCAGGATCAGCTCTAACATCTCATTATCACCATCTCTGAGTGATGTTTCTTCTTTGCTAGGTGGCTTTGTGCTTTGCTCGGGATGCTAATCGTGGGAATAAGTATTTTATGTGTAAGTAGACAATCCCACATCTTTTAAATCATCTGAATGGTTGTGTGCTCCTCTTCAAATCTGTGCTTTTCCCAAGGGAGTTCTGTGACATGTTATTAAACAATGCGTGGTTAATAGGTTCCAGATCAGATTTTTGAGTGCTTTCCTATTTCAGTGCTTCAATTATTTTTAGAAATGATGACTCTGAGAGGAGCATGCTCCTCTGTTGAGCTGTCACTCAGCAGTTTATAATAGTAAGTGTGTCAGTGGTTTAATGGCACACTTGTCTGAAATGACAGCTCAGAACAAGGATCAGACTCTCAGATCTCAAAGTGGGCCAAAACTACTTGGAGAATTATCTCAGAAAAAGAAACTAACCTCGTTAGCATGTGCAGAGTGATGGAATTAACTGCCTGAAATCTCCTTTGTAGGTACCGTTTGCTAAAAACATTTACGGGCTCATAGCACCAACTTTTGGTGTTGGATTTGCCATAGGTAAGAACATTTGCAATGAGTTCTTACAGTCTGTTGTTTCTGTAAACATGATTTGATATGAAATCACACAGCAAATCAGGTTTTTTGCCATTCTGATCTAACAGTGGTGCAGCCTGAGCTGGGGCCCAAACTGGCAGGCAGAGCAAGAGGGAATTCAGGGACAGTGCTTAGGGAGTTTGGACCAGGCTGCTCTAGACCAGCTGGACCCTCAAGCCTGTCCAGAATTGCTCCATCAACCTAAAGAGATCTTTCAGCCTTTCCATGAATTTAAATGTTGGTTTTTAGAAATGCAGCTGTGCACTGCCCCAAACCCACAGCCTTTCCTGCAGAGGAGAAGGATTTATATAGTCATTTCCACTGGAAATAAAAAGGCTTAAATTGTTTGGGAATTCCCAGGCTCACACACATGTACTCCCCAAGTGACATGTGTGATTTTCCTTGCACTGGGCTGTGCAGGCAGACTGCAGTGGGGACCCTGCCTTGCTTTTCAGTGCTTGGTGCTCAGCAAATCTCCTGGGGCATCCCCACACAAGGAAAGGAGCTACAGAACAAATTCAGACCCCAAGTGTCTCAGCAGTTCTGTGAGCTGTCTGTGCTGTTTCTTGCCAGAAATGAGGGTGTGTATCAAGACACCTGATAAAAACACTGTAAATCATTTAGGTTGGTTGGGGGCTAATGGTGTCTTTTAGGCCTTCAGTCAGGGTAAGTTCACACCAGATAACTTTCCTATAATTACTTGGCAGGGAATGTGAGGTGGGAAGTGTGGATACACCCTAAACCCACATCTCTCCTGTCCTCTGGCAGGTGCCACGTGTACACCTGTGTACATGCCCACACATGACCCCAGACACAGCAAACACCAAAAAAGCAAAGCTAACACGGACTATTTTTACACAAATCTTGCTTTTAGCTGCTTCTGCACCCCTTCTTAGCTCACAATTCACCGAAAAGGGTTCAAAGAAGGGGAAGAAAAGGCAGCATTTTCCTGGGATGTGTTTTGCAGGGATGGTGGACTCCTCCATGATGCCAATCATGGGCTACCTGGTGGATCTGCGCCACGTGTCAGTCTATGGCAGTGTGTATGCCATAGCTGACGTTGCCTTTTGCATGGGTTTTGCCATAGGTAAGTCCAGCCTTCCCCTGCCTGGAAAGCACAGTTAAGAGAAGGGGAGTCTGCTCCAATGCCAGCTGTGAATCCCAGTGGTGCTTGCAGATTTTATGAGGAGAGGTTCTTATTTTCTGCAAGAAATCAGAGCGGGGGGGATTGTGTTTGGCAGCTGTTCCCCTCCCCTGCAGCAGTTTGTGCTCCCTTCGTGAGCCTGAAGGGGTCTGAAGGCACTGGACACAAATGGGAAATGCTGAGGAAAGAGGCCTTGGAACACTTAAAGCTACCACCACAGCTGTGCTCCAAGGGTCTGAGGGGGGAATCACTCCTCACTGACCCCCTGCCTCCTTCAGGGCATGACACAGATGCCCTCAGGAACATCTCTAATCTTCCCAAGGAATGTGGGCTACGGAGCCAGGAAAGTTTTATGATGTAATTACAAACATGTCTTTACATTCCTCAAATCTGTTTGTAAGATGGGGGGCTTGTATACAAAATGACTTGTATACAAAATATACTGCTGCAAATTTGGTGTCAGAGCAATCTCCAGGAAAGGTTTTTTATCTGTACAAGGTCCCTCTGCTGGTGGTGCCATTGCCAAGGCCATTGGATTCCCATGGCTTATGACAATTATAGGAATTGTGGACATCATCTTTGCACCCCTGTGCTTTTTCCTTCGAAGTCCACCTGCCAAAGAGGAGAAAATGGTAAGTGTAACTTAGTTTCTGTTTGTTTTTTGGGTTTTTTCAGTGAAACAAATGATAACTTACATTTGCATCTTTGCCTCTAACTTCCTCAAAATGGGACCAGCACAGTGTCCCCACATTTCACCCCCAGGCATTAACTTTGGAATGAACTCCCCCTTTCTTCTATGGCCAAGATGTATAAAGGCAAACCCGTTGTTAATTAGATGTTACAAAGACACAAATTTGATTTTTATGAAACAGGGTCCTGCAGACATTCCTCTGCACCAGAATATGCTGTGGTGGAGCCAGTGTAGAATTCATTTCTCTTTTCCTTGAGAAGCCAGAACTCTATTGGCCAATTGACCAAATTATTCCTTGGTGTGCCTCAACCTGGTTTTTTCCCACTGGGAAAAAAATATAGAAAAAAATATACCACAGTATATTTTGAATCATCTTTTTTACTCCTTCTCCTTCCTTCATACAGTTCACCTGTCCCTACAAACTAGTGGCTTCTCTTGTCCATTATGTACCACAGGGCTTCTCTCTCTCTTTTTTTTTTTTTAAATATAAATTTGCCAAAGACTTAATGATCTGGAGCACTCAGTGCTCCCCAGCCACTGTAGGGTGTGTCAGAACAGTGTCACCAGATGGAGGTTTAGCCCACTCAGCACCCCATCCTTGCTCTGCCTGAAAAAGGCTGATCTGGGCCCAAAATGTAGTTGCTGGTTGTTTATTTGGGTGAAAAGAAACTAATTTTGCATGGCCATGGTGTTGTTCTGCTGTGGCACCTCTCTGCAAGGTAAGGACAGCACCTGATGCTGGTGCTGCTCACTTTGTATTTGCAGAAGGTGGAAAATTGAATCTTGCTGCAATAATGGTGTGTGTGAGGCCAGGGACCTTCTGTTTGGCTCATATTTGGACTGCAGAATCCCAGTTAATCCCTTGTCATGACCTTTGCTGAATGCACTGGTTTCGTTTGTTTTGGTTTTTGTACATTAAATAAGGCTGAGGAACAGAAAGGAAAAAAAAATCAGCTCCTGTTTCCTGGCAGTATAAAATTTATCAGGTACTTCTATGGTCCCTGACTGTTTCATTTGTAACATCACAACCCTGAAGGGACAGGATCTCTCCCCAGGGCAGAGATCTAATGTACCTTTAAATGCAAAATAGCTCCTGTTTCCAAAGGGGGTCATGGCTGTAAAATGATGTACCAATTCTTTCAGGTTGGAGGACAGTCAGAAGGAGGGTCCCAAAATTGTGGTCTTTGCATAATTATTAACCCCCAAACTTAATTACACTCAGCAGAAAGAACACTACACAGCTGCTCCAAAACTCCTTGGAAAATTTCAGCACAGAAAATTTAGTATTTTATCTGACCCTTGCCCTGATTACCACTTTTAGCTTGCTGTGGGTGTCAGAGCAGTGTTGGGACCCCACTCCTGGCATCATCCTCAGTTTTGCTGTTCTGGATCTCCATGGAAAGAGGGGGAAAAAGCAGTAAAAGAGAACTGGCTTGCAGCAGTAGGACTGCTCTTGGCCATTCATCCAGGTTTTAATAGAAGGAAACTGATTCTGGGAGGGGTGAACTACTGTCTCTGCAGGGCAGGTAGATGTTTTTCAAAAATAGCTGGGTTGAAATACTGGAAATAGAAATTTTAGCACCAAGATCCCCCCTCACACAGACCTGTGGACTCAAGTTACCCTAATTACAATCAGTTTGGGCTCTGCCTCAAGGGAGGAGAGTGGTGCATGCAACCCCAGCCCCAACTGGATGCTAAGCAGAAATACTCACACTCTGTTTTCTTCCAGGCAATACTCATGGATCACAACTGTCCTGTGAAAACAAAAATGTACACCCAGAACAACATCCAATCCTACCCCATAGGTGAAGAAGAGGAGGAATATGAAAGTGATGAATAACAGAAAAGCCATATAACATATTTAGGTGTACAAAATGCTGTGGTTCATGTGAAACATCTCATCCAGAAATAGGTTTTAGCTGTACTGTACATTTAATAGTGAAATGGTCAGAAAAACCAAAGGTATATTATTTATTGCCCGTGACTATGAAGCAGACTGCAAACCGCCTTATGGGGGGAAAGAGCTTTTATAGACCATTTGTATAGTGTTACTCTTTGTGTATTTAATTTTATTGAATATTACACTCTATTTTTTATTAAATGTGTAGTATAAATCTGTATAAAATGTGAATTTTAACTATTTGGTTTTTAAGTCACCTCATTGACAATATTTCATATTTTATTTGAAGTCATAGGTTACTGTCAAACTTGAGTCTTTCTTATTTAATTGGAAATTTTAAAAAACAACTCTCAAAGAAAACCCATCCAATTTGCACCTTTTTAAGTGACACCCTTGTAAGTGCATTGAGAGGAGCTGGAATTCAGAGTGTGGACAGCCCTTTCACTTTTTTCATCAACTTCAGGTCCTAATAATGTATACAAAAAACTAAGTAAGAGGCACAACTTCTCTGCCAGTTTAAATACTGACTTCTCCCTGAACCCCCAGTATTGAGGAAAACGTTTAAGAGATGAGTGTATTGCTATTATTGGTATCTAACAAAGTTTTAATGAAGCAGTTGTGCAATGTGAGGCCCCCCAACACAGAGCACCAGGTAAACATGCACTGTTCCTGTCCCTGCGAAGGGACAGGAATGTAACAGCATGAGGATACTTTTTGTATTTCTATCTTTTGGATCTTTTAACATATTTCAACTTTATTTTAGTTTCTTTATCTTCAGTGAGTGGTTAGGAACAGCTGCAGTATTACTGTATTTAGTCTTAGCATGTACTGAAAGTGAGCTGCTCACTGGAGCAGTTCAAACAACTCTTTTACATGCATTTATGTATACATCTAAAAATTCAATGTACAGTTATTTTTTTAAATGAGTTCAAATGCATTCTTTGCTTAAAAAATTGGAAGAAACAGCCAGTTTGTTGCCAATCTCTCACAACATTTGGGGACACAGCCCAATACAGCTGAAGTATTGTATTAGGCATTTGCCTGCACTTAATAAAAACAAGACTTGGAAAGAAAGCATTTTAAAAACAATCCCAATGTCCTTCTCAGCCATGGTGTATCATTTCATTTGTAAAATGAAAATCTTTATGTGCCTTCTCTCATGTAATTGCAGATGTTTTATGTACTACAGCATAGATAATATGTTTACATATAGTTTTGTAAAGCATATATACTATGGTCAAAAAATATGAAAAAATATAGTGGATGAAACTTCAAGTATTGCTCTGTCAATAATTATGCATTCAGAACGCATCAAAATAAAGTTATCTGACAGAAGTTCATGATCTATTGTAATAAAGTGAAAAAAGGAATTAAGAAAGAACAACCCCCCTCATGATTTGCCTTATGCAGTGTGCTTTAGCAGTGTGGGGAAAGCTGGCAGGAAAGAATTTCTCAGAGCTGCATAGGAAACCAAGATTCTGTCACATGATGAATTCTTCACCAACACCAAGTAAGTAATAATTGTGCAGATCAGTGGCTTTTTACATTAGGCTCAGATTTTACTGTCATTTGCACACTTTGTTCTAAGAGATGTTATTCTACTTAACTTCACTGAAGTCTTTTGGCCAACATCAAATTGTTAATCTGATCAAATTTGAGACTGAAATTCCAACGCAAGAATTCTGAATTATTACAGGACAATTTCATCCTTTTGCCAGCTGATCAACCAGTGTATTTCTTGAATTCACTAATATATGATTCAAACACAGCAACTCATATTTTTTTTAAAAGCACAAAAAGGCTTTCTTCCCAGCTTTGTTTTGAATTTTTTGAGCTCATCAAAACTAAGGAGGAGTTTGCATTAATCTGCAACATGAGTATGAGAACCAAGGAGAGAGAAATGGATCACATTCCTTTTCTACAGCTGGTGCCAGTTTCTGCTGGGCCTGAGTGAGCAGCATCTTCCAGGATTTGCTGAGCAGATCAATGCAGTGCAGTGGCTCTTGTTCTCTTGCTTCTCTCCTGCTCCACCAGAAGAGGAAGATTAATTAAAATCCACACAGACACTCATGTTTGTAATCTCTGTGCCACCTCTCTCCCCATTCCCAAATAAAAATTCAGCAGTTTAGGATTTTTTGAGTAATGAGTAACCAAACCATTTTGGTGACAGTCAGGAAGAAATTTTAGTCAGAAAATACACAAAAAACCCCCCTTTTCCTCATGGAAAAATGGATTTTTCTTATTTTTTATATTTTGATCTGTGTCAATTCAGGTGTGACAAAGACACTTTATTCATTTGCTCCCACTATTTATTCCTCCTCTGCAGCTTTTAACTTCTACAGATGCTTTATTTCAAATTTCTCATCCCAAATAATTCAGTTATCAGTAGTTTCATATAATGCAAAATGTGTCTCTCCCCTGAAGAATCTTCCTTTAAGTGGCGGCTTTAGATGATAAGCTACTGCAATAGAAGTGTTTAAAAAACATGGACACAATGCAAGAAAGTTGATAATTTAGCAAAACTATTTTATTAAAGCTTATTTTCATGATAAAATAATAGCCAACAAAATCATATTAGGCAGGTCTTCTGCAAATGTGTGTAGCTGCCACCTATTCAGATATCATTAAGTCAAGATATTCTTGTTTTCTGTGGTATTCTTTATTTTCAGCTATTTACAGTCAAGCATGAAGCAAAGATTACATCAGGAATGTAATATTACAATTTCCCCCTGGAGATCCACTGCTTATTGTAAATAATGCCAGATAAGAATTCATGTTTTCCTGCTTATCACTAAAATACAACTATTTTGCCCTTTTTCCATTCAGTATATTTAAAAATATTGCACTACATTTAATTTACCTCTTACAATCATCATCATTAGCAACACTTACGTGAGGAAAACGATACCCAGCTTTTCTTACCCACTGTGTCACAGGAGTCAATTTAAAACCATGAATGTGTATTTTGAAATCAGTATTTGCATTGTTTTCACAGCTCCTTCATGTGCACCAGGGCTTAAATGAAGCACTTGGATATATTTGAAAACCTCTGTAATAGTCTGTAAGAGCAAACACTGATGGCATTGAATGCAGATCACCACCAATGGTAAGCTGCTGAGAAAATGGACTGGGGAAGTCTTAATATGCATCTCAAGCAAGTACAGGTTAAATAACTTTGAGACAAGAAGGGAAGCTCATTTTGTGCGATTATTTGCTGAAGCTTAATTTCAGAAGTGTGTCACATGCCTGTTTTAGCATGGATAGTTTTCCATACAACAACTAAGTAGTATCAACTGCCCAGAACTCACTAAAAAGTGCAAGTAGTTGCATGACTGGCAGTAACCATTTTGCTTAGAAGCACAAGCACACTGTCCCATGATGAAAACCACTGCTTCTTAATTCTGCCCATCACAAACTAAACCAAGAAGCAAATTTAAAGGAGAGGTACATTACAGATGACCTCAAAAACTAAAGGAGTTATTTTTACCATCTCAAACTCCACTCCCACAAAGGCTTTTTTTCTACTACCAGCAATACCAGTGATAATGAAACGAGTACCTAGCACAGTACCTAAAATAAAGATGATATTTTATACAAAATTTCTATACACAGAAGATGAAACAATGTCTACAGGAAATAAATAAGAATGATGGCCTTAGCCAGGTGATGCTAAGATCCACAGTTTACACATAGCACAAGACCAGACAGTTCTTTTCAAAAGCAGCTGGCTGAATTTCTTCCTCATCTCTACTGGACTCACAAATTGACTCAAATAAAACATGTTATATACACTATAAGACATTTTGCTGATAAAGGTGATCCTTCTGCTCAGACTCTCTTCTGTCTGAGAAGCTGAATGCAACTTACCATGCTATGATTACTCAAAAGTGTTGAGAGAACATTAGTTACTTTGTATTTTGCACCTCAAGCTTTCCAAAATGATAGTCTGCAGCAAAATATTAATTTCTTTATATTACTTACACCATGATTACATGCTTTTACACAGAAGGCAATGAAACCTCCAACTCTTGTGAACAACTTTCCTTTATCAGGCTATCAGATAATACAACATCACAAACATATGATTTCGGAAGGCAACGAGCCTCTTACCTTGAAAATATTCCCAATTAAATTATTATGAGATACCACTTTATACTTTGACAACTAACAATAGTCCCAAGTTCGAAGGAGGATTTTTTTTTAGCATAGCATTACTACATTTCGTGTTAAATACAAACTACAAAAAGTTCCTGTATTTAACAAAAACATGGAAAACAAATGATATGCAATGGTAACTTCAGTAAGTATTAATAACACACAAAATGAAAGCTCTTTTGTTTGCTTTCATGATATGTTTGGCAAAAAATATACAAATACCTAGAAGACATACAATAAAACTGTGATCAACACTTAAAGCCTGGCCCCTTGGTGACTTCTGAGTCAGTCATCAGCTTAGGCATGCAACAAGCTTATAATGTTTTCATCATACAATGGATACTAAACATCTTGACAACCCTGCCTGTTTCCCATTGAAAACACTAGCTAAAAAAAAAAACAAAAAACAAAAAAAAAAATACAGAGAGGGGAAGTGGGGTCAAGTAATTCATTAAGGAAACCACACACATTGATGTGAAATGGTAAGGTTACATAATTAGAAAAAATAAAAATAAGTTATTAAAAATAAGTTTCCAATATAAACCCCAAAATGTAGTTTTAACCAGCTACTTTAACAAAATGATGGTGCTGTAGCTGGAGAAGAACCACTATTAGCAATTAACTGTGGAGAAGCAGGACACGCACATTATACCAGTGTTTTAATTTAATTTGTGTGTGTTTGGATTCAAGTGCAAAGTATTCTTTTAGTCCATTCCTTCAAAGACTAAATATGTAAATATCAGTCTACTGATTGAGGTGGATCAACGGGTTCTTCTGATATGATGTTCAATGTAGGAGCCTCTGTCAGACTGCCATCTTCGCTATCCACTTCTTCTGCTATACTGGGTTCCTCAAAATCTTTAGTCACTTTTTTGGATTGCTTCTCTAAGAGCATGTTCTCCAGGGACTCTAGATCCTCAATGCCTGCCCTGTAGTGGATCATCAGCAGCGTGAGGGCCTGCAGTCTCTCACCCGACTTAGCCAGCGCAGCAGAAATCAGGGCTTTTTTCCTCACGTCGGTCGTCTCTTTTTCTTCTTTAACCAGCGAATTATTGTTTTCCAGCTCTTGGTCTATTTCATTCTGCAGCTTATCCAACATAAACTCCAACTTCTGAAAGCGCTCCTCCGTGGGTAAACTCCTGTAGAGGTCACGCCCGATCTCCTTCACGGCGATGAAGACGCTGTCGTCGAGGCCGCCCTCCTTGCGCACCAGCTTGATGCCGGCGCTGGCGCGCTTGGAGGGGCTGCTGGGCCCGCTGAGCTCGGTGTCGCTGCTCTCGTTGTCAGACGTGTTCGGGGTGTGCTTGGGCGAAGGCTCGGCCGCGTCCGGGCCCTGCTCGGCCAGCCGGGCTTTGGGCACCTGCCGGAGGTTCAGCAGCCGGGTGCTCGTGTTGATGATGTGCCTGGTCAGACCTGTAGTTCTGTTGGCGGACTTGGCCTCCGAATCAACCCGAGAGGATGCGGCTGCAGGAGGCTCCTGGCCCTCGGCTCTGCTGCTGCCCCCAGTTCGATCGAGCCGCCTTTCAGCTCCCACACAAAAGGGCATCTCAGTTAAACATTTTTCTAGACATTTTTTATGGCAAACGTAAGCACAGAACATGCACTGCGAAGCTGCTTTAGTCCATACTTTCTTTTTGCAGTAATCACACCAAGTTGGATTCTGAAACTGAGTATCTTGAAAGTTATGCTTGTTCTCTGTGAGAACTTGTCCCGAGAAAGGATCCTCTTTCTGAAGGGCACGAGCTTCTTCTTCTAAGTGATTCTCTCTCTCTTTCTCCAGAAATGCGCTTGAATCATCAATTTCACCTTCTTTTAAATATTTGAATTGTAAAGTTATGTCACCGTAACAAAATTTTTCATTGAAACCTTTATGGGTTGTCAAACTCCGCAATGCTGTTCTGGTGACTGCTGCTTTAGGTGTAGGAGCACGCAGTTGAAATTTTCTAACAAATTCCATCGAGGACGTAGCTAGACAATCTAAAGCAATTTCTTCAAGTTTTATGCTTGCATATCCTAAGCAGATAAAACCACCTGCTTTGAAAGGGTCTCTGCACCACAGTGCAACATTAAGGTACTTGTGGTATTTTTCTACTTCAAATAGACAGGAGGATGTTCTCGTCATCGGCCATCGGCCCTGACGGATCTTATAAGGAATTTCTGGTGACTCCCACGTTCGATGATCATCGTTATCTTTGCAGCTACGTGCATTTTCTGTAAGTCCATCTTTCAATGTATCTTGCTTTGGTGCTGTTACTACTTTTGATACTGCTGGGTCTTCTATGTGATCACTAATTTTAATTAGCTTCTCTGTAGATTTTTCTCCATTATTTGCAGGGGGAGGTGGCCTCTCTGGTTTATCAGAACATACATTTCCAGTTTCTAACACAGTTTGGTTATCACTAGTAGACAAAGCAGGCTTAATTTGTGGCCTAGGTGGCACAGGAGGCTTAGTACTAGATCCTTGTGACTGTTTACCCGACAGCTGTGGTGCATCTGAAACCTCAAGAGTTTTAGGTGTTGCCACTTTAGCCCCATCTTTTTGTTGTGTTTTTGATGCTGCCTGGTAATTTCCTAAATGCAGTTTTCGATTCAGGATGGGTGATATAGTTCCAAGAGGTTTAGCAGCAGCAAGAATTACTACTGACCGTTTGGGACTCTGAGATGTTGGCAGATCTTCTTTTTGGTCAGGTGCATCACAAGCTAAGTCTTCAAACTCTGAATCAAAATCTCTGCTATCAGTATCAGCTGCCAAACTATTCTGGTCATCTTCTGCCTGTGCCAAGAAAGCTGTATCCTCCAATTGTCCAAAGCCATCCTGCAGTGCTGAGCCATGCTGATTATGCCCAACAGGCCTTTCATAAAAGACTAAAACTCTCTCCCCAGCTTGTCTAATCAGCTTCAACACTTGGACAGTTGATGTGATTTTAACACCTATCAAAAAAAAAAGACAAACATTATTAAGTTCTAATTATGATAATAATCTAAGTGACCAAAAATAGTCAACAAACATTGTTGCTCAGTAACAAAGGAAGTCAATTATGGCAGAAGAGCTTAATTGAAATGTAACAGATGGATTCTCTCCATTTTATTCATATAAATGTGGAGCTGGAAAAAATAATTACATAAACACTCCAGTTTGCTGCTCATAATAATACTGTAATCTTACATAGTAATGTTGATTTGATATGGCAACAGTTTTAACCTTGTTCTTACTGTAAGTTTGGACTTTTCAGCAGTAGACATTTAACAAAGGATTCAAAAAAGATGAGTATCTTTAAACACAGTTATAATTATAACAGAAGCAGGCTAAAATGAAAATACTTCCAATATGTTAGTGAAATATGGGCATAATGCTACATGATCAGTGTGGCTGGAGTGAGCTGAACCCTCTTACTGAGCAGAACTTTCAGAGCCATTTGATGTATCTCCAGATTACATGCAAGCTAAAATATCTTAATGAGCACACAGTCCAAATACAGTCATGCAGGGGATCCCATAAAAATGACTCTTCCTTTGTTCTAAAGCAATCATCAGCTATCTATTCAAAGGAACTGAAAACCCTTTTAAATTACTGGAGTATTGCAATTGGGATTTATTTAGGCAGTACCTGAGCAAAAGAACCCATTGTAGATTTTAAGCTCTGGCCTGTAAAATGCCTGTAAAAGGTTAAACTTCCTGCTAGCTCAGTCACATTAATGTTTTGGCTCTGTTTTTTATTGTTTTGTTTTGTTGTTTGTTTGTTCTGGTTTTAATGTTGTTGCCAAATGTTTATTCATGCTTCTTTTGCCTTTTACCTAAGAAGGAGTAAATAAATATGCAAGGAAATAAATCAAGCAAACAAAGACCTCAAGTGACCATAAATACATTAATGTTAGCTTTTGAGTGCCAAGCACAACTGTAACAATTAAGAAAGGGAGATTGGCTGAACTGCATACACGACCCTCACTGTGAAAGCTGACATATCACTCACTGCCAATTGCCAGCAGTCTGTCTCCTCTCTGCAGATCAGCAGCTGCAGCAGGTGAGTTTGGAGTCACAGTTTCAATGACAACATGCCCTGCATCCTCCTCCTTGGACTGCACAAGGCGCAGCGTGAGCCCGACGCTTTGCAGATTCCCTTTCACAAGTTCTGCCTGCAGAGAAAGAAGTGAAAAGTATCTCAGTAAAGCTGACTACAAGGATTCATGGCTATGAACAATAATTTAAATAAAAATTAAATAAAATTATACCTTTTTATTAAAAACATTATTATTTAAAAATTGCATTAGGACATCCATTGACTTCACCTAATTGATTAACTGTCTGCCAACTAATTTTACACCTTCGGAGATATTCACAGAAAGTCCCAGTCCTAAATAAATACTACTATTAAACACAACCTCATTATCCATTTTATTAGGAGCACTGCCCCATCAGTCTAGGTATCACTTTGAATGTAGCCCATTTGTGTTATAAAACCTAACACTATGAGCGGCTTTCCAGAAGTCTGTGCAAAAGGGTGCTTGGAGTGACAAAACTCTTATGTACTTATAGATTGCTTAAGTATATTTAGAACAAATCTCAATTAACAATAGCCCAAAAAGTTTCTTCAAAGGGGCAAACCCTTTTCTCACACTTATCTTGCAAAATAAATACAATTTAAATTTTAACTCAAATAACCTCAAATACCTTTTGAAAAACAAACAAACGAAAAAAAAAGGACAACTGAGGTGCAATCCCTGCAGCTGATTTTCATATGACAGACTTAGGTAGTTATTAATTATTTACAGACCTTAGTGTCTGAGATCTTTGGCAACCTTTTTCCTAATAAAAGCAGCCCTTAATGAATTTAACAATATCATTTTTTTCCCGTAAAGCACACTCCTTTTAGACTATTTCAAATGACTGTCTACAATCATTCCATCAACAGATATTCTGTCTGAAAGGAGAACTCATATGTTTCAGCTTCAAGGAATGAAATTTAATTTAGTTTTTTGATTCCCAAGAAGAGAGAGACCGACAGTGTAGAAACCTCCACAGGAAATTTTATATTTGGTTTCAATTTATTGAGTTCAGGTAGACAGCCTTCTCCTCCAGCCTTCTGCATTTACTTTGTTGCTATTCAATTGTGGATGTTTGAACTGTCTGGAGCTGAGCCTCCTCTTTGGAGGATGTGCTCCTTTACTCGGTCCATGGCTCTCTCCTTGGCTGCACGGCTGTCACTCCTTTCCCATAATCTTAACAGCACTGCATCTTGGTTCTTTTTTAATTGTAGTTCAGTTCTATACAGAAATAAAAATGCTGTGCTGCTCAGCAGTTTGCTGAGTTTGAAGAAGCAGACTTGTATTAACTTTCAAAGCTTTGTCACTATTTTCTGGATTTCCCACAGGCACCTACTCTTTCTTCTCAAACTTCTATTGTTAATACCCAACCCAGTAATATATGTAAGAATAACAAGACCAACATAAGCTTAATTGCAGTTCCAAGACTTAAAGGTTATTCCAGAATGAAACAAGTAAATAGTTGCCTACAGAAACAACCCTGATGGAGTTTTCAGGTTGATTTTTGTTCATTTGTTTGTTTAAATGCCATCCTCATTTACACCAAAACTACTGTTACATAATTAAATTTCAAAAAATTTAAACAATAGACTACTAAGTGTTAGGAAATAAAGAAGTATTAGAAACGTCTGTGGAAGAAGACAAACTATTTTTTTTTAAAAAGAATCGCTCTTCTGCTTTAGTCCTTTATTTAAATGCAATATAGCTTTAAGCTAGCAATTCACAAATGTTGCAATGCGCTGTATGGAAACAACATGAACAATTACTGCAATTTCAAACAACACTAATTGAATATTTTAACTGTCAAAAACACAAACGACATGAATTTGCTTTGGCAGCACGCAAAGCTGCAACAAAAACAACATCCAAAGATCACAATAATATAACTGCACATTCTTATCAAACAATGAGGAAACCATTATTTCTGAGCTTTGCTCGGAGTCCAAGTACTCAAATCTCAGTTTTCCTATGATGGGTCCTTTGTAAGTCTCACTCTAAGTGATTAAGCTCAAAAAAATACTTCCAAATCATTGCGTTTGAATAGAAGAGGACTATCATAATGAAGATCAGGAAGTAAACTCGCATTTAAGGAATGCTGACAAACATGAAAATTACAAAGGGCTGAAAAACAAATTATAACCACTTTTCCCCCTAATTTCTGTTAGTGCACTGAAGTAGAAAGCTGTTTAGTGAGAGAATTCCAGGAAAGAAATGGATGCTTAGAACAGTGGAAGGAAAAAAAACAAACCCAACAAAAACCTCAAGATGGTTTTCTTTTTAACACCCTGTTATTCTGGCCATTTAATTATACTCCTTAGGAAGTCATTTATTTTGACTGTATATAGTTTATTCTGAAATCTTACATTAGTTCTGTAGCTCAAAGCCCAGAACTGGAGCTCTTTAGCACGACAGGATGTTTGAGAGCCAAGGCCCATCCAGGGTGGACATCCTGTTAGCTTTGTGTGGCAGCAGAAGAGACATTGCTGTGAGTTTGTTCTCAACATGAGACAACTCTTGTCCCCTCAGTCTCTGAGCAGAGCAGAAAAACACCCACCTACTGAAGGAAGGTGGCCACCACAACCCTGTGACAGGAGTTACCTCAGGCAAACCTACTCCTTCCTTTTACAGTTAGTATTTTCTCATCCATTCAAAAAAATAGCCCATAGTGATAAGATTTCTCCAGAAAGTCACAGGTCTTGTCTCAAAGAGAATGAAGAGCTGGTGTTGCAATATCTGACTTTTTTTAAAAAGGCAGGAATGACCTCTAACCACTGTTGGTACTTGCAAATATGGCAAAGTGCATGATAAGCAGATATGGAGAAAGGACATAATTAGAGAGTAAAAAGGAATAAAAAAGTTACCAAAAAGCTCTTTTTTAAAGTGCTTGTCAGTACAGACTCTGATGCTCTTGAGTTTCCTTTGAATCCAAGCACTCCTTTGAGCAGAACTACACAAGTGGATGACCTAACAGTGAAAATATTCTGTAGTGCAAAGACTAGAAACTCCTGAGGTGATCCCCAGCATTTCACCCTTCCCTCCTCCTCCAGGGAGAGACCACATGAAAGAAATGAGGGACAGCTGGGACCCAAGATATGTAGGTATCTCTGAACATTTGGCTCCCATGCAGGGACACAGCCTGCAGATTACAACATGTATGACTCACTGATGGCAAGGAGACTTCCCATATTCCAGCAGTATCTGATGGAAAGCTGTTTTTGGAAGGAGAGTGCCTTTGAACATAACAAGCAAAGTTCATCTCAACTTTTTATTAACTTTGGCACAGTCACAAGCTTTCTCATGAAGTGAAGTGGTTTTATTTATCAACCCAAACCAGATGAATGGTTTCCTTGATTATTCTTTCTGGCACCTGCAAGAAACACCACACTATCTCAGGCTAAGATGAATGCAGGTGAAGACCATTTGGAGCTCTCAAACATCCCCCAACCCAAAAAGTTCACTCACAAACCCAAACATCTTTTTAGACCCAGCACAGCTACTTAATGCCTTTCTGTCTCCCCCTCAAATTAAGACTTGATAATAAATGTGAAGAGCCAAAGACCTATTGGAACACTGAACACGAGGAGGATGAAAATCAGCTAAATGACACAGAGGTTGGAAGAAAATTGCTAATAATGAAAGGACATTTATTATCAAGAAACCTTGCTGCAAGGAAGAAAAACTAACAGCTGCACCCAGGAGAAAGGGAAATTTTAACCAATTAGCTATATCATATTAAAGCAAGTTTATTTTAATTTGATCTGATTAATAGCTCTGTTTTACTAGTTCCTGCAAACCTTAGTAGTTATTTAAATAAGGAGCAAGACAAAGCAGATATTAGTACTTCATTGTCAGTGACAGGCATACTTTCAATGTATTTTATATTGAAATAGTTAAATAGTTAGAGATAAACTGTATCACAGAGCTTAGAAAATGTATCTTAAAAAAAAAAATAAAAGGCAAGCAATCCCCAGACTATCTATTAAACACTTGTTGAGATTAACATGCAACAAAAGAGGAATGACCATCCTGGAGAGAGAAAAAAAAGGTAGTAATTTCCTTAGTGTTTTATTATTTAAAATATCTCCCAAACCCAACAATAAAACAAGAGAACACAAGATGTCCATTAACTTTAGAATTAATAGAACATTTTGATGTGGAGCTGTGAACACTTGGCTTTTACAGCACGAAGTCCACAAGCATCAATTCCACAGCACAATCTCTCTGCCACTTTCAGTTCAATACTGGATGTGTGCTCTGGAAACATAATGCAGGAGAAAATCATCTTGTGTCTCACAGCCTTTCCTTGCCTCAGTCCTGCGGATCTGAAAGCCCAGCAGTTGAATGTCAGTGAAAAGAAATTTTTCCAAATCTTTTCAAACATACCAGAACTGAACTCCACAGCTTCACAGTGACTAATCAGAAGTTTAAAGCTTGCTAGTATCATTTAAATGGCCAAATATTTAAATGAGTGTCAAAACATGATGCAGTTTAATCTTCAAATGCTTCATGAAATTATCGGTCTGAAATAATTTATAAATACAATGGGATGATAAATAAACATCCCTTTTACAGGCAACAGGCAAATGTGATGCCCTCTCATTTACTATTTACTCCAGAACTATATATGAAGTTAGATTTTTATTTGATTCAGAGGTAAGAATGCCACCAGTAATACTGTAGTCTCATAAGTAGAATCTAAGTTATCATTAGATACAGCACTTTCATTCAGAATTTCTAAGTCAAGATATAATAAATAACGTCCATTAATAAATACAGAGATTACAACATCTAGGAAAGTGTGTATGACAATTTCTTACCAGCAGTGCAATATCATTCAGCTAAACTTTAAAAATTATTAGGTGTACACAAAAATAGAAAATTACAAAATTAAGCCATAGCAGGATAATTGGAGCAGAAGACTTTTGCTTTTAAACTTAACTGCTTATTTTCAGGAACTAAAAAGGAAACACTTGTTTTTGAAAGTGTAATTTTACAATGTAAAATTATTTCTAATAGTCCAAATTTGCTTAACTATTTTTAAGCATTAACATCATAAATAGAATGAATTTAGTAAGCATGTCACATTCTTTTGAATAATTGCTAAAAAAGCTTGATCACCCAATCACAAAATAAGAAATCTTTCTTTACTGACTTTGCATCAACTAGAAGAATACAGTTTTTCCAAATTGTTCATATTCCCCATCAGGGGTATGTAACACATGCTATGTGGCAGAACTGAAACCATGTCAGTGCTGTACTACGGATAAAAATATTTCTTTTTGGCCAAACCATCAACATTGTTAAAGGTGGTATCTTAGATATTCTTGCAAGGTATAGTCTAATGCCTTTTGAGGAAAAAAGTGAGAATGTCTGTGAATATGTCTGTAAAGTATTACATTCTCCCAGACAACCCTGCACGCTGAGAGGAGAGGAAGGAATATTTCATGTCAAAACCCCCCAAAACATTAAAGTCCAAAACTGGGAAGCAGTTTCTTCTCTTCAGAAGATTCAGTTCTTCGTATTATTGAAAAAATGTTTTTGGCAAACATCCTTAAAACATTGACTTTAGTATTATTGCTTTTTTCAAGCCTATTACTGAATACAGTTATTATGTATGACCTGCACAGCAAAGAGGTTGTGAGATTATTTAAAGGGGAGAGAAGGCACTGAAAGGAAACGCGTATCGCCAAACTCATGATTTGCTCCTTAGAAACACTGGACACAAAGGAAATAAAACAATTTTCTTGTGGGAGTTTCTAAATCTATGGTTTAGTAAAGTAGTAGATGTTTTTCTTCTCCTTGTGTCACCTGAAGCCTAAAAAGGGAGCTTGTGGCAGTGTAGCACAAGTCTTTTCCAGCCCTCCTGTCCACGGGGCACGGTAACCCCAGACGTGCTCTGATGTAAACCTGGACTAAGGAATCCATGATGACAGAAACACTTTCATTTCCCAGGCACTGAGAAAACTCCCAATTACAGAAAGATAAATGTTTTCTGAACATTCAAGAGCTACCCCTGTTCTTGGGATGCTTAAATAGCTCACTAGTCAATAAAGTAAGCCCTAATTATCAGTTCTACACTGTACTCACTGTTATGTCTTACACGTGCACAGGTGCAATGATGCACACGTATGGATGTGCCTCCATCTCCAGATTTAACCTGGGTATTTCCTTTAGTGGGCTCAGAAATGTTGAAACACACTGACAGAAGGTTTAAAGAAAATAAAAAGCTGTAGTAATATTTATAGAATAACTACGCTATACAGTACAACGAACAATGAAAAGGAAGGAAATAATCTCTGCAATCAAATTAAATCTATATAGAAAATTGACTTAAGTTCTTTTCCTCCCCACTAGAAAGAGGCATTAATTACAAATCACTCATTAGAAAAAGACTGATGGTAATATAATGTAAAAGATAATACATTGGCTACTTAAGACATCAGTATACACTACAACTAGAAGCAATATGCCATTCTAGAAACCAAAATATACTAGAAAACATATTTACAAATGTGGAAATTATTTTAATGATTCGTGAATTTTTTTTCAAATAATTAAAAAAAGACTGCTTGAATAAAAATCTGCTTCAATTTTTTCCATAACTGAATCTAAATCCTAAATTTAAACTTGCCAATGTTCCACAATTTGTATCAAGACTTCTATAACAATAACTAACATACTCTTCCTTGCTATGTGATCCTTCCTCCATGCCAAAGATATACACATCTTTAGTATCATTCAAGTGGAAATTTAAATGTATTTTTCTACCATTCCCAGGTTTACATTGATTCAGGTAATTTTAATAAACAACCTGATTTGTCCCCTCCATTTTTTTAATATTTTGACAAAACATATCAGACAAATATACTGAAAGAATAGGTATTTCTTCTAGTTATAGAGAATGGTAGATGAAAAGGGGGTGAAATAACTAAATTTATTAGTACCCTTAAACATGGAAATATATATATGTGTGTGTGTGAATAGAACTTCCAAAAAGAAATCAAAAGGAAACTATCAGCTGCTTATAAAAAAAAAATTCCTGTTGAACAGCCATCCTAATAATTGGTTTTGCACAATTCCTTTTACAGTCATATCTGAGCAACTGCTATAAAGACATTCTTATGCTCATTTTGCCTGAAAGAAGTAATTTGAAAATACTATTAAAAATATAACATGCAAAACCAAAATAAGTTTGAAAAAGCTACTAAATTGGACTTTTACCATAAGGAGATATCACCAATAAAAAAAAAATTTCAACCACATTTTCATAATTTCTCTTTCTGTTCTGTGCCACTTATTTGATAGCTAAACCATTCCTTACTTGTACCCAACATTCACTGGAGTGTTTGTAGTGGGTTTCTGGACCAGGCTGATAAAATTTTAGACATATTCAAATTTTAGACATTTTTAATTAATTGGTTTTTTACTTAACCTGGTGTTCTGCTTTCCTCCACTGCTGCTCTGTGTGCTGAAACCTCGTGGGTCAGGAGGGTTTTCCTGTACTCACAGCTGTCCTGAGCAGACTTCCACTTGCTTAATCCTCTAAAAAAGTTAACTTTCCACACTGCTCACCATTCTCTCCAAAACCTCTGAACAACATACTCTGTCCTGAAAACAATTTTCATCAGTGAAACAAAGGAATCAGCCAACACTCAAAATCATCTTGAGATTAATCATTCCCAAACAATTTTTCTAGTACAAATATCAGAAAATATCTAGTGCAATATCAGAAAATAAGTTCTTCAGCTTCTTTCCTTTGATTCAACACTGCCCATTTTGCAATTTCTGCATTTTTGACATATATTTGCATTCCATACCCTATCAGCTAGAGCAGCTCTATAGGACTGGTTACAACTTGGTGTCTCCTTGAGTGTCACTGAATGAATAGTCACCAACTGTTTTATGGAATATTAGGAAAAACAGGTTTTTGATGACTATAAAACAGAGAAAAAAGGGAAGTGGGATGTTCTACCTTTTGCTGTTAATCTTTGCAGCCTTTTGAACTGTGGTCTGTGCATGGGGAGACCCAACGATCTCAGACAAACACTGCATTTTTCCTGTTTGGTTTGTTTTACTTTTAGGAATAAGTGCACTCATGGACAAATGCCTTGATATTTTCTTACTAGTCATCCTAAATAGCAAACCAGCGGGACTAATTTTCTGTTCTGCAAGATAACTTGTAAAACTCAAAAAATACAAGTTTTAAAAATATGACGATAATTTCATTTTGAAATGAGTTACATATTGGGCCAAGATCATATTTAAAATAGCAATTCATTAACACCACAATATGGCAAATGTTATGCACATGTCTAACTTCACCATCATAAACTACTTGTCCGAAAAGAAATGTGAGAATTCATCGTAGGAAAATGAAACATCTGCATGTCTGCCTGATGAGCACTGAAAACTTTAGACATCAGCAAAATCCAGAACAGGCTTGTTACTGAACAGAATGAGGAGCTGTATCTTATTTTCCCAAATACTTGTGACACATTGCAGGTACTCTTTGGCTAAGCTACTCCCAAAAAATTGCACTTTCCAATTGCATGGTGAAGCAGGTTACACAACATGTAAAAAGCAAACTGTTTAGCAATTATCATGAATTGCTGGGGCATTCTTACAGCAATTACAGGACTTGAATGGAGGAGATAAAGACAAGGCAGCAGAAAACCTGCATTTAACTTTGAAGTGACAAAAGCAGGTAAAATAAAGGCCTTCAGTTTTAGGTGGAGCTCTTTGCAGAGCAATTTAGCACAAACACCAACATAGCTTCTCTTTAAGTGCTCTTACTCACTGACCTCCTTTTAGTCTTTATTAAATTCAACTCTGATGATTTCCTTCAGCTCTGAAGAAATGACAAAGATCAATTTTTTTTTCTCTAATGTTATATAGCCATATAAGCCTTTGATAGGAAAAAGGCTTCCTCCAATATTGGTTAAGCATTACTTGGTCATCACATATATATTTAGTGCAAAACTCAGTCTAATAAGAAATATTGAATAATGTTACTAAGTTCATTAATAATACCATGTGTGATATCAAACCAATAAAAACTTTACCGATCACTGCATTGCAAATTACAGATAAAGGAGACTGATGAGAACCTGTGAGATGGAAGCAAAAAAACTGAAAACATTCAAGTGTATGCATTAAAAGTAAACCCTCTAAAACAGTAATTATTTATATGTATCTTGGAAGCATCTAATCAATGGTGATATGACAGCTACTATTAATCTTCCTGCAATAAACTCCAAATATTGGACTATCAGGTGCAGTTCTTTATAATGGAACTGACTGACATTATGAAGAGTTTTCTCCACACAGAGAAACTGCTTGGCAATTTTCACTATCAGACCCAGCAGCATTAAATACCTGAATACTGACATGGATATTGCAATCAAAACTAAAAATATGAAATGTTATTATCCACTGTGATTACAATAATATGCATTACAGATGCTAGTCTCCACAGAAATAAGACATACAATATAATTTATATGCACTAAAAAGTAGCAACTCTTTGAGTTCAATAATGGGCTTAAAAGTCACGTTTTAAAAGCTTAGAAGTTACTTTTCTGACAGAAAAGCTACTCTCCCAAACAAAGCATTAAGACTGCAGGTAATAGAAATTACACTTTTATCAATAACACAGCCAAAGCAACAGGGACCTCACAGGCACCTAGAAGCTCCACAAACATACAATTTGAAATATCATAGAACTTAAAAAGAATAGTTTGTTTTTTCAGCACTGCAGAAACACTACTTTCTTGGCAACTGGTACATTTCTCATCAGCATTAATGGCTAGATGGCTATTAAAGCAAAGCACAAGCCTGAATAATATCCTGTGTGACCCACAGAGTGTTCAGACTCCCACATTCCCACTGAACGAGCTAAGCCCAAAGGAACTAAAGCAGATGTAGTAAAATGATTCGTGATCTTAACAGCTCTTCAGAGATTAAATAGAAGACCCATCTGTATCAATATGAAGTTCCTGCTGAATACGACCCCCAGCCCCACCCTTTGCCCAGAAAATCCACACCAACACTTTTCTGAAATTCTATGTTACCATGGCCAGAAGAAATGAGGATTTATATTTAACTTATTCAGAATAATTGCTGCAAGAAGGCCAAGGTTTTGTATATAATAATTTTTTCTGTACCTAGAAAGGCAGCCAAACCACACTGAGTTGTTTTCAATTAAATTCTGGACAAAACACTGCAGTATAAACACACAAATATACAACCAATAAAGGTTTCCACGACCATACATCTATTTCTGGTTATTTTGTTGAACACATCACATCAAATCAATTTATTTATGGTTATAGGGCACAAGTCACTGGCAGGCAGTGAAACAGCAGCTCAATGTCACATCTAATTAGCAGCACCAAGACAACAGCACACCTAGAAACTAGATTTTCATTCTGTTACCGACAACTACCACTTATAAAAATTGCCACAACTATTAAACTGAAAATATCTTTACATCAACTCAAATACTGACAATTCACTTTGCAAAAAAATCAATACCAAGCTCTATCTCCTCCGCACTTGAAAAACAGTCCAGATTATTTTTTAATGCACATAAAGATCAGTTCCCAATAGACTGAAAGAATGCTTTAGAAACAGAATGTTAGCTGTAAATTGGAATGCACATACCAGCCAGCTTTGCAACTGAGCTTCTAAAAACTCTTCACGAAAATCCAAACATCTGAACTTTTCATAGAAGGGAGCTTTGTCTGCAGTGCTCTCTCCACATAACCAATGTGACCATAAGTGCCTAATAAAAAGTAGGATTTCCTTTCCCTATAGTCAGCTATCTGAATGACAAGAAAACAATTCGTGTAACTACATCTTCTCCAGAAACCAATATTAGACCTCTCTAACACTAAAGTATGTAAAAGAGCTAAAAAGAAACATTCTTCCAGAAACAGCTTATTAAGAGTAAACCCAAGAAAAGTTACAAGAGAAGCAGAACACTACCCAGAGTGGAAGTAAAAGTTCATTCCTTTTGACCTTTTTTTTTTTCAGTATCTTCTGGCACAGGGAAGTAATAGATACCATCTCCCTTTTGTAAGGTAAGTGAAAGAATGAATAGGAAATTATGTCAAGCTTAAAAACTTCTTTTACTTCAGCACTCACTATAACTTCATACACTCTGGTTTTATGCTCTATTATTTTTAAACTACCAACATATTCTATTGATAGTTGGTGAAATATATATGAAAAATACCCACAGGATTTCATAAAGCAACATCTTTCTACTTCCTTTTTTCCCCTTCTCTCTTCTGTCACCAGAAACCCAGCTTGCTTGGGACTGTGACCAATTACCTCTTCCACAGAATTCAGAACTGACTCATTAAATTGAAAATTGAACAAAGGATTAGCCAATATTGTAAAACGCTTGAGAAACAAATCTAACTTTAAGAAAGTCATACTGCAGAAGGTAGGAATAATTCAGCTTACTTAATAACTTCAATGACCCTTCTTATAAAAGAAAATTGCATCCAAGAAGTTGATGAAAACTTGTGAAGTAATTTGAATACTTGGTTCAGACCACAGCACTATACTTTTTTGATCATCACAGTAAGGGCATTGGTGAAACAGCCCAAAAAAGGCATTGTTCATAAATGGCACATTCAACATTAAGTATTCAAAAGTCTGAGGTTTCTCTTTTCAAGTGGTACTTGTAAAAATATTTCATTTAAAACCTACAGGCTTAAGACATTAGGACTCCATAGAAAAAAAACAATGTGCAATGTGATGAATGATGAAATACCTCACAGTAAAAAGAAGAGTAAATCCTACAAAATTCCCAATAGCAAAGCTTCAGGATACAAAATTACAGATTTAATCATCAGCTTGCTCCCAATGTTATACAGCCACTTTCCTCCCACTAGAGTTCAATATTTTTTATAACCTCTACAACATACTAAAAAAACCTACCAGAAAAATTATATTCAGTCAGGGTTTAAGGGGAAAAAAATAAAGGGGTAAAAAGACTGTAATATAGAGATGAGAAGGGAAAGGAGATTGGAGATGGAAAAAAAAAAAAAAAACAAACAGATCTGGACTGGGAATTAAGTTGCAGTTTGTAAATCCATGGCTGTACTATGATGGCAATACACTTCTAATTTTCCCATTCCCATGACCTCTGAGTAATAAAACCTAATTAATTCACATTAACTAGAAGAAACCAATGGATTTAACTTAAAATTGATAATTTTCAATTATTTGTGTACAGTGTTACATTTCAGTAGAGACATCCATGCATATATTACAACATATTAAGAAAGGAATTGCCTTTTTCGCATGAAAAAGGGAAAAAAAAAGACAACTTGGGAGACAAGAAAGCAAAACTATCAATGCTTTATATTTTTACTTAGGAGTAAAAAATTGATTTTCTTTTTACCAAAAGAAAATCATAATGAATAAACATGTGTATTCATCATGAACAGCTTGCCCTTCTTCATGAACTCTTGAAGTCCAAAAATCCAGCCTGGGGCTTACATACTTTCATACCATTTGATAAAGAACATTGCAAAGTAATTAAGCCTCAGGTAAATCTGTCCTGCTAAGTCAGACAAACATCAAAATTAACTGTAATTTAGATGCTTTCAGCAGAAACATCATTGATTTTTTTGCCATTTTCATACAAGGACATTTCTAAGTTGAAAAAGTATTTTGCATAGAAAGCAGTCAAAGGTTAAAAATGGTATGCAAGGATCATAATATGAATATAATGATAACATCAACTAGCGAGCTGTTAATAATTATTAAAATGATTGAATTAATAATTATTGAAAGAGCTATGGTTTTATTACACAGAAAGTGAAGTGCTTGCTACCATTGAGAATATCTGGTTTTTCTGCAGGCCCTCCTCCATAGCAGCTGCCAGAGCTGTGGTCACAGGGGCAGACCCAGCCCTGATGGGGACAAGTGGCAATAGTGGCAACATCACCCACGCCCAAAGGTGAGTGTACAGGGACAGGGTGGTCCCACAGCAGCACCCTGGATGCCCATGGCAGCAGGACCCTCCTGCCCTGCTGGGGAGGTGTCCCTGAGCAGGGGGACCTGAGAGCCAACTCACCCCACAGAAAGCCTGAGCTTTTCACCGGGGCTTGCTGCAGCTCTCTGCAAAGCACTCACCAGGTTTCATAACACAACATCTTTTTGTTTCTCTTTCCCTCTTCTCTCCTCCACCACCACAAACCCAGCTTGTGTGGGACTGTGGCCAATCACCTTCCCCAAAGAATTCACAACTCAATCATTTAATTGAAAATTGAACAAAGAATTTGTCAACACCATACAATGCATGAGAAATAAATACAACTTAAACTCATACAAGTAGCAAAGCTCTGAGGACACAGAGCCAACAACACAAACGAGGACTACAGCCAAGCTAGGCCACCTTCTTGGTTTAAGTCTCTGCCTGGGTAAACAACTTTTTTCCAACAGAAGTTCAAACTCTATTTTACAAATAACTGTGATTTCTTAAAAAACCCCAAAACATTCTACAGGTATACAGACACTCAGAAATATCAAAAAAGGAGACATAGCTAAATTAATACAAAGATGAGACTTTTTCAGTGACCAATAAGACACTCTGAAATGGATATCAAAGCTATGCCTGCAGATTTCAGTGACACTTACTCAGCTGACATATCAACCTTAGGGCAGTGTGGTTAAAATATGATTTTTTGAAATTCTTAAATAACAAAAAATTGCACTACCAACAATAACCAATTTAAAAACAATCTATACACTAGATAAGACCCCTAGCCAACATTCACATTACAGAGTATCCAAGACAAATGGGAGCAATACTCAAAAAATGGAACTAAAGATATGCTGGGGAAGAGGTGAAGTGATAGAAACTCAAAAAAAAGCTTGTCTGCATCTACAGTGCACATTTTGCATATCAGCCACACTCTCCCTCTTACAGAAGGCATTGCTTTAAAGTATTTCTGACCATAACTGATAGTTACTTTCTGCCAGTTCATTCAGCACACTCAACTGCTATTCCTTCCTTAATAAATGCTATGTAGCAATGCATGATGCCTATAGATTCATAAAAAGATGACTGGACAGTTCAAGTTCATGACTTACTTGCAAAATTTTAACTTTTCAGTAACGACAAATTACCCTCTGCTCTCCTATTCTGGGTTTATGCTGCTGCCTCAAGAGAAATTCCACTTTAAAAAAATTTCAATCTGTTCTATTGATAGTAGAAATTTATACTCCTGCAGTTTGCATTTGTCAATACAGAATACTTGAAACTTACCTAGTAATCTGTAGAACTGCTAGACACCAATCATCAGGAAAGCACATTGCAAGAAAAAAAGAATCTAGCTTTCATAAGGAAGAAGAATCCCTCTCAGAAACTGGTTGGTGAAGTTACTTCCCAGTGAAATACAAAAATAAAAAATAAGAAAGAGCGCCAAGGTTCAATGTCAAAGACTTATTTCTGATATGGACAGAAGAGAAGAAAGAGAAAGGAATTTGCTTATACCTCTCCCACTCTATCACTGCTTTGCTGAAAAGGAGTCCCAGGACAAAACCTGTCAAGACCCACACAGAATCTTTCCCTACACTGTTCTTCCTGCAGCCACAGCAACATTCCTCGAGTCTTTTCTATTGCAGATTTGAAATACCTACCTCAGCATTTGAAGCATTATACACCAGGCTGAGGATTTGGCAAAATCAAAAAAGAACCCTTTGCTCTACTAAATTATTTCTGAATGTACAGAGAAGTGTGTATTGTGTCCAGGACACATTTCCAGTATCTTTATAAGTTACTACTTCCATCTGTTAAAACAAATTCAGAAACAAAACTAATCTCTGCAGAAGTAAATTTTTTCTTCTTAGTGAGAATCAGGTTCTTAATTTTCTGGTAAATCTATTTTATTTTCATTACAATTACTAGATATGAGGGAATATTGCTTTAATGACCAGTCATGAAATCTGTTCCTCCTAGAAGCTATTTTTAAAGCTCGGGAATTAATTACAACTCTTGGTTACCTCAATCATATGCAACAAAGACTTTTGGTTCCACATCCACTTCTACACATCAGTTGGCAAGAATTTGAATGCCTCTGCTCACAACAGCAGCCAAGAGTTTGCTCTGAGTTATTAAAAACATTTTTAGAATACTCCCTATTTCAGATTCTCTTCCAATAGTGAAAGCTTCAACAACTCCAGTGGAAATAAAAATGTTTATCAAGATTGGCAAAAAAATTGTTCAAAAAAATGAATTCTTTTCTCAAATACTGTTTTGCAAGGAGTAAAAATCCATCATAGATGTTCCCATGTTTTGGCAAAACACCCACTGTAAACTAAATGAAGACATTTAATATTACTTTCTCTCTCCAGCAGGTCTGTACCTCAGATGTAATCTTGATGCAATTTAATTAAGAGTTTTTAGGCTGAAACTGCCTCCAGCCTGGACTGTCTGCTATGCAAAGAAAGTTTATTTCATCTGAAGCCATCCCTACACATATATTCTTAGGCTAGTCTGAAGACTAAATTAGTATTTTTGTGAATTATTTTTATTTAACTAGTTGAAATGAGATAGCTCTGCTGCCCTGCCCTCCCTGTGTAACAGCATAGTCTGTCATGTACTATTTACCAAAAGTGAAAATACAATTTGAAGAAAAAAGACTTTTTTATCAATGAGCCCTGCCTGGCTGTGCTCAGGAAGAGGGTCTGAGCCAGCTTGGCTCTGGCCTTGCTGGAGCTGGGACCAGATTACTTCCAGAGATCCTTTCCATTCTAAATTACTGACTCCACTCAAACAGATACCTTAGCCAGATACCATTTTAATCTTCTTTTGGACTATATACAATTATAAAGAAATGGTAGGAATCAAGCCAATTTTTCTGCTGAATGTTTCTGACCATACAACCACATATTTTCTGGGAGTTTCAAACCTGTAAATAACATACATTAATCAAGCACTTTAAAGATTCCACATTAGCTAAATATTCACAGCTACTCTACTCCCATGAGCTGGCTTTGCTGGTAGTGTTATTCTTGTCCTACTTCCACTGCTCTCTGTGCAGCAGAACTGGTGCAGGTATTTATCCCTGCACACGGTCTCCTGCACCAAGCTGGCAGTCACTGTTTGCACTTCCTCTCTGCTGTGCACAGGCACAGCCTCAGCTCAGGCCAGCCGTGTGCTCTTGAGGCAGAGCTCCCCATGGTCCCCACCTCCTGGCCTTGGATTTGCATTAGGAAGTGCTCCTGCTCCTGGAACACACCGCCTGCATTCCCTGCAGAGGAAGCTGTGGCAGCAGTGCTGCTGCTAATGCTGATGCTGATGAGTGTTCCAGGAGAAGAGTCCAGCAAGGCCTCCAGGACTGCCCTCAGCCCCAAGGCTGTACCAGCTCTAACAGGGCAGCCTAAGCACCCCACTGTCCACTTTTCTTGCAAAATGCACATCTGGTTTCCCAACTTTCTTTCATTGATTTATATGTACATGTCCATAGAGAGAACTTGATCTACAGTCTATACACAAGTCTTGAATCCAGAAATAGACTAATTGTCATACTGGTGTGTTTCATAGTCCCCAAGAACAGACTGTACAGCTCAAACAGAATTGGACTCCACATTTCACAGAAATACCATGTGAATGAACAGCAGTTTGTGACTTAAGCAAGTTACTTGTTGTATACTTAACTAGTCCAATGAAATCCTACTGTAAATGTGCATCTGATTTAAACCAGTGGAAATCACTGCTTTGAAAGGGGGAGATTTACAGTGGAGATGAGCCATATGTTTGTTTGCATTAGAAGTTCTCGACACTGTAATCCTATGCTCCCTTCACACGTAGCTCACATTGTTATGTAAAGTGATTGTTTTTTGTTTACAAGCTGCTGTACAGACTATTTCTGATATATTCCCACAGATGTGTGATTTAACTGCTGTGGAACCTAGAAACAGATTTCTGCAATTGCTCTCTAAATATCAACTTTGTTATTTCTTGACTCTGCTGATGAACTTCAGGTGAGTCAATTCCAGTTTCTCAAGGGTCACTTATTGTATTTACAAGTATCTACTTTTTTTTTAATGCACGGTCAACTTGTTATCCATCAGACTTCCATATATATTCAACTGAAGTAGAGCAACTGATATTTTTCATTATACATATATATATAAGTGCATGTACTTATATGCACAACTTATACTTCAAAAGTGCATATGCATATTTACAGTAGATATGCTTTCAGATGGCTTTTATAATTAGAAAAAAACAACACACAAAACACACAAAAAATATTTCTGCATATCTGCCTCAGGTTTCTAAGGAATTAGGCTTCCTTTCTTTTCTTCAGCCAAGGAAAATCTAAAGCTTCAATTAATATCAAATGGATGTGAGGGTGCACAGACATGATATTTGTTCCAAACGAAGCATCTAAAAATGGAAAGAGATGACAGAAGTATAGATCTGAATATACTGACTTTTGATTAAAGTATCTGTGAATACACTCATAGTTCCTAAATTCTATTTATCTCACCCAAACTCTGACAGAGACAGGCTTTTACCATATTGCATTAAGGGAAATGCTCAATTTTCTAATGATTATTTCCTCCTGATCACTTCTGATCTGCAGGTGGCCTTTGCAGAGCATCACTCTGCTCCTTCTAACCTTAATATACCAGGTGACCTTTTAGTCATTTCATTTGTATGACAGGAATTGGCAATTCCAGGTTTGATCCCCAAGGCTTTTCCAGGACAACTGCTGCACTGCCCACTCACATTATTCTCTTATTGCTCTCTGCCATCATTACAGAGCTCTGGGAGAACATGCACTGCACTCCTCTGGGAAAATTTTTGCTTATAAATTTTTTTTAAATTATGGAAACCATTTTTAAGATGCTTGGTCACCAATAAGAATCACTTATCTTGCACTGATAATTATCTTAATATTCACTTTTGCCTACAAAGTGAGATTCCACTCCTGCTATTCTACAGACAGAACAACCACAGTAACTGCTAATGCAGTAACCATTGAAAATTGTAACAATATAAATATACCACTGTTCTCCTTCACTCTGTGTGGCCTTCAAGTGTTGAGCTCCACCAAACCTAGAAGAGACTTGTAACACTGAGATAAGCACCTAATTTCTGGTTTAGCTTGTGACTGAAGAGGGAGAAAGAAAGAAAAAAGATAAACAGTTGATTTGAGATAACGTTCAGTTAAATAATTACATTCTAGGAAGGCAAGATGTGACACATGTAACAACACTGCATTACCTTGAGTTCAAGAATCTGAACTACTTAGAGCGTTTGACTTCAAAAAAATAATTACAATACATTAGACTGTACTCAGAATAAGGGATTCCTCCCACAAAATTAAAGGCTTTCTTTGCAGTCACTCAGTACATTTTATGCCTCTATTTTGACACTTGAGCCATAAAATTTAAAATGACTAGACATCAACTATTTGTGGTGTATGGAAATTCATTTCTACCCCATTGAAGGGCATGAGATACCCACATTAAAGAATGGTAGGTTTATTAGTTAAATAATGAATATAAATAATTACAGTTAATAATTAAGGATATTTTTTTAAATCTCAATTCTAAATTTCTTCCTGGTATGCAACCTGATGATACTTTTGTTTAAGCTAACGTAATTGTTAATTCAGCCAGTGTAAACAAAACAGTAACAACCAGAACCAAGCAGCTGAGATTTCTTGTATGGTCTTCCCAGTAGTTATTAATGCACTCCAAGTCTATAAACAGGTGAGATATTTATACTTGGAAGCAAGGACAATATCAGATTCCTGAAGGGCAGAAGTTAAACATCAGCTGTTCTGTGACAACTACAAGCACTTGCCTATCCTTTGACAATCTGCAGAAACTCCAATGTAATTTTCTCTTCCTTAACTGCAAGATGAACTTCCAGAAGATGAACTGCTTGTGGCAGTAACACTCAGACAGGCTCTTACTGAGCAACCTGCAGTCAGAAAAGAACAGCTCTGCAACTCTGTCATGTCAAACCTGCACACATCTCACACAGATGTTGGGTGGGAGATAACTGGTTTTAGGAGAGTTTGTGAGCACCAAGTGCCAATACCTTGCTATTTCTTAACAACAGTTTTACTCACAGCCATGGGCCCCTTTTCTACAAGTTTTTACCCACTCCCAGGCTTTCTCACTGGAAAATGTTTCTGTTCAGTAATTACACATCAAGCACAGACTCCCCTTCTTCATTATTTTGGGAGACATAACTGTTCACCAATAGAAGGAAAATAGCTGTCAACCTGCCCAACATGATGAGGTCTTGATTTGGTAGGGAAACATTGCAACATCACTAAAATCCATACACATGAGTAAATTAGCTCCAATCCAGTTACTACCTCCTTAGTAAGAACAGATCCCAGCCTCTTAATCTGAAAAAAAACCCCAACATTAGGAAAAGGCTAACTATTAAAAAGTTATCAGAAAAAATATATTTTAAAAGTAAACTAGGGGGCTGAAGAGGAAAACAAACTACAAACCAGTGAGACTAGAACCAGCTTATTTTTTCCAAAGGTGGCTGTAGATATCTTTGTTTAAGTAAGTCCCTCCCCTTCCACTTCAGTCATGTGAGGCAGCCTCCAAGCTGCCAGCTCATCTGGCCATGCAACTTTGCAATAGGATGTAACAAAATAATTGAAAAAGCCATTCCAGAAATACTGAATTACCCAGGAACCACTTTGTGTACTCTGGCCAATAAAACATTGTTATCTCTCTTATAAGAAGCCATACTGTTTATGCAAACAAAGTTAGCTTTCATGCATCAGCCATCTATTTATTTAGCAAGATCAGCTATCACTGTAAATCAATTTCTTTGCAAATGAGAAAGACAGCTGCTGTAAAACCTACTTAAAACTCTTAACTGCATTCAGTATTTGGACCTGTTACAGAAAAGGCAACAAGAATAAGGAGGGGAAAAAAAAAAAAGTCACCAGTACTACATCTGGTGACACTCTGAAACAGTCTTCACTTTTACAAGCATTTCTAAGGACAAGGTATAATTTACTGTAAATAGCTACATATCTTTAAATATGAACCTGTACATTAAAAAAGTATGACAAAAAAAGCTTACAACTGACAGTCAAACTGGGTACTATCAGGATGATACATAAAATAGTCAACTGAAAGGTAGCTCAGAGAATCTCTACTACAGGTTGGCTATTCCATGAGTAAAAACACAGCAAAAATTATTTTCTTTTCAGATCAGGTCTGTAAAAAAGTACTTAAAGAAAAGAACTAACCCTTACTAAGCCTGAAGTTTCATGTAGCTTTTGTCCTGAAATGGTCATACAGAAAAGTCTTACTAAGGACAATTCACCCAACATAACCAACTAAAAGGCTGGAGCCTCTTTCATGACTGATGAATCAGGAGGTCACTGCCACATTTTCAGAGGTCAACACCTTGCAAAACATCAGCTTGTAAAACCTCAGCTGGATACTTTCAACTGGAATTAGGTGGCTTCAAATCAAACTTATTTCACTATACGAGACAAGTAGATGGTTCCAGAACTCCTAAATCCAAGGAGCATGAACCAGCCTTACTGGCAACTCTCAGAGAAAGAGCTGGGGATGGGGAAGTGCAAGAACACAGAGAGCACTAAGCACTGTCCACCAAAGCTTCTTCTCACTCAAGTGATTTTATCCATTAATCTTTCCATCTACTATTTTCAATTTGAGATCAGCAAGTCAGATTTGTTGCAAGCAGTCAACGTCTGCAGCACTCCAGGGAAAATCACAATGTCAAATTTGGACATAGGGAGAAAAAGGTGCAGAGAAGGGAAGCCCCAGCCTTGGATGCACATGCTGCATTTAGGACTGTCTGCTGCCAAATGCCAGAGTGGAGCAATCTCTGCTTTCTGCCTACCCCAGCAAGGGTGCTCATGGCCAGGATACAGCACAGGCCAGCTTCTGATGAGCAGGTAAGAAGTTCCAGGTCAGGCTGTGACTGAAATAATGACACTGGGCTCTAAAGAACTATCTGAATATACACTGAAATAAACCCCTCTGTCAGTGGGGTTTTGATGGGGTTTTTTTTAATGTTCATATTCAACAGTTTTTAAGTAATAAAGAACTGCTGTGCATTTTCACGGAAGGTTGTTCATTAAATCACAGTAAAATTTTCTGAAGCCCCAAGTCAAAAAGCTTAAATGTTTAGGATGAGACTGAAAAAAACCTGATGGCCTTCAAGTTTATTTGAAAGACAGATTACAGAATATTATGTAAGGCTCAAATCTCAGAACTATTCCCCATTGTATTTACAAATATTACCAAGTTTTACAAGATCATGAATTTTCATAAAAAGTGACATTTTCAAAAAGCTTTTCTTGCTTTAATCCTCCTTCTTTCTTTTGATAGGATTAAATGCTGAAATGGCAGGCTGTTAAATAAGCACAGTGAAATGCCAACTGTGAGGCATTTAACTCCATGTATTCACAAATTAACATTTCACAGTTGCTTTAAATTTTGACATTATAGTTTAATACCTTCAGGCAACTCATTTCAGAAGGTGCTGGATTTGATTTACATTATTTTTCATTTTAGATTCATATGTTATGGTATTGGAATACCTTGAAGTTTCCCTTAATCCCTGATAAAGTAAATTTACTTTTATGAAAAGCTGAGAAATACTGCTCTTTTTTTCTATATTGCAAGGTTGAAAGATGGTGTTATAGGTCCTTCCCCTTGAGTTACTCCAGTGTTGATCACAATGTTCAGAATGAACTGGAGAAAACATCAAGCAGTGTTCATAAAAAAGCACTGGGATGCTAATCTTAATTCTTTAATTCCTTCTATTATTAGATTACTTCAGGAGATATTTGTGTGCTTCTGAGACAACTGCTGCAAGAGTGAATCCTACAGGCCACCACACGTGGCATTTTAGATGGAAATTTTTACTTTGCAGAATATGAAATCCAGTTTCAGTATTGCTAAAGTTAATATTTATAGAAGGGATTTTAAAACATCATAATGAAAAACCCTACCAACAATAAAAATCCCCAACACTTACTGCCTGTAAGAAATAAGAAATTGTGGAGAAATACGAACCCATGGCTATTCTCGCAGTACCACCTCAGACAACATAGCTGATACCAGAGTGTAAAGGTGTTCCCTCCAATTTTTCTTGGGTTATGTAACTTATTTCATGATCAATAATGGTTCTCTTGTGCTCCTGAATTTATATAAAAAAAGTCTTTAAGAGAAAATTTGGAACAGATATATTTTTGGTATGCAGTGGAGAACCTCTCCACATTACTTTGGACTGTTACAACCAATAAAAAGCACAAACCATGTACAGTATACATAAGTATAAGATTATCAGAAGATACCAATCTCTTTGCAATATTTTCTACAATTTCTAGAAAACTTCTTAATCTTTATCAGAAAAAAATCAGTATGTAGATAAAAGAAACATGACTACAAAGATTTGCAGTGCAGTTCATCAGAATCAAGATTCTCACTTCAATACAACTGCACTTTAGAGTCATTCTTCTCTACAGAGGTGGATCCAGAGAAAAGCACCAGCATCTACAGAGCAGTCAATGTACAGGGTACTTACAAAGCTACCTCAGGTCTCTGCCACTCATACTTCAAGTTCATTTCCATGTCCATCCTTCTGCCAGTTGTACAGAAAGCAGACTGTACTTTCCTTTTATAAATAAATTTTTGATTTTTGCTGAAAAATCATGTTGTTCTTTCATAACACTGCACAGGAAGAGCTGGTAGTGGTAAAGAGCCTCACCAAGGGTAGAGGGGGCCCAAGGTTTACTCTGAACAGATGTGTTCCAAGGGAAAATAGAACAATTCTTTTTGTTTGTAGAAATTAACCTGGTACTGCTGACTTCCAGTCAGCCCACCCACATTTATGACACAGCCTCCACTTCATATCTACAAGCATGTATCTCATTATTTAGAGATATCTCATTATTTAACCATACACAGAACACCTGTCTGCCAATCCAATGCTGCTAATGCTAATTACTCCATCCTAGCCATACATCACTTTTACATAGCAATGCACTGATTAATCTTAATTCCAGCAGCACGTACTACTAATTAAGGTATTTAAGGATGTGTGAATGTTTCACATGGGAATGTGCCAAATCACTGTCTTAAGTCTTACTCGTGTTTCAGATTTGACAAACATAAGCCTGAGACACCTTTGTATTGTAACAGACACTTCAATAATGCTCCAGATATATTCAATAACACAGCATCTTTTTTCAAAATCAATTGTGACATCTACTAACGTTCCATAAATTCTGGGATCAGATTAAAGTCTTGCCAAAATTCATTACAAAGTATTAAACCTGTCTAATCTTTTATCACTACTACTAACACAATAAAAAGAATGAAAATGTCAGGAAGTATAGAAAGTTATGAGAATTTTCCTCGGGAACATTGTAGAACATAGTCTGAATCAGAGGATGTATTGTCATGCCTTTGTGAGGCTTGTATAAATTAGAGGCTTGTATAAATTATAAATTCTGTTAAACCAGAATGTACCTTTAGCTTTTCACTTTAACTTTTCTGCTATTTCTTTTTTGTAGTTTCTAAAATTGTTAATCAGTCTAACTTCATCTCGAGTAAGTATTGCACATGTGAGCATTACAAGAAGGATTTAATATTAAAAAGCTATTAAGTATTGCCATCAGCTGCCTCATGGTTAATATTGCATTAGGGCTAATAATCATAACTAAGGATAGAAATAAACTTTTTTTTTTTGAAAAATAACACAATTTTTTCATTATAACTGACTATTTAACTACTCACATAGTTAGTATTTCTGAAAAGAACTAAGTTCCAGTGCTAAATGTATAAGCAACTCTTCCTGTTTTGTTGAGGACCTTTGAAAATACTCTAACCACACAATGAGATGTCCTAACATTTTGTAACTTAGCTTGCAAATTTAACTGGATTTCCTAAGGAAAAGACATTTCCATGATTTTGCTACATCTGTTGAATAAAAAGCAGTTCTGCAAGTTGCTAATTTTCAGTTTCCATATTGTCCCATACTGAGATTTCAAAAGCAGGACCTTTAAACCAGGCCACCATTCCAGGGGCCTCAAGTTCAACGAGGTTGGGCACAGTGAATTCTCCAGTGCCAGCTGAGCTCGAGATGCAGCAACTCAAACTAAGGAGTCTCTGCTCTGGCAGTGCTTGAACCCACTGAATGAAGGACTGCACCACAGATGCACAAAAACCCCTCTGTACATTGAGGGCCAGATTTCCAAAAACTTAGGACATTTTAAAAAACTGCCATTTCATTTAAATACCTGCCATTTCACTTTAGATATGACACTGAAGAGGAGTTTTTGAGAGCCTCCCCGTGAGTACTTTTCCATAGTTTTAAAAGAAGCCATTCACTGTCACTCCTTTACTCCTACTGCCATCTGCTGTCACAAACACATCAGTGCCACAGCGTCTGCAGAGCGTTTTTCCTTTCCTCTGTGTAAAAGAATGTGTTGTAACGTTGCTGCTCAACCTCTAAAAATAATCACATGCTAATTTGTCTAGAGGAGTGTACTGGTAAATCAATGCATTGCCACCTTCACTGCCAGAGCATCCACCCTGCAGATTCTGTGCATGTTTTCATACACAGCTATTGCTCAAAAAGGGGCTATTTGTCCCTTTTTGGCAAAACATAACATAGATAAGCTGAAAACAAGTATAACAGCATTTGTTACAAGGATTTTAGACCCAATGCAAAGTGGAATTTAATGATGGAAAACTGAATGAGATGTTGAAATTCTGGATTCTTGCTGCTCCAGTGGAAAACGATGCCGGTCTCCAAACACAACTCCAGTCAGATGTAACAAAGGCAAAGGCTTAAATTAGTGGCACTCAGCAGAGAGAAAATTCAGGGCAGGGATTTTTGTTCCACTGATTTCTTTACATGAAACCAACTGTTAACATGAAGTCTTTTTAAAGCTTTGGGGGGTTTTCTTCAATAAGCACACTACTTAATGCTCAGCACAAGCCCAATTCAATTTGATTACTAACACAATATCCCTCTAATGTAAAACTGAAAGGCTGTTTCATACATCACACCTCTTCTTTGAATAAAAAAAGGTCATTCTCACTCTCACACACAAAAAAAAGGCAGGCAATCTGCAGGCTGTATGCTGTTAAACTCCTGTTATCAAGTGCAACAATTAGTAAAACATTACCTTGCAATACTGGCCAGGCAAAGACAGGTGAATCTTACTCACTGCTTTCTAAATACTGCCCCACCCAAACATAACAAGACTATAAAATGTATGTTTTCCACTGCTTGTTTTAATGCAGCTGGACAGCTGGCAGTATATTCAAACTAGGTACAGTTTCAGTTGTGAGAACTGAACATGATGTTATCCATACACGGTAATTGGCCAGTGGACTAAAAAGTGAATGACTGGTCTGCTATGTTTTGGGTCTGTTTTTTTCTGTTATGTCACCCATGTCATTGCCTAAAGACACACTTTCTAGACAATGTATCAAGTGCATAAGACAAAGTGCAATATGCAAAGATGACACCCTTTTTTTTTTACCGTTTTAATAGAACTTCTTGATTTTTCTTCCCAAACATTACTGCTCAGCTCCATTGTGCAATGAACATTTGTTTCTCTTTCATAGGATCCAAACACCAGTAACCTGAAATAGAAAAGCCTGTGGTAAGAACTGTAGTACCATTACATATACCCTAGATATCACATTAAATTCCCTATTCTTCATTTATTCACTATTATTACCAACGTGTATACCCACAAGTCCAGAGAGAACAGATTGCAAAGGCACAGCCTTACACCAAAGGAAAGACACTGGCACCCTCTAGTGGAAGAACTCTAAAAATATAAAATATAACAGAATTTTTAGCTAAGGGGTTTTTTTGAGTTGACTTTTTTCCTTTTTTTTTTTTTTTTTTTTTTGTTTGTTTGTTTTTTGTGGGGGGTGGGGCTTGGTTGCTTTGTTTTTATATAGTGTTCAACTGGCATTTTCCCATAAAGGGCTTTTGTTTTATTTTAAGAAGAGCAACAATAGCCACCAGAGTCTTCCACTTTAGTCCTAAACTTTACAATGGGAAGCTCTTGTTAGTTTAAGAGAATGCTACTGTAGATTAGAGTCAGTTTACTACTGCTTATATTCATATTTCACTAAACTGTGATCCTCTTATCTATGATTTTTGTAACATTTATAACAGAGTAGTTCTTCATGCATGATACCTTATTCCAGAAGGCTACAAAGCTTTTCAGACAGATATTAGTACTAGAAGAGAAAAAAAAGCCCACACTATAAACTTTAGGCTATAGAACAGTAATCAAGTTGTTCACAGCTTATCTCACAGTAGCTGGAAGCGGATAAATATTTTGGAATAAAAACTTCAAACAAGCCTTACTCATTCAAAAGAGCAGTCAGATTTTAATTCCCCACTAAACTTTCTATACACATTTTACAAGAACAGTTTCTAATCTTTCATCCCAAGTAACTTTTTTGTGATTGTGATGTGTTATACAACTCTTTAGATTATGCAGACACAAGCTGTCAGAAAAACATGTCCATATTCTCTGTTTATCTTGACATTATTCAATAATATTTCTAGGTTAAATATTTATAATCAAAAAGTCTCATCTTTCAGATGTGGAGATTTGTAGTAAACATCCTTTGAAAATTAAGTAAAGCTATTGAAGACAACTTTCACCAATGATCAGAGCTGGTAAAATTAAGACAACCCCAGGGTAAACACCACTCTGACTGTGACAGCTCTCAAGCTTGCTTCTGCTCATGTAGATACACTCTTAAGGAATTCTTCAGGGGCACTTATGGCCCCTCTAAAATATCAGCACAGGAGCTATTTTGCTGTACTGAATAGAAAAAACAAGCACATGAGATAGCTCAAAACGGGAATAGAACAATTTTTAGCCAGAACTGCAACATAAGCCACAAGCAAAACCAAGAGCCATACTGAGATTTCATCTTACAGCAGGTTAACAGCACTTTCTAATCTGGTGAACAAACACATCACAAGGCAGCCAAACTACACATTTAAATTTTAATGAGCTCTTCATGCTGGAAGTTTGGACCTCAATTTCCAATTTCAGAAAGACAAAGGCAAAATTCTAACTTCTGCTACACTAAGAAAATTTTTGCTTGCACAACATCTCCATTAATATGCAAAGAAAGGTGCTGCATCCTGTAAGACAGCTGCACATAAAGATTGACATTATTATGTATGACTAATATTAAAGAGATATCTATATCCTACAGATTGAAAAGTGCCCATTTTATGGCACAGTTTTGGAAGTGTATTCTTGCCTAATAAAATCAGAGTTTATTACCTTTGTTACTTTTTTCACAGTGTTTCCTGATTAAAAAGAAACAAAGACAAAATTTAACAGAATGTTGCTTTGTTTTTCCCTTTTTCTTAAAAGTTTTAAGATAATGACAGATAACAGCATTTTTGCAACAATTCAGTTCTTTGAGGGCATTGCACTTTTTGAGAACTTGAGTTTTTTGCACAGGTCAGATAAAGACTTGCCAGATATATTCCTTATTATTTCTTTACACCAAAGTTCCCATCCTTTCATTAATTATGAGCAAATTTAATTTTTCTTTCAACAGCATGACAGCAGAAAATTGCTATGGTCAAGCCTGCAATTAGAAAAGAAGTGTGAAAAGTGCAAGTATTTGGTCATGTGAAGAGTATAATTTAATTTAAAAAGCCATTTATAATACAGAAAAAGTTTGCTAAACATTTTACCACTATAGTTTCATTACTAATCTCCAGACTTAAATGGGAGAAGCAGCAGAACTCTGTTACTTGACTAGATGGAAGAATTCTACTTCCAAATTCTGTAGAGAAGTAAGAGATCATCTACTGTACTGATAAAATATAAAACTTTCTGGGGCACTGAGCAAAATTGAAAACCACACAGAAATTAAAGTGATCCTTCATTCTGGAATGAGAATGAGAGGATGAAAAATGTTTAGGTTCCTATGGCAGATACAAGTGCAAAAGCCCTGGATGTCAGCACACAGTGCTGTACTGGGAATTGGCCCAGCCAGCCTCCACACCACTCACAGAGGGCTGATGAAAAAGGGAAATCTGCTCACTGTTACTTTTGTGTATATAGTGTATGTTTCTTCTCTCACTATCAAAATTGTCCGTTTCTCTTTCTAACTCATCAATATCTTCAGATGCAAATTTACTCCCTGAGGGACTCTATGGATAGCAGTTGTAGCTGTTAGTTCAAAAAAAGAATGGACAACTGGAAGATCTGTGGAATTACTGTGGGTCCAACAGAGTCAGACATCTTGGCTGAGAAGTGTCTGTTGAGACAATTTCCAAGTGTGTGCTGAAAAATTCCAAGCTGCATAAAACACTTGGATTATGTCAGACCTGACAAATCAGCAACTGCATCCTCTCCCAGCCATCTGATAAGCATCTGTGACAGCTGAAAACACTGAGAGTTCAGAATGATGTCAGACTGAGCAATCTGAGTCTCAGTGCAAAGAAACTCAAGAGTTGATGCTGCGCAGTGTTTCAGATTCAGGAAAGACAACATTTAAAGATTACTTCCCAAACCAAGAACAACTGTACACAGTGCAAGGTGGTCATTCTGGCCCTCATGATAAAAACAACATCACTGGGCTGAAACTGGAGAATTGCTTTGACAGAGATCAGGGTTCTCTTACTCAGTACAGTCAAAGGGGAAATGCTCCTGGTGTCCAAGGAATGCAGACAGTTATTTAGTATCCTTGGATCACCCACAGAAAACACCACAAAGACAGGGAGACAGGTAAGCAGGAATTTTATCACCAAAAAAAAAAAAAAATAACCACTGCTGCCACCACAGAACCCTTAGAAGCAGAAGAACATCTTCAGGAAATCTTGACCATTGATAAACTACATTAGTACAGCAAATACAGCTCAAGTGTTGTACAGTGCTACAGAAAAAAAGTGCAAAGAGGAGTTGATATGGGAATACGAGCAATGAGAAGAACAGGTTAAAAAAAGAGCCTTTCTGCAGAGCAGTTTAGTTCATAAAGAGAAGAACTGCACATGACTAGATCAAAGCCTTAGCACTGCTTGGATAAGATCTAACATAAACCAAGAGGCCTGACAAAAAAATCCCAACAAACCAAGAGCCCACACACCTTTTCTTGAGCTTTGAAGAGAATATTGTCTTCAACGAATGGAGGAAATAGATTTTATTTCTTTCCATTATTTACTCAAGACCAAGACAGTAAATAATGCCTTATAAAAGTGATTTGGATTTGTCCAAGTAAGACTGAGTGAAACAATTATTTCCCTTTGGTTACATAATACAGTAATATAATTACAACACTCATATTGTCCTGGAAACAGACCCATAATTTGCTATGGAAGAAAAGCAAACCAAGCAAATACAGATTAGCTTGTAACCAGGTAAAATTCAGAAAGGCAAAGGCTTGCCCCCACACAAACCCAAAGTGCCTCAAGAAAGTAACTGCAACTTTCATTTGTTCATTTTTACTTCAAGCAAAGTACATTTTGTGGTTAGAGTGCAATCATAACACCAAAGCTGCCAGTTTGCAAATCAGAACTGCCCTACAACTATAATTACTACAAACTGAGGAAACAGGTCCTTGCTTAGTCAAGAATGAGCAAAAGTGCACAAAAATATACCTTGTACATTCAATTAATGTGACCCTCAGTCGACCTTCTGTCAACAGAAAATCCTGTATACAGAGGTCTCGATCTTCATATTCATCAGCTGGCATTAATTGACATGGAAAAAATGGCTTGAATCTGAAAAATAAAGAAGAAACTTCTCTTAATTCACATAACACAACATGAACACACAAAAATATCAAAAAAGGTAACAGGACAATAATGAATCTTTAACACTCTTTAAAAAGAGAAATACTGCCATCCCTATGTATTCACTGGTCAAAAGGAATGAGTAGGAGCTACTAAAGCTTTTTGAATGCAGCAGACTGGGCAATACAAACAAAAATTGCTTCATAGGAATAGATTGAGTTACATTTACTTGCACAAATAATTTCTAGCAAGTGGGAGACTGGTAAAAAATCACATGGCATTTTTATGATTGCAAACATGATTTAACACAAGAGTCCTACTGCAGTAAATATCTTACCAGTTCTTTAAGTTAATCTGCATAAACATCACAGCACAGAAAGATGAAAATGTGCCGTGATCCTACAGCTTAAACTTTTTATGACAGTACTGTTGGTACATGCTAATGAACAGTTCACTTAAGTCACACAGACTGATTCTTCTTTCACTTTGTAAAAAACTTTAAGTGGCTCTTCTTAGCCAGTCTTCTTGAATAAAAATAAAGATACAGGTATTCTAAACATTTGCCCTTGAGCTTTATTTCCCTCACTGCAGCATGTGATTCACAGGAAAAGCAGTTCATGTTCAAGATAACTGTGCAAAACATCAGCTATCTCACCACATAATTCTCTCTCTTTGATTAGAAAATGCTGAGTTATAAATACCAATTTGATTTTTAAGTGATAGTGCTCTGGTGTCAGACACAGCCCTGATCTGAGGAGGGAAGGAGGGGGAGAGGCTGCACAGCTGCAGCCCCATCACATGGCTGACACACAGAGGCAACCCCAACAGCAAGGGCCACAACCCTGCACAAAGAATGATATCACAGCATCTGTGCTAAAGTTTTTTTTAAAAAACCCAAAACCTCTTACAGGGTATTCCTTCTTTCTGTCTTTATTTGTTGCTCTCATTTCCCAGCACTGCCTTGTGTCTTGGTTTCCATCCTCTGTCACTGATGCAGCCTCCCAGCAATTATTTGTCTGGAGAGTCACAAATAGCAGGAAAGGAGCAGCAGAGCCTGCAGGATGGCTCTGCCATTTCATGAGAAAGAACTCTTTCATAAGCACTGTTTGCTCAACCATCAGAGGCATCTGCTTGTCACATTTGGAGATCACAATATGTTCAGGAAACAGTCACATGGAGCTGAACTGAAGAGTTTCAGAAACTCAAATAAATAATTAAGCATCCTTTAACTGTCAGCACACACTTTGGGAGGGAGCTCCATGCTCTGATTCCAGACACTTAGGTTCTGTACGAGCAACAGCCTCTTACAGAGCCATGAGAAAGTAATTTCTTTTGTTCTCTTTGTGAATAAACACAACTCAACACTCCAGCTATTTTCCTGAAATCCAATTCAACTTCTAACTTTAATTTGGTTCCAAGTTTCTCCCTCATTAACTCCTTCATAAAGAAAACAATTTTGAAATATGTCGCATAAAAATACTCACTTTTAAATACTCTTTTTTAAAAGTCTTGTGCATGAAAAATATGAGGCTATTAAATCACTCTGGCCACGGTTTAGGTTTATGAGTATACCACAAACAACTAACTCAAAATATGCCTTGTTCAAGTACTGACTGACCTGGTACTTTATCATCATCTTCCTTGATAGCTCTTGAATTACTAAAGTAATAGCAAACATCATAATGGTAGGGAAAAAACCACTAAGATGACCCCACTGTTTCCATTTGGCAAAACTTCATCCCTCTTCAGGGCCTGGTCACCTCCCCATCCAGACTCACCCCACGTTTCTCACTTTAAGCACAAGCAAGGGTACCCTGTTCCTGTTAGGAATGATTTTATCCCCTCTAAATACAGACTTAGCTAAGATTTTGTTAGGCAGAAAAGGATGAGTTTAGCAAGCACACTGGAAAATAACAAGTTCTGAGTGAATAGGTACTTGTAGGTTTGAGGATTTTTACGCACTAATAAACTGCTTTTCAGTTAGTACCAGCAACTGCCAATATTCCTTCTCTCAAATCAATCATTAAGATACTTTTCCATGGGAGCATCAAACTAACTAACAACCATTCTGAGCTTCAGTGACTTACTGAAACAAGATTTCTGGCAGGGAAAAAAGACAAAGGAAGAGGATTCAGTAGGTTACCATTAGCTCTCCCAACTTCTGCAAATAACACGCCTAAAAGTGTTGGTATTTCGAAGGTCTTTCGCTGATGTATGCACACATCCTGCAGGACATCTACAAGAACACAAACTTGGACAAACCTATTTTATATGCTAAAATTAAGAACAGAAAAGCAAAATAACAGACTGAAACATTCCAGTAAGGATGCAGACATATCCACCTACACATTCAAACTAGAAACATCATCCTCAAGTGACTTCAGAACCAAGTGTTATTAGAGCAATACACTGTAAGCCTTTGCTGCAGCACAGAATAATGAAACAATCCCCAGAAAAAGCTATTTTCCTTGCTAGATTAAGACAATGTTTATTGTATATTTGATTTCTATTTTCAAAATCCTTTTTAAAAAATGTATACAACACTGAATTAAAGAGGAATTAATACTAAAATCCCAATACAGTTATATACATGAATATATAAAACACTTAGCAGTGGATGAGGGACTTGGTGCAGCACTACTTAAATTTTCTACAAATACAGGATTGAAAGGCAGTATCAACATCATGTTTAATTTTCAACAAGCACTTACTTATGTTCACATTCTTATCACAACTAATTTGCAAAATCATTAGCAAAAAAAAGAAACACATCACCTATTTCCATCAGCACTAGCAACGTACAAAGAACTAAATATCTCACATTAAATGCATTTTTAATGTTTTAGTGCTGCTCTGGAGCCTTCCAAACTTATATCATAGCACTTATCTATTTAATTTACAGAGTTTGTGCTTCTCCAAAATTAAACATTGTACAAATTACTATTTCCTGTAGATTTCAATTACATACTAGGGAATTGAACTGTTGTTAGAATATTTAAGTAGAAGACAATACTATTTATTTGGAAAGACCTTCCCACTGGGAGCTGGTGAAATAATACAGACCCAGATGGGGACTGCTGGTAACAGGGTGGGACCATTCCCTTGTGTTGTAAAACCACAGAGGGGAAATCCAGGCTCCCAACAGGTCAGGCATCACAGGCTCTCCCATCTTTTTCCCCATGGTAGGAAAAGCCTGTGAACTTCCCCACCTTTTAAAAGCAGGGCACACCTTCTTACAGAGCCATTATCCCTCTCCTTCTGTTTGGCAGGACTGCAGCAGGCCAGCAATGGATGCTCTCTCTGCAGAAAGTCTTTAAGTGTTTTATATGAAATGCTTATCATGCCTTTTCAACGTCTTTTTAAATTACCAGAGTCCCTCCACAAACTCATCTTACTTGTCCAAAGGTCTGAAATTCAGACAGCACAGTCTTAAGAAAAAGCAAGCTAAAACTTAGCATTAATATGAAGAGGAATATCCATCAATCATGTGACATTAAAGCAAATGAAAAAATCCCAACCCAATAGAAACAACATTTAAAAGAAGCTGTGGTGTAGCAAGTGTTTCTTAACAAATATTACAAGATACAAACAGCAAAAATTCCTCCTTCACATGAGGGATTAGATGATTATAGTGAAAGTAATTAAGATAAAATTACTGAATTATATATATAGGATTAAAGGTAGACACTAAAATAGCAAAATACTAAGCTCTTCCATACACAAAGCACAGCAAAAATGTTTCCAGCCACTGCAGGCAGTGTCTCCTTGACATGAAGGACTTCTACACTCCCTTCATGCCAGACTTCAGAGTCACTTCAGTGGCTCATTTGCTCTCCAGTGACTCATTCCCTCTCACCACCACCTCCCTCAAAGTCTAGATCTAAAGTGTATCCAGAAAAACCCCAAGCACATAAAGCTTCTTCCCTTCTCTTCAAGTGCTTTCAGCCCTGGAATGGGAACGGGAGAATTCTCCCTTCCAGCTGGCAGTTCTGGGAGGCAGAACTCAGATATCTACTTGGAACAAGTCTGGATTTGGTGATTTGATTTTAAAGATGTCGGACCTACATTCCCTTTAATTTAAATTCACTATTCTGTGATGATTGTTTTGTGGTACTTTAGCCAATTTTTAACAGAAAAGAGAACAGAAGTCTTTTATATCTTAGTTTAATTAACCTAATCCCCAAATTCACTGCTCACCTCAGTACTTCCTTAATATTTTTACTTGCATGAGGAAATCTATTGAGAACTAAAAAAAATTGATTTATCTAGTATGATAACCATATGCTTCTGTGTCTGCTCACTGCTTCAGTTAAGAATATCCAGAATCACAGAAGAAAAAAAAAAAAAAAAAAACAAAACCAATTGTTCAGAGCTAAACAGAGCCAGAAATAAAATTCAAAAGCTGTCAGTATTCCATCTACTTGGAGAAGTAGAAAGTCTTATGGTTTCATTTCTAAGGGCAGGAGGAGGTGGGATTTTGTAGAGCTTTTGCTAAGAAGTGTGACTATTTTTCTAAAATAAGTTATAGGAAAAGCTTTAAATTATTCTCTGGTTTTATAAAGGAAGTTTGGTATCTAAAACAGTGTTTAAAAGTACTGAATATCAGTTTAAGACCACATTAAACACTTGAATTATATGAATCCCAGCACTACTCTATTGACATAAAGATTTTCAGGTTTGGGAATTCTGAAGTTACATTAACTGAACATTTGAATTTTAATAAAAAGCAAAAAAAGATTTTAAACCTCAGAAGAATCAATCAACCAAAAATGCAAGCATCTTCAGCAAAAAGCAACTTTGAGTGCACTGCAAGTCTTAATTTTCATCTAGAATGTTAAGCAAAATTCTATCACAATCTAAAGACAGAATGTGTTTAGAAGATCTCAATTTTGCAAGTGCTACTGTATGTGAAGATTCTTTTACCTAAAATACTGTTGAAAGAATAACTGCTGGATTTATTTTCAGTTTGGGGACTAATCAAAAGGTTCAACTAATTATGCAACAGAATTGAGTCATTTTTAGATTGTTTTTCACCTGAGTCACAGAAACACAAGTCAGGCACTTGTACAGCACGTAAACTTCAAAGGGGGATTGAGAGCAGATATTTTAAGATATAGAGAAGTCCTCTATTCTGACAGTGCATGTAATTTAAGATTAAGTTTTACTTCTACAAAAATTCTAAAATATTACAATCCACTCCTAAAAAGACATGATCACCTTATTAATATCTTTAAAGTGCTTATCAACTAACATTTACACTTGCCAGGTATTACAATGTAAACAGCTTATATCATTCTTCACACTGAAGATATAAAAATGAGGTTTATCCTTATTTTGAACAAAAAAATAGTAGCATTAATGGTTTCTCTATAGATTTTGTTATAGATTTTACAGAAGCAATTCTCCAGCTTCCATTAATTCCTCAAGGAATAATGCTGCTGCTGAAATCTATCAGTATTTACACTCAGGGACTTGAACAATTCAAATTAAAGTAGATTTCTGAAAAAATAATACTTATTTCAGCTTTACTCACAGCCATGAAAATCTGGCTTAGAAGCAGCCTGAAAAAAACTACTGCAATAAGATGGTGTTTATTTTCTAGGAAGTTTTATGGTAAACTGCAAATCAGGTCTAGTAATCCACCCACTGTCTTACAGGATATTCTGCCACACACATGTAGGAGGTTCATACACACAAGGTCTCAATATATGAACAGTCCCTTTTTTTTTTTTAAACCAAGACCTCAAAAGAAAAAAAAAACAACAACAAAAAAGGATTTTACTAGTCTTTTTTTTTTTTTCTTCAAAGAAGTTTCACACATTTCCAGATTCTTAAAATAGTCTTCTTTCTTCTCAGTAATTCTGAGGTATATCTGGAATCATACATTTGAAACAAGACATTTCTCAAACTTCAATTTGTTCTTGACTTCCACAAGAACAAATAAAAGAATAAATGAAAACAGTCTAGTAGCTTCTTCTAAAAATATCATAGATTTTTTCTTGGTTATATGGCAGAAATTGCAAATACAACATGGACAGTCTTAATGATATGGTTTTACTGCCTGCATTGGAATAGCCACAGGTAAAAAATCTAACAAAAAATTATTTCTAATCACCACAAACCAGATCAACTTGGCCATGTGCATATTCTTTTGTATTTCAGGAACACTTCCCAAATTTTAAATTCCAAAAATACTGAAGCAGCTTTGTTAACTCAATGTAGTCAATGTCTGTTTGTTCCCAAAGTTTCCAGGTTCTGTTGATTTAAATTAAGGGGTGAAAATCCTGCTGTATCTCCAACAGGATGAAGACAAATTTTCCCTAACCAAAAAGCAGAAATTGTTGCTGCTTTGCTCCAAATGGGACAGAAAATACAGAATATGCTTATGTTCATGTGGAGCTGAAAGAGAAGTATGTGTGGTTTAGCAACCAGCTTTTAGGCACTCAAGGAAAATAGCAGCAGGAAAAAAATAACAAAAAATAAAAAGCACACACACACAAAAGCAAATAAAACCCAGGCCACCCCAAAACTCTACCTTCAGCCAGCTGGATTCGAGGTTGGGCCCAGTGACTGAGGCAAACATCTGCTTTTGCTCACTTCAGCAGAATATTCTCCCATAAGGAAGTCTGAAGTCAACAAACATCACCTGTCTGCAATCCTGCTTAGAGCAAAAAGATGCTGATGTTCTATGAGAAGTCTAAGCTCTGAACATGATTCACTCATTGAGCTGAAGAGTTTTAATCCTCCGCTCTAAACCCTAGCCTATACCCATGTGAAATAAAGTGACATCTCTTAGGCTGCTTAGACAGAAAACAACTGTCTCACTGCTGAAAGCAGTCCCTGACAGCTGCAAACCAAAAGCGAAAAAGTATTTGTATCTGCTGTAAATTCTAGGCAGGAGAGCTTCCCAAGGTTTATCCTCACTCCTCCAGTAAGTTTTAAAAATGCTCAAACTGCAGAAGCTTCTCCTCAATCTACATTTATCAATTCACTTCTGACAAGACAGAAGATGCTCCAATTCACACACTGAGAGCCCAGGCTTAGCATCAGCATTTTCAAAGCTGAGATGACTGCCAGCTCACCCTGAAGCTGGTTTGCAGAGAGCTCAAGGACTGCAGTGGTGGAGAGGGCACAAATGGACCCAGGGACACACCATGGCCATGCACTTGCCAGCTGTCCCCCAAGCAAAGATGACACTGCAGGCAAGTCACAGCATTTTATTAATAGACCCACACTGTAAACAGGATTAAGTAACACAGAAGCTCAGTCTGGACATGACCTGTGGCACCACTGATGACAATCAAACCCAGGAAGGGTTTGTCAGGTTAATTAACAGGAAGGATTCCTGCACTTTCCAAATCCTGCATGGCACATTACATTTAAGACTTGTGATTACATTTGGTAGAAGAAGCTGCTCAAATTCTGAATTTGGATACTTTCTCTAATTTGCCCTTCATTCAGAGGAACAGAGGAATAGAAAAAACCCTCTGAGTTTTTGCAGAATTGTTTTAGAACAATACCACTGCCTAACACTGCTGTTCCCACCCCACTTCCCTTTCTAGTTCACTGGGCTCTTTGCTTGGAAACATTAGGCTTGTTTTGTTTCTTCTAACATATTGCATGAAGTTTTGTTAGCAAGTATATGGTTATTCTTTAAAAAAACACCAAACCAACAAAAACCACACAACTGTTGAAGTTTCTATAGTCATTTCCCCTGGTTAATTACTTAGGAACTATTCACCACGACAGATCATTCAGAGGTGATCCAAACACCACCAGGAAGCCTGCCATGCCATCACCAGACTGGGATCTTGCACTTCTACTCTTCCTATTTGAGCTCAGGCAAACAGGAATAATAGTTTAATAATGGTTTAAACCATTTACTAAACAAGTGACATTCATTAAAAAGTCCATTTTAATTTTTACTACTCAAGGGGTTACCTTTCAGATACTACATATAAAACATGTGACAGGATATTTTTCACAGGTTTAAGCATAATTTAAAACTTTTTACACATGCGGTAGTAGTTACTACCAGTATTACTATCTTCATTTCACTGGCAAACAACACATAATCTTGTACTTAATGCCATTACAAAAATGAATTTTAATATTTGTACACATTTCCTTCTGAGTGAGCACTTTTCATAGCAATGTTGTCACTGACAGTGAGACAGGAAAATATCCTGCTTAGCATTAGGTCTCAGTAAAGGAAGTCAGGACCAAAGTATGTGAGTGTTATGATTTCCATTAGATATCATCAGATAATTTCCATTAGATATCATCAGAAAGAAAGAAATAATGATTTTGAATTTACATCTCAAGGTGTCCCTGTCTCAAAGTGTCCCTGTCTCGTTTTTCAGCGAGAGCAACAAAAAAACTGCCAAAAAATTAATTCCCAAGTGATTATGCTAATTTAATTTTATGCTTGTCATATCTGGCAATTAATTACTGCCTTTGAGTGTGTGTAATAGTCTGATTAATTATCAGTGGCTGATCACTGTAATACACTCTATTTCAGACAGAGCTTTATGGCATCTGGGAAGCCTTCAAAAATGTGTGAACTGTACTGGTGTAGTAGAATTCCCCACAAAGGAGCTTTAATGGAGGAGACACTGCTGCTCAGGTTCTGCTGAGCTCCAGCAGCACTGAACAGCAGAATTAAGATGTTACAAAGGTAAGTTGTACCCAGTAGCTTTAAGGTTAAAATGAATTCGAGCAGCTAGTAGGGGGAAAAAAAAAAAAAAAAAAAAAAAAAAAAAAAAAAAAAAAAATCAAACCAAGCAGCTCTCCAGAGCCCAGCTAAGGGTTGAACATAATTTCTGTGGGCTTTTTACCTCATAAAACCTAATGTTTTTCCCCCTCTTTCTTTTATTGTCTGCTACACCCAACAACTCCTGGCAGTTGGCAGAGCTGTGCTTGGCCACAGACAGGTGTAAAACACTGCCAGCCTCCAGCTGGGTCCTACAGGAAACAGTCATGAGAGGACTTAACTCAGGCAGGGCACCACAAAGGTAGGGTATGCTTAGGGAATCAGACATACCCAAATGGCTTTGGGCAGGTGTAGGAATCTTCATCATCACATTGGATCACTGCTTGTTTTCTGGATGAAAGGATGGTTTGAGACCATCACACAAAGTTTTCTGTAGTTCCACAATTCAGGGATTTTAACAGACTGGGGTAACACAAATTATCTATTAATGTTACCTACCTATGTGAGTTGCTAATTTCTCCCCATACTTCGTTTAGAGAATAAAGCTTATTAAGTGTTACATTTAAAGTCTTTTACTATAATCTAAAGAAAAAATAATATCAAGAACAACCAAATGTTGCAACAGTTTTAAATCAAACAAGTGTGAACACGAACTGTAAACACAGGAGCATACTGGGTGACTTTAGGCCATCTCTGCAGGAATGCAGAATAAGCAGTTTCCCACAGAAAGCCAGAACATGAAAGGATCAGTTCCAATAGTGAATGCAGCATCTTGAGGCTGAGCTTCACCAGCACTGCACTGCTCTACCCCACTAAAACCCACTGTCGCTACCCAGGCTGCTTTTAAGAGCTTTCTGATCAAGTGCCATTTGCCAATAAAAGATTAACTGTTTCATGCATTAACAGGTTTGACAAAAAAGCCTCCTACATTTTTACATCCAATGAACTATTGAGAGCTGTATTAGCTACAGATCTTCACAGTTAAATTCTTTTTCCTTGAATTGAGGTCCTTCAGAAAAACCCAGTGTTCAGTTCAATGTGACAAGTGGGGAACACTAATCATACTACCTATCTCAGAGTCTAAAAATCATAATACAGCCTGTAGAAGGTGGCTCAGAACAGCCCAATTCCAGAGCCTGAACACACCTCCCTGCTCCAGCAGACAGGCTCAGAACCTGTCCACACATTTCTTAGAATCCACACATTTCTTAGGTGCCTACAGTTCAGTAAAGCGATTGATTCTGATATGATCTATATTTTGAAATAAGCTACCCTTAAAAAAATAAACACTACTACTGCTTATTTGATATTTATTTAAATGCATTGAAAGCAACAGAGATTAGGACAACTGAATAAAAAGATCCATATTTGTGTTCACTGAGCAGCATGGTCAGTTCAAGGGCAGAGTCCAGATGAACAGAAATGTGGTCTCAATGCTGGTGCATGCAAAACACCATCAAATATTAAATAAATCTCAGCAGATTCTCAGAGTCTTTATTCACTATCCACATGAAAGCTCACTGCAGGACTAAGATCAAGTAACTTCTAACACAAACTAGTGAAGGATTAAATGAGGTAGTTTTCTTCACATTATTATTGTAGTGTTTTATATACTGTACAGGAAAGTAAAGAAGAAAAGCTGAAGGAGGTCCTATTTTCATGTCAGACCAATTATGCCTGTTGGATTTCCATCTGCAGCAAAGGCAGATGCTAATGACCAAAACATATTCCTTTATCCTGTACCTTCATCCCTCACTCCCTCCAACTGAGATTTTCTCTCTGCCCCATACCTCTGGTCTACCAATTTTTTCACTAATCTATCTCAAGTCAGTGATGTGTTAGTTCCTTACCCTTGTAGGTAAGAATAGGAAATATAATATTTGTTGACTAACCATAGAAAAAGGCTCACTCTTAAGCTGAAAAGAATGCCACCTGTACGCTGGGAAATGTCTGGTATGTAGCTGGTCACTCATTACTTCTGACTTTACTATGAACAAGTTTCAAACTGGCATTCTTTCAGAATTCAATCTTTCCAGTATGAAAACTCACGAAGTGCTGGAGCTGGGGAAGATGAGTAAAAATGTTTCAAAACCCTTAGAACCAATGGATTTGAAATTGCTAGCTACATAAGATTTACATAGAAAAAAAAAAAAATAAAATTACTTGCTGTTCTGAGGTTTGTGTTCATTGTGTCTCAGGTTGCCTACAGACCCATTTATCCAATTCCTGTAAGACAAACTGCTGCTGCACTATTCAGAATCTTCCAAGCATGGAACTACTGACTACAGACAGATCTACTGAGTGAAATTATCTCCACTGTGCCATGACCAGAACAGTCTGTGCTGGTATCATTCAGGGCAGTATCTCTGAGACAGTCTGAAAATCACAGTGCTGCTTTACCATCAACTTTTGCAGAGCAGAAAAGGACTCAGATCCTGCAGGGTTTTTATTGCTTTTGTACAGTAGATGTTTTTTGTACCTAAAACAGGCGTGGCATAAAAAACCCCAATAAACAGAACCAACAAACAAACCACCCTTCTTTCCTATCAGCAGCAGTAGGAAACAGAACTTCAAACAGGAGTGTCTTACAGATTTAACTAGTGAGAGATTCCTATCAAGTACTGCAGAAATCCACTCAAAAAGGAAAACCCTCCATTTGCAGCAGCTACAGAGAAAGGTCTCTGAAGCAAAGACATGATCACAGTCCCAAAATCTGATTATTTCTGATACTCCTGCCTCATCGTATGAATAATACATGCTTTTTTTTTTTCTATTTCATACTTTTTCCAATACCTCAATTTCCTCATTATGAAGTAATTTCTATTGTAAAACACACTTCAAATCAATAGCTATTTACATTACTTCTAGGCTTAAGTTTTGCCAAAAATAAGAAACTAAACTACTATATAACTCTCAAATTGCATTCTATAATGGTAAATAAAAATAGGCTTGTCTAATTGTTCTTCCCAGAGAAATTCAATATAGCCTCAGCTTCCAAATAAAGCATAAAACCATTTAACATGACTAAATATATTGCAAATGATCAGTTCTAAGGACAATTCATGTTGAAAGTGGCCACAGGAGGTAATCTAAACACCCAATACAGAAATGGTAGGAGCAATGCTTTATGAGAATACTTACAAAGAAAAGAGTTATTCCCCTTTGTGGTAGTATGCATTAAAATACAGCAAACAGATTTTCTCAAAGCAGACTAGTATTAATACAAAATAATTGGGTTTTTTAATGTAACAAACCAAGAAACAAAGTGTTCCTAAAATATACAGAACTGACCCGCAGCTTAACCAACACCTGGTCTGCTTAGAATCTGAATGGAAGAACTTGTGAGATGTTTAATTTAAGGAAAAAAAAAAAAAAAGATGACACCTATCAGGTTTTTTTACATCATTGCTTAAGAAACACCAGGAAGTCAATTCTGGCAGAAGAAGCACTTTACATATACACAACAGGCTTTGTATCTTCATTATGTCAAAGTGTATTTTTATTGCCTAGAAGGAACCCAAAACCCAAACCTCTCCAAAATCTAAAAGCAAGATCAAGAGCTGTGCAAAAGAGCAAAAATACACCCGAGTATTAAGAACAGGCTGGACACAGCATAATCAGTGTACTGATAAGCCTGAGGTGAGAGAGGGCACAGCAAGGCTGTCACCATAAGCAACTTAATAAAAGGTTAATGAGCAAGGTATAGCTCATTAGAGAACTAACACAGATGAACCCATGACTACTGCAAGAGCACCATCAAGCAAGGAGACACCTGAAATAGTCCTTACTCTGTGCCTCTAAAGCCTATTAACTGCTTTAATAGCCACTGTTAAAAGGACATGATAAAGTTAAAACCAACATGAACAGTGTCTACAGCATTAAAGAACTGCTTGAGTGCATACAATGAAAAACCAAAGGCTGGACTCAGGTTACAAGATAAACTCCACTTTGTGCTGATAGCATTCACTGCCCTGGTCTACTAAAAGAATCCTACATGAAAACAACATGGTATTAGGTTTTTCCCACATCTGAATGAGACACTGCTCTGCCATATCAAAATGTTTGCATTTCTATTATAAAGCAGCAAATACATTAATATTAAATACAAACATTAAACTATTGGTATTATCAATAGAATTGCACAAGTCCTTTATCAATGATGACAAAAAAAAAAACCAAAACAAAACAAAACCCAACAAAACATCCAGCCTACATTCACTGGATTTTACCAACAGCCTTACATCCAGACATTTCCTCAAATTCTACTACACAAAATAGCAATTCCCATTCAATAGCAGAGCAGCTCCAAAACAGGGTGTTTTGCCAGACACAAACACATTTATTAAAGAGACAGAGAAAAGTGATTATATGCTATTAGAGTAAAACACAAATTACTACTTATTAGTTTAGACATAAAGCACAACCCTTCTTTTTCAATTAGTAGACAATTGCTTTTATGGAGAAAAATGTGTATGAAATGCTAGACAAACTTTAAATGCACTAACTAGGTTTCGCTGCCTCTCCCTATGGACTCTTAGGAGTGCAGCAGGATTGCAAGATGCCTTTTCCTGCTTTCAAGGTACAGTTATGTAGATCACACAAAGCCTGTAAGAACAGATGATACCAAATATGATCTTACTCTTCATGGCTGTGCTGCATAAATTTTGTACCTAACTGGAAATAATACAAAGTACTTGTGTAGTAATGTGGCTGAAGCAACAGACAGATCACATATGAATATACATTCTTAAAATACAGTATTTTGTAACTAAATAACAAAGAGAGGAGGCCAGAATCTGCAACACAAACTTAGTTATAACATGTTTAAAATCAACAACTGGCAAAAGTTCTCTTCCTATGCCATTCACCTCTCAGTAATAACCTAGAAGTTGCCTAATAAAAAAGACAAGGAAAATGGCATATTTTTATATACTAATTAACATATTGAGACAAGATAAAACTCTTTTGTGGGTTTCAATGCGGAAGGCAACAGAGCAGCAAAGTGCTCCTTTTGACCAGATGAAGAGAGAATTCCTCACACTCCAAGTACTTTTGTTCACAAAGTTGTAATCACTGTTATTCAAAGTTTTATTTACAAAGTTACTTGAGCAAGAGTAGGGGGACATCTAAAAGGTTTTGAACTACACATGGAAGCAAATACTATGTACTTAAGGACATATAGGCAATAGGGAAAAAACTGGGAGAGAATAATCACATTTCATGTAGATGAGAAACTTTTAAGCTTTAGGTAAGGTAAGAGGTTATTAAGCAGGTCCTGACTTTCTCCTAGATATTCTTTGCTAAGAAATATATTAGCATACCATAATCCCAAATCCAATGTAATCTTACAATTTAAAGCCCCACTTTTGCATCTTATCAGCAAGGGACTTGATTTTCCAAACTAGCTTTCAGTAACACCTGAACTCTCAGCTCTGCCACCACCTAAGACTGCACTGTTACTGCCCAGCTGTTACCAAGTTTGGGGATTCACCTGCCTAAACTCAGCCTGGACACACTGGGGAAGAATTTGCAGTTTTAGTCTGAGTTCCACAAAACCTTGGGCCCCTGTGGACAGCTCAAGGTTCCCAGCTGAAGCTCTAAATGCCATGGTATGGACAGCTGGGACACCAATGAGCCAACCTTCTTTCCTTAGACAAGTCCATTAATGTGCATTGAGCTCTGTGTCCTGCCTTAGTGTCCCTTTCACAACACGGGGGTTGGAATGGTTCCTTCAGTACATGGCATAAAATCTTAAGGTCAAAAGCACCACAGCAGGGTTGAACATTTTCACTGAGCACAGTAGGCTACCAGCCCACTATCTAGTGGGAAAATCAGGTATGATACTGCTTTTTCCTCTGAAGCATTCATAGATTCCCAACTCCTTTAACCACAGAGAACATTTTAAGTTAACTGTTAATTCTTCTTAGTTTTAGAATTATTTATGCTTCATATGTCATTCTAAGTGTCAGTTACCTTCTATCATCACACTTCTCATTTCTGTTTCAGGCTCTGCACTCTGCTTCTTTCTTTATTTGACCTTCCAGTCCCTCATCACACATGCCTCATTCACTCTTTATGGTGGCAGAAAGTTTGAGAAACACATGGAAAATTGGCTGTCTCCAACTAAATGATGAGAACACCTCACTGTCCACGTGCATATCTCAGAGGCAAGGTGAAGATGTCTGTCTTCCTCTGCTGGAGGGGAGGAGCACATTATCCATCACAGGTTGCACAGGAACCCTAAACACTTGTCTAGGAGTGCAAAGTTCATTTGTTCTGGCTAGGTGTGCTGGGAGTGCTGACTCTGCACCACGACTGTGCTATCCCAACCTCTCCTTCAGGCTCCTCTCCACTTTACAGCTTCACTCTTTCCAAAACAGTAACAGAAGGGAAGCAAACCTGCTGTGACAGCTTCCCTGCTGGCCAGGGATTGCTCTCTTCTGGAGAGCAGACCAGTACCTCAAAACTTAAAAGAACCACTACATTACTCAAAAAAACTACTTACTGCCCTGTCAGGGCTATCCAAATCTTGGTCATTTTAAAAATCCACTTTCATGAGAGCACTTATAAATTCAATTGCAGGGGAACCAGCTGAAAAGCCTTCAAAAACTACACCACTACAAAGCTAATTCCACTTCAAAATTCAAACAGGCATTTTCAGTTACTCATCTCTCATGAATTTCAGGGGAAAAGGCTTATTGCAGAAGAATGTTGTAAACAAACCTAAAGTCCTTACTTAACACATAACAAAAGCTAAAAATAACAAACAAAAGAGAAAGGAAACGTGGTACCTAAGAGTGGTAAGTCACAACAGAAAGGAAACACAGTACCTGAGCAGTGGTAAGACATTCCATATCAATATGAGCAGATATAAACAACGTGGATATGTCTCTTGCCACTTCTGCTACAGAAGTATCAGTGCATTTCATTATATTCACTATATAATGCAGTCTGTGCTGCAGTGCATGCATTTGTAAAAGAAAACATTCTATAATACCAAAAAAACCCAAACCAAACAAAACAAAAAAGTCCTTCAAAGTTTTAGTTACCACAGCAGTGGTGATAGTTCGCTTATCAACTTTCAGACTTTTCCCAAAATTACTGCGTGAATTAAGCAGACCAGAAAAGAAGTAGACTGCCTATATCATGGGATCTCAAAAATATTCCTTAGACAGTGAACTACCCTTTCTTATATTAAGTAACAATCACCTTACCTCTAGAGGTAAGCAGCAGCCACAAGTCTGGCCCTGGTGGCTCACCACACCAGCGGCAGCAGCTTAGGATGACACCCCAAATGCACACACTCTTCATGGAGCCATCCTCCTACCTCTTCAAAGAGGGACATCGTGGTCCTATTGTCACACACCAGACAAGATCCCCTAACTTTTCATATGTATTAATTCTGCCACTTAGTTACACCCAGATGGAACAACCTCACTGTGCAAGGCTCCTTCACCTGTTATAAATGGAAAACGATCCTTCCTTTCAGGAAAGCTCCTGCCAGCAGACAAGTAATGTACCATGCTAAACACCCATTAAGAGCAAAACAGCAATTCTGCTGCACACCACCCAAAGTAATGCTAAGGATGCAGGCCAACTCACCTGATTTTATAATTGGGTAAGGTGTGCTTGCGCTTAATTACTTTCTTGAACTGGTTCACTATGATGGAAGTGAGCTGAGGCATGGGCCTCCCTTCAAACTGAGACTTCACCTCAAAGAGTATCACGGGGTCGTCCATAAAAGAGAAGGACCAGTGAGTGAAGGGCAGGCGTGTGAAGACCAGCTTCAGCCTCCCCATCACCCGGGAGATCTTCACGAACAGGTAGGCCGACTTGCCGAACACCAGGTCGGCATCGATGGCCAGGTGGAAGCCACCATTGTATTCCAGGTCTACCTCAAAGCCCAGCTCCTCGGGACAACCCTCCTCATTGCAGGCCACCGGCCGGATGAGCTTCACGGACTTGAAGACAGGCAGGACATCGCCGAGAGAGACCTCCCTGAGGCTGAGCCCCTCCAGCACCTTCCCCGTCATCTTGGCCTGGAGCAGCTCCTCGAACTCCACCTTGATCTTCTTGATGACCCAGTCCCTGACCAGGGCAGTGTCCCTGAGCTCCCTGAAGAGGAAGAGGAAGATGGCATTGAGGAAGTGGCACGTCTCCTCGCGGGAGGAGGGGGCTGGAGGGGGCTCCGGCTGCTGCTGCGGCGGCGGCTGCTGCTTGGGGCCGGGATCGGGGCCCGGGGCGGCGGCGGGCGCGGAGGCCGGGGCCGGGCTGGGGGCTGGCTCCGCGGACGCCGGGCCGCCGGCCGGCTCCGCGCTCTGCAGGTATTCCCTGAGGCCGTGCTCGGGCGCCACGCGGGCATAGACGATACCGCCGTAGGCTCCGTCCGCCGTGGGGGGCTCGGGCTTCCTCCTGCAGACGAGCAGGAGCTGGAACAGGAGCGTGAGGCAGCAGCCGGCCAGCGCCGAGAGCAGGATCACGTACAGCAGCGGCATCCTCGGGCCTCCGCGCTGCCCCGGGCGCGCCGCTCTCACCGCGCCGCCGCCATCGCGGGGGTCGCGCCCGCGCCCGACCGGTGTTTAACGGCCGCGGCCGCCAGGGGCCGCCTCATCCGGGTCCCCCCCCGCCGCCGGCCGCGGGGCGGAGCGGGCCGGCGGCGGCAGCCAACCATCGGCACCGGCCTCGCCCTCCTCGCGCTCCGATTGGCGAGCCCGGCGGGTTGCGTCATTGCGCAGGGCACCGCCTTGGCGTCACGGCGCGGCGGGCGCGTGCGCGCGGGGGAGCTGCGTGGGCGGGGCGGGAGCGCGCGGAGGGGTCACCCGCGGCCGTGAGGGGCGGCGCGCGCTCCCGAGACCTGGCCCGGGGTGCGCTCCCCAAGCTCGCTCCCGAGACCCGTTCTCAGGGCGCGCTCCTCGTACCCGCTCCCGGCGCACCGTCCCGAGACCCTGTGCCAGGGCGCGCTCTCGAGACCCCCCCGGTGCGCGCTCCCCTGATTTGCTCAGCGGGCACAGTCCCGACACTCGCTCCGGGCGCGCTCCCGAGGTGGCCGTGCCCGGTGTGGCGGTACCCGGTGTGGCCGTGCCCGGTGTGGCGGTGCGGGCAGGGGAGGCGGGCTGGGCACGGCCCGCGGACGCACCGCCCGTGGGAAGGTGACCGGTGTCGGTGGCACTTGGTCGCCTGAGGAGCACCGAGGGTGGTGACAGAAAAAGGACATAGAGCATCTTCAAAAGTCGGCGGGTGGGTGGGGATTGTTTCGGTGAAATTGCTCCGGAGAGGCGCGATGACATAAAGTCTGTTTTCGTGGGCGTTGTGTGACTTCCTAGAAACCTCCTTGTTTCCTGCTGATGAGAGATGCTTTTAGCACAAACCAAAAAAACCCTGCCTAGATGACATTTTATCCAGCTCTGCTATTATTGGTGATGAGATATAAATCTGTTTCCGTCCCCTCCAGCTATCTACTTGTGCTTAAAAGTCGTCATTGAGTAGATGAGGTAAAAAAATCCCTACCAAACCTGTGGAGAAAAGGAGCATGAAGAAAAGAAAGCTGAGAACTTTGCATGATATTTCAGCCTCTGATGTGTGTGAGGCCGCTGCTGTCCTGTGGGTAGGACAACCAAGGACAGAGGTTTCTTTTAGGACAAACTGGCTTCGATGAGATCACAGAGGAGAGGAGGGATCTCACTGCCCAGGCTGCTCAGAACCCTTGCAGGGAGGTGACAGATGTGGGCTGTGCAGGAGGCACAGACAGTGACAGCCCATCAAACTGGGGACATTGGACATTACAGGGAGGATGGACATTACAGCACTGCTTTAAAATCAGTGAGCAAGGAGAGAAAGAAGAAACGTGACATGAGGCAGGGCTACAGCATGCAGGGAAAACACGTGACTCTTCAAAAAGAGTCATTTTGAACATTTTGAGAGGTTAACTCGGAAGAGCCATTCAAATTTGGCTTACAGAATTGTTATAGGAAATACCCATATTTTTACTGGAAAATATAAACATATACATCAAACTCCTGGTGTCCAGCAAACTCATTTAAAGGCCAGATCAAAGCTGTCTATACTGCTAGACAATGTACTATGTCTGCTGTACACTGTTTTTACAGGTGCTTCCCTTTGTCAGGGGTAGTCTTTTCTTTCAGGCTTGGAATAGAAGTTTTATGATTTCTGAAAGGCAGCAAAAATTGAGACAAAAGTTACTTTAATGATTAAGCTTGTTTTTTACACTGTTTTACAGTAAATACCTAGCTAAAAGTCCTTTGATTATGTTATACTTAAATAGAATAAAAGAAAACTCATGCTCACATTGTTGGTTGCTCTTTTCCCCAACCTCCAGAACTGCTTAAAAATGCAAACGAGAGGAGAAGAAAATGTGAAATTTTATTACCAAGAAGATAAAAGCTCTCTTCCCCATCCCCCTTCATAAAGTGTGTGGGGTGGGAGGATTGAAAAGCTCTTAATGATGTAGTGCTGTGGTTTGAAACTAGAGATTCAGAGTATGAATTTTTTATAGGTCTTGTGACTGAAAGTTGAAATGCCTGGGTGTTTAACAGAGCACTTCTTTAGAAATACCAGAGAGGTCATTAGTCCAACATTTGAGCTGCTCTGTTACCGGCCTTCACCGTGGCTAACACAGCAAAACATGGCAATAATGGAGAGGTTTGGGATTTGCAACTAAATGGCTTTTCAGATAAGGACTGATCTATTCAAAAAGGCAATAGCAGCCTTGCTTTTGGGTCAGGAGGAACAGCAGGAGGATAAAAAAAAAAGTCATGTTGCAGATGTCTCAATTGAGTATTTTCTTCTGTTAGACGAGCAGAATAGGGAATTTGGCACATTCTGTACACCTGATGGCAGCTTAAGAGCCTCCGAAATGTTCAGCTCAGTAATGGCTTTTCTCCTTCCCCGGGAACATTTTCAACAGGAGCTGTGTTATCTTAAAAGCCATGTTCTGAAGCAAGAGTTGGGCGTGTTTTAGCATTTTCATTGAGAATGGGAGAATGGAGGGAAATAGCAAATGTGTTAACGTGAATACAAAACGATTGTGCAAAAATGTTATATAACATTGGATTGAAATAAAAGAAAAAGATAATTTAAATTTGTCAGGTAGAGGAGAAAATGAAGATTAATTTTAATACTGTCTAAAAAGGAGACATATTTTAAGAACATATTTTACTTTGGCTTCCGTTTGGAAGGTCTTATTTGCATTTTCTAAAAGTCTAGATAAATAGAAAAGTTTATGTAGTCTCACCAATTTCAGCTGGGTTACACAGAGCTTTGTAAAACTGTGTAGAATGTACTCAATTGTTTACTCTTTGAATAGCTGGAAATTATTAAATGGGGCTCAAGACATGCAAAATAAAAAGGCCTATATTTATACTGATATTTTTAAAAAGTACTAGGAAATAGTTTATTAAAAGGGATATTTTACCTGTATTTAAACAAGGAAAATACTCTTTTCATTTGTGAATCGATTTAGTACATAACGGCAGCAAATCACTAAGTCTAGAGCTTCAAAATTAATTTCAACACTTTGTGGGAGATTTCAACAATGATAGTGCGCAAAGATTGCAAAATATGTAGAGTTCCATAATTGGTAATACAGAACAAGTAGCATAAATTCACAGAAAGGATATGTTTGAGGCGATTGTCCTGTTCTAAGCAAGGACTGGTGGTGCCTTGGGAACATTTGTCTCAATTCATCTCATTCCTGGCTGATCCAAGGATCACTGGGCTTTTAGGAGCATTTCCTGTAACCCCAGGCAGCAGGAGCAGGCAAAGCTGCGCACTTTAAAGTTCATGTTGTGGAACCAAGGAAAGAAACATCCACATCACGTCTTGAAAAGGCAATTACAGATGGGTGGGTTTATTTTTTTCAGACCTGCAAAGTAGTCCAAATAGATTGTTTTTCAAAGCAGGATGTTTTGTAATGAGTGGTTTTAGTAATTTTCTTCATCACTGCACTGGAATTGTTGCCTTCTTTTGTAATATCTGTTGGCAAAATGATTTCATTCTTTCCTAGGCCTCCTATTGTTTTTGTATTACATCTCTTAGAGACCAAAATTAGATTATCATTCTCATGGTGCTGCATGAAAAAGGATTTAGAAAGTGATTAGGTAAATTCATGAGGAAAAAACAATCCATTGAAGGCTATTAAACACAAAAATTGCTGGAAGTTACACTGTGACAGACAGCTGGCGGGTGTCTTTTCCTTTTGACTGTCCTCAGGCATGTACAAATTCAGACAGGATATGCTGCACAGAGAGCAGCTGGTCTGCTCCAGTGCTGAAGATATGTTAAAACCCAAAAAAAAGGGAAACACAGTGATCAGTACTGCTTCCAATTCTGGTTCTGAACTCTGCCAAGAACAGTGTTACCTTAATATCAGGCAATTCTGCATTGTATAGATATAAACCTCTTTAAAAACACTGGGACTTCAGGTGAGATTTGAGTCTGCTCCCAGAGCTGGCAGAAAGAGCTCACCGTTTCTAGCTGGGCCCTGGGGAGATTTGTTCAAATTTGTCTCATGCCCTGTGTGAGCCCATTCCTTGTCCAGAGGTGAATCCATTGCTTGGGGCTCCATATTAATTTCCAAATCTCTCAAGTACATTTCAATATTATAACCTAAATTCCTCCCCTCAGAATTTTGTGGGAAAAAAATCCAGTTTGGGTGACTCAATCATATTTAGGCCGTGTTAGTGCTGCAGAGAACCACCAGGATTTTGTCAGCCAGAAAAAATCATTGGCTCTCTTGCATTAATGCATCCATTTATCCTACTAAAAATATGACACATGCATCCCCCAACTTCTAGTTATTTTAAGGATGGCAACTGAGAATTTTGGAAGGTTTTATTCCTATCCTTGAAATGTCTCACTGGAAGACTTATTTTTTTCAAGATGGAAGTGCATATTAGATATTGCTTTTTGGGGGATCCTACCTAAGATACCCAACCCTCGGTGTTCAGAGATAATGAGAAACGACAGAATTTACTTTGAAATTGTGAATTTTGTGTGCAGCAGGAGGAAAAAACCAAAACAGCTCCATTGGCTGAGTAAAGATGAGGACAGCCCAAATTGACACTTCTGAAAAACAAGAGGTTTTTAACTCTGTGTCCAAATTTTCAGGTCTGGTATAGTCTGTCTCACAGCAAGGATGCTGTCATTTATCAATCTTACCTGAAACAAGTATAACACTCGAGTTGTTTGGTAACAGTGGCTTAGAGCCCAACCACTTTGGATCAGAGCATGTTAAAACAAAAAAACATAGTGAGGGTTTGCATCCAAGATTTAGTTTGGCCCAAATACTAACCCAGTATTTTCACTGAAGCTCATCTTTAATTATCTTTTAAAGTATGTTCTGCTTTTTTAATCAAGAGCTTAACATTTTGGATGTAAAGATGCTTTGGATACTTACTTCAAGAGGCTCATCATTCTCAAGCTTAAAGTATCTTGGTTCTTAATTAGCGATTCTGTTACTATCTTACACAAACTCTGTTTTTTATTATACCATGAAGGAAGATACTCCACTTAGGAACTGTAGCTCTCAGATAACTTTTCCAAGATTAAAAAAAAAAAAAAAATTAAACTAGCTATTTAAATTGTAAACATAACAAATTCGGGTTTTTAGTATTACCAGTATGCAAGGCAAACGGAAGATTTCCTTTATTGCCTGTCTGCTGTTACATTTTAAGTCCAGAAACTGTTACTTAATTCATAGATGCGGGTGAGACTTGTCACATGTATTTAACTTTTTCCTGCATTTACTTTACTGACTTGTGGTATTCATGTAAATGCCAGCTTGCCTAAGCTCTGCAAAGTGATATGTTTGGGACAGTGATTATCACATTTGTCATTTAGTGTTCACTCTGGTACCTTTTCCTTACATGCTCTGAAGCACATTCACATCCCTACTCAGAATTGCAGGCACCCTCCCCGAGGCCCTCTTGCAAGCTCCCAAATTATCTTTTTCAGAGTGGAGATTGTTTTAGCTACTTCCCCTAATCCATTTCAAGAATAATTACACTATGGTCAATATGTTTTTGATGTTCCATAACTCACATTATTTTTTTTAATGCTTGGCTCATTTCCTGGATTAGTCCAAAGCAGCCTCTGGCTGATGGAGAGGCTTCAGGAGACTGCATTAAAAAGCAATTTTGGTTTGCACAGGGATTCACTGGCTAAAGGGTTAATATACACTTCAGGGATGAATGTGGGGTTTGAGATGAGGATCCCTGGGAGGCTTTGTGCCTCACTTGCCCTTCATTAAAAGTGTAATTCCCTGCATCAGTCCACAGCTAGTTGGTCGTGTCTGGCAGCTGCTGGTCACGGAGCATCTGCTGTGTCTTGTTAGCCTCCAGATAAGCTTGGCCAAATCAGGCCATGGCAAGGAGCTTCTTCCCTCCCTCCTACCCTCCCTGCTGCTGGAGGTGTTTCCCCCTGCAGAAAGGTCAGAGCTGCACATGTGGCTGGGCTGCAGTCCTGTGGCTCAGAGAGGGACTCTTCATCAGCCTGGATGTCTGACTCTTCATCCATCAGCCTTTATGTCTGATCCTTCATCAGCCTGTATGTTCAACCCTTCCTCAGCCTCTATATCTGACCCTTTATCCCTTCATCAGGCTCTTTGTCCATCTCTTCATCAGCCTCTGTGTCCGACCCTTTATCAGCCTCTGTGTCCGACCCTTTATCCCTTTATCAGCCTCTGTGTCCTGCAGCAGGGAGGGCAAAGGGCTGCACTGGGGGCAGTGGGAAAGAACCACCTTGCACTGCCACAATCCCAGCCCAAGTTCATGTCCTGGGGAGAACCATTAATTGTGCAAAGGCTCGTTAATCCCATTCCAGCAGCTCCAGCCCTGGGATCAGTGACAAGCTGTGGCAGGTCCTGGATTCCTGTAGCTGCTCACAGCCCCATGGATCCTGATACTGGCTCAGCTGGAAAGAGAAACGAAGTAGGAGAACAGGAGATCTGGGGCAACCTGCTCCAGCTTTTCAAGCTGGAGGGAGTATCTCAGAAATTTTAGTTTGTATTGAAGGTTTCTCAGAAAAGGAAGATTCTGGGATTTCTCCATTCTTCACCTTAACGTCTCTGATTGCTGCTGAGTTTCATATGAGGTCTCGAGCCATTAAAACAAAAAAAGAAAAAGAGACAAAATTACTGATCAGCTCCTGTGCTTCATGGGGAAGGTGTGTTTGGTGTAAGTGCAGTGGGCAGGCATGACTGTATCCTGTTCCCCTGGCATTCCTGGGACTTCTGAGGTACCTTCACAGGGCTGTACATAAAGCTGTCCATCTCAGCATCTGTAAACGTGTTTGTGGAGCTGAACCAGTGAAGAGATCCTTCCATCTCCCCTCCTGTTTGGTCAGCCCTTCCTCCCCTCAACCCAGCAGTTTAAACTAAAATGAATATAACTTGCCCAGAGTACTCAAAAGTAGACAAGGCATTTTGATGTAAATAAATCCGGCAGGGGGGAATATCTTTTGCACTGGTGAGAAGCTCAGGAAAGGTAAATGGAAACATTTATTTACATATTCTTGTTTCTGTTTCATCCTACTAACAAGTTTTTACAACGGTCTTCCCCTGCCTGTATTGATGCTTCTGTATTCAGAGAATGAAAATATGCATGTGGGCTCCTAAGGCTAATCTATACACACATAGTGTGATTCCCTTCATAACATATTTCTGCACAAACTCAAGTAGATTTTCTCAGAAGCTGTCCCAAAGGCCATGTTTAATGACAAATTATGATCATTGCAACCATGTCTGAACTATAATTCTGACATATGTACATATGTTTGTATTTTAATACATATACATATCAATTTGGGCTACGTATTTTTAATAACATGAGTTACTTTGTTTAACTATGTAAGACAAATAGCTATATTTTTGAAATCTTTGTAAATACCATTAATAACACATTTCAGGCTGAGAAAGCATAACATTACAATTCCTGCCATTTAGGCTTTATTTAATAGTCTGGTTTCATACTACTCTGTGCTGCTACTGTTCAGAGCAAGACAAACATTGGCCGAATTTAAATTCACCCAGAAACACAGCCTCACATTTCACACTCAGGAAGTGATACAGTTGAGAGAACTGGAGCAATTTGTAAAGTCACAAACATTTTGCAAGTTGGAAAACTGTATTATTTCTGTAGTAACAGTGAAATCTGGCTTTATCCTTTGACACAGAGCCTAGGCCATATGTTTTTAACACTTTTTTTAACACTTTTTTTTTTTGAGCATAAGACATTGCAGAGGTATGGGCTAAGTGAACTGCCTACACAAAGGAAGTAGCAGCAATAAGTAAGAAAAAGAGTAAGGAAAATCAGCAGGTTGGGGAGGTTGCTCTAAAATTTAGATTATCAGTAAAAATAGAATTTCAAACAAGGATCTTCATGTTCACTTCCAAACTTCTGACAAGGCAAAAATCCCTCTTAACTGAAGAACAATTTCCCCATTTCTTTTGGACAAACTGTACTCTTGTAGCATCATTAGGCCAGAAGACAAAGCTCATAAATGTGTGTACAGTTTTGGATCTGTTTGATTTCCACTCTCTTTTCCTGGGCACTCAGTGATGCTGAGGATGCTGAATCAAGTGAGAAGGTGAATTCCAGTCTGCAGACTCAAACAAGTGAGGAACCTGTTTGTTGTCCTCAGCCTCACAGAAGATTGGCATTTCCTCCCACTACCAGCCTACAACTTTTCAGTTATTTCACTAATTTAAGAAGAATGTCTCTAAAACCACAGCTGCCTGAAATGCAGCCTATAGACTTCTATTTGAATTTACTTATTGAGCTCTACATCTAACAAATGGAAAAACTGAAGCAAATATTTTCAAGATGAAACTTAAAACTTCTCTAAAATAAGCCTTAAAGAAGATTGGGTTCCTGAATAATTTCTGCTAAAATTTGTCATCCCTGCAAGGTTATTTAATCCAAATCAACATTAAAATTAAAAAAAAAAAAACCTAGGAAGATGAAAACTGTCATCTAAAAAGTGAAACTGAAGTTCTGTGAGGGCTGTATTTCCAAATAATGTTATTTTTATTGGAATGGGTAAAGCTTAGAGTATGGTAATAAAAACTTGGAGTTTTTTTGCCAAGATTTCGACTTAACTGCTTTTGATCAGCAGCATTTTCTCAAATCTTTTGGAAAGAGTAGCCCAGGTAACTACATGAGTACCAGCAATGCATTTTCTGCCATTGCTACTGACCTGATCAGCTCAGCTTAAAGAAAAATAAAATCTTTAATGCAGGTTTTGTTTGAATGCCATGTGTTGAAACTACTCAGATTTTACCTAGGGAGCTCCAAATGCGTGCACTGCCAGCCATGTGAATGATAACCCTTATTTTTATAATAGGATTGCTGCATTTATCACCCCAATTACAATGATCCTAAGCGCTGATCCTAAGCCCTTCTGCTTTAAAAAAGGCAAAATGTATTAAACAAGAGATATCTGCAAAGGCAAGGAACTGTTAATAGAGTGCTGAAACTGTACATCTACAGATTTTTAAGGGTTGAAAAACTGAGTAAAGCTCCTCTCAAGTGCTGTTTAGTTCCACAGCCTGTGTACTCCCACCACCTCCTACAAGTGGGAGTATTGTCAGTTTCTAGTAGTCTGAGAGAGCAATGTTACCTTTGAGGAATATAATCAATGCACATCACGTACAGTGGCTACAATAAAGGTCTCCGTAGCAACATCAAGAACAGATATTTTTAAATGCTCTTAGTCTTATGTTCATGGTTTTTTTTTAAATACAGCTATTAACTATTTCCACTGCAGATGTTGCTGTGAGCTAATCATCCAACAAAACTCCTTTGCTGAGGCTTGAAAGGATGATCCCTGCCTTGTTTTTCTGCAGATCACCACAGGTTTGCTTTCCCCTGCAATCAGTTAATTTCCACTAAATATTGCATCATTATTTATCAACAGGCAGCTGGTCTGAAAAATCAACCTGTCAGAGCTTTCTCTCCTCTGAGAGGAGTCACAAGATCTGTGGGAATAGAAAGAATTAAATTTGAGCAGGTTATGGCAGACAGTCCACCAGAATGGTAAAAAACAAGAGTTTGGGGAGGCTCATCATGCCTGGGAGTGGGGCTGAAGGAAGCAGAGTTAGAAGGAAGGGTAGTGAGGAGGAGGAGCAGGAAGGTGAGGAGAAGGAGGAAGAGGAGGAGGAAGCTGGAAAGCTCAGAGCCCTGTGAGCTGTGTCAGGTGCTGCAGTGGGGGAGCTGCTGTGGGAGCAGAGCTTGATTAAGAGAGGAAGAACAACAGAAACAGTTGGGTTTATCTCAGGGATCCCAAATGGCTGTTTCTGGAGGAGGAGCAGGAAGAATGCTAATGTTTTTCTGAGAAATGAAGCAGTGTGTGAGTTTTTCTTGCATTTTCTTGCTCCTTTGGTTTAGTGTCCCCAGAGCTTCACCCCCTACTGATTCCATCATAAAGACTGAGTTAAGGCAAGCATGTATTTCCAGACCTCCTTGTACCCAACATTTTTCTTTGTTATCTCAGAGTAATCCTATTGTTTTCCCCTGATTCCTCAACCCTACAGTTCGAGATGGGAATGTAGATTTCAGGCAGGTAAAACAGGTAGAAAAGGGCTGAGCTCAGCCCTGTGCTAAGAGTGGTACTGGGGCTTCATTTCTGAAAAAAAAAAACCAGAAAGATCTTCCTTTCCACTGTAGCTTCTTAAGAGACAACCAGCAAAGACCAATAATAGCAATAATTTATACACTGCAGTGATACAGGAGTGATAGAGGCATGTACTGCAAGCCTCAGACTTCATTAATTATATATAAATACACATACTGGGTAAAAAAACAACCCTCCTAAGTTTGTTAATAGACTTTTGAGAGGCTAATCTTTGCTTCATCAGCTTAAATGCTTGAAACATTGTCTGGCAATACTGTTTGTACCATGCAGAAATTATCTGCTTTGGAGGGAGCACAAACCAGGGAGCAGGAGAGTGTAGTCATCCACTACCCACTCTGTTATGTACACAGGGCTCTGGTCCATCTCTGGAGTAGCTTGGGCACAAAGGATGTCAAAGGCAGGGGAAAGGAATCATAGGTAAACATGTAAAAATTGTGTGTTGAGAAGGATGGCAGGAAAAAAAATGAGTGGGGGTTTAACAGCAGGCCTTGTCAAGAACAGAGTGTGCAGAAGGGTAGGTAAAAGGATTGAATTCTGTCCGATTCTAAATCTTTTCAAGGGACACCAGAGGTCTTTACCAGGGATTCACAGATATGCATTTGTGCAGCAGAATTGCCTGGGCTGGGCAGAGCTTGTTTATTTGAGTGTTCCTCTCTCTTCTATTAGGACAGGAGCACAGATTTCTTCAGCTAATTCAGCTCTGTTCCTAATGGCAATTATCTGGGAGGTTCTCCTTCTTCAGGAGAGATTCTCCCTCCACTCATGCTGTTTTGCTGGGAAAGCCTGGGAGGAGTTTTGTTGATGGCAATTTGGCTGAGCTGCCCATATCTCTAGGAAAAGGGCAGCCATCAGCAGCTCTGTGAGTGCTTAATGCAGTCAGTACAGCTCCTGACTGGGAAGTAGCTGAAGATTTAGGACCAACTGCAAGGTCTGATCAGGATCTGTGCCAGGGAGCAGCTGGACAGGCTGCTGGCTGAAGCCTGTTGCACCACCGTGGTTCATAAGCGAGGTAATTGTCTGTGTTTGATTTTACACAGGAGATTTGTGGCATCAGTACTTCCTCCACACCAGTTGCTCAACATATCTGATGCTGTAACATGAGCTCACTGCTTTCTTGCTGTCAGAAGGGCACCATCAAGGACATTTTCAAAGTGTATGCCAAGTTATTTGTGAAACCTTCTCAGAACAATAAAAATATTGCTTTTCAACAAGGCCAAGTTGTTATTTGATTCCTACAGTTACCCTCATGAGCATGATCTTCCCACAGTAACTTTCTTTTTCATGTCTTCTCTTCATGTGTATTTACTGGGGGAAACTTTTCACTTGAAACAAGATAGGTGACATTAAGAGCAAGCACAGGTTCAAATTTAGGGGAAGAGGAGGTCACACAGATTCAATGAAGATTTAATAGCAAGTTATTGCTGTCCTTCTCACACCATTGATTTTTCCCCTTTTGCTGTCTATGCTTTTTACATTTAGTAGAGTTAGCAGTAACAATCTGTAATTTTTTTTACATTTTGTATTTAATTTTGTTGTTTGGGGTTTTTTTGACACAAGTGTTACCTACAGAAATAGGTTTTAGTTACAATTCATCAGCACAGTCCTGTCTTCCCTCCTTGCTCACAATTCTGGCTCAATATTTTCTTTCTGTGTTATTCTGTGCCTGGGCTCAATATGCCCAGCTGTCAAGGTGATTTTGCTTTGAATCTGCCCCATCCCAACATTTAAGGAGGATATTTTAATGACTTGGATAGCAGACCTGGAGAGAACAGCCCTGTGAGACAGCAATGCCAGGATTCCTGCTGGAATTCTCACCACAGACATCAGCCAAGTTGCTTCATTATCTTCAGAAGGTATTTAGTCACCTGAAGCTCAGGTCTTCAAGCCCTGAAGTCACATGTGTAAGGTCAGGACAAATGTGCTCACTAAAATTACAGGCTGGTTGGGTGAGTTGGACATGGAGACACATCTGGGGCAGCTGGAATAAATATCCCTCACCATTATCTACACTAGTGAGCTAATTTAGCTCTTGTTGGAGGCCAGGGCTGCAGGGAACTGCTTTAGGTGCTATGGGAGGAACAAGGGGCACTGAGGGTGCTGTGGTTGCTCTCACTACATTTTCTCTCTCTGTGGTTTGGTGACTCATCTTTCAAACTTCCTAATTTTGCCATCTACCAACAACACAAAGTGTCCTTTTCTAGCACAGAAGCGTTTAGGAGAGCTGGGTTTGGGTAAATGGTAAAAGAATGGTTCTTGGTAGCTGTGAAGAGTTCTGGTTCACAGCTTTTCTGAGGAGTGCATGTCTTGGTGCAAATACACCTCTTTTGCACAGCCCATTGCTTTCACAAGAGCCAGCTGCTCATAGGTTGAGCAATACCCCTGGTGTACTCAGTGCTTCTCTATTCATGATGGATGATGAGAATTTGCAATGTCTGATCCTCTTCATCTGAAAATTTCATGCTCAATAAATCACATGCATTTCTTTTTCCTTATTTTCATCTGGGAAGAAAGCTTCCAGTGCCTTTTCTGAGTTTGCCTTGGTTTATTCTGCTTCAGCTACACTTGTTTCCTGATTTAGCTCATCCAAGGAAACCAGGTCCTGCATGGGCCTGGCAAATAGTGTGTGTGTTCCTGTGTGCTGTGATGAACTAGCATGCTAGCATGTGGAGAACTTGAAAAACAAGTTATTTGGAAATGCAATTAAGATGCCAAGGAGTAACTTGCAAGATTTTGCTGAACATATAGACCCAAACAGGCTATTGCTAAATAGGTGCTGTAGACTAGCACAGCTGTGTGGAAGGAAAAGCAAATAGAGAATGATTATAATTAAATTAAGTAGATTTTCATGTAGGAAAGAAAGGAGGGGGATCCTCTGTCTTATATTACAGATACTAGAGGTTTGTGATTTTCTTTTTAAAAATTTTTGGGTTTTTTTGTTAATTTGGGTGGATTTTTTTTCCCACTAAGTGTGAAATATTATATTTCAACTAATTAAATGCCTCAGGAATTAAACACATGGACTCATAGCTGCACCCCTCAGATTTCCTGTGGCATTAAAAGCCTCACCAGCACAATAAAAATATATTATCCTTTGAACACTTCCTCCTGAAGATACTCTTGGCTTGAAGAGTTAAAATATGGTCCAAAGCTTCATCCTCATAGGTCTTCTGGGACATGGAGCTCTGAAACTTTGTTCTTTTTGCATAGCAAAGATTCAGAACCAGGCTATGCTTTCTCCAAAACAGCTCAGCATCTGCAGAGCAGTGTGTGAAACAGAACAGCAAAGAGTATGAGGCCATCAGATCTTGCCAAGGTTTGTTTAGTCAGGCTTCCTGTAATGCGATACTAAATCCAGCAGCAGAGGAATCCTGGAAAAGCTAAGTGCAGAGCCTTCCTCTGCAGCAATAATATGCCATTATATCTTGTCAGTTCTACTTATTGATGTTAAGAGAAGAGCTTTGCAGTTGTGTAGACATACTCAAGCAATCATTACGATGAAGAAGATTTTCAGTTTCTTCCATTTTTGCCCCCAGACTGAGCCCCCATTGAGGTAGAATCAGCACAAAGAGGCCTGAACTCACTCATAAAAATATGCAGCATTTAATGGCTCATATTTTTTTTTTGTGTCTGGTTAATGATAAAACTGCTGCCTTCACCAGGGAGCACAACCCCCATTTGTTAACAAATTTTGAAGACCAAATTTTTCTCACCATGCAGTTGTGGTACCTCAGCTATAGATAATCCACAATCTAGTAGAGAGGTCTAAAGAAAAGAGCTGAGAGAAAATAAAAGACAGCCAGCAAACATCACAATCATGTGCATCCAGATCCTGAGAGAGGTCCCCTTAAAACCAGCCTTGAATCCAGTCATTGAATCCACTCCCCCTGGGGGATCCACTTTTTTTGTGGTGCCACCTCCACCACAGAAGGGATTGACTTCCTGGCTGTCTCAATACTGAGACTTCTCTGGACAGATGCACAATATTTTTGGGCATAATTTAATAAAGATTTTGGTATCTTTCTCTGCATTTCTCTTATGTCTTCACTGGGAGCTGGGCTGGTCCCTCTCCATGGGATGCAGGACAGCCTTAGGGTCAGTGCAGTATCTGCTCCATGAGGAGTATCCTCATACATTCTTTGCATTTCTACAGTGTAAAGTGAGAGACCATTCCAGCTCAGGGATGAAGAAGTCCTGTAGGGAAAAAAAAGCAGAACAGGCCTTGCTAATGGACTTGGCAATGCCATAACATTTTTCATTTTGGAGAGGCAGGAGAAGGAGTGGGATGGGGTGAGGATAGTAGTTAGGAAATAAAACTCTGTTAAGAAATAAAACTCTGTTTTCCTCCAACAAAACTTACTTTCCAGGAAGCCCAGGGAACTCCACATTTATTTCTTGCTACAAGAATTAAAAAAAAGCCAACATGGAGACACAGCAAATGTGCAAATGGAGCTGCTCCCTCTTCCACACCTAGTAATGATTAAATCTTTATGATAACTATCCCCAGCAGCAGGGAGCTGTCATGAACTTCTCACTGTGGTAGTGCTGGTGAGCTCAAGTCTTGGAGAGAGACCAGGGCACCCCAGCAGACCCACACTACGCTCCAAGACAGGGCAGCACTGCATGACCAGTCCACAGCTGATTTTCCTTTCAACATGCAGCCACCCTCCACACATATTCCCTCTTCTGCACGTGGGTTGTCTAAGGACCTTATGCCTGCCAGGGATTTTTGGAAAAAATTAATAATAATAGTGACAAAATATACTCCAACCACCCCTTTTAAGGTTTCATTTCTTACTGATGTGGCCAAACCGCCACATCTCAAACTTCTGAGAAAGCAAATCTTACTGTTTGCTCTGAATTCAGCCAAGTTTAATCCTATTACATTCTGGTAACTCCTGCTAGACTTACACTGCCTCATAGAGACTCTGCTGGAGACCAATACTGTCACCTACTCACTTCTTCCTTTTCACCACCACTCTGCTCTGTCACCCACCTGGCACCAATGACATAAAGCTTTCCATTTTTAACTCCTGCCTGGCACCCTGATATTTTTATTGGATGTGGTTCTGATATCTGGTAATCTGCTCACTCTCTCCTAGCTTAGAGGATGTTTCACATCCCATGACAGGGGGGTTACTCAGGGAGTAGCTCAGATCTATGTGGATTCAGGCACTGCTTACTTTCCCCATCTGTTTCCTTAGCAGGAATCAAACCTCAATAATGATGGACGTGTTCTGTTCAGAAGGTTAAGCAGAGGTGCTAATTATACTGCTGAAGTAATAGTAAATTCTGTGGATTTGGTTTGGAAAGTCATCCCAAAATTTTCTTGAGGGATCAGAATTTAAAGTTACTATGAATGATTGCAAGTACAAGATGAGTATAAATAGTTGCATGTGAATAATAGGAACTTGCTGCCATCTGGGTCCTGTTTGGAGCCTTAGCATCTTTTAAGCTTTGGTAAACAAACATTACAAGAAATGGAAGCAGGAGAGAAATAAGAGTCATCCTGACAAGAGAGAAACAAAAAGTGACATGGCAGAAATGTCAGTCATCATCATGATGTCCTTAAACAACCAACCTGAACAGACAAGCAGGATGTTTTATCAGGCTGCTATCTCAGATAAAACACCAGCAAGATCTGAAACAGCTTATGTGCCTCTGCTTTTTAGTTTCAGTACATGTGTTTTGAGACTCAACTGTCATTCCTTGCAGCATCTGTATTCTAAATGTAAGCAATGAATAGTGAGCAGGGTTTTACTGCACCCTGTTCCACAACTGTGAATTAAAGGTTTGGATCTCTGTGCAAAACTTGTTGCTCAAGTGCCTAAATATAAAACCCTGGCTCAAGCACAAATCAAGTACACCAGAGCCATAAACCAGGCAAGAGCATTACCAAAGCCCAGGGCTCAAAAATGAGTGAGCTCTTGCAGTGTAATGAGTTACTGACTGAGCATCAGTGGAGCCAGATGTTCTTGGCCTGTCTCATATTTGAGGAAAAATGTGTTCATTTAAATGTCAGCAGAAGAAGATTTAAGATAATACGTTTTTGCTGAGTGTTTGTGAGAGTCTAGAAGAATGCATGTGGTGGAACCCCCAGCCTCGAGGAACACACAGTAACTCTCCAGCCAACAGTAACTTGATTATCTCCCCCAACCCTGAACTGAACCACAGCAGTGGCTTCAGATTAGAACTGAGTAAGAGGCAGTGGGCTGCCAGAGAAGGTGTAAATTTAACATCTTAAATTGCAAGTCTGGTCAAGTGAGGAACAGTGTTTTACTGAGGATTTCCTTTCTGGAGTCACAGCATCAGCACTTCACTAAAGAAAAGCCTATTGTCTCTGAGGGAGAGTTGAGCATTTCCTAGTGCACAGCTGGTTAAAAACAGTCTGTGTCTGGCTCACACTGGGCTGGTCAGTATTTTCCTAACACACCAAGAAAGAGAATCAAGACGTTCTCAAGTTCCCCAACTCATCCAAGCCACCTGATGCACTACTTGGTGGCCTGGTTCATGTTCCCCATGAGGAGTCACTCTGCAGCCCTGGCTCAGCAAGGAGTGAAGCAGAGTGGCTACAATCCTAGACAGTCCCTGTGTCTGCTTCTTGAAGGCCAGGGAGCCACTTGGATGCTTGAAATATTCCCTTTGCTGTATTTAACACATTGTGGGTTGGAACATGATAACATGGTAAGGAAAAAAAAACAATCATGATGTAGAAACAAATCACTCATGATGTAGGATTGCCAAGTTGAACTTGGACTACCTGGATCTAGTGGCCCTCTAAACCTTGGGAAAAAGGGCTGTGAAGGTTTTAATAGGGGTCTGCACTGTATTTCATACACATTTCTTTTTAAAAAAGCATTGATAGCAGAGCCTTCACTCATCATACAGAAACCACGACATCTGAATGACTCTGCCAAGTGCAGAAAGCCCCTTTGTTTAGACAGCATTGCCAGAAAATGCTAAGAAGCCAAGGAGATGAATAGAAACCATCTGAGAGCCAAAAAGCCCTTGGAAAAAACTGATTTAACAAGCTGACAACCTGCACAGACACCCCAAATTCATCCATACTTTACTTTTAACTCCAAAATACCTTATTGAGTGAATTAAGAATACTGAAGGCTAATATCTATGGAGGGAATGTTGTGTGGGTCAGAGCAGAAGAGTGGCTCCTAGTACAAGAACTGGGTGGATATATGTGTGTGTGTGTGTGTATAAATATATAAATATATATATATATATTCTTCATTCCCTGGATAGTGGCACTTATAAAATCTACAAACTTTTTTTTTTTTTTTGGCTTACCCAACACTTTTAGGAGACATTTAAATCGTGGCAAATCCTACCCAAGCTGTTACATCCCAAAATTGCTGTCTGTCTCAGTTTGTGGCCACTGGATGTCACTACTGATCCATTTCAGAGGACCAGCAGATTTTTATGAGTGCAAAACAAATACCCTCCTAATTTGGAGAAAATGAAACATTATTTTACTTCTTGTTATTGTTTACAAGAACTTGACAGACCATTTTCCTAAGTCAGCACAGCTCACCTGTTTCTTTGTCTGTAACTGTGAAGGAGCACAGGCACAGACTCTTTCCTTGCATTGACAGACAACTTCTTCTAGTCAGGGAAGAGATCTTGGGATCCAGGGGAAAACTCTGCAGATTTGGAGTGATGGTGCCACGTCAAGGCTGCTTGGAGCAGAAGAAGCTCCATTCAGCCTGGGCTCATGAGCTGGGGGATGCCAGGAGCCTGGCAGGGGAGGGTGCTGGGACCCTGCCCCACACTTTCCTGGAGCTGGTGCAAAATGCCAACTCAGCACCAGCCTCATTCCCTGCCTCCTCTGTGGGAACAGGACAGATCTGCTTATTTTCTTGGAGATAAAAGGCTGACCCCAAGTATTATAAATTTAAATAAACAGTAGTGACAAAGCACCTGCCAGATCACTAAAGATGAGTTCTACACAGATCCACCCCCGTGTGTTGGACACTTGCATGGACATCAAGTGAGAGGTGGGTCTGCCTCTGAAGCCCTGCAGTAAAGGAGATAGCAGAGATCAGAGGACAAAAATATTCTGTGCTGTGATATCTTTGCTCTGCTCTTCTGGCATCCCACAGACCAGAGGAGAGGCAATCTCAGAGGAGCAGATGAAATGGGGCTCTGGGGAGGGAAGAGAGGAGATGACATCAAGATTTGGATGAAAAGAAAGAGTTTTATGGCAATGAAAGGCAAGTTAAGGAGATTCTGGAACAATCACACCAAAGACAATGAAACAAGGAATCAGCCTTGCTTCCCTGAGACCTCTGGGCAGATCACATACATTTAGCCACTCAAAGCAGTGCTCTGGGGGGGTCTGGCACAACCACTGGAGTGCTCTTCTAAACATTCTGTGAGTCCACCCTGCACTGCCTGAGTCCCACCTCATGCCAAGGTTGCTCAGAACTTCCCAGGAAAAGGTCTTATTTGCCATTCAGTATAGCCTCACAAAATTTTCATCATTCATGCTGAAAACTCCTGTTGGATTTTTCTGCCTCAAGCTGAAACACAAGGGAATTAAACTATTAATCTATTTCTAAGAAAGAAAATTGAAAGAGAATTCATATACTCAGTAGGGACTTCTAGAGAGTAATAATTGGACTCTTCCAGGATTTATCCCCTTTAGGCACTCAAGGATCCCCAAGCCACTTAAAAACTGGGTGACAGCCTGGGAGGAGAAAGGAGATTAGGACCAGGCAGCTAAAGGGATGGAGGGTAAATTAAGTTGGTATAGGCAGCCCAAAATTATTGCCTTTGAGCTCCTCCTTACCACCTGGAAGTGTTCTGAATGCTTTTTGGAGTACCTTCCCCTTGTGACCCACTTTGTGATGTTTGGGTGTTGTTTCAGGTGATTCAGGTAATTACAAAAGCACAGATTTTGGAGCTGCAGGGTTCCTGAGCCCATCACAAGCTCTTGAGAGCAGAGCATGGCCTTACAGCCTCAGCATCCAAGCCACGAGCTTGGTCCAGTGTGAATTACATCAGCTTGCTGAGTTCCTGCAGTGACATAACCAGATAAAGATAGTGGTGGCCAACACCCAGTTATCTCATGGAGCTGTGGCTCCAGGGCTCTCCCCATCACCAGCCCACTGACCTCACTGGAAACCTGAGGAACTCCTCAGATTTATGCTGGGAGGCTCATTTTGATTTAATCAGTCTGGCATTTTGCCAGCGTAAAAAATTCCTCTCTGAGATTTTCCAGCCTGTTGCAGTGAGAGCTAAAGGAAAAGCCAAGGAGGTCTTCAGGAGCTCCCTCTTTTTCCTCCTGTTTCCTTATGTGAAGATCCATGTTAATGCTGTGGGGAAATAGCACCACGTGCAGGGTTGTATTAATGTCATGGGAAAGGAAAGAAATACATGTAACAGCACTGAGGGGGCACAGAGCAGGTACTTCACCTAATTGGCTGACTTTGTTCAGGAAAAGAAGAAGCAGGACTGTGCCCATGGGATCCACCCTTTTCATCTGCTAGTGGAAAGCTGCTTTATTTAAGTCAGGGTATCCAGTGAAGTATGCTCACTCTACCAGTGTGACTGGGAATTTGGCTGGAGGGAGGAGGAAAAGCAAAAAAACCCCACAATCTAAAAACACAATCAGAATGGCTTTTTGGACAAATTTACTCCATCCTTTCTGACCTTTCTTTGTGTAGTGCCAAGCAGGCAGCAAAGCTCAGTCAGGGCATCTCAGTCCCAATGTACTGCAATGCCTGTAGGGCATTTAAAGCTTTTTAATACATAAGTAAACAAGGTGAATGGATGTTTGGAATCAAAGCTAGGGGCCTCCACACCATGCCAACACATCTTTCAATTCTACTACTCTACCACTGGTTTCGGTACAATTACTTGCAGAGTAAGAATCTGCTCACCCTGAGGGAGAGACCCTGATCCCTTCTTTTCAGCTGAAAATGTAAACCTTGGGACAAGGATCATTTCCATTTTGCAGAGGCTCAGTTTGGCTCTCTCTTCAACCATTCTGTAAAGCAGCATATTACAGGAAAGCTATTTATTAGTCCAAACCAGAATACTGGTTTGAATATCAACTTTAATTAATCTTTTAGAATCCTGGAATTATAGAATGTCTTAGGTTGGAAGTACTTTTAAGATCCCTGTGTCAAACCATTAACCCATCACTGCCAAAGCCACCACAAAACCCTGTCCCTAAGCACCACATCTACTTTGAAATATCTCCAAGGTTGGTGATTCCACCACTTCCCTGGGCAGCCTGTGCCAGTGTTTCCCCACCAGCTCATCTCTGAACACCTGGGAACAAGATGCTCCTCAGCCTTGAAGGTTTCCTTCCTGAAGAATGCCCAGCCTTCCTGATCTCCTTGGCCCTTCTGCTCTTCTTCCAGGGGACCCATGAATCAGTCTCCTAAAGAGGACAAAGTTTTCCCTCCAGATGACCAACACAGCAATTCTGTGGATCCTTCTCCTCACTTCTCCGAGAATGAAAATCTCTATCAATCCACGATCCCTGTGCCCCAGGCAGCCTCCAACCATCACCCCCCCTCCAGTCCTTCTCTGTTTGCTAACAGAGGTTCAGTGGGTGCCTTTCCTGGCTGGCTCCCTCACCAGCTGTGTCAGGAAGTTCTCCCCTGCACACTCCTGCCACCTTTTCCAGGGAGAATTCCTAATTCCTGCCTGACAATTCTCAGGTGCTTCCATGGTTTCTAACATTTCAATAACCCTCATGTCTCTGCTGCTGCACAAATCTCCATCCCTTCTGTCACTGAGGAGCAGAGCCAAGGACCTCACTAGCACCCTGCCCCTCAAATTTTGGCCCCAGTCTTCTCTCTAGCAAGCCTGGGTTTATCCCTTCCCCCTTCAAATGTTTTAAGCTGTCTTTTTTCTAGTTTTAAGCTGTCTCAATGAGCCCTGCTAATTCCTGTGCAAGGATCCTTTCCCATTTTGACACAGGTGTACCCCATCTGTTGCCATCCAGCTCGGTGTCGTGTAAACTGACCCATGATCAAAAACCCCAAAATTCTGTCGATTACATCAGGCTTGGAGCCAGCTATTGATCTGCTGGCTCTTCCTGTTTCTTCCCTCATCATTCTCTGCAACTGGAAAGATGGAGGAGAGCACTGCCTGTGCTCCTGATCCCTTAACTTATTGTCCCAAGCCCCTGAAGCCTCTCTCGATTGCTCTCGAAATTCTTGTCACAAATTTGTCACTTCCTACCTGAAAAATCAGTAATGGACAGAAATCCAACACACATACCAGGGCAGAAAGCTTTCTCTTCACATCTTTAATCTGGATTCTAGGAGGGCAGCAGACTTCCCTAAGAAACGAGTCTGTTTGGCATAGTAGGCCTTCTGAGCCCTTCAGGAGGGAACCTCCTCTGATACTGATCCATTTTCATCAGCTTCATTTCACAGTCTCACTATATATATAGGCTAGAAAACTTGAATTTTTCCAACAAGAGAGCAAAGAGGGAAGGAGCTGGCCAGAGCTTTGTGAGACACGTTGGCAGGATCCTTCCTTCCCCACTCCAGGCTCCCTGAATGCCTTAGCCCCCGCTGCAGGCTTCTCCCTCCTTTCCTGGAAGTGTTGCTTTGTCCTGTGGAAACTCAAATGCATATGATAATATGTAAGGAGTTCTTACTAGCTCTTTTTATGAGCACTGTGGAAGATGTCAGATGATTATCTGAGGCCTCCCATCGCTTCAGGGGGAGACATGGAGGCTGGCAAGAAAGGGAAATCCTATGGCCAAAAGCTCTTGGAGAGAGCAGTTTCTCCTCCCACTTGCAGAGACCATGCTTAAATATTTGTGGTATCATAAATATGCTCTTTAGTGTGTGCACTAATAGATCTCTGGAACACAGATGGGTTTGGACTCTTGGGCTTGTGAAAAGCAAGGTAAGAAGTCCAGTGTGTGTGTGAGGGGGTGTTGGGTGGGTGTCTGCTGTGCTCAGGGTCATTCTGTTTGACCCCATCCTGGTACTAAAGCAACCTGCCATCATTCCAGCTGTGGGATTTTGAAAATAACAGGTTTTTATCACTAACCTGGATGACTATAGCATAAACATTACATATAGGGAAGAAAAGTTACTCCCATGGGGAGAAAACGTGGCCAAACAGACCTCTAGTGCCCTATAGGTTATATAGCCATTCATGCATGCATGAAATGAATATAAGAACATATAAAATGATTATATAAACATAGCTGATAATATTCTGCTTACTCCCCATACAGTGATTTTATGCTAAAAGGTGCCACTTACCTAACCTGGTGCTAAAGCCTCGATCTGAAGTCTTAATTCCCTTCTTCAGCCACATTAAAACCCCTCCTTTGGGAACAGAACTTCTCTTTAGCTCCTTGCCCTTGCTTTCCCATGCTGTTTGCTCATGGCTTCAGAGAAGTCTCTTCAGTCTCAGAAGCTGAGGTCCTTCCTAAGAAAAGCAGAGTTAAAGGCATGCTGAGGGCTTTACCTGGAGTGGTTTGGTGTAACAAGACAGCAATCCCTCAGGGGAAGAGGGGTTGAGGTAGTTTTTAATGATTTCCTTCATGTCAAGGAAAGTTTAAATCAATTTCTGTGTCCTGAACATGAGACCAGTAAGAAGTGATTTCTCTTTAAGTAGGTGTTAGGAGGTGGGAAAGAGTGTTGTAAAAACAACCTGTCTCATAAGCCAAGGAAGTGAGATGTTGAATCTGTACCCAAACAAAGAGTGAACCTGAGTCACAAGCACACTTTGCATTTGTAGGGCAGCTTTCACTGGAGGATTTCAGCCTGTTCCAGAGTGTTTTACCTGCCTGGAGAGCAGGGGTGAACACATGAGCTTAAACCAAGTGCAGCTTTCCTTGGTGATGTCATGGAGCCAAACAGTCAAGGAACACAGAGCCTGGGACTGTTTCAGTATGAGTAAGAGGACAGAATTTGGCCCCTTATGCTTAACTTTCACATCTCTTTTCCCTTGTAAATTAAGCTTTCATTCAGCTTTATGGATAGGTAACTGATGTACAGAGATCCCAGGGAGTTTGTCTAAAGTCACAAATTGAGGAAGGTAATGAAAAAGGACACAAAAGTTTTGGCTTTGTGCTCTAACCCCAAGGAAAACTTAATTTGGCACTAGCAGCTGCTTGATCTTTAGGGCTTCTGCATGAACAGGGAGTAGTTTGGTTAATGAAATAATATCCCAGGCACATATGAAGAGCAATTACTTGCTCTCATATAAACTCTCATGTATTCATCTAGAAAAAATGCTCATGACTCAGTCATCTGGGATGGTTCAGGCTACTCACCCTCCAGCATGAGGCGTAGGCATTGCAGTGGAGAGGTTAAAAAGGAAGACACGTGACCCCAATTACTCACAAGGAGAATTATGATCTCAGATACAGTGGTATAAATCCAAAGTCATTCCCCCCCGAAGTAATTGGCATCATACTGTATTTTCTCTACCCTACAGGAGATCAGAATGCAGCCTGTGATCCCAGTTTGTCTGCAGAGCTTTGTTCAGGGAGAGGCTTTGCTCTCCTGCAATGGATGTTAAGTGATGGAGAAAAATAAGGCTGGAAAATGCACAAGAAACAAAAATGTGCCAAGCTTCCCTGTAGCAAGAGCAACAGATTACTACTTAGTTTTAACAGTGTGCTTAACAATGATTTCAATTTCTCTTTTTAAATCAGTTTTTCTCCATTTATAATAAACAAGAAAAGTGAACTGATATACAGAAAGACTGCCTAGTGATCTCTTTCTCAATTTCCTATTTTTTTCCTCTGGATATCACAAAAACTGAAGGAGGGAGGTGTTGACTGTCAGGAAAGGTGAAGAAAATTACAAACTTACAAATTTACAGATGAAATTTGACAACAAACACTGATCTAGTATTAGGGATATTGCAAGTTCAGAGAAAAGATTAATTATTGTAATGACCACAGTGAACTGTTCCTGTGGGACGTGGGAAATTGTATGAAACTATTTCCATCAGTGCAGAACAAAGGACTCAAGGCTTGAAGAGTGGGGACTGGGTTCATCACAGCAGGGAATCACATAGAAAAATATTCTAAATAGACTCTCCATTTATCATTTCTGAGATTTTGATAATTGTAATATTCTCAACTTTATGGTTTCAGTAATTTGTCACTGACAAATGAGAACTTTACCCCTTGGGACTGCAGAAAACTTGGCAAGAAATGAACAGGGAAAGGATTCAGTTTGAAACATTATAGGCACCTAGCAAGTTTCCAGCACATCAGGCAACCCAGAGTTTTTACAAATACGTGTGCTTTTAACATTTTTTAAGACCACAAAAGCAGTTCAAACATACGTTAAATTATATTATTGGCAAATTGTCCCAGCAGGGTACAGGAGTTATTCCTTAAAAACTCTGGATGTGCCACCACAGAGCATCCTGCCTGCCCTGCAGCTCCAGTGCATGTCCCAGTACTTTATGGGCACTTACTGAAATTTCTGGCTGGTCACCTGGTTCAGATTCCTTCCTGAAAAGTCTTGGCACACACATCTTGTTGATACAATTTCTAAGCATGCAGAGGACATGCCTGTGCACCAGTAAAGCTACAGATCTTGTGGACTTAGGAAAGTTGATACCTGAATTACATGCGTGAATGCAAAGCCTCTATATTTACACATGCATAGAAGGTAGATGTATTTTACATATGTGTAATGGAGTGGAGCACAAGGTCCAGGGATATCATTAGGAGACACTTGAGTAAAGGTGGTGAGGAAACTGTTTGCACTGGCACAGCTGAAATACTGGAGCCTTCTGCTTCTTTGCATTGTAACAACTTGAAATGTTTTTGTGGCAGTTCCAAGAATAGTAAAACCTTTCCCAGCATCAAGTACAGTCAGAGTGATGGTTTGCAGTCATTTGCTCTGTGTAATTAACAGCTCTCCATCTCTGCCTCAGTCAAAACTCCTGCTGTGGAACTTCCACGTCTCTGGTAACCCTGGCAGAGCAGTGGCCCCAGACAGCACCCAGCCCGGTGCAGCTGAGTGGGGCCAGCTGCTCTGTGATGCTTCATAGCCACACCTGTGTCCTGGTGTGCGTTGGGCACCCTGCATGTGCAAAAGCACAGAGCAAAAAATGAAGTCTTTTAGATAAGTACCCATTATTACTAATGTAATGAGTGGTTTTGGAGCAGTTTTTTACAATTTCAGTTCAGGAGTGATTTTTTTACTAAAATAGTACCTCAGCCCATCCCTGCACATCTGCAGTGTGTGCAGTGTGATCAGCAGAGAAGGTGCTGTGCACCAGAACGGAAACACCCACCTCCCACAATAAGCTCATGAAGAGGCAGCTCTGCTTTTCTCGTGGAGAGACACTCACAAGAGCTGCCCCTCAAAGTTCTGCTCTTCCTCTGGCCTGGGACCCCAATGGGAAGTGATCACTGTTCCTTTGGCTGACCAGCAGCATCCAGGTCTCTGATCCAGGGAGAAGAAGCTGGGCACATGGCACATTTGTGAGATGAAGGAGAATGTGAGGGGGAACATCTGAAGTACCTTGAGAAATTCAAAGGTATCCTGTCAACACCAAGAGTGTGCTGAGAGCTGTGTTTTGGCAGCTGTGGAAAGGTCACACAATGTAGGACAAGTGTTCACAAACACAAGAGGTTCTGGTCCTTGAGAAGCTTTAAAGTAAAGGATTCTAGCCAGTGCTGCATGAGAAGAGATCATTGTCTCCAGAGGTGACACACCTCCCTTACCTTTTGTTTTTGTTCCATCATAGACACAGTCCCTTACAGGCTCTGATGGAGCACAGGGCTGTTTTCCAGCAGCACCATCCCAGACCCCAGCCAGGACCAAGTCTGCAAGGCTCTGGGAAAGCTAAACCTCTAAAATTGCACAAATAACACTCTGCAGCCCTATTTTCCAAAGTGTTGATACTGATCTAGCTCCTCTCATCTGAAAAGTAGCTAAAACACTTCAGTGAGGGTTGTAGGGCTTCAGCAGAGCACTTTGAACTGCATTTTCCTCATTCTTGGTGAATAGAGAACTCTTTAATGGGGTATTTATTTAGTGTGCCAGAGCCAACAGGTGTAGGTAATTTGGAACTGCCAAGGACAAATCACCACGTGCAATGTTACTCCAGGGAGGAGAGAGGGAGGGAGGAAGTGCTGTATATGAGCATAACTATCTCCTCACACATCCTCCTCTCTTCTTTGCATAATATCCCAGTCTTGTGGGCCCCTGCCAGCAAAATAAAACAATGATCCCAGCCCTGTGGGCCTGTCATTATTGATTTATAAAATACTTACAGCTAGTTGTGTTAAATGTGTCCTTCCATTGCAAGGAGGAGTTACTGGGCATACAGTGGTGTAAGACTGCAGAGTTATTATCATGCTTTAGGAGTTACATATAAAGGCATCTTCAAAATGCCTTTTTTTTTAGGCATTTTGACCACTCCACAGGAACCCATCTGGAAATGAACGTAGCTGGCCTAATGTATGTCATGAATCTAATGTGCTGGTCTTCCACATTAAGGATAAATCTAATAGGATGATTGAGTGGGGCCAAACTTCTCCAGGAAATTCCTTTATAATACATGATTGAATTATTGTTTTTCTATTAGGGCAGCCAAAACATTCAGTGTTCTTGACAATGCAGGATGTGTGCCGTAACTTTTTTTGCCACTAAGCTAGGCATACTGTATCTGGACATATGCCCAGCTTTTTTTTGAGTATTTCCAGTTGAGTGATTTATTTATTTTCCAAAGAAAGGCTACATAAGTTATACAGAACTCAGTAGGCTTCTTTTCAGGTCAGACGACAGAACTTGGGGCCTGGCTGCCAAATGGACAAAATCTCAGGAATCCGGAGGTGTTTCCAGCAAAGCTGAGATTTTCCTAATGGATACCTAAAAGTTGTGCTTTTGGAACTGCTAAACCTTTTCTCCATAGAAATTGTGTTCCTAACTCCCTTTGCAAATCTCTACTTCAAGTCTGGATTCAAGCCCCTAATTCTGCTGATTTTCCAAAATGTTGGCCTTCCAGCTGCAACCGTGTAATCGAAGAGAAGCTGAATTTGGCACATGTGAAAATTTGATTATTTATTTATAAGCCTAATTATGATTCTAGAAGCAATGCCTTTTAAAACTTAGGATCATATTCAACGATCTTAAAGGTCTTTTCCAGCCAAAATAATTCTATGGTTCTATAATTTGAATGTGGATTGTTTGGTCTTTATTTTTTTCTGGAAAGACATTGTGTATTTGAGACACCTGCTTGCACTTCCAGGGGTCACAGCCAGAAAATGTGTGTCATTATTAGTGCACATGATGAGAATGTGCTGTGACTCCAGAACATCCTGAAACCCCCAACAGAAATGTATGGCTATATACAAAAGGAGAAAGGGAGAAGAGCTCTATATTTTTTCAAACTACACCTTGGGGAAAGGTGGTGTTTATTAGTGTAGCCTCCTAACCTTGTCTGAAAGATCTCATTGCTCATTTCCTGTAGCAACAGACCTTCTTCCTTTCAGTCTTCTTAATAGGGGAAGGCAATTATTTTTCTTCTGTGAATAAAGTACTTGACACCATCCCCCACCCCTTCCCAAGTAGTCTTAGGTCAAATCAGTCATATAGTTGCAGCTGGAAACTATTTTTGGCCTCGGTTTACAGCTCTGTAGAGGATATCCAGATACTCTACCAAATATTTAAGGCACACAGCCAGGGTGTGGGAGATGGCAGGTTCAAATTTCTCTGGAGAAGTGGATTTGAATCCACCCCCCTGGAGGTAACTATCATCAGCATCTTGCTGTGTAGGAATATGAGTGAATGATTCAAGCAACCCGAGGTTTGACCAGCTACTTGTCTCACTTGGGGCTTTCCTCAGTTCTTGGGCTGCAGGGAAGGTGGGATGGGGAACAAAACTGAGCAGGGACCTTGGTTTTACCTCGCAGGCTAAACCAAACCACTTTCACATTCAACCATCATCTTTCTCAGTCATGCAGAGTTGAGGCTGGGCTCACTCTCACCCCTACCATCTCCCAGAGAAACCAGTGTTTGATTGCTGTGTTTGATTTCTTTTTAATCTTCCTTAAACTCAGAGATTGTCTGCCACTGAGCCAGGATCCTTACTCATCCTGGCAGAGATCAGGTTCTGACCTCTGGGACACCAAATAAAAGCAAGGAGGGGACTAATATGTGTTGGCTTTGTTAATAACAGAGTGTGAAAGACGCCCAAGTGGGTAAAACTGGAGTGGCCCAGTGCCTGCTCTGTGCACAGAAAATGCTGGACCTCTCCTGGTGATATTTATCTACATGTGCCCCACAGCCTTGCTCCTCAAGTGTATCTGGAGTTAAACAGCTCTCCAGGTTAACCCATACTGCTTGTGCAGATTCCTAAGCTAGCCGAGTGTTTATCATCCTTGAGGTTGATAAATTAATCAAACCGCCTGTGGAGGTTTGATTAATTTTTTTCATACACATATAAACAGATTCAAGATGTTCTTGCTCAGCCAGAGGATAAAGGTTTCTCCTGCTATCTCAGCTCTCCATCAGAAAAACAGCCAGTCCCAATGTGCCAAGATTCTCCCAAAGGCATTATTGCCGTCATCTGCGCTCACAAACGCAGCCTTGCAGGCATCCTGACAAACAAGGACACTGTCCTTTCCCAGCATGAGCTCTGAATTCTGGATTGGAATTCTGGATTCCCAGGTTGGAACTGCTTCTTACCTGTACCTAGAGCCAGGAGAGCTCTCAGAGAAGACCTGGAGATGCCATCCACACAGCAGAGGTAACAGTGGTCACAGCCTCTCCAAAGCAGAAGTATAAAACCTGTGATTCCAGTTTGGACAAGTGTAGAGCATGACCTAAACCTTCTTAGCTCACTTCAGAGTCTTTCCTTTCCCTCCTAAGTTGCCAAATCACCCTGCCAGGTATTGCACAACCACTGATGTGGATTTGCACTGCGTGTGCCACGTGTGAGTGGATGCTAAAGAGAGTAATTCTCGTTAGAGAAGCTGCATTTGCTATGAAAAAATCACTGCAAAATCACTGAAACCTCATCAGAGGGTTGAGCAACACACACTCACAGAGAAATCCCTAGGATGCTCCAGACCCACTTGTCCTCTTGTCCTTTCCTCCAACCAGAGGGCAGGCTGTGTGTCCAGCACTAATCCAACCAAACTCTAAGCAGCCTCTAAGTGATTTCACTGATCTTAAATGAAGAATAGATTATTTGGTTTAGGATTCAAAAAAAGTGAAAAATTTCCACCATTCCATCCTTTGTTGCCAAACCCCAAATATTTAAATTGAATGCAACTGGACCTTAAAAACCCCACCAAAATTGAATATTTTGATTATCTGGGATCTCAGCCTTCTTACTGAGAAATAAGGTTACAGAAAGTGGAAAAGAAAGTACATTTTAGAAAGTCTTTGACCCCAGTGCTACAGACCTGCCCTTGTGTCAGTGTCCTAACAGGGTGAAAGGCTCTTCTGACCAATTCTGTTTAATTCTTTCTGGAAGATGCCTGCCCATTCAGTCTAGTGTAATCTGCCTATACTATCTCATTTTCATTCTAATCATCAGCACAACTCTATTCCTGGCTGGCAGCATGAATGTCCCGGTTGAGGATCTCTGCTTTCTTTCTTCACCTCTTTTATTTTGCTTTCTAATTTACATGTATGCACATCCACATTTCATTTCATTTCATTTCATTTCATTTCATTTCATTTCATTTCACACCCAATGATATCAGGTTTTGAATTCCCCCTCCATTTGCTGTCTCAGACAATTGTGCAAACCAGAATTCTTAGTTCTGAAAGGCCAGAGCTTGTCAAAGCTCTCCTCTGCACCACTTCCTACTGACATGTTATCTTGTTAACAAAATCAAATGCCAGGGATCCCCTGTAGCATGTTTCCAACTTTCCAGAGAAGTCTGGGGAAGGAGCTTGTTCACTGATTGCCACAGCTACACAATGTCATAAAATGTCATTATTAATATATTTGTTTTATTAGGCAGAATAATATGAATTATTCCCTCATAATTTTTTACAGTAACTCCTCCCTACACAGGGCTTTGGTTGACAAGAATTGTAGGTCTAATTATTGGAACATGTGCTTTAATGTGTTTTAATGTCATGTTTTCCTTTAATTGTATTATATTGGAAGCCTGCTCTAGAAATAACACTATTAAAGTTCCCTTTCAAAACAAAGATCAATCAAAGAGACAAGCAATTATTTCATTATCCTTAAGAAGCTCATAACATAATGAAAGGAATGTTAAAAATAAACTAAATGGGTGTACTTGATTGAAAGAATAGATCAGTCCTAGTGACTTTTCTCTGAGAGTAAAAAATTATCCAGGATTACATTTTCACAGCTTTGAGTACATTTTGGATTCTCTGTTTCTAATAATTAAGTAGGGAAGACTTTTTTTGATAATAAACTGAGAATGAAATTAGCAACAGATGTATCTGAGGAGAAGCAAACCCTCAGGATGAGAAGCCAGAACTGCAGTTCTGAGGGCAGGTGACATTAGGTGATGTTTGGGTTGACTGAGTCCTCCCCAGCCTGGCTTGGAGGAGCCTCCACATGTGACTCCACACCATCCCTGCTGCTGAGCCCTGGAACCCTCTTGAAAGGAATTTTGCAAAGCTTTATGGGCCTGCTTTGATTTTATTTTTTTCCAACTTTTTGTAGCATTGGAGCCTTTCAGAAGCTAGATACTGAAGGTAGAAGCAGTGTAGAGGTATATCAGAGAAAAACTTCTTGTAAAAGAAAAGCTTTCCCATGAAACTGTAAGAAGAAAAATCTGGGCAGGTAGGATATGGGTTAAGGGAGGAGATTGTGTCTGTTCTCAGTCCTCTATCCAAACCTGACTTCTCTGGCCTTCAGCCTGAAATAGGCAGCACGAGGCAGTGTGGCTGCAGAAGGTGATTTGGGACATTTGTCACATGTCACTGGGGCCAGATGGACTCTGCAGCACAGAAGACAAAGCTCAGAAGAGCCAGAAAGAGCAAATTTCTCCTTTCCCAGGCAGAGCAAAGTGCCTTGCTTCCTGTCTGCTTTCCTCAGTGAAGGAGGAAAACCAGAGGGAGGATGAGGGGTCTCAGTTCATCACCACTGGGCAGTTCAGGGGAGCATCACTGCCCTCCCTGTGCCCCTGCCCAGCAGCCACCAGCACCAGGCACCACCAGAACTGGTTTCTGTGGGGTCACTCTGAGCCAGCTGTGCTGGGAGCAGCTCTGAGGATCTGCTCTACCTACACAGCCATTTTTACCAACACAGCTCTCCCAGGGGGATGTGTTTTCACTCCTTGCAGCAGAACTGGGCTGGCAGTGCCTTCCTGGACCTGAGCTTGAAGCTGGAAGTGGTCCAGTCAATGCTGCTTACACTGAAGAGTGGTACATGCATTCCTGCTCAGAATTCTTTTAGCTCCCATTTTCCTGAGCAAGGAGAGGAGTGAGAGCAGCTTCAGGTGGCCAAGGCACCAGGTGTGGGGGCAGGTGACATCCCAGGTGCCAGGGCCTCGTTTGTCACACTGACAGCAACAATAAGGGCTCCAACATGGCTAAACTGGGTCCTGACTTCCAGAAGGAAAATCCCTCTTGGCATCACTGCATCCCAGCATGGCACCATCATTGGTTTAACCAGTTTCTCAGTCTACATAACCAGTTCATCCTGCCTGAGCTCTATGCATCAGTATTTATTAGAGCAGGCTCTCATGGCTTGTGCTTGCTGAGGAAAATTCTCTGCCTAACACTTTTCATCCTTTCTTTTGCTGTTTCTTTCTCTGTAGGGGGGAGCTTGCTGTGGCAATTTCTTTCACATGTTGAGACAGTTGTTTTTCTAACACAAAACACTATACATTTCAAAAGCTTAGTAGGAAAGAGATATTTCTAAGTCATGTTTCTTGCCAGAGGAGTAGTGAACACTAAATGTTGGCTGTAGACAGTGGTAGACTTGGGATTTGGTAGTTAACCAGTAAAAATATTAAAACAGGCAAAGTCTGTCATCATGTAAGAGACAGCTTTCAACTTTACTAAATGTCTTTCTACTTACAAAGTTAATGGAAACCAGTCACAATGATAAAATCTGTGATTGTCTTAAATAGAAAGAATTCTTGGTTCCTTGTGGTAGAAAGAAGACTGGAATTTAAATTCTTGGGCTTTCCCTCCTCATTTTTAATTCCTTTCATTTGATTAAAAGGAAGTTTTTTAAATGAACAGGCTAATGTAGGAAGAAAAGAGAAACATGCATCTTAGCAAGATAAAACCCCAACCCTTTAAAAAAAATACCCAAAGCGTGCAATTATGAGAAATCCAACAGCCCCAAAACATGTGGATCCAGAGCAGATAGAGAAGGTAAACAAAACCCTGGGCAAAAATGGGCAAATGCAGGAATATTACTGGAGAATGCCTGATAAAAACATGACAGGAGAAACCACCATGCAAACCACTTGCAGCTCGGGAAAAGGAACAGCAGCGAGGTAGAGATGGGAGCTGCAGATAACAACGTGGGGAAAACTTCTGAGAGAAATCAGGGAGAAAAATAAGGACAAAGAGAAATGCAAGAGATTCAGATGTGCTGAAATGCCAACAGAGCAGAGAAAATCATGAGGGAAAGCAATAGTGAGAACATGGAGTTGAGAAGCTGTGATAGCTCTGGGGAGCCTCCCCAGTCAGTGAACATCACGAAAGGAGGAGGAACAGCCCAGATCTTCTGCCTCTCCTTGGACATCCCTGCCCAAAGGAGGAGGGTGTACTGTGACAGAGTGCTGCTGCTGCTGCAGCCTTGCTACAGCTCAGGTCTGGAGGGAAACCTCAGCTCTTGCTGTCACTTTGTGAGAGAAGCTGTTCTTTCAGCTCTTTTAGCCTGGTGCAACACAATCCAGGCTCAGTCCCCTGCTCGGGCTCTGAGAGAACAGCAATGGCCCAAATAACAAATAGCAGAGCAAAGTCTGAGTCTCACAGCATCAAAACTGAATGGACTGACTCTTGCTAGCCTAGGAAAGATAATATTGGCCCTTGCATGGAAGCCAAAATTCAAAGTCAGCTGGTGTTTAGTGCAGATTTTTTGTCTGCCCTCTGGAATAGTCTTTTAGAGTGATGAAAGGGGAAGTAATATTTTCTAGCCTATGAAAACTTCTATTGTAAAAATGGTCTAATCTGGTCTGTGCTAGAATGGAGCCATGACTCCCTGATGTTTTACATTTACAGAGACAGGCTCTCATCACAGCACACATTAGCCCACTGACCTTGACACCTGCCTTCAGACCTTCTGGTGAGGTCAGCTCTCCCATATCTCAGCTGGGTCACCCCAAGGTTCTTCTGTCTTAATTTGATTACTGGAGGCTTATTGTAGTGGAACTTAAAAGATCCAGAGTCTACCCCAAGCCAATGACAAAACAGGCTGGAATTAATCTCTGAGAGCTTTCCCAGAGTGTTTTAACAACAAGGTAACTAACAGGTTATCAACTACAGGAATTTCTTCATTCATGGAGAAATAGAGTCTCCAGTGAGACTGAGAGAAACTCCAGGGGAGGAGTCATGCCACCCTGAAGCAGGTACCTACAACAGGTGAGTCATGGTTGCTTCTCTCTTGCTCCATGGACCAGAGCAGAAACCTCAGGATTTGTTCAGCTTTAAACATCCAGCATTCAGGTGGTTTGTGTTCAATTAGAAGAATCCACCCAGAGGACTTTGAGATGTTTGGGTCAGGTCCTACAAGGGCATGTGAATTTGGAAATAAAATTTGTTGGGGGGAAAAAAAAAGCAATTAAGCCCTTTTATTAGGAGGAATGTCTATATTGCTGCTTCTCCAAATTATAAACTTTTTCTTTCAGTCAGGATAGGGGAACCATGTTGGTTCTAACAGTACTGGGGAAGGTTTCTCAGTCCAGGATAGAATTGTAAAAAAAATAAAGAAAACACCCCAACCACAAGAACTGAAAGGTGTTGCAGTGATAATTGGTCCTGTTGGAAGAATGTGAGCTTCATTTGGGAGGCCAAAGGAACATCTGAAAGCCAAAGACACAAACCTGTCAAAATGGCATTCACCAAACCTGGGACTCCTCTTTGTCTCTCCTTCTCCTGACGCTCTCCTGCATTGAACTGAGCTGTATCTCAGCAATGGTAATGTTACAGTGTTAAAATACACTGGTTACCTCTGCAAAAGTTTAATTTCACTTTAAAAAAATGCCTCAGCAAGTGGTCAAGTGTAGCTGGCACACATTTATGCTGCAAAATAGCTCTTAGATGATTCCTCTCAAATGTTTAAACTTAGTAATTCCAGGCAATTTTGAGAAATATTGATAGTTTTACTAGTTTTTAGTTGTAATGGACAGTACATAATTACTAAAAATGTAATATTTTTACACCTGTGTTCTTTTATGATAGTGTTACTCCTGTGCAAAATTAAATGTCAGCAAGAGAAGAGTTATTCTAAAATGCAATTTAACATAAATGTATTATTACAGTGAGGAGGCAATATGGTGATTTAATATGGTGACTAGTCACACCTGAGTAACTAAAGAGTTTGTTTTTACAGGGAACCACAAGGTTTACTAAAGCAGGGGAAAAGTATTTTATTACAAATAGATTATCTTGGTGCTTTCCCTCAGTTTGGTGCAAAACTTCATGTAGAAGCTGGGATTTGACAGAAGTGTAGCTGGGGAAAAAGTTTTTTAAAAAAGCAAAGGAAAAAAAGTTATCAAAGCAAGGTCACTAAACACACAGTGGAAGAGAGCAGCCAAGGACCTTCCTGCACCCCTGTGGGTCTGTGCTCTGCTCTAAAACCCCACAGGTCCCACAGGAGCAGGGGCACCCCACCCCTCTTTGGGGTGAGACTGGCAGCTCTTCAGGGCTGCAGCATCTCCACCACTGCCAGGAGTCACTGAAAGCCACTCTCCACCCACTGGAATTTATAGGGCTGCAGAATTTATGGCAAGTAGTTTTTAAAATTCTGTTCGACCCAGGAACACCAGGTGCTGAATGCATGCAGAAGAATGTTATAATTTTTTTTCATCTAGAGATTTCCAGGAGGGGCCTAATTTGCTGACACTGTAAATTCAAAAAAATCTGTGTTGTGAGTACATGGTTAATTAGAGTTAATGGCAATGCTGAAGTTCTTATTCTGACTGGGAAAAGTTCTGTTTTACTTGTGGGTCTTTTTAAGGCAATTTTGCCACAGATGTGTCCACTGTGTCCTCTTTATGAGGAGAGAGGTGTGAGAGCCTGCACAACTGAACCACAGATTAGAATGAGTCCTTTATGTCATCCTCCATTTTTTCTTGTTTTCCCTACTTGGGGAACCTCAGCCCAATAAAAGCAGAAGAATTCTGGGTGTCTTTCATGATAAAAGAGCAGTGTGAACCTTCATTCTACAGAAATTTGTTCTGCTTTCTCCTGAAATGGCCTCTGTAAACTTTTTTATCACTTCCTTATTTCCCATCAATGCAGTTTTCCTGTGCTGATTTCTTGCATCAGACTATTCACTAGATAGGAGGATGTAAAAGAGAATTAAAAAATAAAGAAAAAATAAGGGTCTGTTCCCAAAGACAGTGAAAACAATGGGAGTCAAAGAAACTGGCATTGACAAAAGATTTTATTTCCCTCAGGAGAGTAAGAATGATCCTAGCCAAAAGTTTATAAAACAAAGATTCCAGTAATAAGTCCAACACAGCAGAACTTAAACTGGCATCACATTTAGGTTCTTCCTTCCTTGCTAACAGTGGCACACACCTCAGATTATGTTTGATGAGTGAGGTGAAATTGTCATTATTGTAATAACTGCACACAGCATGGTCTTTAATCTTGCCATGGGATTTTAGGCAGACTACTGCACATATTGCTTCTGGCTGCTGAAAGCTGAGGGTAACCCCTAAAAAAAGATAAAATCTCCCTTTTCTTTTTCAGCTTTGGAAATTACAAACAGAAGAGCCTGTGATGTAGGGACACACAGAGGGAAATGATCTGAGAGAGGCTTTAATAAGCTAAATAAGTTCATCCTAATGTAGATTCATGTCTTCATTAATTTAGTGGATGTTTTTCAGAAGAGTGAGCTTCTCTTTCTCTGGAGTAGGCAAATTGCAGCTAAACTCACCCCCTGCTGATTTGCTATGGGTAAAATCATCTAGAAATCACTTAATCTGAAAGCAGAAATCCTCTTATTTGGAAAAATACTTCCTTGAATAAGCTAAGCTCAGGCAATCATGTACAGAAGAGGTGGTTTAGCTGGAGACTTGCCTGCAGCACAGTCCCAGCCCTGCATCCCTTCCCTCAGGGCACACCATGGCTCTCCCTCCCTGGCTTTGGGAAGGAGCTCTGGCTGTCTGTGCTCCAAGAACTCACAGCTGGAGTCTGAGACAGCAAATCCAGTTTGAGGCTGGAGAGGGGCTGGGAACACAAACCCTGTGAGGAACCCCTGAGGGAGCTGGGGGTGCTCAGCCTGGAGAAAAGGAGACTCAGGGGTGCCCCCATCACTCTCACAGCTCCTGAAAGGTGCCTGTGCTCAGCTGGGGCTGGGCTCTGTCTCCAGCAGCACTGACACAGCCAGAGCACACAGCCCCAAGGGAAATACAGGCTGGATATCAGGAAAATGTATTTTACAGAAAGGGTGATGGTCTTTGCTGCATGACAGTGAGGCAAATATCTCTGCTGGGATCTGATTTGGGAATCTGCATGAGATGATTTATGCTTTGTTCTCATTTGATCAGGTTAAAGACCTTTTATCATTTAGTGCCTCATTTGTGTCTGGAATCACTGCATCTGTTGCAGCAAAGTCGGTGCTATGGATTAACTGGTGAATTAGCATCAGCCCTCAGCACTGGAGAAGGAGACTTTCTTCATCCTCTCCCAGTCTTTAAATGGTGTTGCTGTCCAAATCCATTAATGGTTTTGCTACCATCCTCCAGCAACATGGGAAAAGAAAAGACAAAGACTATTCATGTCAACAAGGAATCAGGAGGGGAGAACAAAACAAAACCAAAGCAGACTTTCATAATCAAAGAAATGTCTCTGTCCTTATACAGTGTAAAGCAGGATTAAAAAAATGAAAAATATTTATGATTCCCCAACAATAAATGTGCCTGTAGTGTGAAAAACAGCATCAATAACACAGAGATAACTGACATGCCATCTTAACTGCATATTTCAATTGAAAATTTTGAAAACTCACCAAAAAGCCTCCCAGTCTGAGGCACACAGAGCTTGTGTTCACACTGCCACATGATGGATGCCTAATGGTTTCCTCCAGACAACCAACCTTAAAATATCTCAGACCTTATTGTGTTGTTGGTGTTTATAATTTCTACTGTAGTCAAGTCCAAGAGCCAAGGGCCACAATTGTGCTGGGAATGGCAGAAGGAGAGAAAAAGCAGATCCTGCAGTCTGAGCAAAACCTCATCTGTCACCTGCTCTTTCCTCTAGCTGATGGTTTGTGTTTTCTCCAGCCTGACTCTTCAGTGAAACCTCTCTGAGACAAGAACAACTTGTTGCTGACACATCTGTGTGTCCCTGGCTTTTAAAGGGCTGTTGAATGAACAAACAACAATATAATGAGTAGAGCTTTATGTGTGCCTGTTTGGGTTTTGGGGGTTTTGGGATTTTGGGGTTTTTGGTGTTGTTTTTTTTTTTTTTTTTTTCCTCAGAGAGGAAAAGGACTCCAATGGCTTTTGGAGTATTTACACTCAGCTGAGTTTTTTTGGAATCCACAAGCCATAATAACCAATAAATTATATCTTCTGTGCTGTTGTGTAATTCCATTGTAATTCTCTGGAATTCTATTGAAATTCTTCTTGGAGATGCCTCTGTCCTTTGCTGGATCTGGCCAAGGAATTGAATGTGGGCTAGTGAGGAGCATTAATGCAGTGATGGAACATGTCCACTCACTCCATTGTGATTCCAGGCAGCCAGCTTCTTTTCCAACATCTCTCTTAAAGGCTGTGGCACTTGAATGAACCAGCACTGGAGTCAAGCAGGGCACTAGAAGCCAATTCACCTTCTGCTGCCTGACTTGTGAAAAATATTTCCATAGAACCATAGAATCATCAAGGCTGGAAAGGACCTTCAAACCATCCAGAGTCCAACCATCCACCCAGCACTGCATCCCCTAAACCACAAAGCCTCCCCTGGCCCCTGGGGCTGCTGGTTATGAGGAGGAGATGGAGCCTCACCTGGAAATGGTTGTGTTCACTCTGTTCCCACCACTCTGCTTTCATCTGGCTGCTCCAGGCAGTGGCTGCTTCACCCAAAATCTCTGCCTGGCTCCCTGAGCAGCACTGACCACCCCACTGCCAGGGTTAGGAGCACCAGCAGCACTCTTCCCTCAGCACAGCTGCAGTGAAATTCACTCCTTTAAAAATGTGATGCAGACACATCTTAACCAAGTACTTGAAAAATCAAGGCAGGGAAAGCCCTTTGCTACCTCCATCCTGAGGCCAGTGCTTGCTTTGGTGCTGTGAGTTGTGTGGCACATCAGTCCCTTGGGATGATCCCTTGCATGAAGCCCCATCCCCACTCCTGGTGTGACCAGCCCCACCTCCTGAGTCTCCCCTGCCTGACTCATGTGGCAAACTTCACCCTGAGTTGCTCTCTCCAGATTTGTGCTGCCTGATTCTGCCCCTGCCCACTCTGTCTTTTACTAAAATTTTCTGTGAGTCTCTCAAACCCACAGAGTCTGTTTCATTTCTTCACTCAACCCTGTCATGATCAATTGTTTCAGCTACTTTGAGTTTTCTGTGGAACGTGTGCCAGTTTTATTTCCAAGAATGCAGCATCACCAACATTTTTCAATTATTCAGATAGGTTTTAGGCTGTCATCATCTCCATCTCCCTGGAAGGAATTACTCCCACTTGCCCTACCTCTGGTCCCACTGACACTAATGTGATGACATTGTCTCTGCAGAGGTTACTTCCAATTTCAGCAGGAAGGAGAGAGCAGGATCCATCCCTGCTATGCTGCCTCTCCTGCCATGTGGAGCAACGCTGAGCTGCTCAGTGCATCTGGTTTCAAAATAAAACCCTCTACAACAGACAAATATGTTAAACCTTTGAAAGACTTATTTCCAGGTTTCAACAACATTCTCTTCAGAAATGAGCACTTAATGGAGTTCATTTAAGGTTGTTGAAGCCACAACTTGCTGTCAGCACTATTTACCACTTCAGTGGCTCAGCTAGAGCCTCAGCTGTTGTGAGCCAGCTCAGTGCTAATAACGGAGTCCTCCTGATTTACATCAGCTGAAACTCTGAGCGAGCCTCTGCCAGGCTGACAGCCCTCCTCTGCTGGGTTCCAGTAGCTGTTTACACGCTCACTCAGTGCAGACAGAAGTAAAAGCAGTTTTTCTTCTGACACTCCTGTCTGTGCCCTATTTTTAAAGTCAAACCAAACGAGCGTGGCAGATGCTGCAGTGAGTGTCCTCTGGTGACTGGGCAGAGAGCAGGATTGGCTTTCCCAGCCCTGGAATGCAGCTGGAGCAGCTCTCAGTGGTGCCTTGTACTCCCCTCTCAAGGGCTGCATTCAGGGTCTCTTCTCCTCCTTCCTCTGGGAACTGATGGAAGCAAATCTCCATCTCTCACTGCAATCCCTGCTCCTGCACTCCTTGGCTTTGCTCCTCTGGCCTGAGAGGCAGGACCTTCATTTTTTCAATCCTTACTTTTAAGTTCTATTTTTCAGGAAGAACAGCTCAGTTCCTTTACATCCACTGGGCTTCTTGCTTGCTGCTGCTGTAATTTCCACTCCCCCTCCCAAATGAAGGAGCCACCGGTCTTGCCAAAGCCATGGCACTGGCCCATTTCCAGCGAGGCAGGTTAAAATTAGCAACATTTTTTTACTTCAACCCTTATATCCTCCTCCAGGGTTCTGCCCTGGCTAATGCTGTGTAGCCTGTAAAAAAACTGTATCATCAACTTACAGAGCCAAAGCCATGCAAAATGGCAGCCATCTGCTTCATGGTAAACTGGCAGTGCCCAGTAAGCTGAGAAGTGGGTGATTTTAGGGAATAAAACCACAATGCCTTCTGTCATTTATTTCAGTAGTAGCATTAATTTTATTCTCTCCCCCTCCCAGTTTGCCACAGAAATTTGCTGAGAGCCATCACGGGAGGTGTTGACCCTCTGAGCTGTGAGGTTGATAAGATGTCAGCTTGCAGCTCCTGCAGAAGCCCAGCTCTTTTAGCAGTGGGGAAGGGCTGGGTGCAGGCAGATCCAGACCTCCTCTCCTGGAAGGTGCCAGGGGAATGTTGGTTCCCTGTTAGCTCATCCCCACTATTGAGTAGGTGGAGAAAGAATGGTGGCAGCACCCAGAGGGTCGTGCTGAGGGACTGGACTGGACAGAGGGCACTGAGCTCAGGGACACCACACCAGAGGCCCTGAGCTGTCATCTGGGAGAGAGAGAGCTAAAATCTGGCCTGGGGGCCAACTCAGCTCTTGGGGTGGAGAAAGCAGGCTGCAAAGGGGTGGGGAGGTTTGTTAATTCACTGCATGGCCCCAAAGCAAAAAGCTGAGAGGCAATGTTTTGAGACTGCCAATTCCAAAATGTTTTAAAGAGAAAAGAGTGAAATCCACAAACATGTGTGATTAGCTTAATAATAAAAGCACTGCATTCGTGGCTGTGCCTAATTTCCCTTCTGAAGGGTATATTTTTACCATTGTAAAAGACACCTTTCTCAAAAAAAACACCTCCTTTAAAAACACAAATCTAAGACTTTCTCTTGATTTCATGCCTCTTAGAGCTTTAAAAGGAAGTGCTGTATATGACATGAAAAAACTGTGGGAGCTGACAACAAATCTTACTTAGAAGGGCTCCTGCCACCACAACATTTGTGATTTCTGAATTTAATTTTAATGTACAGATCTCACATTTTTGTGTCAGTTTTTAAGGGCATATCAGGATATTGTGCTCCAGCACTGTATGTTAATGGATTCCTGCCTCCCTCCAGGAAAAGGGAATATTTCTTCTCTGAGCTTTCATGCACTCTTCTGCCAAGTCAAAGCAGAAAGGAAAAACTGTGTACAATGTTTTATTAGGCCAAATGTCAATTTGTTTTTCTGAAATCTTTACCAATCTCCCTGGCATTTAATATTAAAACAGAGCAAAAAAAGAAAAAAAAGGCAGAAAAAGAATAAGGTTTTTATTTCAGTCAGCAGTGCCTGAGACATCCAACAGGCCATGGTACATGGAGCTGCATTTCTCTCTTATAGAGGAAAGGGGGGCAGTGAAAGATGCTTGAGAAGGTGGACAGCACCTGGGTAAAAAGGAAAGGTATAGAATCACATTGTATTTTTGAGCCTTTTAAGCCAGCTTTCATTAATTTCTGCTGAATCTGGCTAAAGAACATCACACCTCCCATTTGGTCAGACCTGGGTCTTTCCCTTGAATGATGATTTTTTTCCATGTATAAAAGGATTTCAGTTTCTACCTCACTTAGAAACCTTCCCACATTTCCAGCTCACTAGAGAGCACAGCATGAATGTTTGTGGTGGTGTTCACAGGGGTCCCAGGAAGAGGGAAGAGATGAGAATTTTGACTCCATGTTTCAGAAGGCTGGTTTGTTATTTTATTATATACATTATATTAAAACTATACTAAAAGAACAGAAGAAAGGATTTCATCAGAAGGCTTGGAAGGAATAGGAAAAAAGTGGAATGATAACAAAAACTTGTGACTCTCAGACAGTCTGAAACACCTGGACTGTGATTGGCCATTAATTAGAAACAACCAGATGAGACCAATCACAGATCCACCTGTTGCATTCCACAGCAGCAGATAATCTTTGTTTACATTTTGTTCTTGAGGCCTCTCAGCTTCTCAGGAGAAAAATCCTCACGAAAGGATTTTTCATAAAATGTGTCTGTGACAAATGTAAGCTGAACTTTTTTACATATTAGCATTGTTTGGTACTTGTATTTGGAACGAATCAGCACAGGCACCTTGGCCAGCCAGGAAAGCCCAGATGAGCCAGGTGTTTCATTTCACAGAAGAGCTCAAGAGTTTGTCAACTTCATTTCGAGTGCAAGGACCACTGCCTGATCACCCCACTGAGAGCTGCTTCCCTCTCTGGAGCCCAGCCTCCCACAGCAGCTCTCTCCTGGCCATGCAGGCTGGATCCTGGCACACCCTGTGCAAAGTCTGGGCATCCCAATGCCACCTCTGCCCTTGGACCATCCTTGCTGTCAGCAATGGAGAGAGGGGACACTGACTCAGTGATCACAATCTGATTTTATTGTGGGATACACATGCTTAGATACTATTTCAGGGAGACTAGTAATGTGTACTGCAATGATTAGCTTAAAATCACATACACAAATTTATGCATATAACAACATCTATTACTTTGCAGAGTTTAATGGGATTTTCTTTTTCTGGTAAACCCCTTTGATTTAATCTTCTTGCAATCCAGGTCTAATTTTCAAAGTTCTGTTTGCTTTTGCCGAGGCATCCTGCTATCAAATCTCTTATGTTAACCAGGTCCAAAGTCCATCATCTGTCTTGTGTCCCCCAACATTCCAACACTTGCAGTCCCCCAGTGAAGGCCAGTGCACACATCCAGACCCCTGCCTGCATGACAGGGGTGCAGGGCTGCTCTGTGCATGTCCAGCTGCCTCTGGGGTTCAGCTCCAGAGAAAACACTGCCTGGCTGTCCATTCTGTCTTTGATAAAAGAGAGACAGAACCGGGTTTGCTTTTTAGCTTCCCAAGAGCTGTGGGGAGACTTGGATAAGTGCTGCTCCTAAGTATTTAACACAAGAACTCATATCTAAGCCAGATTTGCTTTAGACAGGGACAGCTCTGTGCCCACAGTCACCTGTCAGCAGGATTTGTGTCATATTAAGAGGTGCCCAGCAAGGCTCAGAAGCATCAGCTGCATATTTAAGTGACTTCTGTGAGTTGTGACTCTTTTGTATTTTCAGTTACACTGCTTTTAAGCAGGAAAAGGAGCCTGGATTTTACTTAAAAGGTCTTTACTGCAGAGGCTCAGTGTGTTAGCAGACTTTGAGATCACTTTTGTTCACTGGGTATTACAAAGGGATTCAGTTTGGAACCTTAACCCATGTCAGGGGTGTGTGGGGGACAGAATTCATCCTCTTTCACTGTGAGCATGACACAGGCTTTGTGCATTAATGCCATGCCCAGATGGTGGATTCTGTTATGAAAATATATGTTTGGATATGTTGGATATGTTCTGAAAATATGCTCCAGTACCAGGTCTAAGTGCTATATTCCTGTTGGGACTGTGAATTGCTGCTGCTGGAACAGTTCCTTCCTCTGCCCCTGGAAAATGGGGTGTTGCTGCTCTGCCTCTTGGTGTTGACTTCCCCTGCTGTTGAGAGGGCACTGAGGCATCTCAGTGACAGCACAGCAGGACAGGCAGCAAACAGTGTAAAATAGTGAATTTGCCCAGGAGTTTTTCTTCCTGATGCAATTTTTTCCATTGAGCTCCAGTTAAAAGCCTACAGGACTCTTGCACTGAAATCCCAAGGAAACCTGAGGTCATGGATCATCCCATTTTTTTTTTTCCAGGGCTGTAAAAGCATTAACTCATCAGAGGGAGGTTAGAGGTACTTGAAAGCAAGAGATTCACCCTGATTCTCCATCACTGCTGCCTCCCCCTTCCTCCTGCCCACCTAAATGTGGCACAGGTGGCAGGTCCCTACAGACCTGGTCTGAAATCAGCCCACAGCCTGCAGGGAGGGCAGGGGCAGACACCTCTGTGCAGTGAGGCACTTCCCTTGGTAGCACAGACCCAGCCTCACTGGAGAAGGAAGATTTTCAGAGAGCTAGAAAGAATATACGTCCATGACAACACAAGCAAGAATTCACAAGTTTTTCTTTGAAACAGAAGCAGAAAAATGTGTCCAAAGGATGGAGGTGCTCCTTTGCCTAATGCTCTACCTTTCTGAAATTATTTCACCCAAAAGTACAACTTCCAGCAAAGAGCTTTTTGCCCAGCTCAGATCTTTTCCATCTGGTGTGGTCTGTGCAGGATCCATTTGTATTTGAGCCTTCCTGGCTATTGGCCCAATGAAGTGATCTGGCTAGGATAAAAGAAAATGGTGAATTTACATTTCCCCCTTCTGGCATTCTTACTTTCTAGTATATTTTTAGTAATAATCCTGTTCACAGAAGAGAGGTTCCCAAGGAGTTACTGTATGTTAGACAAAAAGAATAGCCATAGGCAAAAAGCTGACTTCAAATATATTTCAGTAGATATTTATATTCTACTTAGCTCCAAATTTTCTCATAAAATATCTGCTTTTCTCTACCTAGGGGAGGAAGGGATAATTTGAGGAAAAAAGTCATTTATTAATTTCAGCCTTTTATTTTTCTGCTAAAAATACCCCTGGATTTGGCCAAAAGAAAAAATATATTTTCAACAGAACATCAGTGACCTCTCCAATACGTGGATAAGTAATAAAAGGATGGCATATGGCCCAAACTGTGCAATCAAAGAGATCTTCAGGCATTTTTAAAGCCCTTTCTATCACAGGAGATAGTGTTGATTCAAGTTCCCTTTCATCTTTCTTTTTTCCCCTATGCTTTCAGAACCCAGCTAAAGTATTGTCACAGATGATTCAGGAAGAAGGAAAGGTACATCTCAGTGGGTTCTTTATCACCCCAAGCTTTTTGGGAATGTCACATTCCTACAGGAGATGAAGAACCACCAGGCAGGAGATGGGGTTAAGCCCCTGTCTTCTCACCAAGACTTCAAGGCTTGCATGGAGACTTGTGGTTTTCATTCTGCTTTCTGCAGCAATGCCAGCTTTGGGTCTGAGTTCAGCACATGGACCTCTCCAAGGTCTGGAAACGTGAGGATCCTGTGTTTGGGTTGGGTCTCCTCCTGCTGAAAACATGTCACAGCCTTTGGTCAGTGATGAACAATGTGTATTTAATAAACCACAGGGAAGTGTGTGCAGCTATTCAGTACCTTCCACCGAAGGCTCTGGAAGTGCTGCACAAATAAATAGCCCAGTTTTACAACAATTTCTCACTCCAGGTTTTCTAGGTAGTAGGAAAGCTGACATCCAAGTGGCTTTCCCACAACCACACATCAAAACTGCACCAGCTTGTGAACAGAATGAATACACCCCAATTCCAGCTCTATTTTCATTCTCAAGAAAGATTTGTTATTTCTGCACTTCTTATTTATCCAAATTTGCTATAACTGCTGGCCAGAAATAGGCTTGATCATTTACACCAATGTACCCTTTTCATAGCTTGAGACTTCTTCTCCTTCTAACATGAAGAAATGAAATGGATAAATTTGAGCAATCAGAAGAGAAGGTGGGCAAGGAAGAGAAGGAACAGGTTCAAACAGCAACTGTATGTCCCAAACCTGTGCTGGCTGCTCCTGACCTGGCACATCACCTCTGATGGCTGCTGCCACGCTGATCATAAAGCTGAGAAGAGTGGCAGGAAGGGTGGAAAGCAAGAGAAACTGGAGACAAATCTAGTCCTGGTCAAAGCAGATGTAATTTGTGATGAGAGGAGCAAAGCTGAGCACTTTCACAGCAAAAGTAATTTTGTTGTTGCTCTCTGGGTCCTGAATTCCTGCCCTGCCATGTAAGAAGGATGTCCAAGGCCAAATAGTTATTAATAATACTCATTAGTTAATAACAACAGTAGTGCTATTGGAAAATTTCAGGTCCCAAACTCACAACTTACTGCCAAAGTAGTCACTTCCCAAACTGACTTCTAAAATTAGAAACAAACAGACCCCTTCTAAAGGCAATAAACATCACTTTAATTGGACTAAAACCTATAAATCTGTCAGCAGCCAGTTACCCTGGCTCCCCTGTGTGATCAGCAGCTTTGAATGCCCTTCTGGGTCTTTTCCAGAGAGCTATGATGTGATCTGATGTCATCACAACAAAGGTGTGATCAAACAAGGCAGCGTGGCCTGGTGGCTCAGTGCAGGGGCTGATGTGGCCCAGAGTGGGCTGGACAGAGGGTGACACCATCAGCAGGGCAGAGGGACAGCCTTGTGCTGCACAGCTCTGACTGTGGGCTGGGAACACATGGACATGGACATCAACCAACACCTTGGGTAACTCTCATGTCAGGGCCACATGAAATGCATACCACATTTCATTTTCCTTAGCTGAACCAGTACATTTTCATCTATTTGTTGTGTGATGGAAGAGTTTTGTGACATTGTTCACAGGGGTTTTAGGATGAGGGAAGAGACAAGAAAGTTGACTCTACGTTCAGAAGGCTTGGTTTATTATTTTCTGATATGTATTATGTTATAACTATACTAAAAGAATAGAAGAAAGGATTTCATCAGAAGGCTAGCTAAGAATAGAAAAGGAATGAACAACAAAGGTTTGTCTCTGACCGAGACAGTCTGGACAGGTGGACTGTGATTGGCCATTAATTAGAAACAACCAGATGAGATTAATCAAGGATCCATCTGTTGCATTCCACAGCAGCAGATAAGAATTGTTTACAGTTTGTTCCTGAGGCCTCTCAGCTTCTCAGGAGGAAAAAATCCTAAGGAAAGGATTTTTCATAAACATGTTGGTGACAGACTTTTAAATGAATTCTCACACATCTCAAAAAGATGCCAAGTGTCACCCTTGTGATGCAGGAGATCCCATCGTGAGAAGTGATGCTCTGGTAGCATCTCCCCTGACAAGAAGGAGATGCTACCAGGAAAAACAAACAAACAAACAAATAAATACACAAACCTGATGGGATGAGAAAACAAGCCTTCTCTGGTTGAACAATACTGGAAAAAAAATCATGATACAGTCTCCAGAACACTAGAAATAATCAGCAGTAGCTGCAGATCTATGCTACTCTTCATACTTTGCTTACATTTTATTGTTATAATTTTCATTCTTGAAAGAAAAATAAAATATTTCACTAAAGACACCCGAGTATTTTACTCGAAATTACATTCACAGAGTGCAGGAGGACACAGCCCTTTCCTTGCTTCCCAGCAGACAGCAGCATCACCTGTCACAAGGCTGTCACCTGGCTGTGACTGGCTGACTCCACCGAGCCATTCACACCTCTGCAAAGCTGATCCTCAGCTGCAGATGTGCTCAATGCCAGGCTCCAAAGGAAAACAATAATAAATTTCAGCAGCGTGCCTGTGAAAACATCTGATTTGCTGGGCCCTTGGAATACCCTGTATTTATAAACAGAGGAGGGGTTTAGTTTTTCTTGTCCTAGAAAAACACACTGGAACATTTCACCACCGTTTTCTTTCACTTTAATTAGCAAGCAAAGAGGGAATGTCAAAGACTAATTATACAAAATATATACCGTGCTGATTAGGGATTTCTTTTCTGTAGCATGGAGAAGGGAGCTTGAAGTTCACATTAAACCTCTCTCCCCCACTAATGAGATATGCCTTATCCAACCCAGAAAGATACAATTAACTCACGAAAGAATGCAGCCACTTTCTCAGGGGGGAAAAGCCAGAAGGGAGGGAAGGAAGGATTCATGTTAAAAGGTGAAGCATGAAAGGCTGATCCTGCAGATCCTGAGTGTGTATCTGACTCAAAAGAAACATCCTGAGCAGCTCCAGACCTTTAAATAAGCCCACAGTTAAACAAGGCTCACACCTGGTCCTAAATACTTATGGGTTCCAGCCTAAATCATCTCTCTTTCTGCCTGGAAGGGCTGGGACCATGTGCTTCCCCTTGCCCAGGCCATGGTTGTTTAGGGACCAGGAAATCAAAGTATTGGGAGACTGAGCAGGGGCTTAAAGAGACCCTAAAGGCCACCACCAGTGTGGGCTGTACTCTCTGGGGCCTGCAAAGATTGTGTGTGTCCTGGCTGACCTAGAGCAGCCCTGGGAAAGCTGGACAGGGTCTCTTTACAGGGATATGCAGTGATAGGACAGGGGGGAACGGCTTGATGCTGAAGGAGGGTAGATTTAGACTAGATATGAGGAAGAAATCCTTTCCTGTGAGTGTGGTGAGGCCCTGACACAGGTTACCCAGAGAAACTGTGGCTGCCCCATCCCTGGGAGTGTTCCAGGCCAGGCTGGATGGGGCTTGGAGCAACTTGGGATGGTGGAAGGTGTCCCTGCCCATGGCAGGGCTCCTGGAACCAAGTGATTTCTAAGGTCCCTTCAGCCCGGATCATTCTGTGATTCTGTGACCAGCCAGCCCCAGCTGCACCTTGGCCACCCAGCTTCCCACAGGGAAAGGATGTCCTGGGGGCTGCCCACCTCGACCTCAGCCCAGCCTGACTGCTCACTTGTATAACTTCGGGGTGTTTTGGGTTTCTTCCCCCAATGACATTTGTTATTATTTCCATTTGAAGAGGCACGGCATCCCTCTCTCCCCTTGCCCCTGGCAATGGGCAGAGCGTCCCGGCTGGAGCGTGTCCTCTTCCAAATCCCTCCTCAACCGAGAGCGGGGTCACAGGGAAAAATAAAACACCCAGCAACAGCCCAGGAGCACAAATTGGACCCAGAAGGGCAGATGCAGACTGAGCAGGAAGCGCTGCCCCGGGCGAAATGAAACAGCTGTTGCCATTGTTCTGTCTCTGCGCGCTCCGCGGCCGGGCCGCGGCGGCAGCTGCTCGCAATTACCGCACATGAAAGGGGGGCACGGGATTAGGCGAGTGACGAAAAAGCGAGGGGACCTCGAGATTTATCACCGAGCGGCCCAGCAGCCCCGCTCCGGAGGGCGGCGGCGGCCCCGGGACCCGCCCGGCCCGCAGCGAGCGCCGCCAGCGCCGGGGATGCTGTGCCGGGCTGGGCACGGACAAATCCCGGGATGCTGTGCCGGGCTGGGCACGGACAAATCCAGGGGATGCTGTGCCGGGCTGGGCGCGGACAAATCCAGGGATGCTGCGCCGGGCTGGGCACGGACAAATCCCGGGATGCTGCGCCGGGCTGGGCACGGACAAATCCAGGGATGCTGTGCCGGGCTGGGCACGGACAAATCCAGGGATGCTGTGCCGGGCTGGGCACGGACAAATCCAGGGATGCTGTGCCGGGCTGGGCACGGACAAATCCCGGGGATGCTGAGCCCGGGCTGGGGCTGGCACGGACAAATCCCTGGATCCACGGCCGGGGAGGTGCCCAGAGCCGGGATCTGCTAGGGCCCGCAGAGCCGCAGCCGATCCCTAATGCTCGGCATGATCCTCTCCCGACGGATCCCATCGGGACCGGGAAGAGCCTGTGGGCAGATTCCATCACCTTTCTTCCAACGAGCAGGAAAACAAGCCGACGACGTACAAGTTTAACATTCCTTGTGGAATTACTTCAGCTCTCCCATATAATCAGAGTTGCAAAATAAAAATAAAATAAATAAATCAAAACAAACCCTCAGAGCTTTCTTTTTTTTTGCAAGGAGTGATGAGCATAAGAAAGGTTTTTGGGAAGGTGGAGCATGTGTTTGCCATCTTCACTCCTGATATGGAAACCATATGCTTAAATACCCCACCAAACATGCACAATATAACACTCTTTTTTATTAAAGGTGCTTTTATAAAAGCTATCCACCTTCTGTCCACTGGTGACTCCCAAAGAGGTCACATATTCTTCATTGCAACTATCAATACGTATTTGGGATAAATTGAGCTCCAAATAGACTGTTTCTGATTATTACTGCCAAGGGAGCAAGAGTTCATCTTATTTTCCCTCACTGATAAATTAAAAAAACTGTAATGGGTGATTTCTGCAACCTGTAAACGGGCAACAGCATCTGTGACTCATTTCTTGTCACTTTAAAGAAAATTTATTTTATTAATTTGGGCAGAGTATAAAGAGAATATACTTTTTTAAAAAACCCTAAAAAACTCTACTGCTAAAGAGAAAGAAGCAGCAGCAGATCTGCCCCATCCCTGGAAGTGTTCAAAGTCAGGCTGGATGAAGCTCTGAGCAGCCAAATCTAGTGAAAGATGTTCCTATCCACATGATGGGAGTTGGAACTAGGTAAACTTTAGGGTCACTTCCATCTTAGGCTATTCTATGATTCTAGAAGAAAACTCTGCCACAGAAAAAATATTTTGCAAATAAAAATTGCCTGAAGTGTTATTAGAAGTGCAGAAACTCCTGCCTTCCTCTTAACTTTGATGTTTTTTGCCCTGGCAAATAGAAGACCTCAACATGAGATGTCTTTAACTAAGTTCCATATCACTGAAGAAGGAATAGATGAGCAGAAAAACATGAAAAAAGCAGAACTGAGATTGAGGCTGCACCATTGCTCCTCTTGTTGGAGTCAAAAGGAGCCAACCAGCCATCCCTGGTGTGATCCTTACAAAGACCTATATAAGATTATTTTCTTCAGGTCCTTCAGATTAGAAGATTATTTTCCTGCCAGGAGCAGCATCATTTTGTCAAATGGGTTTTTAGTTTATGCAGCACCCAAAAAACACCAACAAAGAAGAGCTGGGAGAACGTAGAGGGAGAGAGGATGGCAACTTCCCATTCTTCAAACAAGAAGTAATAGTAGTAACCACAACATAAACACCTTTGTCTGGACTGATAAGCAGGAAATGGAGAAAAGATCAAAAGCAAGTGGGAATCAAAAGGATTAAGATATTGAAATTCTTCTGTTTTGCCACAGGCTGTCACCCTAGCTCCACGTATCACTCAGCCAGACAGGAACACTGTGCAGAGCAAAGAGAAACAGCTCTAGAAGTCTGGAAACTTGCTCTTCTTGAAATTTAATTGGTCTGCAGGTCACCCACAACCTCAACTCCCCTGCTTGTAATTCAGAGAGTAATATTGAATAGTAACTATAATATCTAATTATTAAATAATATATGAACTTTTATAAATGATGGCAAATTCTGTGGGGCCTGGCTTGTCGAGAGGGGCCTGCCTCAACTCTGGAGTGCCAAATGACATCTTTTCTGCTTCAGGCTTTGCACATGGACAAAGTTGTTTTTTGCTCCTTGTCCAGGCCAAGTTGTTTTGGACTGCTTAACCTCTCTGCAAAGACTGGGCATTTTACCCCTGTTCTGCTCCAAGGATCAGGGCCCAGCACAGTTCTGTACCTCTGAGCATCTGGATCTTCCTTACAATCCGTGACTCATCCAGTTGCAGTTTTGTCACCACTAACACCAGCCCTGCCCCAGTCCCACAGGCAGTTGTCCATCTGCACACCCAGCAGGTGCCACCTGCTCCTCTGCTAAACACTTCAGGAGTCACTAGGGCTGGATCCCTGAAGGTACTCAGGTTGCTCACTGCTCTTTCTACATTTTGGACAAAACCCCCCTTTCCTGGTGGAAAGATTACAAGGGTAGTGCCTTTGTAATCTTCATGGCTTGCTGTGGAAAACATGGATGGACCTCCAAGTTGTAAATGAGAAAAGAGGAAAATGTGTGCTTTTTCAGGGCATCTGAGATCCTGGCAGGAGGTTGGAGCCAGGTGGGTGCTGGCCTCTCCTCCCAGGCAACCAGTGACAGGACAAAAGGGCACTGCCCTGAGCTGCGCCAGGAGAAGTTTAGGTTGGACATTAGAAGGAATTCCTTCTCAGAGTGGGTGGTTTGACATCGGAGTGGGCTGCCCAGGGAGGTGGTGGGGTCTCCATCCCTGGAGATGTTTAAGAAAAGACTGGATGTGGAACTCAGCTTGACAAGGTGGTGTTGGGTCATGGGTTGGACTTGATGATTTCAGAGTGTTTTCCAGCCTCATTGATCCTGTGAGTCTGTGCTTTCTAAAACACAATAATTCCAATTTTGCTCTTCTGAGAAAAGGGCAAAAACCTGTGGAATGCTCATCAGGATATTTCATTGTTGAAGATCCATTTTGTTAAAATACTGCCCATCAAATATGTCGGTTTTCCTCATTAATAGTATTTTAATTTGTGCCTAGTTTACTGACAAGTAGACCCATAGTAACTTATCCAAATACCATTGTTTCACTTAGTGATCAAATTTTCACAAATCTCTGGCCTAGCTGTGACTTCTGCAAAGACAGATTTGATGATCCCATCAAGCCCTTTCTTTCCTTTTGCCACAGAGGAGCTGCAATATCAGGTCTGGAGCTGCTCAAACCATTCAGTTTTGGTTTTCATACACAAACTCTTCAAGTTTGGTTTGTTTCTCTAAGTGGCTTTTTACTCTGAGCTGTCCTGGCTTTGTCAAGTGGAAGTTGGGGCACAGGGAGGATTTTATTACTCTCTGTGTTTCTCTAAACCTGATATTTAATAAGGGGTTCCATTGGTGCAGGAGGAAAAAATACTTTTCATAGTATTATATATACTTTATGTATATACTTTTCCAAAGTGGCTCTGGAGCTACAGGGAAAAAAAAAAAAAAGATTTTCATTTGGCTTTGAGGTAAATTGCTCTGATTTGGGAATGATGTATTGTGAGCTTTGTTCACGGTGGCAGTAAAGACTCCTGCCCTGTAAGATAATGTTCTGTATTTCTTTATTTCACACTGTGTGTAGGGAAACTTCCTGCCTAATTTTTGTACAGCTGCATCTTCAGTGAAAGGCTACTGATGTCTGAATTTGCAGGTGATGTAATGGCTTGGGGAATTAAGTCTTATTTGTTCCTTCCTCTTTACCTCCCTCTATTTGCTTTATTTTGTTTTGTGCTATGTGAGCCTTTATTCAAATATCCCCCATACACACTCATCACTGGGGCAGCTTTGAGCACAATGCATGGGCATGTCTGGGCACTGCATTAATGCATCTTCTCCTGGTCTCTCTGTAGATTATCCTCTGTTAGAGTCATTTATAACTCCAGCCCTTTGTGTACATGCTCCCATTCTGAAAATGTAATGTCACTGCTAATTAAACAGTGGTTTAAGAAGTCAGCTGATAGCTCCTCACAGCATCTAGGAATTAACCTCACCTGGGAGCAAGCTGCTGGTTGAGGCTCAAGAGAAGCTTAGATAAAGGCGGGGAAAAGAAAAGACATCAAAGAAGTAGTCACCACCAAAACCTCATCCTCCACAAATTGTAGGTGTGGAAACGTTTTTCAACCACAGGGATCCTCCCTCCACTGGATTTCCAAATAACTATAATCATCAGAATTCCCTCTTTCACCTCCCTCTGGCCTGATTATCTCATCTTTCTCATTTGAACTCGCTTGTTATGAGCAATACATTCACTCCTCTCCTCTTTATTACTTTGATCCCAAAAAAGCCTAATTTGCCTCAGATGGTGCCAATTTAGCAGTGCAGAGCTTAGGGACAGCAGGGTCCTGGTGGGCTGCTGTCACCTGTGAACAAAGTTTTGTTCCTAATCTAAAAGATCTCCTTGGGGTTTGTTTTATGTGTCATTTCCTGCAGCTCCCTCGGAAACCATGGCTCCAAACTGGTGTATGCAGAGGGCAGGGCAGTCTGATACCTGAGCAGTGCTTGAAATTCATGTAAACTTGGGCAATCTAATGTTCAGAAGCCTAAAATTCTTTTGTTTTGTTTTTCAAATTAAATATTCTTCTTAGCCGAAGACATGGAATAAACAAAGAAATCACAAGCCAAATGAGGCTCATTCTGAGTAGCCTCATGTCAAAATCCAGATAGAAAAATCACTAATCCCTCTGGATGTAAATTTTAGGATGTTGACAGAGCATATATTCTGTGATAAAGAGTATAGTATGGATATAGAGCTGAGATAGGGAGGAGATTTAATTCTGCAACAGATAAGCAGGGTGAATTTCAAGGGCTACACAGGGAATTCATCCAGCTCTGTGGGATGGAACAGTATCACTCCTGAGTATTATTCATGCACCTCAATTCTTTCTTCTCTCTCTTTCTTTTTTTTTTTTTCTTTTTTTTTTTTTTTTGGTGTGTTCATGATTCTTAATAATATGTTTGGAAACTGATTAAACTTACAAATCAAGACCTGGGGTTAAAGGCAACCCTGTCTAACTATCTTATTATTTATAAAAAGATTATCATTAAATATCTTGCAGAGAAATTTTGACCCACTGCAGAATCTGATAGAAAAAAAAAAAGTGCAGGAAAAAAAAGGCTAATGTGTCTACTTTTTAATTAAATGTAAATATAATTTGTAAGGCTTAGGGGTTTTAAACAGAGAAAATTTACTCTGCATAATTTCCTTTCTGGTTAACCTTATAGACAGAAGTGTAAGTAGGGTTATTCAGAAGAATTTTGTAGCTATTAAGCCAGTCACCAGCTCCAGGTCCATTGTTGCAGATCACTTTGGACACATCCAGGGTTTCACCTGAAGTGAAAGTTCCTAATTAACAGTGACAACATGGTGATTCTGAGCATCAAAACAAACCTTGTTAAACAACCTGGTTTACAGCTTGTAGGGCATGTCAGCAGATTTTTCATCTTTATTGCTGCAGACAGATAACAAGGCTCTGATCCTTGTGTACCTCATGGAATGGCTCAAACACACAAAAGTGAACTCTTGGTTATTTTAATGTGACAAGTAAATATAGCCCAGTTACAAACACAAAGGCAGGATAAATAGGCCTGACAATACAGCAATGCCTAAATTGCTGCCAGCTTAGTATTAAAAGTTCTGTTGTGGTTTCTGGTTCAAAGAGTCCCATAAAAATCAGAGTTAATTTAAAACTTAGCCATCCATGGGAGTATTTCTTATTCACACAATACAGGATCTCTTGCACAGGTCTGCTTATATGCTTCAGCTATGGAGAAATTTTCATTTCACTTCAAGAGAGTACCCATCATCAGTCCAACAAAGTAATTAAGCACATGCTTAACTATACACTTTATTTAGGTATGTGCCCATTACTTGTCAACATTTCCCCTGTCATAGCTTTTTTGAGCCAGTTGCTTCATTATTTGCTGCTTTTCTTTTTTAAGTAACTAATTCAAAACAAGAATGTGATACTTGGTTAGAGTAGATCAAATGCAGTAGAACCCTACTGGGTTTTGTGCCAGATCATGATCCAGCCAATATAAAAAGCCCACTAAGCATCACTGCCTAGGAACCCTTGAAATTCCAGACTCTCCTATGGAAGTCCATGTAAATCTTCCCTAATTTCATCAGGAGAGTCACCTGCTAGGCAAGAGGAGTGAAGGAAGGTATTCTACCAGCAGGCAAAGCATCACAAGCCCTAGAGAGACACTCCAGGAGAACAAATGCCAAGAATTACCAGACTGATTTACAGATTTGTGGGCTGGCTGTGCAGTGAGCACCACCAGCACCCCAGGGACAGAGCCCCCCTGCATGGGCAGGCTTCTCAGTTCCAGCAGTGGAAGTATTGTTTGATCAGCCCTGTCAGAAATGAAAGATGCTTTCACCAAATGGACAGAACCAGGCAGGCATTGCCAGCCCACGTTCAGACATGCAATTACTGCCAAAAGGGAGCTCTGGAGCTCTGCAGTCCAAGCTCCACCTCAGAGTGGGGTCAACACTGAATTCAGGCCAGGCTGCTCAGGGCTTTGTTCATCTCAGTCTTGAGACCCTCCAGGAGTGGAGAGGACCTTTCTGGGCCCTGCTGCACTGCCCAGTGAGCCCAGCCCCTGTGTGCCATGAGCCCTGCTCCCCTCCAGCAGCAGCCAGGCACATCTCAGCCCAGCTCTGTTTCCTGCTCTTCTACAGCTGCCTGCTGCTCCCATCGACTTCCCCAGCTTTTGCCAAAGCCCTGCTGCTGCTTACTTGTAACTCCTAGCTCACCCTGCAGAGCCCTGCAGAAGGCAGAGAGTTCCTAAGTAGGAACTGCTGGCCTTTCCCACACCGGAGAGCTTTCCTGGCGCCGTCATACGGATAACACATGCTGGGTCTGCACTGCCAGGAAGCTGCAAGCCAGAGCCCTGCTCCCAGCCTGATCCCAGTGCTGGGGAAGGGGCTGGAGTGTGTCTCACATCCCCAGAGCCCACTGCTGTTTGTGCCTTCTCACCCACACTGGGGTGGGAAGGGGCAGAAGCTCTGGGGATGTGCTGGCCCTGGTGAAGAGCAGGGTGACATGGATGTGCACACCCAGACCAAAGAGCAGGAAATCTTTCCTGCATGGCTTATTTTACTGCAGCCTCTGTGCCCAGAAACACGCCAGGGCTGGCACCAGATTAGTCAGAGGAGGAAGGGAGGGCTGGCAGGGATGATGCTTCACCAAGTATCTCCTGCTGCTCCTTCTCTTAACCTAACAAGCTGGGGCTCCAGGCAGTGGCTTTTGGTGCCTTTCCCCAAAACCAGTGTCTCTTGGAATGGGATGCTTCCTCCTCAGCCCACAACAAAATTGTAAGCCAGGTTCTCCATTGGTGCACCCTTGTCCTGCTGGAACTTAGCTGATGGGGGATGCCAGAACCCACCAGCCTGGCTGAGCTCTACAAGGGCTGTGCTCCGGCCTTTCTCATGGCCAGAGGGACTCCACGGTGGATGCTCTTTCTCCAGACCTCCTTCTACCAGGGGAAGAAGGGAAAATCTCCACCCCAGTGTGCAGAAAGAATTGAAAAAGCCCTGTCTCACATTCTGCCCTCTGAAGGAAGCAAGCTGTGAGGAGTCACCAACAGCCTCTGTCCAGCTCTCAGAGGCTCTGCTGCAAGAGGAAACACCTCTTCTCTCCAAGGAGCAGGGAGCCAGGGCAGAAAGGCAAGTTCCCAGCTGCCTGTCTGGAAAGACAGCAGGGCTGTTAGGAGAAGGAGGAGGAGGGTGTGGGAGAGACAGAGGCTAGCCTGTGATCTGGGTGTGAAAGAATCCACAGTTGAGCAGGATCAATAAAACAGTGCCAAGGCTTGTGACGAAGGGAGCAGAGAATAGGATGGTGGAGAGTAAAAGAGAAGGAGCCCCCCTACAGCTTCAGAGAAGAGAGGGGTAGGTAAAAAGGGAGCTCTGATACCACCAGGCCCACAGGAGACTCAATGGGTTGTCTCATTATTATGGTGAACAGAGAGAGCTCATGAGCTGGGAAAGATAGGAAGCTTTTATTTATTTTTTTTTAAAGAGCACAGCCTCTAGGAGGGTTTTTGCAGCTCAAATGCTTTTATTTTGTGCCAATTACTTATACAGGGTCTGCATTATTCCCGTAATCAGTCTAAATGAAAGTCAAACATGAAAGATTTCTAACAATGAGCTAATTGGAATGCCATTACCATTTAGATTTAATAAGGTATTTGTAATAATAAACTTGCCTCAGTCTATAGAGTTGTCTTATTCCTGCTCAGATCTTGTGAGAGTGTAAGGGTTGACATTTGTCATTCGTTCTGCAAGACATTGGATATAACCTTCAAAATGTTTTAGTCTTGCAGTGCTTAGTAAATGTCAGGGACAGAAACAAAATCTATAGCCTGCTATTGTCCTGGCTGTGTCAGGCTCAGAGTTAACAGGAATTGTGCTACTGCTCAACAGCAGATTATATCCCACATATCCTCCTTTATTTGCAGTCCAAACATCTCGTGGTTCAGAACAAGTCACTCAAAGTCCTCTTATGCAGCTTCATTCATTATTTGCATTGAGGACTTGCTGAGGAACTTCAGTCCAGTTCCAGCACTGCCAGGTACTACACAAGCACCAAGAGCCTTGCATAGCTTAAGATCTAAGTAATTAAGTCAACACAGGCTCTATCTTGAAGCCAAGATGTCCCATCTACAGAGGTAAAAGCTAATTAGAGCTCCACGCATAGCTGCTTTTGAGAATTGATCACAAAAAAAAAAAAAAAAAAGAAAAAAAAAAAAAAAGAAAAAAATTCTTGCCTTACATTTCTGGGCGAGCTGTTTTCACAGAAAGCACATGTGAGCTCAAAGATTTGGTCTCACTGTGCAGCTGGGGAAGTTTTATTCAACTGTAGTTCATACCACAAAAGCAAGGCATAATCTTGGTAGGTATTTCTTCTATTATGAAGAAAAAGAGCTTGGTACTTCATGCAGTCTGAGGGAATTCCCTTTGAGTAGACTGAAAAGGCAGAGGTTCAGCAGGTGTGTGTGTGTGTGGGAAGCAAAAAGATAAAAAAGGACAAAAAGCCAACAGAAGACTCAAGGCAGCATGGATGATGCAGAAAAGAGCATGCTAGGAACATTCTTAAAATCATGATGCTGCTTCTCCCTCCCTCTTTCACTCCAGAAAGATGCTACAGGTATTTTTCCACCCACTAAAGAGATGCAAGAAGAAAGCAAAGGGTCAACAGAATGCTTGATTTCTGTTTTAACAGGAAATAAACCCCACCAAATTTCCTGGTGGTACCTCTGCCTGAAGAAGCATTCCCATCCAATAAACCGTGCTGCCATCAGCCACAGATGAATTATGTTCTGCTGACACTCTGTGGTCCCAGCAGCTAGTCCTGAATGATCTGACTCAACAGAAAACTTTGTACAATAGCTCAAATAAACATCAAATCATTGGAAACTGGCAAAGCTCACGGAAATTTGGAATGTTCCTTCCTGAGGACAGTCTTTTAATACAATCCGACACTGGGGATTCGGCTGAACATTTATAACGTCCAGGAAATTCTAGGCACAGTTGGTAAAATGACCAATGCTCTTATAAACTTACTTCTTTTTTTTTTTTTTTTCCCTCAAAACTGTGTGTACTTCATGCCAAAAGGTTTTTTCAGAAACAAAAGCCAACAGTCAATGGCCTTAAGTTAACCATATGCCTGAGCACTGTGCTGGATTGTTGGAGAAGAGCAAGGAAGCATGAAAATCAATAGCTTCCCTGTATGTCTTCACAGAAGACAGTTTGGCTAAGAGTTAAAGTCTGAGCCTAAAATGCAGACTTTCTTGCCCTTGATGGTCTGGTTAAATTACTTTGTCTTTTTCTGATTCACTTCATATATTAGGAAAAAAGTGATGCTTGTTGCTTAGATCACAGAAATGTTGTGAAGCTTAATTTTTTGAGAGGTGTTTTGGGATCCTGTATGAAAAGTGCTATAAATATACACATTCTTAGTACTATTTAATTTACTTCCTTTACAATTCCTTTGAGCCAGCACATGTTGCCAAAAATGCAATATTCTCTAAGATGTCTTTTCTTCTTGTATCTGTCTGGAGTCCAGGACATATCCCAGCCTTATAAAGCATCCGATATTGATGTATCCACATGCAATGTGTATATATATAGCTAATACCATCAGATGGGGTTTTTTTCTCCACACAGAAACCCAGACTTGCTCATTGTACAAGATGGACATGCTTAGCAAATGAGGCAGCTGTTCAGGTTTTATTTTTATGCTCATTGTTTGCTGTGCAGCCACATGTCTTGTGGAGCGCATACCATCCAACCTTTGGAGTGAATCAGACAAGGCTCCACCAGAACTCACTCACTTGGAGCATCCAGCTCCACCCTGCTCCCTGTCTGACACACATCTGTGATCATGTATTCAGGGACTGGAGCATAGGAAGGTTTTAACTTTGTCATTTCCAAGCTTATTTTTTTAGCCTCAGATTTTTTTTTTCCTGTGGATGTTTTAACTGAGAATCCCTAGGGATGTAAAACCTTGCAGTACCAAAATAATCTCCTGAAAGTTGTGCAACAGCATCAGTGTCCTGCAGATAGGAGGACACCTGTGCCTAAGCATCAGCTGGGCCCTTTTCTTGATTTTCTGAAAGAACAAGGACACTTCCAGGGCTGCTCCTGGTTTGTTCTTCTGCACTGTGTCATGGAGCACGTGTCAGATATAATTTCATCAACTTGACTGAAGAAGTTTGCAGCAGATCTGCCTGTGCAAGAAGAGATCAACTTTTCAGTGTTTGATAATAACAATATTATCACCTGTGCATTCCCCTCTCTGGGGGAGTTGGGGGAAGGTGTATAAAGCATCACCAATTTTTATATTCCCCAGCATTTTGAAGTCAAGGGTTTTCACACATTTTGCAAAAGGATTTTGTTCCTTGCTTCTATAACTGGAGATGGCATGGACATCTTTACAGCTCTTTAAGTTGGCCTGGCTCACAACTCAGTTGTGGAATATGTCCTCTAAATAGAGCAATGCAAATAGTTTTCATTGCTTAACCAAGAAATTTGAGACTAGACTAGAGGAATAGAGAAATTTGAGTTTAGGATTAGCCTGGAGAAGAACAGAGAAATCCCAGCACTGGATGCAGAGCTCTCTTCTCCTACAACTTCAAACATGTACAAGGAGGTGGCAAGAAAGCAGCAATTTATGTACAGACAGAGCAAGAGGCCAAGGACTTTATCTTTCAAAGGGTTATACACACTTGTCTTTAGACTTATGATTAGCCCCATTAATTTTGGTAGTACCTTGGCTTCAGGAGGGCTCTGAGCATGCAGTATTAGACTATTTCAATAATGTGCACTGTGTTTCACTGCTGCAGAGGGCAAATTGCAGAAGTGAACAAAATGTGCTCCAGGGGGTCACGGGCTCAGCAATTACTGCAGGCAGTGCTGGGCAGACAAGATAGGGTTGTCCCCTGCTTGGTGATATGTGATACAAGTAATGTTTATCCAAGCATAGGTGGTGTCTTTATATCTCAAAATCCCCAAGTTTAAATCAAAGTTGAAAGGGGAGCTACAAGAGAGTTGGGGAGGGACTATTTACAAGGGCGTGTAATGATAGCACAAGGGAGAACAGCTTCAAACTGAAAATGGGAAACTTTAGGTTAAATGTTAGGAAGAAACAATTTACTGTCAGGGTGTTGAGCCACTGGCACAAGTTGCCCAGAGAAGTTGTAGATGCCCCATTCCTGGGAGTGTTACAGGACAGGCTGGACAGAGCTTGGAGAAAGCTGGTCTGATGGAAGATGTCCCTTTCCACAGCAGGATGTTGGAATGAGATGGCCTTAATGTCCTTTCCAACCCAAACATTTAATGATTCTATGTAGACAAGGGGAGGATGGTGGAGAAGAGAGGGGAGAATGGAACAAATCCCTCCCAAGCCAGGGTAGGAAAACACCTGGAGCAGTGCATCCACGTGAGCTGAGTGAGCTGATGAGTTGGAAACAAGAGGAGTTAGGCTGTGCTTGTCACAGCAGCCCACCTCAGCCAAGCACAGGCTTGTCACAAAGTGGAGCACCAGGGGATGCACAGAAGCACACAGGGGTTTTGCAAACACTGCCACTGCAGGTCCCTTCTCCAAACTGTGACTGCCACTTAAGTGTCCCCTGCCATCGTCCCACTGCCATTCACCTGCCTTCTGACACCCCATTCCTGAGAGGGTGGCACATCTCCATTCCCACCCCTTGTGCTGCCCCTCCACACTGTGCCCCTTGCTCTAAGCAGAGGCAGGGCTCAGATCTGGAGGATCTGAGTCCTTCCCCACAGTCCCCATGTCCTTAGGATGCTCTAATCATCTGTCCTGACCTGAAGAAGCACAATGGAGCCCACTATTCTGACTGGGGCCTCCAGGATCTCTTCTAATATAAATAGTAATGACTATAATTATTAATCATTACTGTGATTATATGATTATAATTAATAATCATAATAATGAATCATTGTAATTACTCTACTAAATGACAAGCCCTGCTTCCTCCAGCGAGCTTTGGAAGCATGAAGAATGAGCTGTTGTGTATATTTAAGGAATCCCAAACACTTCTGGTGTTACAAGTCCAAGTGTCTCTGTTTGTTTTAAGGACTTCCACATTGTATTTAACTTGGAAATCTGCAACTGTCTTGAATTGTGACCAGTGGATTGGTGCTACCACATGCAAGCCCTTTGCTTTAAATCCAGCAGAATTATGAATAAACAGGGATTGGAAAGAGGAAGGAATGTGCATATGGGTACTGCTTGAAGGATGGAGAGCCAGATCTGCCTAATGTTTCATATTTCCATCTTAGATTTATAACTGAAGAGCATTTTCAGAAAGACAAAATAAAGCAGCAAATGTAAAGGCTGCAGACACTTGGAAGACAGATGGTTTGACATGCCCTGCCACTTGGGTCTTGGGATTCAGAGGCATGACTACTTTGGTGCTATAAGCTCAGGACAAGGGAGGGGAATTTATTAAAAATATTAACATGATTTTAAAACTGCACTTAAAGTGAAAGGATTTTTCTCTCTTGATGATGTGCATGCCACAAGCCCAGGTGGCTAAGACATGCTAGCTGTAAACCTCTGTGTTTTATATGAAATACCTGAAATCTAGTCAGAAGCACGTGGCTGCTCCGTGCCCTGTGGAAGAGGGTGTGGAACAAGTGCCCTTGGGAAACCTGCTGGAGTCACTGTATATATTGGATAATTACCTCTGGTTACTGGGCTGCTGTGAGTCACTCCTTCCCAAGCACAAAGAAACTGATCTTGCAGAATGTAAAATCCACCCAGGAGTGGATCATTGTTTAGGTTCAGCATCTCATTCTGGCATGTTCAGGAGGGGCACTAGATGAGCATTGTGACATTGTAGAGGAATTCTGTCATCTTTTTGAGATAAAATGTTTGCCAAGGTTTAGCTGATATGATTTGATTCACTGCTGGTGACCATAAAATCTCATTATCCTTTGTTATGGTTGGGCACGTGTGTTTGAGGCTGTGTATTTCTGAGTTATTGTAGCAATTACTCTAATGAGAAGGGTGCAGTTAGCAAAAGAGCTGCTGCTCCACGTCCATGTGACTGAGTGCAATGACAAGATGTGAAAACTTTTGCATTGCCTCTCTGTATTTTTGATACATTTTGGAAGGAAGGGAGTAGGAAAAGGGCCTGCCTCTGTCTGTTTGTCAGGATTGTCTCCTGTTCTGTTAACACTAACAGAAGGTGAGCACATCCATGCATCAGCCTCTCTGTAAGCAAATTAAAGAAAGAAAACAAATCTGGTAGGTAAGAATATTAAAGAGGTCGTTTGGGCTACTCATAAGCAGTGAAGTCTATTTTGGGTGTGCCCTATTTTGAGATCAATAGGTGGTTCTGGATTTTCTGCAATCTCCTTGCAGTGATAACCCGTCTAGAGGCAGGGGGCACTCTCAGTGCATCCTCAGCTTCTTTGTGTAGTGGTACCAGCCATTACCCCACGTGAAGCAGGACCATTCCTGCTTCTGCTTGTGCTTTTTTTCAGAGAAAATAATAATTTATGGGCTTTAAAAAAGGAACTGAAAAGATAAGTAACTAGTATGGCTTAATTATAACAACAGCTCTCAGGTCTGAACTTGAAGCAGAATTTAGCCATTCCATATTCCTATTTGCAATGGCTGATAGGCACTAGATACTGTATGAAAGGAATAAAAAGATAAAGGCATAAATCTTGAAGGTTTTTTAGTGCCTAATTCCATCAGTCAGGCTTGTGAGTTTCTGTGGAGAAAGTAGCATTCCTTCAGGGAGGAGTCCTGAGAAATCCCAAGTGAGCAGCTGAGAGCAGGGCTGACACCCCCTCTGACACATCCTTCAGGCAGGATGGGTTTCAAACCCCACACTCTGAGGTGGTGGGAGCACAGAGGAGATGAGGCCTGGGGCAGCCAGAGCTTCTTCAAACAAATATGTGGATGTATAAATGATTTAATTACCAGACTGTTTAGGAGAATTTCTAATCTCTCTTCAACCACTCATGCTGACATCTCTGATGTGTGATACCATTCAGATTGAAAAGAGAATCCATTTAAAGCCTAAATACTCCAATTACTTTTTTTAGATGCCTGGGAGCAGCTCAAAGTTCAAGGCACATGATGCTCTTAAAGACCTACTAAATTAAAGGCCATGGGGCACAGGGGGAGAGAAAGAATGTTCAAGTACATTATATTTTGAAGTATGTGGTTTTCAAACCGACACAAATGAGTTTTTAACTAGAATTGTAACCTAATATGGGTCAAGGTTTCCAAGCTGAGGTGTGCATCGTGCCAGATACATTCAAGAAGGGAAAAAATATAAAAAGAAACCAAAAAACTGGGACAGTCCAGCTCTGACCCTCACTGTGAGACAACCTCCTGTGAACATCTGGCAGCTCCTTGCAGGAACCAGGAGGTCCCAAATCTCAGCCTCCCTTCAAAAATCAGGCTTGCCAAGCACTGTGTGGGCTGCTAGTCAGCACAGGGTGACTGTGCCTGCAATTGCAGCCTGAATACATAGTGGAAGGAGGAAGACTTTCAAACTGATCCTTACACATCACTGGAAGCTGCCACTTAGGTTTTGTGATTCACAAATTTGCTCTCTTGTTATAAACAAACATTTCTTTTCATGATAGTGTCATGGGGACGGAGCTTGAGAGCCTCCCTGTATTTTTTTTCCTTTATTCTTGGCATATCAGCACAGTTGAAAGACACACTCTCTTGCCTCCTTAGACTCCTTGCCAAGCCACAACCACAAACCATCCTTACAGCCCCAGAGCGCTTTTGGCAGTTGTGACACAGAACGTATGGCTCGTGTGGTAAAATGTGCTGGCAAGTTCCCTGCAGGCCCCATCCAGCCATCACTTATGTGCAGAACTTGATGCCAGATAGCAGCTGTTGTGTTGAGGCTGCTCAGTATCACACTAATCAGTCCTGTCTCATCCTTTCTTTCCCCTTTCCTGTCCCCACCTGCTGTTTTCTTTTCCTTTTTATTTTTCCACTTCCCTCTTTCATGTCTTAGATTAAGACTGGAAGTGCTCTGGGGCAGGGACCATCATTTTGTTCTGTGTTTCTGTCTCTTGCCACAGAGTCTACTTGCCTGGCACAACAGTAAGACAAAGAGCAATGCCAAATATTACAGGTGGCACCTGGCAGGTTACATGGTGAGTGACCTGAAAACTGACTGCTGTGGGTAAAAAACACTGCCCCAGGGGAGCTTTCCATGAACTTTTTGGAGGTAGCATAGCACTGCTTTACCTATCTGAAAGTGTTTGCCCAGCAGAGGCCTGACCAGCCATTTATCCTGTTCTCACTGCCTGTATGTGTTCTGTGTGTTTGTTTGGTAGTTGCTATTGCTCCAGGTCTGAATTGCAGGACGTGTTTATGGCTCAGGAAAGGTGCCCAACAGAAAGCCTGAAGGGAACAGTTTGCTGGGAAATAATGGCATTCTGCATCTTCTCCAAGAGGTGTCTGACAGCAACAAAGTGCCTCGAACGGAAGGGGAAGCTCATGCTTGATTTAGGTGCCATCTCCAGTCGGACACAACTGGAGAGGAAGGATAGCTTGGAGTGGATGTGGCCCTGCAAGAACTTTATCTTTGCATTCAAATTAGTGAGCTGCCCTGGATACTGGCAGGTTTTGATTACAGTGAAGGAGGAAGCTGCAGCTCCTCACGCCTTCTCTGAGACTTTCCAGCCTAAGGATAACAAATGAGGAATCAGTGTCTGGTGGAAAAGCTGGAAAAATCAAGACAGCAATCTAAATACATCTGTGTATCATCTGATGTGACTGATTTCCTCTGAGGTGTCAGTTTCCTTTCTTCATTTTGACTGCAGATACAGGTTATAAAGCATCAGGGTCAGAAAAGGAATTTAGTGGTAAGCTCCCTTCTCTGAGCTCACATGGCCATTTTTTGAAGACTTGGTGGCTATTTAATTGTTCTAAGCACGAAAGGAGATTTTCTACAGTAAGTATTAACAAAGCATTTTCCACAGTGATGCAGAAGCTCAGAGACTAAAGAGTTGCAATGTAATTCCTAAACTGCATACAGGAAACACTTTCACTGTGCCTGCACATCCTGCTTCTACAGCTCCTCCTGTGATCTGCTTTTTTACCTTCTTGGTGGTTCTGCCTCTGTACTGGGTAGTGTGCAGTGCTGTGTGACAATGCACATGTTTCAGGCCGTAGGAAAAAAATAAGATGATAAATATTGTGTGAGAGCTAAATACAATCATTACATCCACATGTAATGTGGTTTAATCTTGCACTCTGAGTACCAAGAGACATTTTACCACTGGCTTTATCCACAGTAAAAAACAATTTATAATCAGTACACTGGAGTTAGGAGTGTCTTTTTGTCCTTAGCTTCACCATTTCTTACCTATTAATTACTGTAGTGTTGGTTCTTTCTTTTTTGGCTTTTTTCAAGGCACAGACTCTTGCTTTGCCCTCTTGCTGAGACTACTGTGCCAAGGATCTTCATCTGTGCACTGAAGAAGAGGGTGGCACAATTGATCCTTCAACTGTGACAGGGTACACTAAATATTTTTGCAAAGCAAATGAGTCATCCACAACCAAACCCTTCTCCAGGGAGGCTTTTAGATGCCAAAGCATCAGAGTTCCACTGAACTGTGCCTCATTGCAGTGCCCAGTGCAGAGATGATCCATGAGAGCTGATATTCAGGTGTCCTGGGTGTTCACACGCAGCTCCAACGCAGAGTGGATTCACAGCTCCAGTATTTCCCTCCCTGTGCATTTTGGGGTGCACGCAGCAAGCAAGAACCAGCTCTGGACAAAGCAAACAGTGCGTTTCCAAATAATTTCCTGCCTCTCAGGGGCTCTTTAGGTCTGCTCCGAGCGAGGTCAGCCACAAGTGGGCACTGTCCGGCTGCGGCTCCTGCGGAGCGCGGTGGGCACGGCCACCGGCGGCCCGGGCAGCTCCGGGGGAAGGGATTTATTTGCTCCCGGAGCTGGGCAGAGCTCTCCACACCGACTGAACCACCGCTCTGGGGGCGATCGAGGGTGGCCAGTTCCGCTCACGCTTTGCAAAGCATACTTTTTGGGAAAACATGTCCCGCCCATGGTGGCAGCGATAATGAAATGGTATTTGAAGATAAATGATGCTCATTTCTTTGTCACTTCGAAATGCAGTTGTTTCTGGATTTACTTCTCTCGAACACACACCCTGCGTGCTACATTGGACGGCTCTGCCTTTATCCTGACTTCCTTCCAAGTGCTCATTCCTTGCAATTCCAACTGTGCCACCTGAAGCTGAGGCTTCTGTTGGGGTCTGCCCATACAGGCTGTACCATTCACCATAGTTGGAAAGTCTCCCGTTTACCAGAACTGTAATATTTCAGCGAATACCAGCATTTCTAGCAATTAAAGCTGCCACATAGTTGTGTCAAAGACAGGATTGTGCTGTTTGCTGCTGTCTCCCATTAGGAATTTAGTTGCCTAAAACTTTCCGTGCTGTCCAGCAGAGTGGAATGGGCTGTTGACGGCTGTGCCCTATTCTATTTTATTTTATTTTTTTAATTTCAACTGCACTGGGATAGAAATGAGTTTGGTGGAATATTTTTCACACTGAATTGCAAATGATCCCATGCAGCTATTCTTTTCTTCTCTGCAAATATTTTCCATCTCTGGTCTCCAAACAGTTAAATGAAAGACAGCCAGTAAAATGGAGATCTCTTTAATCCTAGGATAGGCAATTGCAAACACAATAGAGGACACCAGCCTCTTTTTATTTCCCATTTAGGATAGGGAGGTGAAAAGTCAATATTCGTCTGTGAGATTCATCCAGCTAAACAGATGCTGAACCGCATGTGCTCATTTTAGTCCACTCCTCAAGTTTATGGAGAGCAGAAATATTTACACACCGAAATAAATCCCTCAGCCGCTCCAAACCACAAACTTGACTTCCAAGCCAGGCGGGCTCGGTGCGTGGTGCCTGCCCCGCTGTTTTAAAGCGTGTTTTCCTAATGGCCGGACCCCCTGGCCGCTACAGGAGACCCCGGTTGGCCCTTCCCGAGCCTCTGGGGCTCTGCAGAGGCGGGCAGGGCCCGGGCCCGGGAGATGGTGAGGTCGGAGGAAGCTCAAATCGCTCAGTTTTGGAAAATGGCCTGTTCTGGTGGCGGGGGCAAAGCCTCCTGTTGGAGGTGTTTGCAAACGCGGTGTTTCCGTGCGCCGGGCAGAGCTGGGGGTGCTGGGGAGCCGAGGGGGAGGCGCTGCGGGGGATGAGGGGTTAATCCGGGGGGACCCCTCCTCCAGATGTGCCGCCAGTCCCGCCTTGCTCACGCACCCCCGGCCCCGCAGCCGGGCTGGGCTCCAGCTCGGCCGCACACGACGCCCCGCAAGGGCTGCAGCACCCGCGGTCCCCCTGCCACCAGGTCCCTGCACCGGGAAATGAGTTTAGCCTCGGGGACCTAGCGGGGACAGCTCCTAAGTCACCGCGGGGACCGCGGGTACGTTTCATCCCGAATTATTTATTCATTATCTCTAGTTCTTGCCCTTTAGTTTCTTCGATCTATGGCTTTGCACGACCGTGCCAGAGCGTGTCCTGCTCCCTGCCGTGTCCCCAACCCAGGTTTGTGACAGAGGTTCCCCCTCGAGATCCATGTGAAGCCCCGGTGTCCCCCGGCGGCCCCGCAGAGGGTGCGGGGGGACAATGGGACACACTTGAAGCGCCGTCTGCTGATGAAACATAGCCGGGCGCTGGTACAATGGGCTATTTTCCATCAGGAGTGTAAAGAATGGTTAGCTGATGGCTTGAAAATTCAATTGAATACCTTCACGGACCTAAGTATAAATATTATTTTTTAAAAGAACAATACGTAATTAAAAACTAATATTTAACAACTTAAACGCCTATCCTCTAGGAAATAACAGCCTTTCTTCGCAAAACCTCCGAGATTGACTTCGCTTCCTCCTGTAAAATGAGGCCAGATTTAATTCTCCAAAGATCAGTGAGATCAAGTATTTCAGCGCTCAATTTACAGCTCCGGGGTATATGGGACCCTTTCCCAGCTATCTGGGTAGGCTAGGAAATAACTCAGGGAAGGAGGAGGGGGAGAGGAAGGAGAATTAATTCCCGAACACCGCAGTAACACCTGTAGTATTTCCTTGACTCAACGTCACAGCGGCGATGGCCGGGAGCGGGTTTCTCTGCCCACGGTCAGTTGCGAGCAGGAAAACAGCGCAACTCTTGCAAACAAACAAACAAACGAACACACATATCGTGTTTTCTCGTTTGGAAGGGAGCGCCCTAAGCTGGGAAGATCGCTTCGCGGAGGCACTCGGTCCCGTCGTGACACACGCGGGGAAGCAGGCGAGGAACCATCTGCCACCTCCGTACACATCCTCGCCTGGGGATGCGGGGGATTGTTCCTTGGGCTGGAAGGAGCGAAACACAAATAAAACTGCTACTTTCACTGAAACCTTAAAAAAAATAAAAAACAGTATAAAATACATGGCACTGACTCTGAGGGTCCCCGCTGCCCCGGAGGGTCGCGTACTGCTTCCCTGCAGCGCCTCGGCTCCTCTGCGGCCCGGCTGCAACCTTTCCCAAACCCTCCGCAAGCTTGTCCTCTTCCTTCTCCGCTCCCTTTTTGTGAAACACAGCGAAAGGGGAGAACAAGCCATCCCTGCTAACCTCCCGGGGAGGTGGGAAGCGGAGACCCGTTCTCCCTGCCGCAGTCCCCCCTCGCCATCACCCTGCCCCTGCCCGCCACGGTGGCTCCCCTGCCCGCCCTGCCCGTGCAGGAAGCTGCGGGAAGCTGCGGGAAGCTGCGGACAGCGCTCTCCTTGGCTTGGCTGCGCTGGGGCGCGGGGAAGCTGCAGAGCAGATTTTCAGCAGCTAGGCTCTGCACCGGCACTGCCTGCGGAGCAGACCCCTCGCAGCCGCACGCACTTCTTCCCACAGGGAGGTCCAGGCTCCTGCTCTGCCTCCACCATCCGCTGCCTTTAGCGATGGGGAGCGCTCCCTCTCCGGGACACCCACGGCTCTCGGACGGAGCCTGCGGGTAGCAGCGCGCCCGCCCCTCGCCGGTGCGCGGAGCGCGGTGGGACACCGGTTGCTTTTTCCGACCTGCGGTCAGAAAACCACTTTCTTTACCATCACTATTTTTCCCCCTTCCTTTTCCTTTTCATTTTATTTATCCCCTCTGTAACAGTTTGTGGAAAGTGAAAACTGATTGGAGGTAGGTGATTTGTGGAGAGAACCGCCGTGTGCGCGCTCTCTTTGCCCATATGGAGAAGATTATCGCTGAAGTTCAGACTTTCGTTGGATCGCGGCATCAAACAGCACAGACCTGGCAGGAGTCGGGAGAGGGGGTCACTTTCGATTCCCGGCTGCTGCCCTGCAGCCTTCACGGCCGGAGAGAGGAGAGAGGAATCGGGTCCCGAGTCCCCCGCTGCTCCCCGGGCGCTCTCCGTGCCGCAGCCCCGCACCGACTCGGGGCCAAGCCCTGCCCGGGCAGCGCTGCCGGTGCTCGCTGCTCGCTCTCCTTTCCTGGCAGCGGCTATTCCAGCCCGGCCCTGGCACCGACAGCTGTGTCTAGGTGAGATCTGGCGGCTGTGGAGGAGCGGGGCACACCGAGCAGCACGGCCGGTCGGTGTCCACCCGCAGAGCGGTGCTCGCCTACCGAGCGGGGACTCCCCGCAGCAGCCTGACCTTTGCCGGTGTTGTTGCGGAGAGAAGAGCCGGACAAACGATGAGAGAGACCTGCGTCACCCCAGGGGAATGGCCAGCGAAGGGACGTGGGGAAAGGCAGCACCTCTGCCTAGGTATTTCCTCATCTGTGCACTGCACAGAGGTGAAGTTTCCTAAAACTCCGAAAAAAGACTTTCCCTATTTTGTTTCCGTTACAGAGAGGAAAGAAAGAAAGAAAAAAATATTAGTCTGTAAAAGCACTCTTAGTTCGGAATTAATCTGTGGAAAAAGTTGTTGGATGGAAGCAAGATAACGGAGCCGCAACCCCAAGGAATTACACACAGAGTTGAAGGAAAAGCCCCCATGTCTGTGTTTGACATACATTATGCATGTCAAAAAAAAAAAGCAACCCCGGGCTTCGGAGGCCTGGAACATCCAGAGAAACCGCTAATTTTGCTTTAGGAGTTCTGTTTTATTACACTCTGTTTGACTTCCACAGCTCGCACATCCCTGTGAGCTTGAATATTTGGGAACGCATTAGCAAATGAAGGAATTCAGTGAGGTTATGCGTTTCAAAGCTGGATCTTTTTATTCGTATTCCAGGATGCCGTTACAAGCGATTTGAGATCCTCAAAAAAAAATGCAGGTTTTAAAATGAAATACGTATTAATTAGCGTCCTCAATGACACTTCAATGTGCTAACATTTAGTCGCTAAATTTTAGAAGCTTGGAGAGTTATTTGGAAGTTGATAGGTTCTCTTTCACTGCGACCTCTTTGTGCCTCATGCAGGTCACCAGGAGAAAGATCATTCGGGTGGATGGAGGGGCTCGTGGGGGGATGCAGAGAGAACCACTCTGAAAAACCCTCTACTGTTTGAAAACTCAAATTTCCCTAAAGGAGGAACAAGAGTGGACTCACGCACACACACAGAATTAAACAACAACAACAACAACAAAAAACCCTTAAAAACCAAAAAAACCCGACTCGACCATGGGGCAAAGAGAGGAGAGAGAGATGACCCCCAGTAGAGCTAACTTCGTTCCAGGCTCTCTCCTAGCCAGGTCAAGAGGCACTGGAAAACACGGATGACCTTCTCTTCGTTACCCAGAAAAACTCTTCGTGAAATGCAAAACAAATTTAGTCGGGTCCCCGGATCGGGCTCTCTAGGAGCAAGTTAAAATGGAATAATTCACAAAATTGAATGTCTGAACGAGAAACTAAAATTATCTCAGTAGTACCCAGAAGTGCCGAACAGAACTCGTGGTAAATTACAAAGTGGCTTTCTCTTTCCCCTTAGAAACAAAACTTTTGCTTTTGAAGACATTATTTAGTTTGCTTCTCCTCGCTTCTTCCCCATCCCCGTACGGACAGCGGTGAGCTGGGTCCAGAGGAAAGTTTAGGAAAGTTTGTAACGACAGCCCCCTCCTCGGGCGGGATCTCTCCCACCGGGAATTGTCTCTGCCTTCCCCCGGCCGATGCTGGGGCGGCGGTGCGGGACTTGAGGGGCCCCCGGGCAGGACGGAGCCCGGCGGCTGCCGAAGAGAAGCACGGCACTGATGGGGAGCACTGTGATCTGAGGTGGGATGGGGAATGAGAAGAGCCGGGAACGCAAAGCAGCTCCGCGCTGCACCGCGCAGGGCAGTCGGCGGTGTGCCCCCGTGTCCCCCCGGGCCCGCTCAGGGCAAGGACCGTCCCGCCCAGGTGCAGAGCGGGGGTTTATGTGGTGGACACTGAGTTTCTGTTTTGGTATGCATTGTACTACACTAAAACAAACAAGCACCGGGTGGAAAAGCATCTCCCGCACGTTCTTCCCACGCAACCTCCATAGCAGTGGAGGTTTGGACACCTTTTCGTTCCCATAGGAGACGAGCGGTTTCCCACGGGGTGTCCTGAGTGCGGACACTTGCAGTCCCTGGCTGGCCTGCAACTCTGCCTCTGCTTTTAGTTCTTTCTTTCCTTTTCTTTCTTTCTTTTCTTTCTTTTCTTTTTTTTTTTTTTTTAAATTCCTGTGAGTCTGACTAACTTTCATCACGGAAGAGCCCCCGTGGCTGTCGAATCAGGGCTTGCCCAGGTAGCCAGTGTATCTGCCATGAATTCAGCACTCAACAGCTGCAAACTGGCTGTAACTCACCGGCGTGCGGTACCGCGCCGCCGACAAGCCAGCATTTCCGAGCCCACCGGAGTCCCCACAGGACCTGTTCCCTCGGGACAGAGCCCGCAGGTCAACCGGACAGGCCGGCAGAAAAGACAGACGTCTTTTCAAAGCCCTCTCTCTTGTACCGCGTCACGCACGAGAAGTCGCAGTACACGGCGTGGCTCATGCCAAAATTTTAGTCAAAGTGCGAGAATAAGTTCAGGGGCCGGATGCAGTGTTTGGATCCAGCTGCTCCGGTGGCTGCCCCGGAGGGACAGATTTCAGACGGGCTGGTCCCTCGGTGCGTAGCCCAAATCAAGCGTTCTGTCAACTCACCGGGGGGAGTTTGGAGCGCGTGTGAGTGGACGTGTGTGAATACACACGCGTGGAGCTTTCTCCGTGCACGCTGCGCCACACAAAACAAAAACAAAAATTAAAAAAATGGAAAAGAAAGGAAAAGCCTTTTAGGGCTTGATTACTTTTATTAATAGACATATTAAGCGGCCTTAATGCTCCTGGCGGCTTTCTGACGGGGTCGGGGAGCTCGGGAGCGGCGGGGCCCGCCCGGGATCCGCTGCCGGCGGCGGGGCCGCGGGCGGGCGGAGCTGCGCGGCAGCCGGCAGGGGGCGCTGCCGCCTCGCGGATGCGCGCCCGCGGCCCCGCGCAGCGGGCGGCACCGGCACCGGCACCGGGACGGGAGCGCCGAGGGAGCGGCGGGAGCGGCGACCGGGCACGCTCCCAGCCACCGAGCGGCCCGCCTCGGCTCGGCTCGACCCGGCCCGCACTCTCGGTACCGCGCTGCCCACCGCGCCCGCACGCAGCTGCGGATATTTCCTCCCGCTTCCCCCTTGATGTTTGAAAGGTCTGGCACGGATGGGTGCGGGTTAGGGCTTCGCGTGTGAAGCCGGGGATTACGGGAGCCCGGTGTTAATGACAGTGTATTGGAACCGCGAGTCCGACACCCCCGGGACGAAAACAACCGCGCGGAACCGCGGCGGGGCCGGGCTGGGCAGCGCGCAAGTGGCGCTGGTTCGGGAGCGAGAGGGAACGAGGCCCTGAATAGCGTCGAAAAGAGAAAAACTAAAGCAATCCTGCCCGATCGCAGTTTCTGGGTCGGGAAGAGGAATCCGAGCAGCAAGGCCTTTTCCTGCTCCCGGTCCCTGTCCTGGCTCTCTGCTGCTGAGACGGGATCCCAGCGGCTCCAGCGCTGGCCCGGCTGTGCGGGACCGAAATAGAGGGGTGATGTTTTCAGGGCTGGTCTCCTCGATGGGGAGGTCCATGAGAAGCATCCGTGTGTCCGTCCCACCCGGGAACCCAGGATGAGCGCGGAGCAAGGCCCTGTCCACGCGTGGCTCCGGCTGCTCGGGGCCGGCTGCCAAGGGAATCCACCTGCTCGGCGGAGGCCGTGGTGCCCGGCCCGGGCTCTCCGGCAGCTCGGCAGCCCGGCCCAGGTCCTGGAAACCCGGCTGCGCTCGGCCCAGCCAGGCCTGTCACTCCCTCACAGCACTGCGCTTTGCGAAGGATTCGCGGGAGGCTTAGACATACTAAGTAGGGTTTAGGGCATCCAGAAAAGAATTAAATTAGGCATTTCACCCTCTCCTTTAACTCCATCAGCCCCACGCCAGACACGACCTGCCTAGGTCACCTGTCCTTCCTGCTGTGTGCATGAATCGCTGGGACAGGAGGGAAAAAGGGAGACAAATCCCACCTGGAAAAGAAAGTTAGGGGGAAGCTGAAACTTCCCTCACCGCCACCCCCATACCCGCGAAAGCTCAGCCTGCTTTAGCCCATGAATAACCGTCTTACCCCGAGGTCCCCGCATCTGAGACCTTCCTCGCAATTTCTTCTTGGCTGGTCTTTTAAAAGGTGAGTATTAGTTTGGAAATCCGGAGCTAGTGCCTGCGAGGCCAGCCATGTAATTTGACTGCGAACGTAGCGCACCCCTCCCTCCGAGAGAGGCGGCTGCCTCTCGGTGCGCTCCGTGCGGATCGGGGACTGCTGGGAAGCGAGCCCCTGCCAGATTCTCTCCATGTAGACGCCAAGAGGACAGCGAGAGCAACCTGTCAAGACCTTGGGTAGGAAAAGTTCAAGAGAGGGGCTTCGGGAGGTGTTCCCGGGCCAGGCCGGGCTGGAGCTCGGCGGCCGTGGCCGGGCCAGCAGAGGCCGGGGCTGCGCGGGAGGCTCCCACGAGAAATGGCCACGGTGACGAGGGCGAGAATGATACAAAAGTTTAGGGAGAAGAGGAAAATTCCGGGAAATCCCATCCCGAGTCCTTTTAGTTTTCGTTCTCACTGCTCCTGGCCTGTTTTATCTCTGACAAAACCCAGGGAAAGCTTGTGTTCTCCAGGCTCTGCTTGCGGTTGCTCTGCCTGGATGCGTCCCCGCGCACACACACGACATGCACACAGATATGTGTTCCTATGTACAGAGCACAGACAGCGAGCAGGGCTCGGACCTCCAAGGTGCTGCTGTCGAGATCACTCGCTTTTCCCGAAAAAAATCGGACTTGGATGTGGAGAGCTCCCCCCTGCAAGCGTAGCCTCCTCCGTTCAGCTCCAAAACAACGGGAGAGGGATTTTAGGCTAGAGGATATTTCCCCGGCGGTAAAGAAGGTCGAGGGAAATTTATCGATCGTTTTGGAGGTTCTGCGTGTGTGAGGTTTCTTTTCAAACGGATATAATTCCTCCCTCCCCAAGTGCTAAATTACTCGATGCAGTTTTCAAAGGAGCCCCCTGATTATGTCAGGATGTCTGGAAAGAAAAAAAAAGAAAAAAAAAAAAAAGAGGAGTTGAAGTTTTTCCAATTCAGACTCCTTCTTCAGTCCCGGAGAAGTGTAAATACGCAGATGCAGAAGTGTTCTTCCTAGGAGAAGAAGAAGTTTCTCCCTTCTTTTTTTTTATTTTTTTTATTTTCTTTTTTTTCTTCATATTCAGTGCTCTGGAACCAAGACCCCAGTCGAAATCAGCGCATCAAACAGCCGTCCTATTTAGGGCACTTTCTCATCCTTGCTCGTGTCTATAACCCCAGATCTTTTCGAGAAGTGGCGTAATGAACACCGCTTGAGGGGCAAAAAGTTGCACGGAGAAGGGGTGAGGAGACTTAAAAAGTTAAGATACTAGCGATATTCACGAGGGACAAGAGTGGGCTGAAGGGAAATCCTTCTCTCCCTTGCTCGGCTCTCTCAGCTCAGCGGGGCCGGAGCCCTGCACTCTGGTGTCTTCGGGCAGGAAAGGTTTTCCCAAACGTGTGAGACCTGGGAGAAGGGCACCTCGCAGCAAAATCTGCCCAAAGACTTGAGTTCCGCCGTGTAAAGCTCACTTTGCTCTGCCTCGCATGCACGTGTGGCTGTGGATGTCTGTACGTGCAGCCGCCCCACGCCTGGAGATCAGATTTACATTTCCTACAGAAAGTGAACTTCTCCCTCCACAAAGTGCACACAGCGCGGGGTACACAAAGGGAAACACGGCCTCAAACAAAGGCGCAAGAACAGCCGCATCTTTGCGTGCCCAACACTGTTTTGTCACTTATACTATCCCCTCGATTTAGTATTGTGTTAAAAATATCGGCGAGCTGGGAACAGATGCTTTTAGCAGAGAGTGGGGAAGGAAAATAGAATTCACCTCCCCCTTTACTGGAAACAACCATTTAGACGGCAATTTGTTTTTTAGCATAATTTAATGCAGTGAAGTAACGGATTTTTAGTGTATAAAGTGGAAAGAAAACAGAAAACAACGTCCGGGAGAGAAGGAAAGAAACGCTAGACTGGTTTTAAGACTCCCCCCATCCCTTGGTTCAACAGAAACATTAATTTACATTAGCAATTCTGCATCTTTAAGATAAATTACACAGCAGCGTAATAGATTTAAAGTACGCCAGATTTTTTTATCATTAATTGTAAATGTGCAAAATACCTGCTGGTACTTCACTTTAGAAGAATGTAATTGGCAAAAATGGGAGGCTGATGAATAGATAATAGATCCTTAACTACCAATAAACAGTAAGCACCAGCCAAGAGTATTAGGATGTGATCATAATTATTCTGCAGCTCCAGCCAATGGGAGGAGGAGAACTCAGCCCTAAAATCATCTCCGGACCCAAAGGTAAACGCGAAAATACGGACAAGGCTGGAACCGGAGACTTGATCCCCTGTCCCGTCTGCGAGAGCCCGGCGTGTCCCAGCTTTGCACGATGCGGCTGCCCCGCGCTTTGTGCTCCGCACCGCTCGGTGCGGGCAGCGCGGAGGAGCCAAGGGGAAATAAATAAGTTCGGACCAGGAGGACGAGCCGTTCTCTCACCGGGACGAAATCTTTCCCAAGCGGGGCATCTCTCCCTGACGCCCCGGGGCCGATCAAGGTAACCTCGCCGGGCTGAGAGTACCCGAGAGGTGGCAGGGACGGGGGTGTCGCGCTGGCAGAGCAGCCCAACTCCCCCCTGCCCCCACCCGAGGAGATGCAGGGCCCCCCATCTCCTGTCCCGCTGAGGCCCCCTCCCCGACCCCCTTCCGCCTACCTTGGTCGCCGAGCGGCGGCAGGGGAGGGAGGGCAGCGCGGCTGCGGAGGGGCGCGGAGCCGAGCGGGGCCGAGCGGGGGCGGCGGCGGGGCGGGGGCGGCGGCGCGGCGCGCTCCCCCCGCGCTGGCGGGCGCGCTCCCGCCGCACTCCGATCCGCGGCTCCATCCCTCCCGATGGCGCTGCCCGGCGCTCGCCTCCCCTCTGACGCACTTTAAAGAGTCTCCCCCTTCAACCTCAAGGCGAGTAATAGCGACCAATCATCAAGCCATTTACCAGGCTTCAGAGGAAGCTGTTTATGTGATCCCAGCACTAATTAGGCTCATGAACTAACAAATCGTTTGCACAACTTGTGAAGGGGCCGATCACATCCATGGATTGTCTTTGGACTTAGGGGGGGAGGGGGGGGCGCGACCGCCTTTTCCTTGCAGGAGGGAAACTTCTCCCAGCAACTTTTTTTTTGTGTGAGTGTGTGCGTGGTGCGTGTGTGTGTCTCCCTTTTGGGTACCGCTGGCTGCCGCTGCCTCCTTTTCCTCCAGCCCCTGTCTATTTATGTGTGTATCTATCCCTCCTCAAGTCACTCCCTGCTGCAAACTTCCCCGGATCGTCTCCCGCGCACCAGAGAGAGACGGGCAGAGATTGGGTCGGGGACTCTCGTCGCGGCAGCATGTTTCAGCCCACACCCAAGCGGTGTTTCACCATCGAGTCGCTGGTGGCCAAAGACAGCCCCTTGCCCGCGTCTCGCTCCGAGGATCCTATCCGGCCGGCGGCGCTCAGCTATGCCAATTCCAGCCCGATGAACCCTTTTCTCAACGGCTTCCACTCCACTGGCAGGGGGGTCTACTCCAACCCGGACTTGGTCTTTGCAGAGGCCGTCTCCCATCCGCCGAACCCGGCCGTGCCGGTCCATCCCGTGCCCCCTCCTCACGCTCTGGCCGCCCACCCTCTGCCTGCTTCGCACTCCACGCACCCGCTCTTCGCCTCGCAGCAAAGGGACCCCTCCACCTTCTATCCGTGGCTAATACACCGCTACCGGTATCTGGGCCACAGGTTCCAAGGTACGTGCAACTTTTCTTCTCCTTCCGACCAAGCCCTGCATCCCCCGGCCGGTCCCCGCGGCGCGGATGTTGGGGGGACGGCGGGGCGGCCCCTGCCCGGAGCGGAAGGCTCGGCTCGGCCGGGCCCGGGGTCTTTTGTCCCTGTCTCCCCCTCCGCCAAACTTGGGAGAGCTGTCAGAGTCGAGGAGCTTGGGCTTGATTTTGTTTTGCTGCTTTTTCCCGGTTTGTTTTGGTTTCCCGGGAAGAGGGGGGCAAGCGGGAAGGCAAGGCCGGCTGGGACTTCGTCAGCTTTCCGCCCCCATTAGAAGCAGATGAAAAGGTGGATATTTTTTTGTTCCGGTGTGTTAAGAGCTAGAGAGGAGCCCCCGAAGGAAGGGGCCGCGCAGAGCGGGGAATGGTGAGGCTGAGTTCCCCCGGGAAGGCGGCGGTGCCCGCCGAGCTGCGGGGCTGAGCTGAAGGAAGCCCCCGCCGCCCCAAGTGCGGCCGCTGCCCTTGTTAGAGGGGAAGAAACGAAGGGAACCCCAGAGAAAGGAGGAGGGAAGTGTGTGTGGGGAATTAATCCCAGCAGCGGAGCAGCGCGGGGAGATGTGGCTGCGGAGGAGAGCTGGGGAAGGGGCACGGAGGGCGATCCCGACCGTGCGGTCAGCCAGGGGCTCCAAATGCCAAGCGATTAATGACCAGCTGAAGGGAAATAACCGAATCCAATGGCGGACAATCAATAAAATCCCCCTTGCTTAACCCTTTGTAACCGGCAGCGTCTTCTCCGAGGGGTAAGCCGATTTCTCCCGTAATGGGTCCGGCTTCTGCCACTTTCATTACAGGCAAGCGAACAAACAAAACAAAATCATTCTCCTCTAGCAGGGATCCATCTGCATTTTTTTTCCCCCTTGTATTCTTATTTTTTAATTCGGAACGAAAACAAGCCACCTGCATGTTGCATTTTCCCCGGCCTTCCACAGCCGGGCCGCTGCAGCCGGGTTGAAAACGGAGACACTCTCTCCAAAGCCAGGCGGGCTGAGACACAAAATGGATTATTACCCTTTCAGAATAAAATTACAGGTTTCGCTCACCAAATTATTTGTCGCAGGCACCAGGCGATTGGTAACGAGGGGTAGATGAAAGGCGGAAATGTCCTGGTGTTGAGCCACAGCCTGATTTCAAACACACCCTCCTCCTCCAACGATTTTGAAAGCACTTACAGAGAGAGCCCCTCTGTGCCGTTTCCACCTTGGAAGGACCAGCCCGAAGAAGTGGCACAGGGACACCCCGGAGGGAAATGTACCCCGAAAAGCCCCGGCTCACCACCCCCTGCTCCCGCCCCTGCTCCAGTGCAGGCCGGCAGGAATGGGATGGGATGGAATGGGATAAGATGGGATGGGATGGCCGCTCTGTGGCCTCCTCGGAGTTTGATTCTTTATTTCTACGCCGGTTCCCAGCGCCGCCGAGGCAGCGGGGAGGGTCATGGGGCCGGGAAGGCGGCGGTGGGAGTCCCGCTGAGGGCAGCACACCGGGAGAATGAAGGGAAGCGGAGGGAGAAGGGCTCCCGCCGAAGTTTTGGGCGAGGGAAGCCGAGACAGGCCGGGGGAGCAGGCGGGAGGCTCCCGGAGCTCGGTGGGCGGCCAGGGAGACTCGCGGGTCTCGGCCAGGGACCCCGGAGAGCAGCTGGCCGCAAGGGGAAGGTGGAAATAACAAACAAATAGGGAAGGACGTGAGGCTCCGGTGGTCGGGGGCAGGGGGGCAGCCGTGAGGTGTAGCCGCAGACACCGCAGCCGTGCTCTGGCCAATTTTTTTTTTTTCCTTCTTTATTTTCTGTAGTGCTCCCCAGGTTGTGTTTTAGCATTTTAATTTATACCAGTCCTGTCCTCCCTCTGCTTATTTATCCTTTCCCTCCACGTATTTATCAAAGGAAAATTCAATACAAAAAAGGAGTTGAAAAATTAGAAAGAAACTATAGTTAGATTTATCCTGCGGGTAATGGTGGGAAACAAAAATTCTTGCGCTAAAAAGTACTGTCGAGTGCATTTGGGGAAGGTGTTTTATTAACCTGTTTTGCCCTGTTTCCCAGGGAATGAAACCAGCCCGGAGAGCTTCCTATTGCACAATGCACTGGCCAGGAAACCCAAACGGATCCGTACAGCTTTCTCCCCATCCCAATTACTGAGACTGGAACATGCCTTTGAGAAGAACCATTATGTAGTAGGAGCGGAGAGAAAACAGCTGGCACACAGCCTCAGCCTCACGGAAACTCAGGTAAGGGGCAAGCAGAGAACGGGCAGCCGGGAAAGCGAAAGTACGGGTATCTCCTGTGGAAAACCCACCCGCCGGGCCGAGATTCGGGCAGCGGTAAGGGCAGATTCTAGGGGTGTTTAGGCCTCCAGTCCCGAACCGGTGCAGTGGGGAGAGGGAGCTCCCCAGCCTGAGTGTCTAAAAATCCTTTTCCCGTTCGGATTTCACAGCCCGTGCCGGGGGTCGCGGTGCCTCGGCCGGGCGTGGGGAGCAGCAGCGCTCGGGGCGCGATTTGGGGATTTGGGGAACCCCGGGCAGCCTCGGCCGGAGCTGCGATCTGGGGGTCCGGTCGTTCTGCTGCGGTACTGGTGTAACTCTCAAGAAGGAGTTCGATGTTAAGGGAAAAGCCCCAAAACAAATGCGGGGGCAAAGGAGGAGAACCTTCCCTTTAGACCCTACAGCAGAAACGCAGTTCCTTGGATGAATTTTCGCTCGTTTCTAGTCGACAGAGGGGATGTGACTAGCCGGTTCAGGAGGGCAGAAAGATGCAAAATAAAAGCAGAGAAATTACTCACAAGGAATCCTCCCCTCACCCCTTCCACCCCCCTCACCCCCTCCCCAGCCGACTGGCTGAGGTCCAGAACCACACCGGAGACTGTTCGGTCTCTCTGGCGGGACGCTCGGCGATGTTTCTGCCACGGTGGTGCCGGGCCGAGGGTCCCGGCAGGTACCGGGGCCGGGGGCCCGTGGGGCGGCGCGGAACGGGCCGAGAGCAGCGGCGGGGGCTGGCGCAGGCTCCCCCCGACGGCCGGGGACCCGGGGCCGGCGGGCCCGCTGCGAGAGCGTTTTTCACGCGGTTTTCTCCCCGCCGGAAGAAAGGCTGGAGTTTGGAGGATTGGTGGTGGTTGTTGTTGTTGTAGTCGTTGTTGTTGTTGTTGTTGTTGTGTCGGGTTTTTTGTTTTGTGCCCTTCCAGGAGACTCGTGGAGAGAGGGTTCCAGATGGGGATTGTCTCTGCTACAGTATGTGGCACTGTACTAAAAAAAAAAAAAAAGAGAGAGGAAAAAAAAAGAAAAAAAAAAAAAAAAAGAAGCCAAAATACCCAGCCGCAGCCTAGTTCAAAGTTCCCAGTAAACACAGCGTTCTCTGGGCGGATTAAGTTGTAACACTTTTTTTTTTTCCCTTAACTCCTTTTCGTGGGGGAAGCAATAAAGAGGTTGGAGCTTTTGTTTTAAAATGTCTCCCTAACAAAACAATAAAAAGGGATCGCCACTTTTATGAGGTTCCCCGAACAAGGGACCGGTCACAGGCTTATTTCTACTGGAAAGCTGTATTTAAGGTGGTCTTTGTGCTGCTTGATTCCGAAGCTGGTTGGGGTCTTTTGTCCGGATGTCAAACCCCCAGTCCCCTACAAATGAGCTCCCTTTTTGGAGATCAGCGTGCAGAAATGAACCGTCCTCCCCTTCAATTAGCAAACTAAAAGCAAATTAAACTCACCCCTTGTTCCCCGCTCAGCTTTTTAATGGGGGACTTTTGGAGAATATGAAAATGCAGCAGAGATGTGTGTCCGGCCAGTCAGGTCTCTGTTCTGAAGAGGCAGCGAAGCGGGTTAAACCAGCTTATTAAAATGCTCCAGTTCCCTTTCCCCCCCTTGCTGAGGCCTTTATCAGGCACTTTCAGACAGAACCAGAGTTTAAATTGCTTTTTTTAAAAAAAAAGTTTACCTTTGGACGCTACAAGGAGTGTGGCCAGCCCTGGAGATAGCTCCCAGATCAATACTATCTGTAATTAAAGCACTGAAGTCAGCTGCCGGATGGTTCAGTCAGATTTAAGCGGCGCTGAACAAAATCAGAGGGATATTTATGATGCCACTTACGGCTTTCACCGCCCCGCGATCCCTCCTGGACGGCGCGTCCCAGGGAGATGCTGCGGAGAGTGATGGGTGTATTTCTATTCGGGCCATTTTGGTACATTTTATTCGTTTTTCCACTAGGAAAAAATCCCTTGCGTCCTCCCCCCAGCCCCATCCTGGCGCCCCTGAGAACGGACGAGGCCCTGCCTTTGCTCTGTTCTGCCGGGCAGGTGGGAGCCCCGCGGCCGGCGCGGCCTCCCCGCCTCAGCCCCGACGGCTCTCCCGGGGCTGGAGGCCGGGAAACACCTCGCCAGGAGCGGGGAACGGAGCCTCTCGGCCGTCGAGGTGACAGCCCAGGGGCCAGCTCCACGCTGCGTGGGCTACCTGGGCGCTGCTCGGGGCTACGCGCCAGGGGAAGCTCCAGGAGCATCCCCCGGCGGTGCCGCCCGTTCCAGAGCGCTGCGAGCGCTGCGAGCCTGGCCGTGCCTTTCTCGCAGAGGTTTGGGTGGAAGCGGGTGCTCTCCCCCCTCCAGGCTGGCCAGGGTGACAGCAGTGGGGACACGCTGCGGACAGAGCGCAGCGCCGGTAGGGCACGGTCCGGTGGCACACGGAGCAGGAGGGGACTGGAGCATCTCCCTGGTCCGGGCAGGACTAACGCCCGGTGCCTTTCCTCCCGCAGGTAAAAGTATGGTTTCAGAACAGACGGACAAAGTTCAAGCGGCAAAAGTTGGAAGAGGAAGGTTCAGACTCACAACAGAAGAAAAAAGGGACTCATCACATTAACCGGTGGAGAATCGCCACCAAACAAGCCAGTCCAGAGGAAATCGACGTCACGTCGGACGATTAAAAACTGGCACTTTTGGACTTTTCCAAGCCAGCATCCCACGAACCGAAAGTGTTAAAGGCTCACCCCCCCCACCCCCGCGGCGTGGCGGTGCGGGGAAGGACACGGAGATCTTCATCAAAACACGATTCCCGCCCGGGAGGGAGCTGGGAGCGAGCGAGGGCAGCCAGCGAGGGCTCCGAACTGTGGCACTGCCGGCACCGCTCTGCCAAAGGGGATCTGTCAATCAGAGCCAAAACACCGGGACGAGGTGATTGACAGGTATTCCGTTTATCGCAGTCCACTTTTAAAAGCATAACGTAAAAAAAAAAAAAAAAAAAAAAAAAAGTTAAAAATATATAGAAAAAAAATCTTAAAAAGAAAAAAAAAAATAGAAGCAAAAAAAAGCCCCCAACCAAACCAGAAAAATTAACACCTTACGGGACATTTTGCACTTCACGGTTTTTTCCGTCTTTGAAAGAGAAATTTCCATAAGCAGCCAAAACCCATACCTGTTTCAGAAACTTGAATTGCATGTGTAAAGCCGTCTGGGGAAAAAAAAAAAAAAAAAAAAAAGAAAAAAGCCGGAAAAAAATTACTCCGGTTCCTAAAGACAGAAATGAATTGTAATTTTTTTCCCTTTAAGACAGGTTCTGTGTGCTTTTTAATTTTATTTTACGAGAAATGTGCAGTCTGTAAACATTTTATAATAACTTCTGGCGTCAAAGTGTTTGTGAAAGCTAAATGAAGTAGCAGTAACAAAGCATAGTGTTCCTTCCGGATGGACAAACACGGTGGGGAGGGGAGGGACGGGAGGGAAAGGCGGGGGGGCGGGGGAGGTTGGGCTTGGTCATAACTTTTGCTGAAAAAAGAAAAAAAAAATCAAATGGAATTATCTCCCCCCCTCCCCCCAACTGTATCCCCATTGCAAAACCGGATGATGAGTATTTTTTTTTTTAAAGATTTACAAAGCTCAAACCCAGCCACCAATTTTGGCGGTGGGGACACCTTCTAGGCTGGGAGGATCCAGAGAAAAGGGACTTAAAATCGCGGATTGATTTTTTTTTTTTTCTAATGACCATTTTCATTGGGTCAATTTTCAAGCACTGACCTTATAATATTCCGAGATCATAGAGCTACTAAAAAAAAAAAAAAAAAAAAGTGACAAATGTTTCCTTCATGTCTCCTATACCAGAATGTAAATATTTTTGTGTTTTGTGTTTAATTTGTTAGAATTCTAACACACTATATACTTCCAAGAAGTATGTCATTGTCAATATTTTGTCAATAAAGATTTATCAATATGCCCTAATTTTTTAAGCAATATCTTTTCCCCTTCACCCCCAAATTTCCTGGAAACCGATGGTTTCCCCCCACACCGCCTTGTTTTTAGCTGCTGAACCCCCGCGGCCACGCCGCGCATTCCTGCGGCCATAGGCGCATTTTCTTAATGTATTCGCTGGCTGCTAAAGAGACCTCTAAAAATAAGCCGCAGAGGCGCACTTGCTGTATATAAATACCCCAAACCCCCCGAAACAGAACCAACCAACCAAACAAAAACCTCAAGGAGAAACCCATCCCCTTCCCTGGTTGGAAACTGGAGTGCGGACCGGCTCGTGATGGTGAAACTGCCGCGCTCCGCCGAGAGAGGCTTTCCTCGGCAAAAATACGTGCTTTATTTAGCGAGAGAGGATTTTTTTATTTTTTTCTTTTTTCTTTCTTTTTTTTTTTTTTTTTTTGGTGTTTCCCCCCATTTTTTGCATCCCCTGTCCAGGTCGGTGCGGTGAGGAGCAGGTCCTGCGGGCAGAGGCTGCGCCCCAGTTGCTGCTCTCCCTCCCTGCCGCTCCCAGGGAGCGATCCTGGGCACGGAGTAAAACTCTGACATTAAAGAGGTGGGGGAAAGGAGAAAAAAAAAAAAAGAGAAAAGAAATGTTGCTCTGGGTCCTTGAGGAAACTAGCTGGTTTTCTGGGGGTACACAGTTGTTTTTTCATGCTTCATTTGCTCCTTAGCCTGATAGACTGCATTAATCAGTTTTATTTCCATTGATAGAGAAACCTCGTCTGCTCTGTTCGAGCTACAAAGAATCCTGCAAGCTTTTGTGAAAGTGCAAATCAGTTTAGGCAATTATCATACCAGGAATATGAAGGGGAAAGAGGAGGCATTGCCCAGTGGTCTCCTTTAATCTCTTAATCCGTGGATCCAGGGGGGCTAGTTGGACATAATTTAGGACAATCTGACTACCCTTTACACTGTGATAAGGCAAAGTTACAATGCATCGCAAAAATACGAGCTTTGTTAAACATACTGCCTTGAAAAGTTAAGATTAGACATTCTGTGCACGTGTTGGCTCTATCGGGTACTGTGTAAATTTAATTTTTTAAAAAAATATCCGAGATTTTTTTCTTTTATTTTTTTTATTAGCATCTCTTCTTATACAATCCCGGTGACTTTCCATTCACTTGTGCTACAAATATGAGAGAGGCCCAGTCAGGGTTAGGACGCATGTCGCAATGCAGTCCCTTCCATTTAAACCCGGGCTAATTATTTAGTAGAGCTATTCCCAAGGTAAACTTCTCGTCGCGTTTCTTCCCTCCTCGAACAGCTGATGGTGCAGATCAGGAAACCAAGCAGGACGCACATTTCCCCTGAACTCGCCCAGGCTGCCTCGCTCTCCACTTCAAACCCGGGCAAATGGGCAAACATTAAACGGATTGCGGCCGAACAGCAGACTTGGGCCTTTCTAGAAATTGTTTCCCATCTTGATAAAAGGCTTATTTCTGCAGGAACCATATATTTCTTCCCCCACCTTTTTTTTTTTTTTTTTTTTTTTAACCGTGAGGGAAGAGAGGGAGAGAGGGGGAAAAAATTAAGCGTCCTATGTAGCGTAACAGCAATAAAATCTTCAGAGAATGCCATTAGCTTTGAAAAAAAACCCTAAAAGCTTTATTACAAACCCAGCTTTGAAAATAGGGGGGATTAGGAGTCTGAAAGGGTCCCACAATGGTTAGAAGAAAAGGTTTCATGCTAATGAGGTTAATGCCCTTTGTATCTCAGGACTCCACAACTTCATTACTCCCTATCTCCGGCTGCACCAAGCGGCTCAGAACACTGCAATCCACTCCAGCTCTCCCCTGCCTTGCCTAGAGAAGGATTTGATAGCAGCTCTGTTCAAACTAGATAATTATATCTTTTCAAGTCGGAATTAAGATAAAGAAAGTGAAGCAAAGGCGGCTAGCCTTGATCCACTGCAAACAAATTTGGCGCACTTTCTAGTCTCTCTCCCCCTGCCTCAATAGGCAGGACAGTCAGCTTATTAGACCCTCATTTGCTTTATTAATTCATCTATTTAAAGTGGCAGGATTAGAGAGAGGGAGAGAGAGGCAGAGTCTAATGTGGGACAGTGGATGCCAGGCAACGTGGAAATATAAATATTGGCGAGATGCTATCCGAGCGAGTGTTCAAAAATACATTTTATATTAAATAACTGAGAGAGGTGGGGGAGGGAGCATGGATTTCGGGTGGTGAATTGCAAACTCAGGAGGATTTTTACGGCTTTTTTGAAGAAAAGCTGGGGGACGGCTGCCGCGGACCGGCTCTCCCTCCGGAGGACGAGTGGCCCTTGGTGCCTGGCGGGGGATTTGGCCCTCTGCCCCCCCGGGGCTGCTCAGGGGGCTGCAGGACAGGCGGGGACCCCCGCACCCCTCGGCCCGGGGCCGCTGCTGTCAGCGCTGCCCGGCGGCCGCGGGTGCGGAGCGCAGCGGGGCTGCCCCGCGCAGCGTCCCGGGAGCGGGGCTGCGGCTCCGAGCGGCCGGGGCTCTGCGGGCTGTCCCTCCTCCGCCGCTGGGCTCTGTCTGTCGGCCAAGGTCAGCGCATCCCGCCCCCGCCCCTCGCCTCCCCCGGCCCCTCTCAGCCCGGGGTCCCCGCCGCAGCCGCACCCGCAGGGGGCCGCATCCCCACCCTCCGCAGCGCTGCTGCCTCCGCGTCCGGGACCTGACCCCTCCGGCCTTGGGTTTTTAACCCTTTCCCTTCGGACACGGCCAGCGGCTCCCAGCCGGGGTTGCTTCCCACCAGTGGGATTTGCGCTCCCCACGCGGCGCAAGCCCGCACCCCGGCACCTCTCTTTGCAACTGGACCGGGGTGAGGCCGGAGGCCTTTGGAGCCCTCGCTTTGTTGTGTTTAAAAGCTGTTTATTTGCCTTCCTCCTCTGACGGATCGCGCTGTTACCTGCGAGGGTTTGGCGGAAATTAGCGGTCTCCCCTAATTAGCGCCCAGTCTCCGCTTAGCCCATAGGAAACAGGCAGAGCCTCCCAGGCCGGGTTCCCTGATGAACGGGATTCTCCCAGCCCTGCTCCCGTGTCCATCCGCGGTTCATAACTGCTCGGAGCTCATACAGCCATTGATTTACTTCTGCAAAGGGTCCCGCTGCGAGGGGGAAGCGGGAGTTTAGAGAACCTCCTGACCCCGAGCCGTAACCTCTCTCCCCGCCCTCCTCTCTCCTGGTGGGACACTCGCAACCCGGCGAGACCAGCCCGTGGCCTACGCTTGAAACCGAAAGGGCCATTAATCATCTTCCCCGCTCTCTTTTAATCGACCTTTCGCAATTAGCGCCTGTTGCAGGGAAAGGCACCCGTCGGCTGTGAGGGAGCCCTCCCGGTGCCCCTCGGACCCCTCTTGGCCCGGGGGGGCCGTGGCCGCCCCAGCTCCTCGGGTGTCCCCGCCAGGCACGGCCGGGAGGATGCTGCGGGCACCGCTCCCGCACCGGGCTCAGCCCCCCTCGCAGGTGGCTGCCCTGGCCGGAGCACGGAAGGCAGGATCTGCCTTCTCTCATCCTCATCCTTCTCCTTGTCCCCGCCGCGGGGCCGCTCGGCCCGGCTGCCTCGGGAGCCCCATCTCCCCGCACGGCCTGGCCGGAGCCCCGGCTGCTGCGGGGGCTCCGGGAGAGCATTTATAGACCCGCTCTCCATCGCCCACGGCTGGACCTGACGTCAGGAAGAACTTGATCTCGCCCGCTTTGCTCCTGCTTCTGAAACTGATCCTTGAAATGAGAGAACAGACTCTACACAATTCCCATGGCCTTGACATAAGGTACAGCGATAAATATACACCACTAATGAGCAATTACCATATAATCACCTTCCAATTAGCTCGCATAATGATGAATTAAACATTCTAGCCTGCTGGATTAGGTTTCTTACTTTGTATATTATTTACGAAGGCTAGCTTCTGCTGAGCACCAAATATCAAATTAGATAGGGAATTTTCAGTTGGGGGTAATTACGCATTCAGAGCATGCCCGGAGTTTTTGTCACCAGCCAACTAAAGTGTATTGGAAGGTAGTGTCCATCCTTTTCTGTCCTTCCTCTTTGATGTCTTAAAACAAAGTCCACGCTTTTCTGCCAATGCTCCGCACGTCGCCTCCCCCGTGTTAATTTTGCTTCCTTCCCCAAGGCTGGACAGACAGAAAAAGTAGCCGATTTTTTTCCCTGGGACAGTTAAATAATAGGGAGCAGGCAGAGGCAGGATCCGGGGGAAGCAAAGGATCTCACAGTCCGAAGAAACCCGGCCTGTTATCCCGGACAGGTAGAAAATCCCTGGTCCTCCTCTCGGGGTGGTGAGGACTGGCCGGGCACAGTGGGGGACATCCCCCGCATCTCCACCCCGGGCTGCTCTCGCACAGACCGCAGGACACCCTCCCTCGAGCGGTTGTTTCCTTCACATTCTCGGGAGAGGGCTCCAAAAAAATCGAGTCCTGGCTGTGTTTGTTCCCTCTGGGCTGAGGGAACGGGGGGGAAAAGCTTTGGGTGCCGATTCCCCCTGGAAGGGAACGAGAGGAGCAGCATCAGCGCCGCAGGAGGAGAGAGGGATGCGGAGCTCGGGCACTCGGGCAGCCTCAGCCCTCACCCAGAGGGGATGGAGGGGACGGCGGCTCCGGGCGGGGAGGGGGCTCGCAGCCGCCGTGTGGAAAGTGGGAACCCGTGTCGGAGCTGCTTGGCTTTTGTTGGTTTAAGCTGGACCCTTAATGTTTTCTTAATTAAGCGTTTGAGTGTGAGTAAACCTCCGCGAGGCGTTTACAGCCTGGCTATAAAGTGGGAGCGGGGGATCTCCCTGCCTCCTGCAATGCCTGAAAACATTCCGTGGGGGCTTGAAGGGGGCAGAAAGCGGCTCCGCAGGGAACAATGTTCTTACCCAGACTCCTGCTTGGAATTACCTTTCTAAAAGTCCTTTACCTATAAAGGAAAGGACAGACTACTAGTATCCTCCTTCCCCGCTCCACTCTCTCCCGCCTGACACATGGAGCTCTGGAAAGTTTCAGGGATTTCCAGTCAGGAAGGGAACAGCCCAGAAGAGCAGAGATGCTCGGCTTCAGCTGCGTTTTTTTTTTTTTTTTTAACTTTTCCTATGTAATTGTAATTTTTATTTAAAAAGGAACTGGGGGGGGGGAAAAGGAAAAAAAAAAAAGGAATGAAGAATTTGAGACCATTTCTCCCAGTGAAAGTGTTGTCTGAATGAGTGTTGGTGACCTGGACCCAAATAAACTTAGATAAGGTGCGGAAACTCATCTGTCAAAGCCCGCACTTCGGGAAGCAGCAGCTGATCCAAGCCTGACTCGCGAGAAGCTGCTGGATTCCGGTGTTTTTGTGGAGTTACACTCAGAGCTTTATCAGTATTTGAACAACCTTTTTGTGGTTTTGCTGTGTTCACAGAACGCGCGAAGTCCTGACTTTCTCCTCAAGGCCGGAGAATACAAGCACGGCTGTTATTTTATCTTTAGATCAGCAAGTGGGTATCAGAGGCAGGGAAGAAAGTGCATTCTTGTGGGTTGCGAGACTGAGATATTCCCAGATAAACTCTTCTGTGATCTCATTTATAATCCACGCGATCACGGCTATTTTATTTGGCATACGTGTGTCGGGAGGAGGCGTTTGCTGTGATGGGAAGTTTAGGATCCAAATATGATTTAAAAACCTTTTTCAGAGAGTTATCTCCTGTGCCATCCTGCTCGTCCCAGTAAGCACGTTGTCTTTTTGTAGCCCACATCTTACCTGCTTCTCCATGGGCTACCAAATATCTGCTCAGAACCAAGGAAAAGAGAGGGAAGGGGAAGATGGGATTTGGAAGAGTAAAGGCTGTTAAAATAAACAACGAAAAGGTATTTTCATAAGAATAATGTTATTTTATTTAAATTCCCCGGAATGCAAAATAATAGAAAGCTCTGCACTGACTAAAATCTGCAAGGAAACAGAGAGGAAAGGAAAAAGAGAGAAAAATAAATAAAGATGAAAAAATGTGTGCAAGAGATAGGAGGAAAGAGAGAAAAAAGAGAGAGGAAGGAAGGAAGGAAGTGGCAGAAGGAAGTGGTGGAAGGAAGTGGCGGAAGGAAGGAAGGAAGTGGCGGAAGGAAGTGGCGGAAGGAAGTGGCGGAAGGAAGGAAGTGGCGGAAGGAAGTGGCGGAAGGAAGTGGCGGAAGGAAGGAAGGAAGGAAGGAAGTGACGGAAGTGGCGGAAGTGGAGGAAGTGGCGGAAGTGGTGGAAGGAAGTGGCAGAAGGAAGTGGCAGAAGGAAGGAAGTGGCGGAAGGAAGGAAGGAAGTGGCGGAAGGAAGGAAGGAAGTGGCGGAAGGAAGGAAGTGGCGGAAGGAAGTGGCGGAAGGAAGTGGCGGAAGGAAGGAAGGAAGTGGCGGAAGGAAGGAAGGAAGTGGCGGAAGGAAGGAAGGAAGGAAGTGGCGGAAGGAAGTGGCGGAAGGAAGTGGCGGAAGGAAGGAAGGAAGGAAGGAAGGAAGGAAGGAAGGAAGGAAGGAAGGAAGGAAGGAAGGAAGGAAGGAAGGAAGGAAGGAAGGAAGGAAGGAAGGAAGGAAGGAAGGAAGGAAGGAAGGAAGGAAGGAAGGAAGGAAATGTCGTGTGTAAGGAGAAGCCAAGGTCCCAGCGTGGGATTGAACGAAACTAGGACATTGTCAGGAGTCTGGGCAGAAGGGCCGTGAGTTCAGGGTCGGACCGACTTGGAAATTCCCCCCAATTTGTCTTTAGAAGAGTCAAGGGCTGTCGGAAATCCGCTTTCTTCCCACCATTGTGGCGATGTCCTGAGAGACGGGGGTCGGTGTTTTCCCTGTCAGATAAAAGCCCCGCTGGGCAAAGCGGAGGGTCCCGGCGGGCGGGGAGCGGTGCCACCAGTGCAGCCCCCGAGGACACGGCAGGGCAGGGCGGGCAGGGCGGCCCCTCTGCCGGGGCCTTGTCTCTCTCCCCAGTGGAAGCTTCTCCTATCGGAGCGCCCGATCCCGGCCTTGGAAAGGCAGGAAGGGAGAACACGGGTTGCCCGGGGTGGGCAGCCGTGTCCTGCGTGGCGGGGACCACCTTCGGCTGCCACCCCGCGCATCGCCATGGAAACCGTCGCAGCTGCACATCGCAGTTCCCGGGGGCTCAGCCCCGGCTGCCCCGGCTGGGACCTGCCAGGGACCCCCCCAGCCGCGCTGCCGCTCTCGGGACCCGAATCGACCTTCCCCCGCCTCGTCCGTCGGTGGGCAGGAGCTCGTCTTGCGAGAGACTGCCGGCAAGAGCCACTCTGGCTCCTTTTCCACTCTGACACGAGGGTCAGAATAGGCGAGGGGTGGCTTTGAGCTGGGCGGCAGCGAACGGGGACTGACACCGGCCAACAACCCTCTCTCGTCCCCGCCTTGTTGGGGCGACCGCGGGAAAGGATGAAGATGCGGGCCGGCAAATACGGGCCCAGAGCTTGTCCCTGCCCTCCTCTACCATCGCTGAAGCTTCGCCCGTCCCAGCCAGTGACTCCCTGTCGCCCAGGGTCCCTGTCCCCGCACCCGGATGCGCCCAGAGCAGCGGGAGCTGCAGCCCCTGCCCGGTGCCCCCTCCTCCCATGGAAAGGGGCTGCTCCTTCTTTTTCGGGTGTAAGGATAAAACTCGGCCAATCTTCCCGCTCCTCCCTATAACTTAAATAAAAAAAGGAGTAAAAGGCAACGTTTACACCAGTTTAATTAAGGAGGGCCCTTGTACCTTGGGGGGGATCGCATCATTTCACATGAAATATTCATACAGGAGGTTTCCCGAGCTGCTCCGTTTAATCGTTCCTGCTGCCAGCGAAGGGCTCTGTCTTTATACATGCCTGTAATTTGATTTTAATGTCCCCACTTTTCTATCCGCACATGTCCGGGAGGTAAGTTCCCGTGAGGAAGCCAGGGCTGAGAAAGACTGCCCGGCCCAGGCAGGACCCGCACTCGCGGAGCTCTCCGCAGGCAACCGCGGGCGCGCATCTCCTGCCTGCGCATCTCCTGCCTGCGCATCCCATCGCCCTCCTCACCACTCCAGCTGTGCCCGCCGCTTCTCCCTCCCCTCCGCTGGACTGTTTCGCATTCAGCTGGGTGAAATAGCGCAGTTTTATATCCCTATTTAAAGGGGGGAAAGGAAAAAAAAAGGCGGAAAACAAAACACACAGAAGGAAAAGAATGCGGCGTCGACTAATTTAAACCAGTTCGAGTGGAAGGGCTGTCAGTTCTGTAAGTAAACGATGCTGTGTTGATTCAGATGTTTCTCGCCGTCGCTGCTGTCTGAGGGGGAAGAGCTGAGGCTCGGGCTCGGAGATCGGAGCGGGGCGAGCGCAGTGGCCGGGCCGGGCCCCGCTGCTCCCGGCTGGGCACGACGGAAGGCAGCGGGGCCCGACACCTCCGAGTCCCTTTGCAGGGTCCTGCTCAGCCTGCCTGGATGGGGAAGAAGATAAAAGCATCATTTGCCCCTGAAATGATGAGCCCCACTTCCCCCTCGACGTACCCAGGCAGATTTATCTCAGTCGCGCTGTTTATTAGGTGTCACCAGCCGGGCGGCGGGGAGAGAAGCGCATGGTAAACGATGCCATTAGACTGCAGAGCAACAGGCGGAGACGAGGTAATTGGCAGCAATTCTCAGGGCCAGTCCGGTGACCTGTTAATCTGTTGCAACCAGCACTCAGTCAGGGGAGAAAATAATAAACTAAAAAATCTGCAGAATGGAGAAAAAGTCTGACTTACCTCAGACCTGGTCAGCTCGTTAATGTACCACTTGTAAAGAAAGAAGGGTTTCTGAGCAAACCCTGTCTGTGTTCAATCAGACTGTTACTCCGTTTGCTGAGTGTAATATATCCTCTGTTTAATCTGTTCTCCTTTCTATTTTAAATTTATTTTTTTTCTTCCCTTTCTTCACTGGGATCCCCGCGAGGTTTGGCATCAGCCCATTGGAATTATGAAGCAGAGGGTGTCTGCAAAGCAGGAGCACCATTCAGCACCTCTGCCTTTGCATTTCCCATGCAGAAGGCAGCTGTGTGATCAGAAAGTTCGGGATGGACATGCAAACCTTCACCCCTCCAGAAACTTTGCTCAATAAACCTCCCTCTGTCGTTCATAATAGAGCACAGAAAGAGCTGCTTGTGCAGGTGGGAGTGTTTGTGTGGGAGGCTTTACACAACCCCAGCATCCCGAACCAAATATCCACAGTGGCTGGAGATGTGAAATAGAACCTTAAACAGGCTCAAAGCAACTGTTTAAAACCAATTCCTTCACAACATCACTTTGTTTCTGAAATGAAAGAGATAGGCCCTTGGGTAGTTTAAAGGAAAACAGATTTTTAACAGGTGACTTGGAATCAGCAATGTTTTGAAGAGCTCAGTGTAGAAACAGTGACACCTCCCCAAATTTAAACTGTTTTACAGAAAGTTGAAATCATAGGGGATGCACAAAACTACCACCACAATGCATATTTTCAGCATTAAGGAGGAGATATAAAGTATGTTTGAGCTTGCTTTATTTTATTTCAACCTTCCATCCTTCCTTTTTATTTGTTTATTTTTAGAATGGACAGGATTATCAGGAGACCTCCCTTAAAATGATCTTTTAATCTTACTGCAAATATAGGGCTGAAACCAGCAGCCCTTACTTAACACTAAACCATTTCTGCAATGGCTGCTGGGTTGCACAGGAGGAGATCCAGGGTATTTTCCATTATTCATAAATATTTCAAGCAGGTAAGTTTAAGACTTTTTGTTTTTGATGAGCTATTCTCTCTCACACACATGCACACAGACAAGAACTACTTAGAACACACTTGGATTCAAGTCCAAATCAATGAATACATTACACAGATGGGTTTCATTGCTTCTATATTTGCTGCATGTAACAAATCAGCAAAAATGTTCAGCTCATTAGCAGGGACAATACTGTGCTGGAGGGGTCAGACACGAGAACGAAAGAAGCGTTCATTTTACCCTGTGATGTGACTGATGTCTGGCTGAACAAGTGTGATTTATACCAGACCTCTCCCTTAATATAACATATTTCTGCAATTCTTGTGAGAGAGCCCAAAACATTCATACATGACAGAATCAGAAATAACTCCCTCAGAAAGGCTAAAATTACATGGCTTGGAAAGTTACAGCCGTGTACATCTCATGACACTGTTTTACTGCTGAAGAATTGTCTTTTTTTCACAAGTGATAACTGCACTCCAGTAGCAGCTAAACCATTCCAGTGGGTATATGTAGCATGTTTGGGCTATACATTAAATATCAGTAACTCTACATGGTCTAAAATAAAGGCTTTACATTTTATCTCACAAATGAAGGCCAGTAAATTGTGACAGAGCTGAGCAGAGATTAATAGCCCCTGTTCCATACTGCCACTTAGTTTTCTAGGGGGGACATGAAATGTCTGTCTTTTCCTGCCTATCCACTGTCACCCAGACTTATTAATTCAAGATAAGATTGCTATTCTGAATGGAGCCATCAGGTCAAACACTGGAAACTTTTCCACTTCTGGCCCAGGGATGAGGTTGAAAGAGGGTGAGTGAACATTGCTTGGAAAAGAAAGCAGAAATTTGTGCAAATCTTTCAGCTGCCATCCTGTGACTGGTGGAAAAAGCCACCTGTTTTGATTTTCTGATGAACAGGACTTGCAGATTGTGATAAATGAGGCTGCTTTTTGTCATGACTGGTGTCAGAAGTTTTTATTTCCAGTGCTGGGATGCTGTGCAGGTAATCTTGCAGTGAGAGCCCTTCCAGCTGAGGCACAGGAGATGTGTCACTGGTGAGTTTGAGCTGCTCAGGGGACAAGTGTGGCCTTTGAACTCTATATTTCCACGGCTATTCAAGCACAGCTCTCTCCATCTTTGCTCTGCTGACTGATACAAGTTCTGTGATGCAAACAAGGCCCAGAAAATATTCTGTATACCACAAGGACCGTTCCCAATTATGCATCTCTTGGAGCACTTCAAGAAGCACCTCTTCCAGAGATGCTGATGCACTGCTGACTGGTGCAGCCAGTGATTTCCCACGTGCAGGTTGGTGTGGCTCCTCCATTCCTCTGTGCATGGCTGTTCCTGGAGCCTGCCCCTGTCTCAGGGACACAAGCTCACTCGTGTGCCTTGCTTCTGCAGAGCACGCAGCCAGATATTAAACTAATTTCCTCAGTGCATGCAAAATTCCCTTCAGAGCCTGAAATTTTGGATCTTTTCCTTGCCTAAATTCTATTTAGCATCTAAGTGAGACATAGATAACAAGCTGGCAGGCTGGAGCTAAAATGACCTTTTTTCCAATGAGTAACAACTGCGTGTGAAGGGAAACAACTGCATGCAAGGGCTTTCCATGGGAACCTGAGTCACAGCCTGCTCAAGAAAACATGAAAATGCTTCACCAGGTTTACACCATGTGTGCAGTGTATTTTGATGTGTCTTGTGATGCAGACCTGAGTGGCAGCTGAAGTCATCCTGGCACTGGAGCCCTGCTGTGAGTGATGCTCTCAGGGCCTGCTGCTGAGCTGGCCAAACCCCCTGCAGGCAGCCTCAGCCTGGCTGAGAAATTCAGTTTATGCCAGATGAAAATTCAGCTGGCCCCTGGGTACAAAGTTTGGGAATTTCAGCTTCAGAGTCACAATATGTCTTAGCAAAAAGAGCCCCTTTAGCCTGTGAGAAGACAGGACCAAGCAGACCATGCTGCTAATGCCTGTCCTGTACCTCTAGCAGAGGGCTGCCCCCTCACCCTGCTGAGATGAATTGGGGAGGTGAATATCTGCTCACAGGTATTTTCAAGCTATTTTGGCAAAGCAGAAAGAGAAATCCTTCTGTTCTGTATTTGCACAGCACCTAACTCAGCAGAGTCCTGGTGCCTTACTGGAGTTGCCAGGGACTTCTACAGCACAAATAACAAGTACATAATGCATCTGCTTCAGAGCTCACAAACCTTTCATGTTATTTATGTACTAATCTGAACAGTGTGGGCCAGATTTTGATCTTGGTTATTCTGGAGTAAATGAGATACGGGTTTGGCCTCACATCCATAAGATCTATAGTCAATCAGTGTTTCTAATGTGCTCATCATGGAAATATCTTGGCATTGTGTGGCTGGCCCACTTCAGTGTGACTAGAATAGCAAAGCATTATATTAAGCAAACAGAACAGTTTGATTTATAGATTTGTGGTAAGAATAGTTCAGTTTTCCAGGGTGTTCAATTTAATTAACGTTCTCCAGGGAAAAAACTGCTATTGTTTCCCTAACCACATGCCTTCCAATACAAAATAAACTCTTGCTGGTGTGTATGTGCTGCTTAATTATCCTAAATGGTTCCTTTTGAAAGTTGTCTATTGACCTGCTTCTACACTTCACAAGTGGAGCATATCCTATTCACTCAAGAGTGTGTCCCTACCTGCACTCAGCAAGAAAGAGATACCAGATGAATTTTAACACTGCTAAAATGACAAAACAACCTGCTGCATGCAGCATTCCCCATGGTGTGTGTGAATAAGGCTGCAAGGGTGCTTTATAAAGCCAAGAAAATTGCAATAATACCTGCAGATCCTAAGTCCAGCCAGCGTTTGATGGCTAGGGATAAATCTACAGCAAGGAGCTCTGCTTGGATCCTACTGGAGCACAAAACAGGAGAGCAGGGACAGTTTATCTGTTTGACCCACCAGGCATCAAATCCTGCTGTTGATATTCACCTTGAGCCACTCCATGGGTTTGAAGCGCTGGTCTTCAGAGGGGTGAGCTACAGGAACAGCAGATCCTGGGCTCAGGTCACCCCTGGCTGCCAGGGCTGTGTAAATCACACAACCAACACAGTGCCTGAGCTGCTGTCTCCATCTTTCAGACTCTCTAACAGTTTTTCAAGAGTGAAAAGAATTCAGAATTGAGAAGAAGAAGATAGTGGAGCAATCCTGACTCCATTTTTTCCCCAACATTTAAGTGGAAACAGAGCTGGGCCCAGTGAGTGCAGCAGTGTGGGATGACAGGAGGGTGAGATTTCGTGTAGTTGAGTCAGTAGTGAGAGCTGGCTGTAGCCGGCTCTGACTGAACACAATAAACAATTCCACTTGCAACATGCTGTACTATTTAAGGGCTCAGAGATGCCAGTGGGAGTTTTGCCTGAATAGCAGGCCAATAGCAGGTCCTTACTCTCTATCATGTCTCATGAAACATCACAGCCCCATGTGTGCTGCAGAGGCAGATAAGGGAGTGGTGGAGATAAGAGGGAGTTGGGGAGGGGCAGCAGGAGCAGAAGGGCTGTGCCACTGCCTCCCCACTTCTGCAGAGAGCCTCCCTTTAGCTGGTGAGCTCCATCCATGCTGGAGCTGTCTGGAAGATGCTCTGAGGATGGCCAGGGAAACTCCACAACCAGGCCCTGGAAGCCATGGAGTAACTCTGCAAAGCAAATGACCTGATTGCAATGATTCCCCCTGCATTCATCTCTATTCATCTCTGCCACTGTGTCTCCATTAGTTCTGCTTTCCAATGACTCCTTCTGTCTAAAAAAGGGACCTAAATTTCAGGGAAATGTTAGAAATAATTTTTTCTGCTGTGCATTGTGCAAGCAATTTATTGAATAGTCTCAAATCCAGCTATGTTTCTTTCCTCCTGCAGTACTGCTGATTCAAACACAGAGCAGCAGGTTAAAATATATTCATAAGATACTAAAAAAAAATGAAACTTGTCAAAACAAGCAGCAGATTTCTCCCTAATATTATGGTATACAATTTTTATAAATGTGGAGGCAGCTTTTCTTAGAAGCATATTTTAAACTCATCTAAATTATATTAAGAGTCAAGGCCCAATTTGGTAACAAGCTGTGAGACATCAAGGGTTCCTTTAATGAAGAATTCAGGCTTGAAAAACGTATGTCACAAGACATATGACTGGATGCCTCCATGCTTACTAACCCTTTGTTCCCCATGCACTGGTGTACCCTGAAGTGCAAACTCAGAGAAGGGGCTCACATGAAGTCCTTGACTCCAAATGGCCATTTGGGTCTCTCCATGAGCACACAGCCCTGCAAAACAAAGCAGCATCAGCAAAGATGCCTGAGGTTTGATTTGAATTTTGCTCTAGTTGAGTGATACTATTTATACCCTGGGCTAATCAGAACCAGGACTGTTTCATCATTCTAAATGTCAGGAAAAATATATCATGTGCATCAAGGGAGAAATCTTGGCCCCACTGAAGTCAATGGCAAAACTCCCATTGATTTCATTGGGGCCAGGATTTCATCCTGAATAAAAACTCATGTTTCATACACAGTTTAAATGGTAATGGGTTTATCTGTGAGTGGTTTTAAAAACTGTTTTGGAGAAAAATACATTACTGAAAAGCAATTAGGCATTTATTTAGCCTTTACAGAACAATCAATGTTTTCACGAGCGCTGTAAAGGAATTTAAGAAGAGAAACTCAAGGCTGAAGTTGTATGAGATGCAATTGGGCAATTGTTAGAACACATAATTGAGAGTGATTCAATGTCTCCAAACGCAGTTTCACTAATAAGCTCCTGGGTTTGCATCTGCATGATCCAAATGTGAATATTTTTTCCTGCTGGGTGACGTAATAGCTCACCAGGACACCAGTGCAACGGATGTAACATATTTGATTTGATGAGCCTGTTGGACACCAGAAAGAGCTTGAAGTTGTCTCTCTGACTTGCTCTCACACTAATGAAACCCAGCCCTGGGTTTCATTAATGAAACTCCTGCCCACAGGAGGTGGGCAGAGGGTCATTGTGGGCTTTGAGCATCATTAGAAAGGATTGGTGAAGTCCTCAGCTCCAGGCTTGCTTTAAATCAAAATGTTCTTCTATTTCCTCGCTGGCATGGTAAATGAGCAAAGTGTTAGGATTTGTAAGGCTCTATGTTTGCCGAGACAATTCACAAGAAGGAAAACAGCCTTGTTTTCACTGTCTAATTAGTTCACGGTGCATATTTCTTCAGCTGTGTACTCAATACTTTGAAAAGTATCATGGGATCAAGAAAAGAGCTTTGCATTTCAGTCAAAAAAAGAGCTAGTGGAAAAAAAAACCCCATACATGAACAACACTCAGTGATTGGAGAACACCACATCCCCACTTAAAAGTGCTTTCAAAAGATATATTGTACTCAATGAATCTCACTACTTCTAACCAAAGCCATAAATCTGATGTACAAAATGTTCCCTTATTTTGACTGGATCTATTCAAACTGATTAATTTCTCACCATTTTCTCTGAAAACCACACTGTGGCATCGCTTCAGCACTAGCTGCCCATCTCACACAGACACCAACAGTTCCTGAAATACTTGGGTTTCCTGTGAGTTTAGAATGGGTCCCTTCCAAGTATTCACTTTGTCTGATCTTGTTTAAATTATTTGGATGAGCAAAATTATGGCCTTTGATGCTACGTTGTGAAAACATTTAATCTATTTTGTTTTCAGCTTTCCTTTTACTGGTACAAGAAACAAAGCCTGGGAAAACAGGCAAATCATGACTTATGGGTGAGTGGCTAGTCACATTTGGAGCTAATTTCTTTTCCAAACATTTATACTTCCTAAGAAAAAGTTTCTCCAAAATAATAACTCCTGGAAGAGCCTAGAGTTGTGGTGAGAGAAGAGGAAAACATGACATCTGATGTAGTCACCTCAATTAAGGTCCTGTCCAATTAGGTTTAACAAGACAGGGTTAGAGAATCATCCTAAAATACACTGAGGAGAGGAAAATATTAAGGAACAAAGAAGCCTCTGACCTCAAAGGACAAGAGAAAAGAATTTCAAACCATCTTGACAAATCAGTATAACCACAGCTTGATGGAGGGACAAAAATGGGATGAGTCTGGCTCTGAGGATTGATGCTGAGATTAAAAAAAGCAAACAGGAAAGTAAATCCTTTCACTTCTAGACCACTGACTTGAACTCATAAACCAGTTAGTCATCATCATCTGATAGTTACTGAACGTGTCCTCTCTGGAGCAAACTGGTGGTCTCAACAGGAGCTCTAGGAGGCATTTGACAATATTCAAATCAAAGAGCAATTTCCTGCTTGGCACTATTGCTGGCCATCTCCATAGGAAGGCCAAAGGAGCAAGCATTTAATAATGGGGGGAAATCCCAACAATAGTTTATTACTGTTATTATTAGTAGTACTATTATTACTGTTATTAATTCACAAGAGGAAATTATACAGTTGTCTGAGTATGGCAGTAATTATGCAGTTGAATGGGATTACTGCAAAGCAGGGCTGAGACGAGGGATGCAAGCTGTGGTTGGATTAGGAAAACATCTGTGGCTGCACTGCCTTGGAGAGGGACAGAACCAGGGCTGTCACTGCTTGGGACCCAAAAGCAGAGCTATTATTGCATGAACTGGGTCCTGCTCTTGCAGGCAGGGCTGCAGCAGCTCCCACCCTGCCTGGAGATGCGCTGTGGTGAGGAGGAGCAGTGGCACAGGCTCACCCATGGGTTGTGTCCTTTCTTCTGGCTAGCCCCAGCAGTTCAAATCCCTTTTGAGTTAAGATTCCTCCAGTGGATCACTCAGCACCCAGGAAACTGCTGTCAGGAAAAGCAGGAGCTGCTCTGAGGCTGAGCAAACACCCAGCAGTGTGCAGTGTCACAGCATCCTGTCCTGGCCCTAGCTGAGCACACAGCAGCCCCTGAGAGCTGTTTTTTCCAGGCCTGCCTTTGCTTTCCTGTCTTCTCTGGATGAGCAGAATGAAACAGTCACAAAAGTGCACTCATGATCACTTCACCAATGTTGGAAAAGAGGATCATCCCCCAGTCTGTTCAAAGGGCTAGGACATAACATTGCATCTTTGCTATGTTGGCCCTAAGGTGGTAATTTTAGTGAGTTTTGTATTCTGGGCTGATTTATGATGGCTAAACTAATTCAATAAAACTTCCCAGACCTTTTTTCATGTGCATTATTGATAAAAACACTCAGTAAAAGAAATGTGTAAATCCATCTTTGTGAGCTCCAATACTTGTTGGTGGCATCTGTTTTTCATTTAACAAGATGACTGAAAATGACTGTAACTACAAAAAACTCAAACAGCCAAATGTGTACATATCACTGTGTAAAAACTGCAATTTCACCACTCACTGATAATCAGCCCTGATTTATTTGAACAGACTTTGAGGTTCTGACTTCACTTCTCACCCAGGGCTTCAGTTCAGCAGCAGTTTTCCTTAGGCAGGGTCTTCCAGGTCTGACCCAGACCTATCCATTTGCAGCAACATCCCCTGGAAAAGGTTTTGCACATGGTAATAGCAGAGTGAATCAGAAGAATTGAAGTTTCCATTCAGTCACAATCTTCTGTGCATTGGCATACCCTGAGGGCATTTGCTAAGTGAGTATGAACATCTTTTGTGCTATCTTATGACAAAATGGCCTGTTTATGGAATGACACCATTCCTGGGTATGGAAAAGTTACCTTTTATCATCTATCATGTGTAACGATCACATAAGAGATTAAAAAATGGAGATATGTGGGAAGAGGGGAGTGTGCAGTGGATTATTCAGCACCAGGGAAATACAAGGTGCAGGAAAAGAGGAGAGTCTCTGGAGACTGCCTGGGTTGTTAGCATTGATAAGAACAACTGGGATGTGCTGCTGAAGCTGGGCTGGTGTTTTTGGTCAGGAGGGGCTTTCAGGGGATGCTGCACCTCCTGTGTACTTGACAGAGACTTGTATGCACACAAATAGGCTAGAACAGGTATAAATTAAATAATCTTTCTGTGTGCATGGTGATGGAATCCTTGCAGCTTGATAAAGAGCAAATCCAGCTGGTTATCTCCCCAGATACAGAGTGTCCCAGAAAAAGAACTGGTGCAGCTCTGATGTAGCAGGTAGGGATCAGATTCTAAACATGGGCAGGTAAGGGCAAGGCAGGTATGACTAAATGATGGGAGACATCAGCAGCTTTGCAGCATAAACCCACCTAAATGCCCAACAGCATGGGCTGAACATTTTACTGGGACAGGATCTGGTGTAATTTGCACAAAACTGTGCTGACACTTCATAGTCATGAATAATGTGACAACCATGGCTCGGGTGCAACCAGGACAAAATTTCTGCCACATTTATCATCTCTGGGGGCACAGTGACAAGTGTTTAGCCAGCTTAAAACAGAGCTGGGAATCCTGGGCCTGTGGCTGAGACATCCATTTAGGATGTGCCCCTCAGCCATTCTCCAGCTATTCCAGCAGCTTTTCCTAGTGATGCTTCTTTCCAGTTCTGCCTAATTTGTGAATCCACAGCTGTATGGCTGAGGAATGTAATAGGGTTAGATCCTTGGGAATTTTGGACCTGCAGGCTTCAGTGAGCCTTGGGGGAGTTATCCAGGCTCGGAAGACATCCATCAGGTCCTTTTTCCAAAGAAACCCTCCACCATCTGCCTCATTCCACATGCCCCGAAGCCAGTGGGAGTCCCACCAGATAATTCAATAGAAATCAGCCCAGGACTCACCTAAAACACACCTGTTCCTTACAGCATAAAGTGATAAGCTGCAAAAGGTTTGGGTTTTAATTGGACACTTAATACCAGCTTTGGCAGGTGATTAAACTGTGATTTACTTCCAAGGGAGATAAGAAGTAAATTTCTAAGGAATTCTGGAGCGGTGGTTTAACAGCACGGTAATTATACAGAGACTCTTTTGGAAGAACTGGGCAAGTTAAGGGAGAATCAGACATAAATAAGTGAGTTATTTTTCTTCCTACACTCAGAAGACACAGGAGATTAGAAAATGACAAAAAAAATAGAGCAGTGTTTAAGTAGTTTGAAAATAAGGGATTGTGAGTGGACACAAAAGCTGCCCAAGAAATGTTTAATAAGGAGCCAACAAGGAATGTATTTCCACTCCAACTGAAACAGAAGTGGCCAGTGCTATCAGAACATCAATGTATACAAATCAAACAATACAGCTTAACTAGCTCCCATGGGTAAAATAAAGAGGCATGAAGTAGGGATTTGTCAGTCATTGAGACCTTTATTAATAACAACTGCAGTTTAAAGAGCGTGGGTTCTGGTACTTGCAAACAGGAAGCAGCAGCACTCAAACAAGAAAGCCAACATTTCATTGCATGTAAAGGAAGATCATAATTCAGAGGGAAAAAAGAAATTTTTTTTGAAAACAAATTAAGGTACCTGACTGCAATAAAGTCTAGGATGCTAATAAAGCATTTTTGTGTTTTGCATTATAGAAATACAATATTCTGAAGTATTGTATCAGAATTGTCTGACTGGTATTGGGACAAATGTGCAATGGATAAAGAGAACAGCTGTTCACAATGGCCAAAGAATGAGGTTCATCTCCCACACTCACCTAGCTTCACAGCAAATTTTTAAAATTTTTCCAAGGACATATTAAAGTAGCTTTTTACCTTTAGGCTTCTGTTTGACAGGGGAAGATTATTTCAGGCCTCTTGTGGTGATGCTAACCATAGTCCTCTCTGCAGAAGGCTTTTTAAGCCCTAGGGTTTGGATAACTCTGAATGGGAGCAGAATTGCTTATCCTCAGCACCCAGGCAGGAACTGTACTGCTGAGGGTACATCCAAAAGTGGCTGAATGTGGCTACAAATTTTGGCTAGACTATCTCCACTGAACCTTTCCTTTCCTCTGGTTTGCTCGTGTTCCCACAAATCTGACATGAAATATCTACTTTGGGGGACAGTCCTGCCCTTCAGCACCTCATAACCCTGGGAATGGGAGACAGGTTCCTGCAGAGCCCATCCTCTCAGTGCACCAGAGATCACAGGCAGGAGAAAAGTCCCATCAGTCTGTGACACCCCTGTACCCCTTACAGCAATTCCCTTGTCCCCCTGTGGTCTGCCTGGTTGAATGGCAGCTGGATCATGACTACTGTGTTTTTTGCAATTGTTCTCCATTGCAAACCCAGGTGGGTGCTGGGGCTGTAAAGTACACACAGCCCCAGACACAACTCAAGGGGGGGTTTGTACCTGTCTCCTGGCAATTCTAAGTTAACAATTTTTCACCTGAAAAATAAATATTTCCCCTTTGTCCTTTCCTCAGGAATACTGAGGAGAAAAGGACTGCATCCTGTTTTGTGTAACTAGGTCAAAAGCTGCAGTAATTATATAATAATGGCTTGGAAAGGCAGTATTTCAGGACAAGGTGTTTCAAGCCAACAACTTCAGTCATAAGAATGACAATGGTATTTATTGCAGGAAATCCCTTGCAAGGAAAATATCTGCCTATTACAGACAGCAATAAAGTAAAAATTTTGCCTTGAGCATATTTCTTCCTAAGGCAGAACAGTAAATATCTGAGCTGTAGAAACATTAAAATACCTGTAACTAGTAAGAATTTACAGTTCTACAAAAAACGTTGTCAACAATGTGTGTAGGTGCTTTAGAGATAAGTAGGCATTTACCAGAGATTTATGGATTGCTGTGTTCTGTGACATCATAAAATGTGGGGAATCTGAGTGCACAACTATTTGGTGGTCAGCAAAAGACTCTTCTTAGACCATTAGGCTGTGCCATACATCAATCCTAAGGTTATTTCCTTGATAGGTCTTGGAAAAGGTGTTGTATATCACAAATAGTCATTGACCCAGGAGCCAGGCTGGGAGCACCTTTTACTCCATTAGCAGTTGAAGTTAGTACCATTTATTTTTCACAAAGAAACTCATTACCTCGAGGTTTTAAATACTTTTCCAGATTGAAGCTGTGACCTCAACTTTAGGATGATGTTTGTGTTTGTAATCAACCTTATTGCTAAATTTGACGATTCCTCACGCACTCATTAAATGTGATTTTCTTGGGTAGTTGTACAACACATTAAAAGCAGATGAAGTTATAGATCCTCATTTAAAATAGTTTGGAAGGAAAATCAGTCACACTCACTGCTGCTTTTGTGCAGTGTGCTTCCACCTTCACTGGCACTTCATTTGGGGAAGTCAAGGGTTTTATTTCTAAATTTCATAGCTATGTAACAGACAGTGATAATAAATGGGATACACGAGGGACGCTGGTATTATGGAGCTCACTTTAGCTGCTTTTATGAATTGCATTGCCTTGAAAACAAATTAGACTCTTCAGTCTAAGACCAGAAAGGCCAGGAAGAGCAGAGGAAATTTTACAGACTAAGTACAGTAAGGTATTTGGGATGTGTATCCCTGGGGGTGATTGCTCCATTCATAAACTGCTTTGTGCTCCCCATTCTTCCCCTCCTTTCCCTTTCTCATTCCCAGAGGTGTGGGTGTACCTGGGTGTACCTGTCACCTTGCAAAGGTCAAACAGAAACTGGGACATGGTTCTCCTGGTGGAAACATGACCAGGACAGATGGCCTGGGAGCCTTGCCCTGTGCAGGGTGATGGGACTTGGAAGATCACAGAAGCACAGAATATTAGAATGGCATGGGTTGGAAGGGATCTCTAAAGGTCACCCAGTCCAACCCCCTGCACAGAACTGGGACATCTTCAGCTAGACCAGGTTGCTCAGAGCCCCATCAAACCTGGCTTTGGGTGTTCATAGGGCTGAGACCTCTGCCACCGCTCTGGACAAGCTGCTCCAGCATTTTGCCACTCTCGTTGTAAAACACTTCTTCCTTATATCTAATTTAAATTGACCCTCTCTTACTTTAAAACCATTACTCCCTGTCCTTTTGCAATAACCCCCTGCTTGTCCTCTGTGGGTACTGGAAGGTGCTCTAAGGTCTCCCTGTGGCCTTCCCTTCCACAGATGAACAGCCCCAACTGTCTCAGCCTTTCCTCATAGGAGAGGTGCTCAATTCCTCTGACCATCTTTGTGGCCCTCCTCTTGACCTGCTCCAACAGGTCCATGTCTTTCCTATGCTGAGGACTCCAGAACTGGACACTACTGCAGGTGGAGTCTTGCTGAAGTGGGTTAGAGGGGCAGAATCCCCTCCCTCAGCCTCACCCCAGAAATTTAGAGATAAGATCAAAAAGAAATGGAAGGGGAAGACCAATCTGTGCTAAGATTTCAGCATGTTTTCTCTCTTCTTTTCATGAGAATGGACATCAGGGGCAAAAGAAATGTCTTTATTGCTTGAAAACATGAAAAATGAAGCAGCAGAGAAGCTGTTCATTCAGCACAGAGGGATTGCAGCAGCCAAGGAGAATGGAGGGCTTTGCATATCCAGAGTGAAGCTGCTGGGAAGGAGCTGCAAGGGGATTATGCAAATCCCTGATTGGGTGAACAGGGGCTGATTGCCAGAGCAGGGCATGCAGACACTGCCTGTACCTGGGTAGTGATTATGCAAATCACACCCCCCCAGCCAGGGTCCAGGGCAATTGGCTAAATGAGAAAAACTCAGGTTCTGCATCAGTGACTGCTCAGCCCTCAGCACCCAGCCCAGCCCACAGGCTGTGCACAACCAACACAAACACAAACACAGACACAAACACAAACACAAACACAAACACAAACACAAACACAAACACCAACACCCAGCCCTGCCTCCCCCTCTCCCTGGGATCCACCAGGCTCCCAACAGATCCCCACTGAGTGAAAGAGGGTGTCCCTTTCCATTCTCTGTGGGTCAGCCATCAACAGGATAGAAAATGGAAGCTCAGATGAAAACTTCTCCATGTTGCCTGCAGTTCTGGGATGCCAGGAAAATTCTGTTGTTTGTCCAAGGAGGGATGTGTCACTGTAGGACACGAAACAGCACAAACACACACACTGCTGCTCTCAAGGTGAAGAAAAGGGAAGTTTATTTTTTGACTCCAACATTTCTAGTTTTCTAAAAGTGACAGTGGATTGGAGGGTGATAGTGCCACCTCTCCAATGGCACTGGACAAACCAACAGTCCATCAAATCTCTTCTATAAAAGAATACAAAACAATGAGTTATTTACAGAAAGTGTGTGAGAAAGTTCGTTGCAAGAATGCAAACATCCGAAGGCTTAAAAAATATTAAAAAATCAGGGTGACAGGGATGCACCTGCACAGTGGATGGGCTCAGGCCTTAGTTTTGCACTATGAATGGGAAAGATCTGGAGGGATGTGAGATGTAATTAAAAGATCAGATATTTAATACCTATTCCATATTTTTTAGGGGTTTGACGGCATCTAAATTTGCAAGAAGATAAAGACATAGCCCTGCCATACTTACAATAAAATTTTTATGTTCAGAAGTTTCTTTTTACTCTTTCTTATTCCAGTGTGTACAATTATGTGCCTATATGTGTGCAATCCAGCATCAGTTCTCAAATGCAGCATAATATCTCAATATAATTTAATTTAGTTCTGAACAGCCTTTAATGTTTACAGGAGCTTCTCACAAAAGGAATCTCATTCCCATGAACACCTAAGCCTGAAACGCCTCTATAATTCTCATTGCAGAATGTTGGAAAGACATGACTCAGAAATCCAGGAAAATATACTAATTATATAGTACAATTAATTGCACTCTGCAGTTTTCATAGCTTTCTGGCAGATGGGTGATTCAGATTTTGAGGTGATTGGGCCAGATTAAAAACAGAATATAACTGACTAATAGCTGGACATGTCAGAAGAAAGAAAGGAAATTGTCCATCTCATCCTGTGGCACAATATGAGCTCACTGAACTGGCTGGCAACAGAAATCAATTTATTAACATGTCAGGATTATAAGGAAGTTTCTTGGTAAAGCCCATGCCAGCGAGGAACAGAGTAAAAAAAGGTCCACAAAGTTTTCCACACTGAATTTTCTCCCTAATTATTCCCTTGGGTGGGCAGAATCCGCTTCTGAGTACAACAGGTTATTGGTGATATAGGCAAATGTTAGTCCCAGGGGACCAATTAATTTTAACAGAGGCTCCACTGAAAATCAGGGAATGAGGCCAAATATTATTCCAGAGAAAATCAGATGAGTGTTTGCATCTGGGGAAGAAGAAAGGGGAAATATACAAACATATGAGGCATGAGGGGAAACTAAGTGTGGTCTGCAGGCAGGACTGGGTGCACAAGCCTGGCTGGGGAAAGCCCAAGCACCTTCAGTCATAAACCAGTTATTATAATTTGCCATATTCACTCTCAAAATTAACTGCCCACGGGCAAAGGATGGATTTTGGAAACCCAAGCTGTGGGCAGTTATTTCCAGTCTCCACAGGCTGTGGTTGGTGATACAACATGGGGAGCAGAGGAGAGTGGAAGCTGACAGGAGATTTTTTTTCTGATTAATGCTCTGCTCTCTTTTTAATAAGCTAAGAAACATTTGAAGAGCAATAAATTGCAATAACTGATAACTCCTAGATATCTCTAGCCCACTTTTATGGAGGTATAGAACAAATACCACTTAAATAACTTTCATCTGTCATGACACCAGCTTGGTCTGTACCTGCTGGGTGCAAAGCTGTGTAAGCAGCAGCTTTCAATGAAGTATTGATTCCTGTCAGTGTGCAAAGAAGAAAATAGAGAATGTCAGCCCTGCTGCAAGAGAGACATCATGGAAAGAGGAGAAGATCACAGGAGAGCTGAGCTGTGCCACAGAGTCCTCCCCTCTGGCTGAACTGCAGCTCCTGTGCCAGCAATGAATGAAATCTGTGATGAGTCAGTGATGCTTCCTCACCTGTAAAATCCATTTCTCCTCTGGAGCACCACAGGCAGGGGCTGCTGGGGTCTCTGCTCAGCCCCTGGTGGGCAGGTGTCCCAGCCACACAAACCACTGTGACAATTGACATTAATTGGCACCCTTGTTGCAGTCTCCAAGGAGAGGCTAAAGACTGAATGGGCACGGGGAGTGAATTATTGCCACATGCCTCAAGGTGGTCCCTCCAGGGCTGTGCAGGGGCAGGCCAGAGCCAGACTCCTGAGCTGCCACCTCTTGTGATGGATTTGCTTCACTGATATTTTTAAAGGACAAAGACAAAAGGGAGAAATGAGAAACTTAAGGTAACAGGGAAAATAAAAGAACAGCATGTTGTTTCTCAAAGACATCTCGGAACAGAAGGAAATACTTTTTCTTGGATAATTGTGAGGTCAAATGGGTGAATGTTTATGTACATTGGTGACTCTTCATGGAGGCAACCACTTCATATGAGCAAATACTTCATACTTATGCTGCCTTTTTTTGAGAGATGAATGATTTCACCATCTACTCATAGAAAAAATACAGACTTTGTTATCACCTTAAGTGCTAAATATCTATATTATTTTCAGATGAAACCTGTTTAAAAATAAAGTTTAAAAAAAAGTTCCATAAAGGGACAGTTTATTTCTGAAATTATCCTGGCTTCTTTTTGTTTGCATTTATCATGCTTTATCCTAAGTGTGAATAACAGACATTTTTTGTGGGCTGCAGGATTCTAGAAATAATAAAAGAATGCTTTGGAAATGTGTCACCCCTTCACAGTTATAATGCAGGAGGCAAGATTTCCCAGTGCTAACTCCTCTCATGTTGGCTACCATCTCTATGTCTGAAACAATTTATTTTCATATTGACTATAAAAAACAAGACATCACATAATTGTCTGGCCATAAAATATGTAAAGTATTGCACTACTGGGGCTCATTAGCAAAAGCATAGATGCTTTTTAGTAATCCATAAGGTGATACTTTTTAATGAATGCTGCAAATGATTCCACTGACTGCCTAAAGATTAATAATAGATATGTCTGCTGCAACAAACAAGGCTCAAATCTCTGGAGAGAACTAGAGAAAGTGGATAATAATTAGAATAAGAGCACAACAGCTATTCTTATGTTCCTAGTTTTGATCCTATCAGCTAAATGCTGGTTGTGGTTTGGGTTGTGTCTGCTGTAAACAGACTCCTCTTGGAGTGGGATCCTACACTGAGAGCCCTGCACACAGCTTGGCTTGAGGATAGGAAGAGAAAGGGATTTTAACTCAGACTCAGGCTTTAATGCTGCCTAATTTCAGGAGAGTTTAACACCTTTACAAGACCTGAAACCTTACAGTTCATTTATCTCCAAGGATGATCCCCATCCTTTTGCAAGGAGACTGAAAACAGGCACTGTGTTCAGGTAACTTTATTCTGCACTCTCTCAGGTTTTGTTTCAGTGCAGCCTCTCCCTTATTGCAGCACGTGGAACCCTGCAAAGGAGGTGTGGAGGATGAATGGAGTGTTGAGATGTAATATCCAATATATCTAGTCATGTGAGTATTAAAAATGGGACAAATATCTCAGTGGTGAGCAGCACTGGACACCTCCAAAGCCCCTGTACCAGCCCTCTGAAGGTGTGTCTGTCTGAGAGTCACACCACACTGCTGTTAACCTGTGTGCTGCCCAGGCTTTGGGGGAGGGTGGGCAGTGCCTCATTCCCACTCCCACTGGGAACAGAGGGCACCAGGCCAGGGACAGCCCAGTGCCCATTTTGACTGGGTCTGTGCACCTGCAGGAGAGCAAATGGGTCTAAAAGAGCTTGGATGAGTTACTGAGGTCCCTACAGTTCCACTCAGCTGTGTGCTCCTATTTCCACACCAGGTGAAATGTCTCAATGATCCCAGAAATGAAAGATCCAGAGAGAGAGAAAGGCCAGGACACCTCAGTGGCTGCTGCCAGTTTTCCAGTCTCATCCAGTATGACCAAACTGTCTTCTCTGGGTGTAGTGGGCACAAGGCTTAATGCTTAGAAATGCTTTGTTATGGTGCATCATCTCTGACCTGGGCTTGCTCTAAAGCTCTCAAAATCCATGGGAATGCTCTCAACAGACTCCTTTAAAGCTTGGATCAGTTTTATTCCCTGGCAAAAGAAGGCCTGGCAGTCCTCAAACCCTCATGAATCCTGCCAAATGGCACATGACTCTGCCAGAACCCATGGTGGCTTCTGGAGAGGAGGAAATTCTCCACACAGAGGAACCTCACAAAGTCTTTTTTGCCTTCAGATGAGAGAAGGTGAATGTTACAAGACTCCCGAGATGCCTCCTGTTGTTCAACCTGCACTTCAGCAGTGATTAAAAAATACTCTGTCCACAGTAACCCAGCACAGCACAATGATCTCCAACTGCAGATAAAATTATTCAGAGACAATGATTCATGGCTGGCCTGGTATGCAGAACAAGCAGAAAGGCAATTTAATTTGAACATGTAAGCACACACCAGTCCCTGCACAGTACCCTGCCAAATTGGAGAAGTTCTCTTTTAGTTTCTGCCTATATTAAAAAGAATTCCCAGAGGGTCCTGTTTAAACAAGGTCTAAATAAATACTTTCCTGATCATCTCATAAATTGCCATAGCACCTCAGGAAACTCAGTGAGCACCCTCATGGCTGTCAGTTTGGAAATGAACTGTGTAATTGTTATAACAGTCTTGGGCTGGTCATTCTGGTTTTTTTTCTGGTCAAAAGATGTGTCTTCCACAGGAATGCCTGACTTTTCAGTGTCTCGGCTGCTCCCTGAAAGGGAGCTGTGGGGTCTGAGACCATGATAAATTAATTTTTAGGTAGCCTGACCTCCTGGATGCAGCCCTGGGGTCTTCACAAAAGCTTGTCACTGTCCTGCTGCATCACCTGAGATACATCTCACCCCATCCTCCACAGCCCAGTTTCTCATCTGTTAAATTAGAGCATGGGATGTAGATTCTTACTGTAAAAAAAGAGTCTGAACTCTGTACCTCCATGACAGAGATGCTCTCCAGGATGCTCTACAGCTGCTGTTGCACAGACAATCATCTTTAGGCATCCTCTACCTCCTTCTTTGCTTGGATGGCCAGGTAGAAAAGCAGTGTCCAACCCTCTGGATTTGATCCTGAACTGCTGGTTCAAGTGACTTGGCAAATTAGACATTTCCCAGCACTAGTTTAAAAAGATACAGCCTCATTTATTAATCCTGAGGAAATCTTGATTTCTAAAGGAAGCTTCCTTACCCTGACAAAGCTCTGGGGACATCACAGCATAAATGGCATAATCAAATTCAAAGTCAAAAACAAATATGAACATTCACCAGAAGTTCAAAAACATTTAAATTATAACAATTCAGTGGTTAAAACCATAGGGAGCTTACTGCTCCCACACTATTGAAAGTAAAATAAAAAGGGCACTTCTTGATTTAAAAGTGTGAGCACTTGTTATTTTTAAGTAGGATTAAGTATCTGGACTTCCAATTACACAATGGAAAATCCCTTTTTTATTGGTAAGATTTTAATTAAGTACCTTGATTTCTGTAAATGGGAGCTTCATTTGACACTTGTGGCCAACTTTGAATAAGTGCTAATAGAAACTGTGTAAATTCTGCTGAACTACAGAGCTCTGAGTGCTGCTCAAAGAGCAGCCTGCCTCCAATTTCAATTCCTTTAGAGAAAATCTGAAATAAGCACATTGAAGTCAATGTTGCACTGGTAGAAAGCAGAGTAAGAATTGAGCCATGCCTAGGCCTGCATTAGTTTGTGCACAGCATGGTGGATACCATAGAAATGTACATAAAAATTAATATATGTTTCAAGTCCTATTCCAGCCAGATGATTTGTACAGGAATAAAGTTGCAAAAGCCTGTCCTCCTGTGCAGCTTTCAGCCATGCATCTTCCTTTCTGCTGAGGAAGCCCACTGGGGAAAATAAAATACATTGCCACAGGAACCAGCAGAAAAGAAATCATCCTGTATTTCTACCTTCAGAGATGGTTTATTGCCTTAGATTTCTGAATTATATTACTTTTCTTAGCCTGGAGTTTTAAACAGAAGGTAGATATCATGGTATATTTATTTTGTAAGAGCATCCTTTAAAGTGGATATATTGACACCTTAACCTGATGAGACTTCTCACAGTGTATTTCACAGACAAAAATGTGCTAAGCAGATATTTACAGGACATTGACTCTTGTGCCTCTGGCAAAGGATGGCAAATACCTCTGGAATAGATGGCTTTTAATATTTTCATGTTACTTCATTTAAAGACATAGCTAAAGAAGCATTTAATAATTCCTGAAACTTTGCTGACATGATAGTTTTAATTATGTTGAAGGATAATTCATAGTTTCAAGAGTTTTCACCTCCCAGTCAATGGCTGAGCATTATAACTATTGCATCACAAAAAATGAAAACTGCAGACACTTGATGGAGAGTATGCCTTTACTAATACAAAATTTTGTTTATTCCCTCTGCTGCTTGTTTTTTCTCTGAATGTGATGGGATGTGAACAATGCCCCCTCTCACCTAGTTTTAGCTGCATGAAATTCAGGTATCTTCCTCTGAGCTGTTTTTCTGGCTGGCATCTGACTCTGATGTGATTATCACAGTCACCAGGTAAGAATAAGGTGCAATTCACTGAATTATTTTAGATTTTTTTGGTAGGATGGGTTGCCCTTACAGTATTTATCTAATTATGATGAAAAGTTCAGCAAGTCACTTGCATCTGGATATCTACTTTTAACACTCACTTTATGTGATTTCTTGGCTTATTTGCAAAGTGTGTACATTAGTTAATGCTAATTACTACTTTATTTTCAGGAAGACCCATGGACTTCACTGGGAGGAGTTGTCCAACATAACTCAAAGCCCAATGTATGGCTTTGCAATACTTTATATTTTCCCAGTATTTAGATTGCATTCCCATACACTCCTCTCATCCTTTTCCACCTGCCACCATGCACATCCTGTGTGTTCTGCCTCCATTCCCCTCCTGTGTCTTGCAGCACCATCCCTTCCCTCCCAGATGGCTTTTCATCTTTAATGAGCTGCACCCTAAGGTGGCTTGGACAAAGTTTCCCATGAGCTTTTAAAAAAATCAGAGGTAAGAAACGTTCTTTTAGAAGCTGGTCACTCACAGATTTCACTGTGCACAGCTGCTGTTTTATCACAGGGAAAGTTGCAGTGGGGATCCTCAGAAATAAGTTATTTTGTTAAGTGTGGCTGATGACTCCAAAAAAACATTGAAGGAAAAAGCATAAATGATAGTAAAAGCAGGCCCCTCACTAAGAGAGACTAAGAGCACTGTTCCTGCTCTCTGCTGCACAGTATCAGCTTGATGAAGAAAGCAGGTGACATCATGTTGTTTACAAGAACTTATGCAGCAAAATTTGTCTTTTTCCCTGCTTTCTGACTGTCTCCTGGCAGACCTAAAAAAATAAATAAAATTCCAATTCATCCATAAGAGCTTTTTTGCTGCTTTTCTCTTTTGGTGGAGAGATTTCACTGAAATTATTTGATAGTCAGTGTTTGAATTATGTGATTAGTTACCTATGTCCCATAGCATGGGTTCTAATCTCTGAGTGAATAAATATTGCTCTTGGGATCAGGAGGAGAAATTCTCTGGAGGCTGAGACCTCATTGCTAGATGGGAAACAAATAAGAAAGCAGTGGGAAATTTTAGGAAACTGTGTGAACCAATCTTTAATGAGTATTTCTAGCAATACTTAGTTGCATAGATTAATTTATTTTTTTTTTTCCTGTGACATTTGCACAAAATAACTGGTTGTATGCAATCCCAATATGTAAGAACAGGGAAGGAGGGAAGAGGGAGGGAAGAACCCCTTGTGTTCAGCAAGAAAATGTTTTCCCAAGTCCTGGTGAGCTGGATTTACAGGGGGAGGGAGGAAGTGTGGCACAGGGATGTGTGGGATTGCCTGCTTGGGATTTGGGCATAATGAAGTTGGTTAATGAGTACAAGTCAAATTGGAAATCCACAGATTAGGTGATACAAGTATTGTCTGCAGCACTTCTGAACCTGTTCTAATCAAAAGCCAGGTTGAGGGAAGATAAAACAGATTTGTGCTAAAATGAAAGAGAAAAAAATCTGCTCTCTCTAAGCAATAATCCATCTTGATGAAAGCAGAGTGATCCCATGAGCGAGGCTTTTGTGAGCAAACCAGAGTGGGCTCATACAGTGAGCTAAATGGAGCTTGGTTGTCTACTGTGGTCATTACAGCTTTTCTTTGCATATTAGCCTTCATTTCTATCACATGTGCATTTAGAGCTTTGGGCAGGTATTGACAAAAATCTGAATATATTGCACCTCTGCTGCCTAATTACAGTGGTGACAGCAGAAGACAAAGGATATACATGAGATCTGAGCGAGGTGTTAAATCATAATAACATGTGTTCACACCATGCCCCATTCCTACATATGGGATGAAAAAATCCCACTAATTAAGGTTACTTTGTTAGACTGATAGGTAATTACCAGAGCAAAACTTATAACCTCCCAGCCCCTAGTAGGAAAAGGTCAAAAATAATGGTGTAGTCCTTCATAAATCTACAAGGAATGGAAAAGGAATACCAAGTAACTTAACACAGAGGAATTTTAAGTTTCTATACACACTCTTTAATGCTTCTTAAAGAGCACTGCTTAGATTTATATTTCTTTCAGCTTACAGGACATTCTGAATTTAATCTCCCCGTAGCCACTCGTCTACAATGATTTCAGCTGTGGGTCACAAAAGTTAAACCTGATAACAGCTCCATTGCAGCCCTTCTGCTTTAGAGGTCAATGGAAAGTTTCTCAGGAGGCATCATTCAAAAATAATATCTACTTCTACACGAGAGATTTGAGTCAGAGTTTGATTTCCTCCCTCCTTTGACTTAGAGACTTTTCTTTGATTAAAATGAAGCACTAAATGCTGAACAGCTACTGGAGAACACATTTCTCTTAAAGAGCCACCATCACCGAGCTCACATCTTTAATATGAACTATGATTTTGTTGGTACAACAAGAAATAAACATTGCAGACAACTGTTAGGAAAAACTGGTGACATTAGGGGGCCTATTAACACTCCGTCAAATTAACAATATATTTCTAATTCCCTTGAGTGTCATATGTGTTTTTCTTATAATATTGTCTGATTCTCTCCTGCATTAATGAGGTGGACTGCTGCCAAAAATATGCAAATGGAAATCCAGTGGACCTGCCCTTGTAAATTCAAATTTCTAAGAATTCGCACTTAAATGAGAGTTGAGAAACTCCCAAACCAAATGGTTGTTTGGTGGCAAATCCTGTGCTGTTAGATTGCTTGCACCAGTGCTGGAAAACATCAATATGTAAATACCTTGAACTCTAAACTCCCAGAGTCTGTATTATCTGAGTTTTTACAGTGGAGGTGTCAGGTCCCCTTTAGACTCTCTCCCACATTTAAATATAGATCTGCAATCAAATTATAGAGCTTTCCCTAGGAAACAGCAAGTCATGTAGTTCCCAGATAATGCAGACAAACAAATCACATTTCCTTGGCTCTCCCACCCTTTCTGAATCTGAAAATTACTTCTGAAGCTGAAAACGATGTCTGAGAGCGGAGGAGAAGCACACGCATCTCCACACACACACACAAACCCCCTCTTTAATACAGCAACAGATTGTCATTCTCCTTAGAAACAAAACAAAGCAACAAAAATGCTCCACAAAGCACTGGCAACCACACAAACTCACTCAGTGGCCCCTGCTAGATCTGGGGTTAGGCATTATGACACAGGGTATTGGAAACCACCCCATCCCCTCCTCTCCACAGCCCTGCTCCCATATGTTCCTTATTTCTGGTTACCTTCCAGCTGCCAGATGTTCTTTCCCACTACCACCATCCTGGACCTGCAGACCCCTTCTTCTGGGTAGAAATAATAGCATGCAGCTTTCAGGAATATTTGCCTTTATTTGATGCTATTCTTGTCCCACCCTCACCGTGGCTCCAATCTCGCTGAAAATTACAAGGTAGATGATCTTCATTTATTGGGCATGTATTCCTAGGTTTTAAGGCAAGCAGGGACCAATATCACTGTTTAATCTGGATTTCTGCATGACAATATTGTAGATTTTAGCTGGTGGTGCTGGTGCTGAGTCCAGCAGGCAAGAACAGCCCCATACTCCTGGTTGTATGCAGGCCAAAGGACAAACTGGCTCACATGGATAAGCTCTAAAATTTAACCCTTCTCCCACTAAAATCTTGGATTTTATTCCATGTGAACAGAGGGTCCCTGACCACCTCAATTCCTGTGAGTCCACCTTCCCAAACTGATACTCCTCCTCAACTTGGGCCTGTTTTCGGTAGAGCTACCTTACAATTCTTAACATATGAAAAGGAGAGAGTAAAAAATAATAATAATGCAATTCTCCATTTCTCCATTCAGCTTCTGGAGACCATCATCTACTTTCTGCTGCTCTTATGCAGTAGGATCTAAGCCACTCTCATTTTTAATGAAAGCCTAATGTAAATCATGTGAAAAGCCATGCAGTGTTTCCCTGAAGTGTCCATGCTGAATTGCCATTCAGGAATTCATACCTTTCAGTGGGAAAAAAAAAAAAGAAAAATGAGTTCAGTTCCTATTTGAGACAAGTAGTTGTGAGATAAAACCCAAAAAAGAAATATAAAATAAAAAGATGGAAGAAGCAAAAACACGTTTTTATCCTATTTAGGTACTCAAGCTGCAGCTAAATGTATAACAGAGTTTACAAAAGCACATAAGTGATAAATTAGGACTTCAGGAATGAAAATGCTGTAACAGTTTTTTCATAGTACAGGTTCTCATTTAAAAGGATTGAAGCCTTCTCCAGGTACTCACTGGGTTCTGCATTTCTGGAGACTCCAAAACACAACCACATGAGCACTTTTATCAAAGCTTGCATAATTTCACATTTTCAGTAAACAGATATGCAGGACCCAGCTGTTTCTTGGGTATATCTGTGCATGTTTGATTTTTTTTCCCCCTGTATAAAATGCAAACTCCACAGCAAAAATAAGAAATACTGTTTAAAGAGGAAAATCTTCCAGAAACCAAAATAACAAGTAAGATGAGATCCAGTTTAGGCCAGGTGAATATCAATTGCACAACTGTAGAATGTAAAATAAAATTGATTTATTGGACAATATCTGATTTCAGTGGCTTTACACCAAGGATGCATTAGTTGAGCCAGTATCTTGAATTAAAGAACACTGAAAAAATCTTTTATGTTTATTGCACACCTGGCCATAACCAGCCCCAAACTTCCCCTAAATTCACTTGTCAGAAATCCACAAAGCAGCAAAATGCAACTCCTGGGGTAGAATCTCACAGCGGAGTTGAGCTCTAACAAAAATCAAGATTTAGACCATGTGTTTCCTGTGTGATGTTGATCTGGAAATTGCCTTTCGTGCTGCTTTGGGTGAGATTCTGATATCCACTATATTGGGTTTTCCAGGTGTTATTTTAGTCATCTTCCCTTTGCAAATAGAAATAATTTCTCCTTTTTGATTGCATTAAGCTACACTTTAAATGAGCTCCCTACCTGCCTTGACAACTGCAACCACTCAGTGCTTGCAAGCAGGTACCCAGAGCAATTCAGACCCTCACATGTATTTATAATGAACCTTAAGCCATGACACAGTTATTTTTAAAATCTTTTCAGCTAATCACTGCTAAGTTCTAAAAACATTTAGTCTGAAATAAGAGCTTTTCCTTCCTCACTCATCTCCTTGTGTTCTGCCCACTGGATACCCCAGCAGGAATGCTATGGCCATGTGTGTTCAAGGTGAGGAGACCCATCACAATGGCTTTGAAATGATGATTGTTCAAACCACCAGAAGATAAACCTGGCTCTTGAGGAGGGATCACTATAGACCCACCAGCTGTTGAAGCTAAACCAAGTGGGAATAGAGAAAATGACTTGCAAAATAAAAAACCAAAAAAACCACCCACGTCCCCACCTGTTTTTCTCAAGTTTGCATGTGCCCCATGGAGGGGCCTCCACTTGCTAGAGAAGCTGATAGCTGAGATTCTCCTCTTGGGAGCACTGCAGAGACCCCTGGAAGCTCCTCAGCAAGACCACAGTGGGCTACATGAAGCCAGGTGCTTCCTTCCCCTTCTTTCATCATCTGATGGTTGTTGGGGGATTTGGAGAAGTGGAGGCAGAGGAGGAAAATAACATTTATTCTATATTTGAAGGAATTCACTCTCTGAATCTTCTCCTTTTCTGGAAAGTTTTGCATGCCTGTACATGTGTTTGCTTCTCAGTGTCACAGAATCATGGAATGGGTTGGAAGGCACCCTGAGGATGATCTCATCCCAATCCTCTGCAGTGGACAGGAACACCTTCCACTAGACCAGGTTGCTCAGAGCTCCGTCCAGCCTGGCCTCCAACAGGGATGGAGCATCCACAACTTGTCAGGCTAACCTCTCAAAAGTATGGCAAAATTTCATTCTAACCATGAATTTATGTAAAGCTCCTTAAATGCAGGGAGGAGTCAAAAAAAAAAAACAAAAAACCAAAACCATTTCAATCAATTATTTTTTCACTCTTTATGGGATTTTGGGTACCAGATTCAAGTACCTTTGAGTGTGAGTGTGTGTAGCAGCTCTGTGCTTCATGGCTTCTCTGTGTGTTCAGACACCATCTGGCCCTTGGGATAGTGGCAGCTTCCAGACCTCCTTGGAGTTATATTTGCCCCCTAAAGACTGTGGAAGGCTGAAAACAGGAATAGTACAAGCCATGCTGCCCAGAACCCTGCTCCTCCTCCCTGTCATCTAGTTTATCCAGTGGTGGAGCACTATCAAACTCTTTAAAGAATCCCAAAAACCCTCAAAAGATACTGCACAAGATGGCCACTGACATTTTTGAGTCTTGTATGGTGCTGGCTGTGTGTAAAAAAGCTACATTGAAATAGATTATACTATAATTATGTAATATCATCTCACAAATACATGTGTAACACTATAAATACACCAGAATAACACACAGCATTACATTAAGAATTCAATATTGGAAACAAACCAAAAGTGAGCACATTCTGAATTAGCACGGTGGTTTCAGGATCTGATATTATGACTTTGTTTAGTACTGTAAATTAAACAGGAAATGCAGTTTAATTTTGTGCATGCTTGTAAATAAACAACATGTTGTAGATTTCATCATGCTTATTATATGGAAAATTACTCCACTTTTTTTTTTTTTTTGTTTGTTTCAAGAGTTTGTGGTACCAAATCTTCTGTTTATCTCAGTGTTTCTTTTTTTACTGAATGTAAAAAAAAAAAAAAGTATTATGCATCCTAACATCCATATCTGTAATTCTGTGAGCATCCCTTTTGTTTACTGCACACAACATAGCTGTAACAAAGACATTTACACTTCTGGAGGCTGAAGCATGAAGTCGCTCTAAATCTGTGCCCACAGGTAATAATTACTTCACTCATTAACAGATCTCCCCAGTCTCTCATAAAACAGCTCTGAAAAGGTCTCTTGGGACAGAGTCAGGAAGTGTGTTTTATGATCATTAATATGGTACTACCTTGGAAATACCTAGTCTAGCTGGTTTAGCCCCAAAGCTATGTTTATTTGCACAAAGCCAGCAGGTTGCAATGACAGGGAGCAGACTAAAGCCAGCCCCAGTGGGTCCTCTTCATCCTCCTCGTGCTGAATCACATCTTATTCTTTGGCATCAGCAAGTCATTACTAAGAGAAAAGGACATTACTAAGAGAAAGGGACAAAGCCAGGCTAAGAAATGAATAATTTATGTAGGGCATTCAACAGGATATGAGAAGTAAAAGATCAAAATGTAAAACCTCGTGGCAATTTTGTGTGTGCGTGTATTCAGGAAATTTTCAAGTTATTGTCTTAGCTAAAAACAATCATTAAGATAATTTATTAATAAGAGTTCAGGGCTGACAGTCAAACACAGCAGTATTGTCAGGAGGCAGGACCTCACTGAAGTATGTACAGCTTGGTTTAACTCCATGAGCAAGGAATTAGGGTCTAGATCTGTTGTTCTCCAGTTAAGTACTCCTTTAATAAATAATTGGTCCATTTGTACAAAGATCATTGGCGTGCTAAAGACAATGCTGCAGAATGAAAAATGCCCTGCAGGGAGATCTAGATGATTAACCAAACTAGACAACCACTTCATAGATTACCCAGTTTATAAAAAATGTATGAGTTTGCATGAGTCTGCAATGGGTTATGAGAAAAGCACTAAACAAAATGTCCAAGGTCTGTAAAATTGGAGCCTGTCCTTTTTATCCTGTGGGTAGCAAAATTTGACAGAAGTCAGTTAAAATCTACCATTCATTCCTATAGAAAACCAACCTCAATAATCTCAAAAGGTTGATAGAATGGTGTTTATCACACAACCTGAGGTGCTGTGGAAGGTCTACTGTCCTTTCAAGCTTGAGAGAGGAAAAATACTGGCCACACAGTCTGGGATTTTCTCAATGGGTCCAGACTTTTCCTGGGACTTGGCCATGAAAGGTCCTACCAAAGCTTGTATGCCACCAAAGAATCTGAGGAAAATTCAAGATAAAAAAGGCAGCTGTCTGCTATTTAAGAGAAGTGTTGTCTTGCCCCAAAGTACTTACAGCACATGTCAAAACTGTCTTCCTCAGGTGCTGGGCTTACTTAGTGCATCAAGAAGACCTGTCACAGTGTTAAATCATCACTCAGAGATGCCACTCAGGGCTTTTCAGTTTCTTTTTTTAAACAGACTTCATTTTAGATGCCTCAATCAATTTCCCTGTTGTGGCTTTTCCCCTTCAGGCCAAAGCATCCCGATTTCAGTACTAATTATTCTTATTACAAAAGTCCCTCAGGTCCCACTCAAACTGCTGTGCTTAGGGGTATGCTAAAGCCTAACTGGAAACATTCCCAGTGCCAAAGAATTTACAAGTAATTTAGGGCAGGATGCAACAAGTGGGTATGTGAGACAGTAATTAAGGTGAGGGGATTGGAAAGGAAACCCATGGTGGCACTGAGTGGTCACATTGATTAGCTCCACACACCGGTTTAGACTCAGCTGCAATATAGTATTTTTTTTTTTTTTTTTTAATGCTGAAGTACTAACAACTAAAATGGATACAGTTGTGATTTAGAGCTTAAGTGCTTTAAAAAAAATCTGAAATGTGTGGTTTGCAAAATGTATCAGTTATGTGTACCCAAGTATTAACTGAATTCTTCATTTTAGGAATTAGGACAGGTGGCTGAGGCTGGGAAAGCTCAAAGGGCTCTAGAACCACCTGATAAACTCTCAGTAGGGCAGCAAAGCTCAGGCATTTTGTTAACAGCTCTGTAAGATACTCTTCTCTAACGGGTACTTTAGTGAAAGTTTGGAGCCATGAAAATACATCCTATAATGATAAAAGTCCTCCCAAAAACCAGCAGAGCTTAGTGAGAAACACTACAAATCCCACTGGTGTGGCCTTATCCAAAATTAAGTGCTTGATTTTCTGCCTCTGGGAGAAGCTGGGGCCAAAACTTCTCCTGCTTTGTGTGGTGTAGCACCAGGGCTTTGTCTGCTCAAGTGGTGTCACACACATCCTGTCCCAGTGGTAAACCCAGCAGTGCCAGGCAGGGAACAGATCTCTGGCCAATGTAAACTGGCACAGAGTCTGTGTCGGTGAGACCATCTGCAGATGTGCCAAGGGAGACATTTATTCACTGCTTGCAAGGGAATTGGGGTGGATGGTACCACAGACAGAGAAAATGAAGGGTGCTGAGGGAAAATATTTGCAATATCCCAGCGCAGGGGAAATTAGGACTTAAATTAGCTTTTCATTTTCAGAGAGAAGGTGGCTGATCCTGTGGCCATCAAGACAGGTTGTTTGGACATGATGAAAAACTGAGACAAGCTCTGAGGCAAAATGGCCCCATGGAATCTCCTAAACCTCAGAAAAGTGATCTGCAAGAAGCTGGAAGATGAAAATCATGTTCATGTCTGCCACTCAATATAATTTAATGTAGCAAATAGCAAACACTCAGACTGAACATATGAGAGTAGAAACAGTGCAGGTATTAATATATCTGCTCTTCCCACAGATTGGCAAGCAGCCTAAATCCACTGCTACCTGAAATTATGCCAACCTGTTCAGCACATCTGAATTTAAAACTAATCTCTTATTTACAATCAAAGCATCTACAAAGCTGGTGCTTGTAATGGGTTTTATTATACTGCATTAAAGATTGTTGTTGAAATTTGCATTTCCAATGACCAATTAGTATATTTATTTATTAGAATTTAGCCATGCTATTTCTAGTAAATGAAATGTAGTGCGTAAGAACATAAATAGGATTATTAGCTACATTCCTCTCTTTCCTCTCCTATGGACTTCATTATTTTTGCACAGATGCCAGGATTTTCTTCTCAGTGAAAAATTAAGATTGCGTGAAGACTTGCCCACTCTCAAAAGCTGTGATGACATTCAGTGTGATTGCAAGTTAGACCACATTAAAAAAGACATTTCTCTGAAAGCAGTGGTTAAAACCCAGACGCCTACATTTATTTACATTTGCAATGCTTGTGCCATGTGTATAGCATACAGTGAACTGCTAACTTTTGGAATGAAAATAACTTGTGTCTGTGTTAAATGTCACAGGAAATTGTAGCACTGATTAATAAGTAAAGAATACATAATTAGAAAAAAAAAAAGTTGCTTCTTGTAAAACTGCTGCGTGTGTTTAAATTCTCATTCAGTTTTTTCCCCAGGAATGAGCAGATTTAAATAAATAGAGGGATCACGTAATGAAATTTGCCCTCCCCTTTAATATGAGTGTTCAGGTTTCAGGATAACATTGTTCCCTAACAATTTATTTAAAACAGGAGGAAGAATATTTCCATTGTTTCCTGGTTTCTTAAGCTTCCAAACACAAAGAAAAAAAATTGTTTCTTTGCCTAAAATTACAGCTAATATAAATTAAGCAACAGCTTAAATGACTAGAGAGTAAAGTTTTTAATTAAAGCTATGGTAAGAATTTCTTCATATTTTCCTTGGTTAGAGGTCTGCAAATAACAAAATTGGGGTAATGAATGGAAGGAAGGAGATTCTGATCCAGACTGGGAAGTTCTTGAAATTCAGGACTTTTGTTTCAGCTCCCAGTTTCTCTTGCCTCTTGTAGCATCTCCTTCCTGGGTGCTTTACACATGAGGGTGTTGGTTTGCTTTTCAAACAAACACAAAATATAACAAAATGCAGATATAAGACTTTTCTCAGATTGATACACAATGAAATTACATGAAGTTAAAATCTTGAGGTTCTTTGAGAGCTTTGATACTGACCACAATTCCTTCTCTTAATAAAGCCTTCAAAACAAGAGGACCTATTCCAGAGTAGGTTCTTCACAAAAGATTTTTGAACTTGCAGTATTTTGTCATTTCTTACACACAGAGAATCTGGAGAACCATTATTTACATAAATTGATCTGCAATGTACCTGTAATGAACTATTTTAATTAAAAATGGTTAAACTGGTTGTTAAAATAATGGAGAAAATGGTACACCTCTATGTGCTTATAATTTGAGATGACTGAGATTGCTTTTTGGCAGAGGGAAAGTGAAGCTTTGACAGGACAGATCAAAATAGAGTTCTCTTTTTACATCTATTTCATATTACAGTGTATATTCATTAGCACTGTACTGAACACCAGCTTCACAAAAGTCCACACCTGTGAATGGCATAGAGAATATAATGTACTCTGCAAGCCAAGGTTCTCTTTCTTTCTTTCCTTCAGGTAAGAGGGTCTTGCTTGAATTCAAGCACCAGGTCACCTTTGCTGGATAATTCAAGCAGTTTGTTGTTTCTCTGCAGTAGCCAGGTTACAACCAGAGCAGCACTTCCATTTCTTATCTAATCACCCCCTGTGCTCACTCCAAGAAGGTATTAGAGAAAATGACATTTGAACACTATGAATTGCTCCTCTGCTTCACTTCCTACATCACTATGAGCCAAAAAATGATGAAGGAAAATCCTTATTTAAATTCAAAACCGAATTTTTTTGATATCTCAATTCTAGCATGAATATTCAAAGCCATTAGTCTCTTTGCTTGCAAATGTAACTTGAAATCATTTAGGAATGAAAACAACCAGAGAGAAAACAATTCAGCAAAGCCATGCTTCGATTTCAAGACAATGTTCAAATGGATCATCTTGAAAGAACTTCTGGAGTTCAAAGCACTAAGTAAGTACTTTGCTCTTTGACAACCACTGCTCACAAGTTTGCCAATCATTTCATTACATAGATCTGAAAATAGACATGACTCTACTGGTATAGCTCTGATAAAATCATCCAGGGTGCTTTTCATGCCGGCTGCTAGAGCTTCCAAGTGGCTACTGTGATGTTTGCAGTGGTCATCAGGAGCTGCTTTGAAGAGGTGTCCCATCCAGTGAGCAAACCTCCTGTCATTCAGTGTGCACCATCCTTGCAAACCTTCACGTGCTTCCCACACTTCACACAATTTCCTTGCAACTTCCAGTGCTTGGACCAACTTCAGGCTGACCTTCCAGAGTGGTGAGCAGTGATGAAACAGAACATCTTCCAGCACTCCCCTTCCAAATGGTCACCACTCCTACAGGCATGTTGGTAACAGCAACAGGGACAGTAGACTGCAAACTAGAGGCTTGTTTTGAACATTTTGATCTATTTTCTGCATCCAGCACGTGTGGTGGTGTCTGCAGGGGGTGTTATATCACATTTCTTGTCTGACTTCTTGCTGAGTTTTGCTGACAGTCTGTTTTTCCTTGCAGGTACAAACAAGTCTTCTGTGACAAAGCAAAACTTTTTGGCTTCAGCAATGTGGTAACTCAAATAAAAAGACACTTTAAAGATTACAGCATTCACTTAACTGGCCAAATAGATACTTTCCTTTTTCATTGTCAGCTCAATGACTTAATGCTCTTTACTCTTTACTCTTTGAAATGATTCAGGCTAGTAAAGATGATCATCAGATTATAAGAAGAGTTTGTAACACGAGAGACAACCTAACCTGAATTAATTTTCACCTGAACCTGTGTTGTATCAGCACAGTCTCTTTTTCAGGTCTGTTACAGGTTTGTTTTTATCTTCCTTCTGGGACAGCAAGTTATACAGACATCATCTGCCTATCTAAATTTATTATGTGTGGCAATTTATTATTTCTGAATGATACAAATGCATTTCTTTTGCTTTGCAACTGTGTTGAAGCTCAGGCTTCATGTTATCTGTCGAAAGTTATAGACCCAGTGCCATGCCTGAAAGAGCAGCCAGTCTGCAAAAGGAAACATGTAACTGGTAGAAAAATGATAATATTACTGTAAAATTTCTGCAGTGGCAAATGCACCATCAGTGCTGAGGGAATATCCAGTTCTTCCCCACGCCCCATTGATGCCAGCCTGAAAACAGCACAAATGAACAGAATTAACAAATTTCAATGCTATAAACACCCAGATGCTCCATATGCCTCTGAGCCTGGAAATGACAGGACATCAAAACACTTTCACCTTTCACCCCACTGAGAATTTGGTGCAGCTTTTGGAAATACCTGGAAGCTTTCAGGCGAAGCCTTGTGAGCAGCTCAGGAGCTTGCCAGTGCCATGGGGTTTTGTTAGATGTGGAGTCCCTTGTAGCACTCCATCCTGACCTCTCTCTATGGAAAGTTTATTTCCTGGTCACCCTTCTCAGCCCCTTTGGCAGGGAGTTAGATCCTTTTTAGCAGGGATGAAGGAGCTGGTTGTGAAGAAGGGAGAGATGTTAGAGGACATCTCTGCAGGTTCTGATCTACCAAGCCCTCTCATGGTTCCCATTCCAAACCAAGCTCCTTTCCTCCCTGAAACTTCCTGACAGCCCCTCTGTTAGCAGGGAGCTTGTGGAGAGCTGGCTGAAGATTTTCCTGGTGGTAAGCACAGGAATACTCCTGTGGATCCTGCATGGTTGCTTCCCATGCTGCATTCTCACAATATCAAATCTGCTTCTGGGCTTGCTGTGGGCAAGGAACTCCAGAGATTTCATTTCCATTGACCAGTAAAATGAGAAAATTCATGGGTTGAGATAAGAGTAGTTTAGTATCTGAAATAAAATAACAACAATAGCACCGCCACCACTAATAATAACCATAATAAAACCAACAATAATAATAACAATAATAAAAATAATAATAAAGAATCCAAATGACTAAGTCTGGTGTACTTATAAAAGTTGGGACACTCATTTTAAACTTTCTAATTCTGAACCATAGTTCTGGACCACAACAGGCAAATTTCTGATGAGCTTATAAAAATTCATCAAAAATATTACTGCCACCTTATTTCTCCTTAAGCCAAGCATAGACCTTATATTCAAACATCTGGGAAATATGGAGATGTTTATTTTTCATTGGGCTGAGTATCTTGAATCCCATGACATTTTTGCCAACACTTTGCTGAAATAAAATTATTATATAATTATGGAAATTAATATTACATACCTTTAATATAGGTATTATATAAGTTTTGAATTTTTTTTATCCTTGTTAACACTGTGGTCATGACTGCAAACCAAATAAAAAATCACTTTAGGCCTTGTTCAAAGACAAAGGAGCTGTCAGTCCTGCTCCAAAGAATTTACAAAGATATTAAATTCAAGGTAGTCAAGAAAACCAGGTTCTCTGTATTAGCATTTACAAATAATTGTATGAAATTTTTTTGAGTGTGTTTCTGTATTTTGTAAAATTTTGCTGTTCACCATCAGATTTCATGGACACAGCTGCTGACTTCTTCCATTTCATAGCAGGTTATTTCCCATGTTTTCCTGGTCTGAGGTGAGTTATAATAGTCCATAAATCTCCAACATTCCTGTTTTCTTATGAGGGGCAGAAATCATAATGAGACTTCCTAGACTTAATAAACAATTACTGGGTTTTTAAGCCCTGTTCATTTGTAGGGGTTCTTCACATTTTTCTAATCATAGAATTCCAGTTAATGAATTGTGTCAGTGCAGAGAGTAGTTCTTCCATATGAATTAGAAAATGAGTGAATAATTTCTTTCTTAGCAATCTACCAAAAATCTTATTGGAGTCTTTTGGTAGAATAGACTTCACTTCTCTGTTCCTATTTCTTCTTTTTAAGTCAAATTTTTGGGCAGCATTTTATATCTTTAGGACTGTGTGAACTTTCAAGAAACTAATTTATTTAGCTATGCCTGTTACTCATTCTACATAGAGAGATAATTTGTGGTGAAATCAGAAGGAGCTCCAAACAGAAATCCCAACTCTAAACTCAGGGGAAAATTTAAATCTGTCTTCTGCAGCTGCATGACAAAGCCTGTGAAACTATAACCCTAGAATATTTCAAAATGTCTGCATCTAGGTCAAGATTTGACACTCTGATTCCCCTATTTTAATCAATCTGTGTGATTCATGGCAATTCAGATGTTTTCTACACAAACTGCTGCTGATAAATATTCTTACATGAATTTCTAGAGTTCTTCTTTAATTTCCAGCATAAATTCCAGTGCCTCAGATCTTTGGACTGAAGATAGCAATGTTCTTGTATGATCCCATGTTTGTGGTTCATAAGTTGTATTTCCTTCTGTAGAGAAACCCAACAAAGAAGTATTAGAACTACAGAGTGGCTGCTTCAATTGCTGTAGTGTGGTACAGGTGTCTGCCATAAGATATTTTATTTTTTTAAACAGATGTTTAGAAAAATACTTTCTGGGGAAAAACAAGACGTGAGAAAGCCTGACTAGTAGTGTTATGTGTGGATTTGTTATTCATCTCTGGCAGAGTCAAACATTTGTTTGTTGGGGTTTCTTTCCTCCTAAATGTGATTTTTTTAACTGTCAGCTTTTCTTTCCTTTTTCTTAAAACATGGCCTTTAAATTTCATCCTTTTACTCTGAATGCCTCAGCTGTGACTTAATGCCTAATCATGCTGAGGCAGTGACATCTCTGGAGTCCTTTGAATCTCACCTGGCATAATTTGCCACAGATAAATAAATGACAGCAATTTACACCAGCCAAGAATTTTCATCAGGATTTGTTGCTTTCTGTTATTTAGGATAAAAACAAAACTTTCATTTATACATGCAAAAACGAGGAGTTTGGAAAAGTGGTATTTATGTCATCCATTAATTGCCTCTACCAAACAGCAGAATAGATACCATTCAGTTGGTAAATTCACATGAAATCCTCTGTGCTGTCAGAAGGGCTGCAAGTTGTACAACTCATTTCACATGCATTACTGTGCATAGCTCCTTATTTTGCTATTTTTGGGTGCTAAAATTCCACCTATGATGTGTAATTAAGCAGTTTCCAGAGCAAGAGTTTTTCAGCCCTACCACTGTTGGTAGCTCCTTTGCATTGTCCCTTCACTGTTTACAGTCTAAATTACCTTTTTTTTTTTTAATTTTTTTTCTGGTATAATTTATCACTGGAAATTTGCACATTCAGCTGACTTTTAGTGGCCAGCAGCTCTTCTTTGAGATATCCCTTTGACCTCCTTCTGCCAAGCCTGGCACTGTAAGTAACACAATTCCTCCAGGATTGCAACTTCCCGTGGCAGCCATGGCTAAGCTCGTGGCTGTGTGTGATCAATGTCCTGGGCCTGCTCAGACAGCACTGTGGTATTAAGCAAAGATAATATTTCCACCAGTCAGCACGACAAGAAAAACTCTGCAGGATTACCCACATTTATGAACCTTTGTAAAATGTGTTTTTGTAAGCATTTCTTTTTTAAGGGTTTGGCTGTATATTCTTTCTGTTGCAGTTATATAGATAAACATACACAACACTCACATCTGATAATTAATCAGCTGCTATTATTTCAGTTTTACACCTGCAAAGAGTTGCAGTGAAGAAGCCATGAAGATTCCCATATATATTCCCAAAGATTGCAAGATTCCCATATATAACTTTTACAAATGGATTTTTAATGAACCCCTTGCATAAATTTTAGACAGCAGTGCATGCCAGTGCCATGTCTGTTGGCAGGTTGATCTACAATATCCAAAGAATTTGGGAACAGAAAAAAATCCTTTAGGCATATGAGCCCCAAATTATAAAATAATTTTGCTTCAGATGTAAAAGCCAGATTAACTCATGGCAGCTGGCTTGTAAATGTATTAAATGGACAGAGGCATAGTGAATGTCCTTCAAGATGAATTTCTTGTCATCTTTTCTTGTGAAAAGAGGTTTATCCCATCCCTTCAAAATCTGTAGGGTATCCTATTTTTTTAGTCTCAAAAATATATTTGGTTTTCTTTGAAGATGAATAAAACTGAGATGCTATTATATTCAGTTTCTACTTTGCAGCATCCAGAAATTCCTTTGCTATTAATATGCCAGAGAAACAGATTTCTTTGATTTTTTTCAGTTTAGAAGATCAAAAGCTGTCAGAAATTGTTTCAAAAGAAAAAATAAATCTTTGAGAAGTTGGATTTGAAATAATGAGTCTCCAGCATGTTGCATATACAGTACTTAGAACTGTTTAATGGAAGATGCTGTTATAATTGTGGGGTTTGCCTCTTTACAAGTATCACTCACCTAAAAGATATTTCAGCATTAGTTTTGCTTTTTCCTAAAGTAATTATCAGAGAATTGGATATTAATGGCATTCTTTTTTTTTTTTTTTTTTGTAACTTCTTGCAAATAGGTAAAAGAAAAAAGCAGAACAATTTCAGACTGAGAGGAAAAAGCCTTAAAACTAGTTTGGGAGTTTTCACAGACTTTTGCATTTATGTAAAAGCTTTTCATTATTCTGTTTGTACTTAGGGAAACTGATAATGACACAGAGAGGGAATAGCACTTTTGTTGCTGGAATTGCTCTGGGAGCACCTGTGGGGTTCAGGGATGGTTATCCTTGTATTACCCATCCACCAGACAGGACTGCAGCAGCCCTGATGTGTTCAGAAAGGCCTTGTTGTGCCCCAGAATTAAAACCTGGGAGCCTGGGTTTGTGTTATCATCATCAAGAGACTGGGACTGATTGGTTTGTATCAATAACATCAAGAGCCATGGTGTGAAAATATCTCTGCTGTAAGGGCTGAAAGATTAAGTGGTAAAAAAGGAGCTGAAACAAGTAGATTAAATATTGATAAACACCAGGCCCATGTGGAAACAGCCCTGAATGCACACAGCCTGCCCTGCAGCTGAAGATGAAGATGTCATTTCAACTTTTTCATCAGTAGAGCTCTAAATCAATTCTAAACCTATAACCTACCTCAATTATTCTACATTTGTAACAGCCTATTGGGAACAATGTTCACCAGCTCATCAGTGAAAAACTGTCTAATGATTGGGCTGGCAAATAAATAAGTCAAACGTGCTTTTTTGGAAGGGGAGTGAGTACACTTTTACTTCCAAATTAAAATCTTTAGTGCTGTATAAAGCAGTTGCTATTTAAACTGCCAATAATGTTTAACACGAATTTACTCACCACTGCCTAGCCTCACACTGTATAATTTATAACACTAAGCCCTTTCAATACTCCAAAATGCCAGATAAACTTTTCTCATTTGCTCTTAATTTGGTCACGCAGGATAATACCAACATCTGAAGGCTCTTTAAACTGCTTTTTAAAATGCATTCCTGAAAGCACCACCAATGCCACCTCTGCTCCTTGTCATCTTCCATAATTATTTCCAATCCAAAGCGGTCCTTAATGCGCTTATTAATCTGGCATTCTCCTCAGTGTGAAGCACATTCAGCTCTATTAATTTTTAAAAACCCTTTTTTATGGTGGACTGCAGATGCTTGGCTATTACTGAAAAGCTATTAGAAGTTAACACCTTTCTCTCCCCAGGGACTGGCATCATCCTATGCTTCCAAATGCCACCCTATTTTACATTATCAGCTGCTAAGACTGAGTATTAGAGACTTTTTTTTCTTTTCACTTCTGAACTGTTAATGCTATTATTAGCTAATGGCAGAGTTCTGTACTGAGTATAGATACATATACTCTCTCAAAGTCTACAGCAGATGGGGTTTTATGTATCTGCCTTTGAACAATGAGACTTTTCCTTCCTGTCATCCACGAGAAGAAAACTCACATGTAAACAAACCACTAATCTGATATCCAGGGATTGAGATTACTTTTGCCTTTTCTCGACTTGGATGTTATGATCAGGTGAATATTTAGTAGAAAAACGTGAAAGAAACAAAGTCATCATCCATCAAGCCTCAAAAGGGAGCTCTTTCCCTTTTGGAGAGTATCTAAGTCTTTGTGAAACACAACCACCCCTTCTATGAATGGAAGCTAGAAGTTCTGAAAAAGTATTGCAAAATGCTATTTCTGTGCTGGTAACAACTATTAGAATTGATAGGGGTTTGAATTTTCTGAAAGAATTTTAATTCCCAGCTACTCATTTCAGGATCTGACTGCTGTTGTCAGTCTCAGCCAGAGGCTCTTCTGTTCATGGTTACCATGAGTTTTTCAGAATCAAACCACTGAGGTACAATGGAGAGTGAGTTTGTGTTTGTAGTCTGTGTTTGCAGCATTTTCAGTGAAATTCACCTTCCTGCTAATTTTCACTAAGGATCTCAGCTTGTATCTGAGTAATGACAAGGGGTAGAAATCAGCATTGGCCCTTCTGACCATTTTGAGCTGTGATGACTGAAGACAACAAACTAACATATCATGGCTTAGAAATGTTCAGATTGTGCTTACTAAACCTAAAGTTCTATCAAACAAAACACTACAGAGATCATGATACAGTCACACTAGTAAATTTTCTGTATTACATTTAGTAAAAATCTGTATTCAAAATGCCTCAAACACATGGAACAATTGCCTCCAAAAGACTGTAGAAAGTTTGGCAGCAACAGAAGTTTAGGTCTAACCTGCCATGAAGAAATTCAGGAGCCAGAACATGAACCTGGATATTTGCAGAGCAATTATTGGGGTTTCCTGTCTCAAAGTCAAGGCATTGCAAAGGCTGGAGGGAAGTCAATTCCAAAATTCTGGCAAGTATTGTGAAGGGAATTTCTTGCCAGAATTCATGTGATATTTGAACTTGAGCCACTATCTCTTTAATATCTTCATTCATTAGCACCTGAAGAACTCTCAAGACCAGGGCAGTGGCTCATGAATGATGCAGACAGAGTTCTTTCCTAAAAAACTTTGTACTTTTTTGTTGCAGAAATATGTAAAATACACAGAGAAAAGAAAAGTAAGAGGTTGAATACAGCATGGTCTGAATGTGAGGCTGGCTGGCAGTGAAAACTTGCAGTGGTCCTTGTGAAATGAACATTGACAGAAGGTGTGTCTCCATGCCAGGGGGAATGAATTCCCAATGGTCTTTTTTACCTTAATGCTACATTCAGTAGCATCTTGAGAAATGTAAAGATTACATCAGTGTCATGTAGAATGGAGCTCCTACTCTCCAGGAGAGGCACATGGATGCTCCTGGTGAGAGCCAAAATAACTTTAAAGGATAGACTTGTATTGCTGCAAATCAATGTGGCCCTTCTTTAAATGACAGCCTAATGTATCTTCAACAATTTTTATGGTGTGTGCCTGGGCTATTCATTTTATTTGCCTTTTCCTTCACTACTTTAGATGACATCAGTGCAAAATCCAAGTTGCTGAGTCCTGTCCTAGATTTATGGAAAAACGTCACTGTGTTCAAGTAACAATGCTGGAAAATAAAGTGGAAACATTGACACCAGAGAAAATTGTGATTGAAGTGTGCTTTAAAACATACAATGACAAAGCTGGGACACTCTGACCTAGGCTAATGTCAGCTTAAAAAGAAAGCCATGAGGAGTGGTGGCTGCTTTAACTGAGATTTTGCTGGCAGATTTTTGTTTTCCTGGGAAAAGTAAACTTAATGCTAAGCACCTGAAAAATCTCAGGTAGGTTTTTGGGTTTTTAAGAAATATGGAATAAAGGCATTGACATAACTTCAATTTTTCAATTAAAAAAAGCTAATTAATTTTTTAAAGAAAAAAGTTTCAGAAAAAAAAAGTGTTAGAAAACTGGAGTGTGAGCCTCAGCTCCACCTTAAATGTGTGATCTCTTTTGTTGTGCAGCATTATTAATGTACAGAGGCTGCAAAGCTGTTGGGAAGGTAAGGAAGATACATAATTAATTTGTCATCTTAAATTCATATTAAATGCTCAATAGACCTGAACTGCTCCCATGGTGTCCTTCTGCCCATCCCACAATTGCCTTATCAATGCATGTGCTTTTCCATGAGTGAAGTGCTTGTCCTCAGGTGTTTTGCTGAACCACATCCCAGTGTATGGCAATCCAGTCTGGCTGTTCTAATGCCATTTCCAACAGTCTGTGCAAACCCAGACTGAGAGCAGAACAAACCTCTGGTGCAGTCCAGGTAACCAGAACAGGAGAGCATTTGTGAGAGTTGGCCTGGGAAGGCTCAGAGGTGTCCCTGAACATCCCTGGCTGGGCTTGGGGAGAGTCATGAACAGCCATGGCAGGGCTTCATCCTCATCTTCCCCTTTGCCCAACCCATCCGGTGTCCACGAGGGCTTGAACACTTTGGTGCTTCTCTTTTCTGGAAAGAATTAAAGCCACAGTGTGGGGTTCTTTGCAAACATTTCACCACACTAACTACAGGCCTAAATTACATAGCCTGTCTACTCAGCTGGCCATGTTTCCAAGGGGCTGGGCATTTGCAAGGCACAGATCTTCATCAGTGATTTCCTCCCCCCTGCAAAACAGCCCAGGGAGAGGTGGGGAGATTCACACCAGAGACCTTCCTGCCCAGGCTTCCCAAGGGAATAGTAAAGACATTCAAGTTTTGACTTGAAAAAACTCATTAACTCCAACAAATTTGGGGTGGCTTTGTGCTGATTAAATTATTTGCCCAGTCCTATTGAACACTGAATAAATGTAGTCATTCAAATGTTGGATAGTGTAGTAAAGGCACTTTTTCCTCTCTAAAGGTGTAATTCTTTTGCATGAGATTTAGACAGCAGATATTGACAGAAGAATAGATAATAGATAATTGATGTCAAAGGCTGAATAAGAAAGTTGTCGATCAGCCAGAGTTTAAGTTATCTCTATGTAAAGTAATATAAAGTAACGATGATTTATTGCTTGAAACAGTTGACAGAATGAAAAAATTCTTTGGAATTGCTGCTGAATGCAGATTGATTTTTCTAAAGAACCTTACCCAGACCTATTTCTCTTCCAAGAGAATGCTGCTGGTTCTAATTATATGTATTTTACAAAATTGCATTTCTAAAAACTTATACCATCAGAACACCCAGCACCCTATCTTTAATACTCATGGAAAGAGGGGTATTTTCAACTGTCTAATTTGATGCAGAAAAGAGATAAGAAAAGGTGTGATTTGGTTTTTCAACATCCTTCAGGAGCAGTGCATCACACAGCCTATAGCAGCTTCTACTATTAAACCTCATGGAAATGGAATAAAATGCTTTGTGGAAACAGCAATAGCCTCTAAGGCATGATTCACTAAGTAAAAGATGAGTACTGGAGGAGTAAAATGTTAGTACTGGAAAAAGGTGAACAGTTTAAAAGATATTTCCTTAATATCAGGACAGCATCCAGTTTAGGAGTGCTTCTCCCATGTTTCATGTAGCCACCTCTCACACTGGAAATCTGCTTTGAATCCAGGAAATAATCTCATGCTCTTTCCAGAGTCCCCTTGGAAACCCATTGAGCACAAACCAGCAGAGGTATAAGTTACACTTCACAGGGATCCATCTACGCAGAAAAAAAGCTCAATATATTCCTCAACTTAAGTGCTGGATGTTTTCCAGAGTCATAAACGTGGCATCCCATCATCTGTGCCTTTACTGTGCCTTTTCTAATTTTTTTCCTGTTATCTTTATGAAAAAGACTTTCTCAGTGTTGGTGACATGTTGGTACCCTGAAGCCAATGAGATCCATTCCTGACTAGAACAGCTTTTTTTGTGTTACTAGATTCTTATGCTGTTTGCACAGACTGTATTTACAACTCCCTATATTGTTTAGTTTATGCCACTCTAGAATTTCATATATACATTCAAAGGTGCTTGAAAGAAAGCACAGCACTTAAAATAGCTTATGCCACTCCCCTAAAATATTAATCACTGGTGTAACTCCATGAGAGTTACATCAGGCATGAGTTTAACCCTACTTTTTGTTTTAAATCAAAAGAAATTGATTTCTTTAGCAAACACACCCTAAACCACAGGATCAAAGGCAACTGAAGCACCATAAACCCTCTTATTTCTCTCCCCCTTCCACCTTCCCCAAAAGCTACAGGGCAGCCTGTAAAATGGCTTTTAAGCACACCAATTTTGGAGCAGCTGATTCTGCTAAGAGCAGTCCTCAGCTGTTGGCAGTGATGTCACTGGTTAACACTTTGCAGCCCACAGGCTCCTGGAATGATTCATCCTGGCTCTGTCTGTCTCTGGATCAAATGAAAGATCCCTACAGAAGCCAATGAGTAGCTGTGGTAGTTGCTTAGCATACATATATTTATATATGAATATATGAATATATTTGAAATGTATTGTTTTCAATGAGATTGAGTTAAGTTTGCATTCATGTAATTGATTCTGCAAAGAAACTAGAAATAGGAGTTTTTCTTGAAAATAGAAGAATATTTAATTAATGGATCCCATCTTGATATCCCAACACATTTTCAAGAAATATGTCATACAGCATTCTGTAAGGAAATACTATATAGGCAGAAATGAAGGTTAATGCTTTTGGATAATAATTGTATTCTGATCAAACCTGTAGTAATTAATGCTTTATAATATTGCATAAGTCAGTCCAAGCCCCAAGATTTCCTGGGAAGTATTACTCTAAATTTTCCACTTATCATGCACTTCTTTGAGGTTGAGAAATGTGTTTCCATGGTTAGGAAGTGTGCTTCCATGGAGTTTTTGTTTTCAACTTTTCATTACAGACTTTATTCTAATAGAATAAAACAGAAAAAAATAGATACAGGTGAAGTGTAGACATCAACACTTTGTCAGATACAGAAGTTACACAAACCTTTGAATCAACAGTAGCCATTAAAAAATTCAGAAGCTTCAAATGAGTAGTGCAGTGGTGTAAAAACAAAATCAACAGAACCAAAATCAACAAGAGCCAAGCGCGCCCATATTTCGATGCTAACAAACATTCACCCTTGTTTACAGCCCTGGGTTGTTTACAGCCCATGGTGTCCTCTGCCAGAGCTCAGGGCTGCCAGACACCTGATCTGAGAGCTGGGCAGTGATGCTGGCACGGTGCTGCCTCCTGACTGACAGTGTCTGCCCTCTCCTGTCACCACTGATGGGTGAGATGGGGCAAACAACACGCAGCCAACCCACTGGGCAGCTCTGGGCTCCCCTGCAGGACCCACACCTTGGTCTGAGCACAGCTGGGGCCTGTTCCCTTCCCAGGGAGTGGCTGAGGAAAGGATAAAATGGTTGCTGCAGAAAAAGTCATGGGACAGGGCTGAGGCTGTCAAGGAGGTGCAGCCTGCTGAGAGAGGAGTCCTGCCCTCAGAGCCTACACTCTTTGGGGAGGCAGAGCAACAAAAACTTGGTGCTGTTGTAAGATGCATGTTAGAAGCTTGCTGTGTCCCTCATTATCCTTTCCTGAAGGTCCTGTGCTCATTTTAGCTATCTGTAGGATTCTGCTGGGCTCTGTGGGGATACCCAGGTGAGGACCTGGAGAGTGAGGCTCATGTTCCATTTCCTGCACAGCATCCACTGCTCCTTTTCCCATTTATCAGCAGGGGTAGATTGGTGTTGATCCCAGCACTAAAGTCTTACCAGTCGAAGGCAGAGAGGATCTAGGATGTCACTAGCAAGACAGTGATGGTCTTTTCTCACTTTTCTCTGCTTGAAAGATGTTTTCTCTTCTTACATGAGAGATGCCCTCCCCATGGCTGACACTGCCACAGAGGATGGACACTGTACACATTCACATTTTGTCCTTACTGTTCAGTGCCTCAATCTGTGCACTCTCCCAGGATGTTCTGACTGCTGGTGGAAGATTAGAGGATTCCCTGTGGGTTCTCAGATGCCCATCTTTGCAGGGGTAGCTTAAAAGCTCCACATTTCTCTTCAGAAAGCCCTTTCTTCTGAAGATGTGCCATTGTTCTGTGAGCTGGTTCAGCACACTGAGTTGTGTGAGTTAATTTAAGAAGGCAAAGAAAATCCTGGAAAGACATTCAGCAGTGTGGTGCACCGAAATGCTGCTACACAGTGTGAATCACAGGGCACCAGCACCTTTGCTGGAATGAATCAAAGTAGCTCTGCCTTGCTATGTTGCAGTCACAGTCAAGCCCTTTTTCATATTTCAATTCCATTTTATATCCCCTGTGGTTGTACACAAATTCCACGGTTGAATAAACAGACTTGGGCGAAGATTACTTGGAACCTTAGGGGTTAACAGTGTTCTTAGCCTTTTCCCTAATTGGTGTTTACCCTCTTGATGCCTTTTCATGTGCATGCTATAAAATATTCCCCAGAAAGAGTTTTGCCTAGTGCCAGGATGTTATGCCTTGTAGTGGATGAAATTCCTTGACAGAAAGTTGTGAAATGCACCTGTTGTAGTGCCGTGATAAAAGTCTGTGAAAAATACACCTTCTACAGAGCACAGACCCCAGGCTGAGAAATGGCTTTGTGTGCTCAAAAAGGGCCCTGATCACACTGCAAGGCAAGTGCATTTGGGTGATTCCATTAAGGATTTTAACATTTGAGTCTACACCACTGAAGGGAGATGCTCATGGGGAAGAGAGTTGGCCTGGAGATGTGAGGTAGTGTGGAAGAGAAGGCAAGCCCAGAATTTAAACTTTGGCCTTTCTGTGCTGTATTATGAATCTGAAGAGATAAGCTGTGGAGAGGTCAGAACAGCAACCAACCTGTGTCTACCTGAGGTGGCTGAATCAGTCAGTTCCAAATAAAAACCCTCCTGGATCTTGCAGCAGTTTACCCCACTTGCAATACAGACACAAATAGCAGCTCAGATCCCCACAGCTGTGAGGCTATAAATCCTATTTGTGCAGCTCGTGTCTCTTGTTTGTGCTGAGAAGAGAGATTGGCTTTCAAGAGGGGCCTCCTGCCACTCAGAGTCATTGGTATGGAGGCTGGCAACATCTTCAATGCTCTGGGCACCCTCCTGAAAAAACTGGACTCTGAACTGGTGCTGGAAGTCAAAGCCCACTCCTAATTCTCTAAGTGTGGAAGGATGTGGCTCTGCAGAGAGGCTTGTTTATGGTCAACAGCTCTTGATGAGCACCTGTGGCATCCTCTACCAGCGCTCAGACAGCAAGGAACCCCATAAATAGTGCATAGATCTAGATGGATGGATCACAGAATCACAGAATATGTTGAATTGGAAGGGACTCTTCCTCTGGCTGAACCTACCAGGTGCCCTCAGCCAGTCCTCACACAGCTTCCCCTCAAGGCCCTTCACCACCTTTGTCATCATCCTTTGGACATGCTCTAATAACTTCATATTTTATGTTGTGGTGACCAAAACTGCACAAAACATTCACTGGGTTTAGGGTTGTAACCCTATTAGACAAGGAGACTTCCTCCTGGAGGTTGCAATTAAAAATGCAATCATCTTGTCTGCTTCCCAGCTTTCAGAAAAAGTGGCAGTGATCCAGCTGACAAGGTCCTGGAGAATGCACACATCAGGACACCACTTGGTTCTGTTGGGACAGGAACTTGGAAGTGTCATTTGGGAGGTGCACACACCAGCTGTGAAATAGAGATTTCTGCCCCAATGAATTAGTCCGTGCCAACTTGTTGCACTGTGAACTCACATCTAAAATTCAGCAACAGAGGAAGCTTTGTCTGGCTGCTTAATTCTCCTAAGTGTACAGGTGGAAGATATTTCTGTGCAAATAAAAGCAATGCTGTTGGGCTGAAAAACCACATAAGGAGGAAACTAGCATTTATGTATTTATCAATTTATTCAATAATAATTTTATTCTGTGATCTTATCCAAATATAGGCATGTATATAATCTGTCAGCACACTTGTTGTTGCCCCTTATAACTGATGTAACCCATCCACAGACTCTACCTCCTTTCATATTAAACCTCAGCTCTAACTTAAAACCACCTCTTCCTACTTGCTCTAAGAGCACACCTGTAATATGGAGAAATACAGGTTTAACTGAACTTCACATTAAAAAGTGAGAGGTGAATGCAAAGATTTAAAAAACCCTCATAGTCTCAAGTTTTAGAAACAACCCCAAACAAGATTGACTGAAGATTTTGCAGCAAGGCTTTTTTTGACAGAAACTTGGATCTAGTTGAACAATGTCCCTTTAATTTCTCTACCCCTTCTGCCCCCAGCAATATCTGCTTTCTCTGGAATTTTGCCTTGCTAAGAAACTGAACATCTCTCTATTCTCCAGATCTCTGTTTAAAAATGATGTTCTGTCATTTATAATTGTGGCTGGGGGCTTTGCATTACTATTTACTCTTTGGCTCTGGGCTCCTTTCATTATCCCCCACTCAGGGGGATTCCTTGGATGCCCCCTACCAGGTCAGCAAGAGGCAGAAGTCCCCGTGAAAGAAATAATCTCTCTCTCTTTGTTCCTTGCCTGTGTCTTCACTCATTTCTCTCTCTAGATTTCAACCCTTGGCCTTTTTATTTCTTGCTCCCTGATTTCCCATCTCCTCACATTGCACAACAGCAGCTTCCCTCTCATGCTGCTTCCTAACAGTAGGGAGATCATCAAGAATGAGAGTGTTTTCTTGGCTTGCTGGTAACTCCAAAGCAAACAAGCCAAATCATTGTTTAAAAACTGTGTAAATACAAGGATATTCTATTTCTTTTCCAAAATTCAGAGAAATTGAGCAAACAAACTCCTGATGGATAAAAGTATTTCTCTTGGCCAGATGGGACACAATTATTCTGGATGCACATGAGGTTTTTCATACTGAATTTCAACACTTATTTTTCAATCAAAGTGAAGGAAATTGTGTAATTGAAAGTGGTTTCAGACAGAAAAACTTCTGAACTGTCATTTTGGAAGATGTTTCAATAGGTTTCCCTTTTTCAAATAATTTTTTTCACAACAAGATTTTATCAGAAAAGAAAAAATCTTTTACATATCTCTATCACTGCCTCCTTACCTTGAACAATGAAGCAAAGCTTCAAAAAACCCAGTTTATTCTGGCTTTATTGGTGTGCAGGGACAAGCAGACCCATTGGGCTCTATTCAAGTGCTTGGTATCATGGTTGATGTGGCAGGGCTGGTGAAAGAACCAGAAAAATCCATCAGGAAGCAGGAGGAGATGACCACTCCATTTAATTAATACAGTGAGATGTGCTGCTTGAACATGTGAGTCTATTTGGCTTAAAATATTGGGTTATGCAAGTTCCATGCACCCAAAATTTGGCATAATGAGGAATTTTGGAATTTGGATTTCAGCACACCTTCCCAGTATCTTTCATTCTAGTGGTACTTTAACCTGAGACTGAATTCCTGCCTTTCTGAAGTAGATGGGAATTGTGGTCAAACTCACCTTCAGCTGAACTAATTTGCAGGATTTGGCATCAAAACCTGCAGTTCATGATTTCAGTGAAGCTGAGTGTTAAGTTACTACAAATGTCTATTTAAAAAAGACAAATGAAACAGAAAACATCTCAGTGGGTTGTCAAACTTGCCTCATAGTACAGACTTGGAGGCTAGACTAGAACTATATTATCTCCAGTGAAATAAAAGCAGAGAATTTTTCTAATGGCTTTTCAAAATCAGAGGTAGACCAGTTATGTGTCTTCACAATTCATACAGAAATGTCATAATTCTATCATATACAAATTTCCTGTCTCTTTTTTTGAATGAACTTTTAATGATTTTTTGGAAGCTTGGTACTTTTGTATTAAGTATCAGTTTGCATTTTGGACATCCTTAAGGTATTACTAAAACTTAAAGCTAACCTAAAACATTCAGTCACAACCCTTTAAATGGATATCTCCTATTTAAATTATGGCTGTACTGTGATTCTACCAGGATGAAATGAGAGAGGTTAGGCTATTCCAAGGTGGACTTCATAATTGCACCTCTTTATATCAGGCTCGTGATTTTCATTAGCTTAATAAAAAGATATTTTAGCATTGAATACTTTCCAGAAACTGTTTAATGGATTATCAAAAGCAACTTGGTTATGGCAAAACCAATGGCAAGATTCAATATGAACATCAAATGAACCTGATCTTATACTGATGGGAATCAAATTCCTGGAGGAGCAGTACCACAAATATGTCAGTCACTGTGGTGATGCCCAGATTCCACATGATGACAATCATATGTTCCATTATGAAGAGAGCTTTAACTTTGGTCATGAATACTTCTCCCTGGTCATGCTTAAAGTACATTGAATTACACGTTGACCCACAGGCCTCCTAAAAAGAGGAATTCCTTTAAAGAAAAAAGCTATAGCACATAGTTTCTTAAAATGTGGCAAAGATAGGATTTATATAAATCTACTCCTCTCTAGAGTTTCATAAGAAAGAGGAAACACATTTAATGTAGAATGAAAACCTGGAAACCTCAAATGTCCTCCAGAAGTATCAGTCCTGGACATGATTTCTGGAGCTGTTTCCAGTTCTGGCCCCACAGTTGCCCCTATCCAAAACATCCTCTGGAATTTGCTGGAGGTCCCTCTTTTCCTGTGCAGGAAGGCTGTCAATTAATATAGTTCAATATGCTGCCACTAAATATCTGAGAAGGGCAAATATTTCTATACACATGGTCCAGAAGAGAAGCAAACTGCCTTTTTGCTGATATTCACACTCCTACAAACACTGTTCCAAAGACTGTCCCCACTCATTCAGCCCCAAGACAGACATGTGTGGTGCTGATATCACTCATCTGTAGACTGGCCTTTATGATGAAATTGATTTTCACACACCTCACCAGCATGGCAAATTTCCCATTGGCTGTAAATCTCAAAGATTTATACATTAGCCAATCTCATACTTCTGAATTTGTCACAACCAATCTCATAGTTCTGAATTTGTCACAAAAGGAATTTTAAAATGTGATGAAAGGCTTTTCACATCTCAGGCTAGATCTTAGGTGCAGGAATATATTTTTATGTTTTCTGGATCAGCCCCATGGTACAGCAGCTATTTATGGTGTGACTAAATAGTGAGAATAGAAATAGACAAACTGTGACTCACTTTCAAAAAAAAATATTCGGTGTCTGACACATGACCTAAAATTTGCCCAAACAGTTTCCTGGCCAGGAGCCATATATGCCATATCTGAAGCTGAAGATATTTTATTGTAATTTGTAGCAATGGGAGGGGAAAACTGGATTTATGATGGAAATAATCCTAACATCAGTTATGGTAGAGCTGCCACTGTCTCATTACAAACTGCCATTATTTTCCATGTTAATTTTTGCTTTTCTTTTTGCACCCTATATTCATAGAAGGAAATCACATCTGAATCAGTTGTGCAAATATTTAAATGAGCTAAGTTTCTTTATGTCAATTTAATTTGGGTTTCCTTCACCACCCATCTCCACATAAGTATTTAGTGCCACTACAAAATATCCCCAAACTGCTTCTGTGAGTTAGCAATTACTGTCTCCTGAAGAGGTGCCCAATGTACAAAGAGAGCATAACAATTGTATTCTTTCATCTTTCATCTTTCATTTCCTTGCTTTTCTGAAGAGGTGAGGGAGAAGGGGATATGTACAGAAACAGGTGTGTAATTTGCAGGGCATTTGGAGAACCTTATTTTCCTGTGTAAAGCAGGGTGAAGGTCTGATTTTTAGTCCAAACTGACTGTTTCTTCAAGGCATCCTTACAATGTTCCCAGCCATTTGATTTCTGAAAGAACCAGCTTCACTGGGATCCTTCATTTGTTAAAACTGAGCCAGGGCTACGCCCAGGGTGAACCAAAATGGTCCCAAAATGCACGGCCGGGCACGGGGTCTCTCACTTTGATCAGTTCTGGTCCATTTGCATATTGGGATTAATTGTCCAATTCCAGCTTTAGCCCAGGCACTCCCACCCTGCTTGTTTTTCTCTCTCCAGCCCACGGGGTTTGTGGTCTTGGGCTGAGATTTGGATCATTTGTCCTTGGTCCCCAGCTGGAGAGGGAATTGTTTTGTCTCCCTGCTCTGTGCACAGAGCTCACCATCCCCTAGTATGAAGCCCAGACCTACACACTAAAGCAGAGCAGAACCTGAAAAATAGAAAAGCCAAACCTGAGGCATCACTGCAGCCTGTACAGTCTAAATAACACTGCTCTGGGACCAGGATGCCTAAGACTGCTCCTGCTGCACAGTGGCTGTAGAGGTGAGATGTTTGTCTTCATACTGAATACTGAAACTCAAACCTCTTCTAAATTCTGTGTGGTCACTGGGCCAAGTCTCCATGGTCTCTTGGAGCCCGAAGAGCTGAGGAAGGACAGCACAGGTGTGGGGAATGCAGGTGTGGATCTGGCCCAGGGCATACAGGCGTGTTGGGGTGTGAGCAGAGCTGGGAGCCTTATCCAGCCCCAGCTGTGTGCAGCTGGCCTAGCACACCCTGACAGGTCAGGAAAGCCTGCCTGGCTTCAGAGCAGCACTGGGTGCTCCTCTGCTGACTACCTGGCCAGCTCTGACCTGAACAATGTGCTCCATGGGGCAGAAGGCCAGGCCAAAACACATCCCTCTTGCTCCCTGCTCCTGCCAGGCCTGGCTGGGCCATCCCTGGGACAGAGACACTGAAAGCCACATGGTGGGGAGTTTCTCCCATGTGCTTCATCATGTGTACTGCTGCAGGCTGCAACCCTGCCTGAGCTGCTTCTCATTTTCAATTTTGCAACCGCTTTGCTGGATATTTTCCTTGAATCTCTGTTTAGATTGCTACAGATTCTTTTTAGCTGATTCAGCCCAGGACTATTATCAGGATAAAAAGAAAGCAGTCAGGGAAAACGGGAAGAATTTAGAGCAGTCAGTGTAAATGTGATATAGGCACACAATGAATACTGTGAGAAGGCTTGAGTGAGAGCAGATCAGTGGTGGTGTCCTCCAAGAGAAGAGAGCTTAGAAGAATCAAAGCCCAAGTTGTGCACACAGCTTTGTTGGGTTTGAAGACATGCAGTCCCACCCCAGTACTGAATGGGTTGTGGGTGTAACCCCCTTGTCTTTAACAGTGTGTTGTTTCTCAGCCCCAGGTTGTGATAAAGGTTTAGGGTAGAAACTTTAGAAATGGAACTGTTGAAATCTATAGAGGTGCTGCACTGCTCTGTACACATATGCCTGCACTTTGCCAGCACTTTCTGTATAAATGATTCCCAGATTTCCAATTGTATTTTGTTTATAGACACGTTTTGCTTATCGTAAATTGCATATGGTTTTACCTCAGCTTTGGGGCTGATCCTTCCACAAAGACTTTGGCCAAGAAAAAGAGTAGGCGATCCTCTATTTGTTAGCAGCTCATTTCATATATAAATCTATATGTACAGATATGTATAGATATTGATATGTCTCAGTGGGATTGGTACTGGGAGGTGCTGAGCTCTCTTAATCTCTTGTGAAGTCAACAGGAGTTGAGGGCACTCAGCACTTCCCAGAGGTGGTCAGAAAACAGCAGCTTTGGGCAAGCTCTTGGTTGAGATTTTGCTATCTAAAGTCCCAAAAAAAGAGATAAGCTTCTTAAAGCCTTCCCTAAATGCTGGCACCTCGAGATTGTAACTATTTATGTTTTACCACTTTTTCACATGCAAAATGTGTTGCATGTTGTTTTTTTTCTTGGTTGGAGTTTTAAGGATCAGATTGATGAAGGGGAGTTCAGAGCCAGACGTACAGCATAAGAGACAAAGGTTTAGTAATGAGTTCAAAATTTACAAAACACAGAAGCAAATATGGCTTTAATACATGATGTGACCCTTTATAAGGCTTGAAATTACTCTTCAAAAATCATTCTGGCTTGACTTCAGAGCCGAGTGGATTGTGGGATACCACAGATTGACTTTGAGTAGTGGGTTGGTATTGCAGGAATTTTTTAATTTCCTGTAACTCACAACAATTTTCTTCCAGTTAGACCTTATCCTGCTGCAGAGTATTTACTGAACAATTTAGTACAGTGTATAAGCCAGATCAGAGGCACATGCATGCACTCATACGCTTACACACACACACAGAGTAAGGAAAATTAAAGTATTAATAGTCAAATTCAAAATGATCAAAAGAGAGAGGTTGAGTGTGGTGATGTTTACATTTTAATGTGCATTTTATATTTAATATCTAACTAGTGATGTAAGGGGGAGGAAGAAACTTTGGGCTGCAACAGATTTTTTCTATTTTTAAGAAAATAAAAGTTGTTCAAGCTGCATTAATGAACAGAAAATAATTTGGGAAACACTGGTTATTAATGTTTATAACAGTCTGTTAATTATTTCCTTAAACACATATTCAGAAACTATCCAAAGATACTCAATTTGCAGGATTTAAAAATGAAATAAAATTCCTTAAACTGATGAAGCTGCTTATGTGTTTTTTACATGTAAAGCAGCACTAAAACGATAAAGGATATTTCTCCCCTTTATCTCCCCTGTAGATAAAGGGGAGAAATATTTCATAGCACAGAACTTAATGTGCTCATTTCATTTCAATTGTTTCCCAGATATTGCAGGGCAATTAATATAACATATTTGAAAGTTAAAAATATAACTTTATATTTTTATAGGAGGTGTGTTATAACAAAAAAATCCCCACTATGGATGGTGGCAATGCATTTGGGTCACTGGAACTACACACACAGATTTATATCTACTATTGATTTTTAAAAAAGCTTCTTGGTATGAACGGGCTATTGCAGCCCAAATATTTGTATTGTTAAAAAAAACCAAAAAAAAACATTTACCAAGAAATCTAACATGGTTTGCAAGTGATTTATATAGGCACACATACACATGCAATGCTTATGTGTGTGAATTTATGGCATGTTTTATCCCTTATCTAAAATCTATTAATGTTCAAGGAAAGCCTTTGCAAAAATTGTAATTAGGTTTGCACCAGGCCTTGAAGAAATGGGAAGGGAAGAGTGCATAAAACATCTGCATGTTATGATGAAAATGGGATATATATTATCACCATTATACTGCAAGGAGAATGTTTGACTGAAAAAGAAGGATAAATACAATACTTATTAAAAAAAGCTTTCTTAAAATTGATGCTGGCAACAATGTTACCTGACCATACAAACAAAAAATCAAAATGTAAAAAGTCTGATTCCCCCAAGTGAAATAATTTAATGTTTTTTTAAGTTCTGTATGCCAAAGAGGAAGAGATCATAACCTCTAGCATTTTAGAGAGCAGGATGTATGATGGGATTTATTAGCAGATACAGAGTAAATAATGCTTATTAAATTTCAAGGTAACTTTATTTTCTGTTACCTACCAGTGAAAAAGTCTCTTTTGAAATAACACTCATTAGAAATTGAAGGTTACACTGGCAAAACAGACTTGAATCCTTCAAAAATAGCCTCTAGTAAAAGTCATAGAAAGATCTGAAGCCAAGCCTATGACAAAAAAAAATGAAACTTAATATGCACAGAAAGTTTTTAATATGTGAGCCAGACACAGAAATATTGCTCCTCTTTGAAATGAGCAAGAATTTGATGAAACACTAAAGGCTTTCCTATATTTTACTTTATGGGACAGCAACAAGTAACTCAATGAAAGTATATCCTGTAATAGCTGAATGCTTCTCAGGATCAGCTCAGTGCCTTAACAAGCACATTTCCCTACTCCACAGAAAACATTCTCAAGTGACACAAGTTGTGTGCAAATTGCACCCTCATTTCTTCACCTAAACCCCACAGAAAATATTCCCAAGTGACACAAGTTGTGTGCAAATTGCACCCTCAGTTCTTCACCTAAACCCCAGCTGCAGCCCTTCTATTGACTTAACAGGGCTTTGGATCAGGCTCCAAAATAATGAAGGGACAAATCCATTGAAGTCTTTATTTATGTCTAGATTGTTTTCCCTCATCAAAGGTTCCCCTGAGGCTCTTCCTCCTGCATTCTCCTGAGCAGAGTTTGTGCCTCCCTGTAAATCAAGGTTCATCCCTGCTCCCTGGAATCTCACTGGTGAAACTGGGATTTGCCTCTTTTTTGGTCCTGTGGACTCCTTTGCAGCTGCTCATATTCCTCTTAGTTCTTGGAGTTGCTCAGTCAGTGGATTCTTGCTGGTTGCAAGTGTTGCCATGACTAAAATATTAGAGTGTCTAAGAAGAATCACTGAAAGAAAATAATCTTTATGCTCCAGTAGTGCCAAACCGAGAGAAAAAACATAAGGGGCAGTCTCTGCTTTATCTTGGGCATGTGTAAGGTCCAAGTAGAGTGAAGTCTTTGGATCTACCTTGACTTCTCTTTCACTTGGATGGCCCAGTATCTCCACTTGCCAAGACAAGCACTGTTTCACCATTAGACTATTAGAAAATTATGCCCTATCTACTTGGCCCCAGAAATCCAGGGATTTTTTGCATCCAGGCCAGATTATGGTCTGTGGCTGTGCATGAAATGGGCAATTACCCTGCTCTAGACTATGATCCCTGTGCCCTTTCACATATACAAGGTCACTGTCCAGAGGATTCCAGTTTCAGGCTGGGGTCCTGATCTCTGAATGTCCTAGCAAATCATCCCACACTCCTGCAGAGTGTAAGGTGAACACATATCTAGGAATCATTTTGCCAAATGCATCCATTAGGAGAGAAAAAAAATAATGAAGCATCTGAGATAGTGCTTTTTAAGAGGTCAAATTTATGAGGTAAATTCACTTAAAAATCAGATAAATCCAAGTTTTAAACATTTTTGGAAAACATTTCAAGAATTTCTTCTTTCGTAAGGAATTTTCTGGTAAATGATTGGCATGGTATTGAATCTCCTTCTAATTCTCAAAAAATCCACTGAGTTTACATCCATTTCTCACCATTGCTGCTGGATTTGTTCAAGGAGGAGGAAATGTATGAAAGATATAATAGTTAATTCTTCAGGGAAAGCACTATGATACCACACTGGTATATAACATGTCTTGGGAATTTCCCAGAAGTAACTTTTGGTTTTGCTTGGATGAATTCTCAGTGATCTGCTCTTCTTCCACAGGTGAGTTTCCTATGGGCAGTCTCACATAAATCTCCTCCTCCTCCATTTACACAGCTCTTGTGTGAGAAGACATATATGCAACACAGGTTCTAAAAAAATCATATCTGATAAAATCCTGTGCACTGTGATTTTAGCAATCTTCACATGAGCCACTCAGCATATCTGAAAGACAAATGAGAACAAGGGAAAGGACTGTCAAATAGAGAAAGAACAGAACATCAAGCTTCAAAAGAGGGGCTGGCCTTGTGCATACAGCCCTGCATAAGGAGTCAGGCAATCTGGATTCAATTCCCAGCCTTTCCACAAATCTTCGGTGAAAGTAGAATAGTTTTTTTCCCCCTGATGCTCTTTGTAAGTTATTCAAAAGCATCTGGGATGTTCTCTACTTTTCTCTAGCAGGAAAAAGGCAGGAGTATTATCAGCCATGCTAACAAGTCAATTTGACAGGTCATTGTTGGATGAATAAGCTGCTCCTGATGACAAGTGCACCAGCTCACTCATGATTGTGAAGCTTTTGGAGGGTTCACTCATCAGAGCATTTGGTTACAATCACTCTCTTTGAGTTATTTAATCAGTATCTCCTGTCAGCCTGCAGTGCCAGGCCAGGAGGCTGAAAGGATGTAGAAATAGATGACCAAAAGAGATGACAATTCTTAATTATCAAGCTGTATATTTGGTGCTGAGGAGTCCCCAAGCAGCAGAGGGTCAGCTTAGTGATCACACTGGAGCTGAGCCCTGAGTTTGATATTTTAAGCAAATTCTTTCAGCCAGAGGCAGGTTCACAGTCAGGGAACAATGGGAGCAAAGGCTGCTTCACATTTCTGACATACCAGTGATGCCAATTTATGAATTCTTCTATAAATCTCTGGAGATACAAACCATCTGTAAAGAATAAAAAGACAACAACATTTATGCATTTGGTTACACATAAGAGGAGTGAATATGTTTTGTTTAAACAATTCCCATGAATTCCAGTCTCAAGAATCACTGACAGCATGTCTTGTTTGTGAGTTTTAAATAATGACAGCAAAGCAGAGTTTCCAGATAGCTGTACAAAAACACAGATTAATCAGTGACTGCCTTCCCGTTTGTTTTTGTTGCTGTGCCTTTTAAAGGGACAAGTCACACCCCATTTGAATATGCTAGTGGCTGAGCAGGAATAAAAGAGCTTATCTGCTAATTTAATTTTATCTCCTAAATCAAAAGCAGTATTATAGGAGCATCAGTTAAGTCTTAATTATGTGTTTTTGCTTCTTGAAACTCTTTCCTAGAAGAAGTAATAAACAATGAGGTTTGTGACGGACTTAGGGTATTTTTCCAGGTCTTTTATCTTCCTTTGACCTTGGAGGTTATGTGTACAAAATACATTGCAGTATTAGGCCTGAGAAAATTAGGATTTATCATTTTTAGTGATACTTATAAGAATTTGCCATTGTATGGGTATTATTTTCCAATGCTTTGCCAGGTTTCAGGGACAGAACCTATCTTTTATTGTTTCAGGGACAGAACCTATCTTTTATTCCTCAGAAGGACCTCCTACCACATCTAAATAGAAAAAAACAGCCTGTCATCTGATTGACAAGGTAGCAGTGTTAGCACATGGTCTTTTCTTAAACCCAGTAAAGCAAAAAAAGGAAGATGAGGGGGAAAAAACTCATTTATTGCCAGGTTAAAATGAGTAGGGAACACGCTTCTAGAGCAGTGCTTGCTTAGCCTGAGCTGAAGCAGAAGTTCTGAACCACTTAATGATATCAATGTCCTTTGAAAGAAGTTCTTTTATAGGAGAGTTTGGTTGATAGCAAAATTTATCTCAGTGCGAGTTCCTTCTAGTCTGGACTGCAGCTTTGCTGCATGTAGAAAAGAGGAAACCACTAACAGACAAATCTGTGGGGGGATCTGGAGCACAATGATGAGGAGTATTTGAGGGAGCTGGGGGAGCTTAGTCTGGAGAAAAAGAGGCTCCTGGGAGGACTGATCACTCTCTACAACAGCCTGACAGGAGGGTGGAGCCAGGTGGAGGTCAAACTCCCAGGTAACTAGTGACAGGATGAGACAAACTGGCCTCAAATTGCAGCAGGACAGGTTTAGATTGGATATTGGGAAAGATTGCTTCACTAGAAGAGTGGCCTAGCATTGGAACAGCTGCCCAGGTCAGTGGAGGAGTCACCATCCCTGGAGTGACCCAAGAGACTTGCAGATGTGTCACTTGTGGACGTAGTGACACATGTGGTAAGCTTGGAACTGCTGGCTTAATGCTTGGAGTCAATAATCTTATAGGTCTTTTCCAACCTAAATGATTTTGTGTTTCTGTGATCCTACTTCTCTGATGGAGAAGAGGAGTTGGCTCATTATCACACCCGTGCTATTTCTAGTAATGGTTGAACAGCCTGAGTTATTTGACCTCACAATAATTTTCCCTAATTTTTCACCTACATGCAATACCCTTCTGTCCTCATACCAACAGCTTGTAATTATACAGCTGCACTGGTGTCAGCACCACTGTGATTTCTGCCAGGTTGTCTTGCCATACAGACAGACATTTGAATCAAAGTTGGTTCATTTTATTTTCATCTACATCTCAGCTGTATGTATAGAACCAGTATAATTACTCTCTGCAAAATACACTGTCTTGCTTGAAAAAAATTAGACATATTACTTTTCCTGTTCTCAGCTCAGGAAGACAGGGAATAAGCTCAAGGATCAGAGTGTAGAATCACACGTAAACCTTGAGGAGTGCATGTAGACTCCAGGTTTTTGTGGTGTGTAGGGCAAATTCCCACTAATCCTTAGAGCTGTGTGGCTTGCAGTGTGGCAGCTTTCTGATCCTTCTGGTCAAGATGCACTTAGGTCTGAGTTCCTCTGGAGACTGATGTCATGACTTAGCCGAGGAGAATTAAAAACACTGATGTGAAGATAGGCTGTGAAGGCGAGGATATCCATGGGGGTAGAGGTGTCACACCATGAGAAAAGCAGCAGAATGGAGCCTTTGCTGTAAGGAATGACCTGAAAATCCAAGGCCATTAATGTGAATTTGAGATCAGCTTTCCACGGCTTTACCGAGGAAGGCAATAAAAAGGACAAAACGCTTCGGGCCACGCAAGAGTGCAGATGTTAATGAAAACAAAAATCAGAAGTTGAAGCATAACCAATTTAATGCCTGTCCGAACTTGTACATGAGATATCCACTTGCAAGGCATGTGGCAAGAGCCTGTGACCTCATTTCCCCTGGCACACGGGGAGAAAGTGTTATTTTCTCATGCCATCACACAGAAACCGGAAGCTTTTCTTTCCAAGTGATAACTTGAACAGATGCAACTTATTTCCCAGTAATGCAGGCGGCAACATGTGTTGCCACTGCAGTTTGAAATGTCCATTAATTTAACAGTAAATCCCTTATCCCTGTAAAATGAAAACACCATATTCTACATGGACAGAGAAGAGCGTATAACTCTGCTTTTCAGATGTTAGAGCCTCCAGTGGACAATTGTTCACCAATTTCAATTTACACAGCTGGCTGTCTCATCCTGAAAAGATGCCTTAGGACTGAGAAAGCATGGAAAGTAAATTACCATCTCATTCCAAACAACATCATTTCCCTCTCCCCCAGGCTAAAATTGAGGTATGTTAATACAACAATGTTAGGAAGTCAGCCCTGCTTCTGTTGGCACAACATTTGACCTATGTAAAGAGGCCAAAATTTTCTGAATCTGTAGAAATGGTGTTCTGTGGATACCAGAATCTTGTTTGTCTTACCTAAAGATGACTATGAGGAAAGGACTGAGGTACACAAAGTAATGAAAGATTTCATTGCAATTAGAGTGAAAATTGAAACAACCCTGTCTTGCAGAGTTAAAATGTGCAAGCAAAAAACAAAGTTTCTGCTTTGGGTTAAAAAAATAACCATATTGACGGTTCTCTTCTCAAGTATTGCCAGTTTTTCTTCTCCACGTAATAGAGCAGTGGAAAATACTAAATTCAAGACAGTCCAAATCTGTTTCTGACATTATCAGCAGTGGGAAGGGAATAATCTGACTCAGCGAGTTCATTATCGCTAAGTGCACTTGAGCATGCTGAGTTTATAAATTTGATAATGCCTGGTTTATGAGTTTGATTACTGAGTTAAATTATAGCTCACAATAATTAGCCCAATTACTGCTCTCTCTACCACTGTGCTGGAAAAACTAACAAAACACACAGCCAAAAACTGATTGTGAGTCACATATGACAGCAAGCAGGAGATGGGAGCTGTGATACACCCCCTCCCCCCAGACCAACACTGCTCTTTTCCATACTTGCTTCACTCCTGTCAGACTATTTTAACATTTGTGAATGGTTTTCCAGAACTATGATACAGTGGTAAGGAGTCTGGAATTGGTAGTCTCAAGAAATACTGTAAAGTCATATGATTTTTCTATTAAAGTTTGATGCTTAGCAAAACCTCAAAATCCATCTAGAATTATGTTTTTCTAAATGATCAGAATTGTTTTCCTTCTTCCTGAAAGGGGCATGAGTCAAATAAACAATACCAAAGAGAATGCTGTTCCACGGCATGTTGGAAGCTCTATCTATGAAAAGTTCAATGCTACAGGGAGGCCAAGTCCCCTCTGCCCTTGGAAATCTCCTCCTCCTCCATACCTTGAGGCACAACATCATCTATATTAACACAGCCTGAGAGGTCTCACTTCTCAAGCAGACTTTACCAGAAGTGAAAGGACCTTTATTCTTCTGGAACAGTGCATGCAAAGGCTAGGCAATGCTAAGTGCAGTTCAATAAGGTTTCCTCAGGCGTGGGAACTGACATCCAGCCAGCTCCAAAAGTGCTCTCCCTGTCCATCTGTAGGCTGAGATAAAGCTGCCAGAGCAGAACTGTGCAGAACGATGAGTTAGAGTGATTTTTGCAGATCTTTTTGTGCATTTTTGCACATCAGGATGAGGCACAGAGAGGATAATTGGCTGGACTAGTGCTGATAACACATCTCTTAAGAGGAGTTGTCACCTTGGAACTTCCCTCAGCCCCCATGGCTTTTAGTAAGGTCCTACTAAGTATGAGATATACAAGATCCTGGGAGCAGGACCTAGGAGCCACTCCCTCCCTGCCCTCCCTCACCACCAGGATGGAGTCACCCTCCCTGGATGTGTTTTAAAAAAGCCTGGATGTGGCACTGGGTGCCATGGTTGAGTTGAGGTGTTAGGGCATGGGTTGGGCTCAATGATCTTTAAGGTCTCTTCCAACCCAGTGATTCTATGAATTCTGTGAATTCTGTGCTATTGTATAAAATCTAGTGTGAAGAGGCAGCAGACACAGTCACTGTAAATCCCAGGGACAACAAAGTTTTTTGCAGTTCAGCACAGGCTATTGGGGCTGTTCTGGGGGTGCACAGAGCTACACAAAGCATGTGTGAGGGTTGAGTTCAGGTACTTCAGGCACTGCCAAGATTAGACAGGCACTGGAAAAGCCATATTTTTAATCACAGTTTTGGTCTTAGCTGTCCCTGTTGTACCTGGGTCCTGTGTGGGCACATAAGCCATGTGACTGATGCTCATAATTCCTGCAGAACACTTGGGTGGATGTCTCTCTCACTCAGCTGATGATCATCCTCTTTTCCCAGCCTCCCATGAAAGCGTGAAAAGTGCAGTTATTCATGCACAATAAGGCGTGATCGTTATCACGATTTGTTTCTGCAGATGTTGTTAAAACAAGGCAATATCTGTAGCCCCACAAAAGATGCTCCTTTCTCATGCAAAGCATAACATTCCTAGCGAGTTCAATGCTGTGTCAGAGCTGGGTAAACCAGAATATTCCAGACATTTTAATGCAAGGGAACACTCCTCCAGCATCAGACGTACATTTACCTGCCAAGGAGAATGCTATCAACAAAACTCAACATCTAGAGTGGTTCACCATCATCCTTTTTGTAAATGGGGTATAAATTTATAGACTGTCATTAGCTAGAGAAAGGTTGAATTTATATTGATTGTTGCTTATATTTAAACCACCTTCTCCCTAAGGAGTTTATCTTCAGCCATCTGCAAAGCCTTGCCCCTATTCATATTGCTATGTAAATAATGTTATAAGAAACATAACTCTGTAAATGAAGTCTGAGGCTTACACTAAAGAATCAGCTATTGGGTGATATAGAACAACTGAAAATTTAAGACCATCTTCTGGAGATATCTGGCTGTTTCTAGAATGTCTATCTCTTGATTTTCAAAGATATTTTATGAGCACGGAACCTTCCAGTAGACCAGGTTGCCAAGGACACTGAGGTGGCAGCAACCAAAGAGCTCCCTCTGGAGTAAAACAACCATGCTGAAATGCAGAAAGGTGATTTTTCTTCCTTGTACTCACAAAATGACAATCAAATTCCATTGCACGTGTCAGTTTAGACAGGAATACCTGCCAGGGAAATGCCTGTTTGGTATCTTTTGAAATGTCTGATATCTTTTTTCCAAGTCAGAATGAGTGAGTCCATTTCAGGCATGCATGAACACATCTGTACAGGATTAGCCCCATCTGGGCAAACATCAATATTCCTCACAGGCAGTGGCTGGAGGCACGGATAGACCTGAGGGACCTGCCAAGAGCTACAAGCAGAAGTGTCAGGCAGCTCCTTGGAAGAGAATCTCCTCCACCAGAATCCAAGCAAGGACCAGTGGAGCCACCAGGCCCCTCACAGTCCATTTCTGAGAGAACTTAGAAATGAGGTGACTGTTTCTGTAGCTCCAGGCACAACACAAGCCATACCTTCTCTTGTGCAAACAGATGCACCACACAGCTCAGAGGGAATGCCAGTGAGCTTTGAAAAAGGTGTTAACACTGAGAAGATTGATCATTTTCCATCCAGAAGAACTCCTTTTTCCCTATAATTTAAGTTTCAAGCATCTTGTTTCTGTCTGGACTGGGTTTCAAGAAAAGCTTACATGATACTGAAAAGCAAGCCCTGTTTAGCTGACTAATTTATTTTAATAAAATAAAACAGCTAAAGCATCGCTTTTTTAGACTGCAGTCTTCTTCTTTGTTCTTATTATTACTTCTATTACATATTGCACTTCTGTAATCAACACTATGTATGTACAGCTATTGTGAGATCATTCATGTTCTGTACTCTCTGGACAGATAGAGGGCAAAGGTTTAATGCATTTTTATCACATTTTATGCTTTAATAAGGTCAGCCACAACTTCATACAAATTCAGATTAATATAACCTAATTAAGCCCTTAGAAATGTGATTTTTCAGGCCAACTTGTCCTTCCCTTTCCATGAAGAGAGTGATAAAAGCTGCTAACATTGCTTACCCAGGTGAAGCTCTGTGGCACTCAATTTTGCCATTGATGCCACAAAGGGAAAAGACAGCAGCAGAAAACCTGAACCACAACATCACAGTGCTTTGGCCCAACCCCTCAAACCCTTTTAAGAAGGAAGGGCATGGATCATCACATCTCTCTTCTGAGATTGCTCACCAACTCTAACATGTGAAAGAGTGAGAGTAAGGCTGTATTCAAGTGTTCAGATGTGTGTTTGTGCATCCCCATGGTGGTACAGCCTGCAATTACATAGTCACACAATATTCTTTTTTCATCAGCCTCTGGGCTTATTCAGGGCACCAGTTCAGTACTACATTTTGCTTATTGAACCTGGGTTCCACCCCTAGCTTATTGCACCCACTGAAATTATCCTCTGAGAAGTGACTGGTGAATGTCCTTGGAGGGAAGTCTGTGACATTCAGGTTTGTTTTGCTCTGTCCAGAAACATTGATGAAATTATTTGCAGAGTGTAATGAGCCAGGAAATACAAACTGAATTGCCAAAGTCCATTTCTTTGAGTTACTAGTCCAAAAGGTCTGAATTTTCAGAAGGCACCAGAATTGCACATTATGTTTGGTGCCTGAAACTCTTTATCCCAGCTCTAAATTAAGTGTGCTTTGCAGTTTTGAAGGCTGGGCTTGATCCCATGTTTGGGTGCATGTTTGGTCCTGAGTCACCTTTGTTTTAATCACTGCTGCTTTCACCCTCATACAGCTTTTCCAAAATCTCTGTCCCTGAGTCTGCACCTTGCACTTCTTTCTCCTTTTCCTTGTGGCTCTGAATATTACATCTTGAGTTTCAATTTGCCAGGGCCAAGCACCCAACAGTGAAGCATTCACAGGAGCCCTGTGGTCTGGTCTCTTCCCAAGGTCAGTAAAAGATGCTGTGCTTCCTCCCCCCTCACTTTATCTAAATTTCATGCTGTGCTCCAAAACGTATGAGAGCATCCCTGCCCTCCTCTGATCTGAATGGTGATGACTAAAATAAATAGGCTATAACTAGAAGCAGGCAGATAGCACACACTATTTCAGTCCAAATAATACAAATCCACCATAGCTAAAAAAAGAAAAAAAAAAGAAAAGAAGATTGGAAACCTAAAAAAAGAGTTTCTTCCAATAGAAATTGCCAGGTTGGCTAAGAAGAGGTGGCTAGTCCAAACTACAGTGTCAGAAGATACTCACATAGAGTGTTATAGGGATAAATATTGACATTATCAGTGTACAATGAACAAAATTTAATAAAGTCAAATGAACCCATCTATCTATCCTTGCAGATTTCCAAATTTCATACACTAATTTCCATGTTCCTCTTTGACACTGAATTTTTAGGAGGAGAATTAATTCAGAGAAATGGCACTTAATATAAAATTTAATCATAGCTTTTTCAATAAGTGTGTAATTTTTTTCAGAAATAAAATGTGATGTGATCTACATTTTTGATTAAACAGGGAAAATGCTTATAGGCTTTATCCTGATAGAGCCTTGATTCCTTAAGCAACACATTATGAGATGTTAATTAAATGACAGTAACGTGTAACATAGCTCCCGTTTTTAATTTATTCAGGCTTCATGTTTTTTCCACACTGAGGGGATATTCTCACCTCAACAGCAACACAGCTCTGTGAGAGGCAGAGCTGATGAAACCTGGTTTCTTCTAAGATTTGTGACTGTGGAATGAGCTCAGCCCTGTGGATCATGGAGCATCCATGGGGAGCATAGACCTGCTGCAGCCTGCCCTGGTGTGGGGCTCTGAGAAGTGGGGATTTGCTCACACAGTGCTAGGGGTGTTTTGGCTCTGCTGTTCAGGGAATTGTGTCCATCCAGGGTTTCTGTGCACCTGGAAGTGCCAGATTTTGTTGAAAAGGTGCAGATCAGAGACACACAGAAGGTCAGGGAAGATCTGGATGTAGGGGCTCATTGGGTTTTCAGCATATTTATCACACTGCCACTGTCAGAAACATGTCAAAGCAGAAAGAACACATCTATTTCACAGGGTGCAATTGCAGCACGAGAACCAGTGTAGCCAGTCCCTGGTGGCACCTATTCCATTGGTTTTTCTGGTATTGTCTGCAGGAGAGGAGCCCCACCAGAACATTCCTTCACCAAGCCCAGCCCTGGTGTTGAGACTGGTCAGCATTCCATCCCCCTGTAGGAGCTGCATCCTCTGGATCCCTCAGCTAGCAGAGCACACTTCCCACACCACTTCTGTGCTGGCAGGTGAGCTTGAGCTGACTAGTGACTTGAAAATTTCCAAGAGATCATTGAAAACAAGGCAAGAAGGGAACACACAGAGTTGAAGAAATCACTTTTTTGTGTGCGTGTGTAAGCCAAACGAGCAACATACATCTTTACTTTTAGAAGTGAGCTAAGGAAACATGTTCTCCTGTCTTATTTATGCCAGTTTTATTTACTTTTGTATGTTCAATTGTGTTTTTAGGTACTCAGGCTGTCTACACCTGAAGCCAGTGATTCCAGCAGTGAAGGAGCCTTTGAAATTCAGTCTCCTAGCAGTGGCACTTGGATTCTGCAGGTGAACAAACCCACCTGCTTCACCTCAGGTCAGTGAGACCCTGTTCTTGCAGGCATTTGGCAGGATGGTGCTCCTGTGGAAATGTATGGGAGATCATCAGGGAGCTGTGGCTATCCCTGGAAGTGTTCAAGGCCAGGCTGGGCAGGGTTTTGAACAGTCTGGTCTGTGTTCCTGCCCAAGGCAGGGGTTTGGAATTAGCTGATCTTTAAGGTGCTTTCCAATCCAAACCATTCAGTGATTCTGTGATTCTATGAAAAAAAAACCCAACAAGAGCTTGCTGCTGAACAGATCAAGTGATATGCACTCAAAGATGATCTCAGAGCCATAATGAGCAGAAATCTAGACAGAAACCAAAAGGAAACATTTGGGTAGTCTATGATGATTTAAAAGAAACGTTCTCTTCTTGGAAGCAGTGCCATGTATTAGGTTGGTTGTTAATCTAAATTTCAATGTCCTTAATTATGCTAATTTTTTTCCTGGCAGATAATTAAAAAGAAGATTTTTAATGAGTTAGATGTCTTAAGATCCTAGAGAGAAGGAAATAATGGGAGCAAGAGGCTGGTAGAGAAGCAAAATAAAACAAGGCTCAGATGCATTCAGTTCTACACTCCCCCTGCCATTTAGTAGGCAGATTAATTTCCTTGTGCTGTCCTCTGACAGCATTTTTTGACTCTGTGCATCCATTATAATTTATTTCTAGTTTTGGCTAGGAGCTATTTGGGACGTAGGCAACCTTTTCTCCTCTGCCTGCAGAAGAAGGGGGTCCTGGGGTGTAGCTTGCACATTTAGTACTCTTCAGGAGAAATAAAGCACTCTCCAGGAGTGCTGTTCCTGCAGACAGAATCCTGACCCACTTTGGAACTGATCACTCCACAGCACTTTTATCATCACCAGCCAGTGTTGTTTTCCAAAGGCTTGGTCTCTGACCTATTTTCACACTGATTTCTGTGCTAGGGAGGCTTTTATCCTTTAAATTGTTGGATACTTGTTCATGTAAATACAGCACAAGTTTTGCTAACCAAACAAGATTCAGTGTTTCTGCTGGCAGGAGTTTGTTTTAGTGTTAGAAACTGAGGTGTGTATAACAAATATTAACTTCTTTTTAAGTCTGACAAACCTTTATGCATTTTTCTTGTATTTGGAGCATAATGGAGATACTGAAAGTAAGAGAAAATGTATATACAGCCTGTGAAATAATAAACTGATATGAGAAAAGAGCCTCCTGTAGAGTCTCCAAGCCACAATTTTTTCAGAATACTCAATCACAGACACAAGTGGAGGAGAAATTTTAGGTCAGGGCTTTGGTCATACTTTTGCTTCAGCTGATTCTGGAGAGAGCAGCCAGAAATTTCCAGCAAAAGCATCCAAAGCCCAGGGATAAGCATACCCAGAGCACCCCGAGAACTGGCCACGTGCCGCCTCAGCCCAATCCTGGGCAGGCAGATAATCCTCCTTACAAAAGCCATTACCCCAACAGGTGCTGGTAGCCCCTGCTGCCTTCTTCATTAAGGGGCCAAAGACCATGTGATTATGAGAACTAAACACTCACTTATCCCTAGGTGAAGTTCAACTCGGTGGCAGCAGCAAAGGGCGGCCGGAGGAGGAGGAGGAGGAGGAGGAGGAGGAGGAGGAGGAGGAGGAGGAGGAGGAGGAGGAGGAGGAGGAGGAGGAGGAGGAGGCAGCATTGTGCCTCTCTCTGGACTCCATCCTGCAGCCCTGTTAACCCAGCACTTTGCACAGCAATAATCCCCCATTCAGCAAAACCCTGCTTAGCTCCAAAGCTTGGCTGAACTGGGGCCTGAATTCATTTTGACAGCAGGGAGAGAGAAATTAAAAATAAATCTATGAAAGGTATGGGAAATTTTGGAAGGTGAGTGTAAACAAAGCTGTTGCTTGCAGAGCTAATTGTTATTTAAATAATTGTGTACTTACATTCATGGATATAAATATATACATGCACACATCCCTTTCAAAACAAAACAAAACAAAAAGAAATGTAAGTTGCTCAGAGCTCTCCTTAGATGTAAGTTTTCTGCAGGTTAGGTTAGCTACAAAAGGGAAAGGACCACTAAATAAATAAATAAACAGCTTTGTTCAGTTATATCTCCAGCAGGGATATGACTGTTCATTATGAATAGGGGCTGAAGGCTCCACTGCTCTGTAGTTTATAAATACTAATGAGTGACATATTGAGAAAAATTGTACCTACAAAAGCAAAGTCTTCTGCCATGCAAATCAGGCCCCAATTCCCCACAGATAAGGATCTTTTTGATGGAACACATGCAAAATCTACAGCTCTTAATTCTTTCATTAGTATTCCAGGCAGACGATTGCCAAATAACAGGGAAAACTGTCTGAATTGCTGTGTCTGAAACCTAATATTGATTTGTTTAATAGTGTCAGGAAGTCAAAATTCACAAATCTCCTGTCGATTGTTTATGAGGCAGTTAGCACAGAATTGGATGCCCCTGCTTAATTAATAACTCATTACTGAAATTTGATTATATGCTTGAATGGTTTAAATGGGCTCTAATTCAGTATCTGCAAAGCAGTGTTGCAACAAAGTAAAATGGATCTAAAAGCTTGTTTTTTGACACTATTGCTGTCTGTATTTCATGATCTCCAGTGGTGAAGAATGTGTTGACATAGTTGCAAGGGCAGACCTTGTAGTACATTGTTAATTGACACAAAATTGTGCTGTTCTAATGATGTTATGAACTGCACCACAGCTAAATCAGATGGATACTCTAGGAGAAATTACACTGATTTGAAAAGAAAGCAGTCCTAAAGGTAATTTTTTTTAGCATATGATTAATATTCCAGTAATGGAGATGGGGAGTAGAAGCATATTTCTACCATGGCCTTTTATTCAGAAGCATCTTAGGGATTCAGGTTTGTATGTCCAGGGGCCATGAGCTCTTCAGTGACTTAGGTGGTTTTAAAGTTTCTGCCCACCATATTTTATGCCTTTCCTGGCACTTTCTCATCTCCAGTAATAATGGAGGGAAAAAATATTCTAGGTGTAATTTTGAAGTTCTGAACTTCATTGAATGAACCTTTCCCCATTTTCAGCATCTGACTACACTAAAATTTCTCCCTTGGGGAAAAACTTCATCATGAGTTCATCTGGGTTTTGGTCAAAAACCAGGAGCTCCTGCTGAAGATGGTCCTCACTACCTGTAGGATGGACACGTGCTCCAGGGTGACTGATGAGTGTATCATGAATAATAAGCAGCAAACAGGGGAAAGTGAGGAGTTCCCAGGCAACCTGTTGTCTGAATATTATGTGCTCAGACTCTTTTAACCAAGTTCAAGAGGCTTGTTTAACCAAAAGCATTAAAAAAATTAATAATTAATAAGATTCCAGCAGATATGTTCAACCAGCCCCAATATGATAAATCAGTGAAATTCTCTGGGAAAAGCTGTTCTCATGAGAATTCCAGGTGTGGTTGGCCTTAATGAAAAGGTTTGCATAATTTGGGCAGTTTTAGAGCAACCTAGACAGGGAACACTGAGCTGGTCAAAGCTGGCCCTGGAGGCAAGAACTTGACCCATGGCAGTAATAAATGGCATCATTTCTCTGAAGTCTGTGAAGCTGAGGATTTCAGATCAGATCCTCAAAGCAACTTAATCCTTCAATCAATAAAATGTACTTCTCTAAATATCCCTGAGGAGCTGGACCTTGGAACTTGGACCTTGATCCACATGAAGTGTTAGCACCTACTCAGAAAAAGCCTTTTGGATGCCTCTACAAAGAAAAACCTTCTGAAGACTTGCAAATTGATGGAGCTGGACCGAGGATCTCTCACACTAATAAACAGATCTCTTTGATGAGCAAATACAAATGAAATATATATATATATATATATATTTGTATATATAAAGCCAGAAATCAAGTAGCAATTCTAAGTGGAATAAAACTGACTGAAGTATTTTAGTGGAAAATATTACCCTATGGAATCAAAATGTTTGGGATCTTTGAGGTCAGAAAAAGGCAGCAGATGACTGCAGGTTGGTCTAGAACTGTCCCCAGTCTTGTGCAGATGAATAAGCAGTGAGTTACCAGCCCCTGTGCTGTGTAGGCAGTGACTGTCTGGCACAGTGGCTGAACTCCCTGGCATAAACTGCATCACATTTTGTGCCAAAACCTCCCTGGAAATGTGAATTACAGTATATTCCATATTATGAAATGGCAAAGTGTTTATTAAGCTCTCTTTTCCTGCACATCTTGTGTGGGCAGGGGAAGGAACTTCTGATGTCCTTGTTTGGAAAGGGTAAAAGCTCTGGTAGATTTAGCAAAAACACTTTAGAAAAGCAGAAAATAATAAAAAGATCTGAATTTTTACCGCTCTGATGTGGTTTTCCCAGCCTTTGAATTGGGAAATGCTGCAGGGTCACCCTCCTGTCCCCTGTCACTGAGCACCATACTCTTTCAGCAACATACAAATGCTATTTCATGTTCTCTGAAGACTTTGAAAACTGTTGTGTATTTATCATAAGTACAGCCCATCAAAACTGAATCAAAAGAGGTTTTATTAAAAATTTTTGCATTATCCATACATTAGATTTTTCAAAAGGCTGGTATTTTACAGCCTTTTGCAAACAGGTTTTATTGATGTTCCATACAGATTTTTTCCACTGGAGTTTCTGAAAACTAGAACATTACGACTGTTTAGTGTGTAGATTGCTTAAGCAGTTTAAGATGAAAATCATTTTAAATTTCTGCTCTTACATAACTGAGCAAATTACCAGTGTTAAACTGTGAAATAGTCAATAATGATAACTAACAATAAATACTACCATCAGGAGTTCATTTAGCAAGCAAAAAAGGAGTTGCTGGATGTTTTTATACATGCAGCCATTACCAATGTTGTAGTTCACAGGTTTGCCAACTTTTTCTAGTGATGGGTAACTTTTACAATTAATTTGAGTTAAATAATTAAGCCTGGGCAACTAAACATTTTTGAGCCATAATTAAAGACCAAAAAAAATAGCTTTTAAGGAATGCTTTAGCTTGTGCTAAACAGCAGTCTCAGGAAGAATGAGGGTTTCTTTCTGCTCTCGGCCGATTTGTCAAAGTACTATTAAGAATTTTTAGTTATAAAAAAAAAAAATGGAGTGAACCTTTATTTTTCCTCTTCTAATTTATTACGGTTGATTACGCAGCTGGAATGGGAAGGTAGCTGCTGTTTGTAGTTAAATAACTCCTCACAATTTCTTAAAGAAATGATCTTCAAAGCTTTAATGGGTCAGTGGCTCAAGTACAAAGGAAAGATTGATTTTCATACTCCCACTCTTTGTTCCCAAAGTTTAAAACAGACACGTTCTGGTAAATTAGTTTGTCTATGTTATTAATGGAAGAACTTATTAAACTCCCATAAATATGTGGCGGTATCTTACTTAAAACACAGAATGCATTTGCTTTGGAAAAAAACACATTTAAAAGTAAACAGGGGTGTAATATTTTCATTTGATTTCAGAAATGCCTCAAAAGGCAGAAAGCAGGAGAGTTGGGGGTTTGCAGAATATATTAGGTATGCATAATGATGAATGGCACAAAGAGCGTGGGCTCGTCTGGATAGAAAATATGTGTTTTGCCTTTAATGAAAAGCATTCCCGTGCTGGGTAAGTGGCAATGCTGTGAGGAGAAGGAAGGAATACAGTCTGGGTGAAATGTTCCTCTCCAGTGAGGCTCATGTGCCCGGGGAGGTCGCGCTGCCGGCGCGGGAGCGATCCTGGGGTCAGGGCAGGCTGCAGCCCTGGCTGAGAGCTGCTGGGAGGGAGATTATTCAGCTCCACGGAGGGAGCAGCACTGCTGCTGCTCGAGGGGGATCAGGGGAGAGCTCCTGAGCCAACACAAAGTGCCAGAGCTGCTCCTGCACCAGCTGAAGGTCGGCCCCGCTCCGTGTCTTCTCCTCCACAAGCGGAGACACTTCTGATATATTCTCATGGCCTCTGAGGTCACTGAGTTTCCCCTGATGAGCTGCCTGTCTGTAGAAGGATGTCTGGCCACACTTAATCACCTTTTCTTTCACTCATCCAACAGAGTTTTGTTTTCCCTGTGAACAAACCCCCCACATCCCATCAGTTCACAGGGAGGGACAGACCTTCAGGAAGGTTCCCAGTTGACCCCATCAGCAGCTACAGGGGTTCCTGTCTCAGATGGGATCTGCTTAACTAGAAATTCACTACCAGGGCTGTTTGCAGTGGAAAAAGCACCTGTGAGACTGGAACTCACACCAGGGCTGCCTGCCAGTGGAGGGACAAGCTGCCTGTGACAGGCCATTGGGGTAGTACTGGTGGATTGATAACTAAACAGAGCTGGTCTGTGTTCCCTGCTCCCACTGGAGGTAGTGGAGCTTATCCTGATGCTGTTCCTGCTGCTTTTAGTCCTGCTGATGATTCTTCTTATAAACTTTAGCCTGAAGGTCAGAGCCATAGGGTTAATTGTGGGAAGATCTGGAGGTTTCACTTGCATGGTGATGCTCAGTGGATGGGCAATGCATTTGGACTTTGGACAAGAGATCTTTCCATGCCATTTTTTGGTGGTTTTTTTTTTTTTTTTTTTTTTTTTTTTTTTTTTTTTTTTTTTTTTTTTTGCTTTACCAGGGATATTTGACATGGCCCCCAGCAAAATTGGAGAGGGAATCACATACCTGGGCTTTGATGGAGGTGCAGGGTGTGATCAGGGTCCAGCCAAAATCATCCATACCAGCACCCAGGGGAAAGGGCAAGCCTGTGTAGAAACACCCTCCTGTCAGAGCAGGATATGAGGGTAGAAGATCTAAGGTAACAATTTTTTTTCACAATAGATATTTCCTCCCAGCAAAAGCCTCACAGAGGTGACTTACACAGCCACTGTGAAGTATCAGATTGGAGCATTTCTAGAAAATCTTTTGAGCTCAGAAGCATTTTGATTTCCTAAAGACATTTTATCCAACAAATGTGTACTGTGCATTGAAATGTAAAGAATAAGGTCCAAACTCTCACAAGAATAGTGAACTGATCAATGTTGGAATTATCTATTCCTCCCTCTCTGTGTTTGTGGAAAATTTCCAATGTTTTGAATGGGTTCTGGAGAAATGGAAGTAAGACTTCATCTGATTCTTTAGCAGCATAACCTTGGGGTTCTCCAGCACAATTACCCTCTCCAGTCCCAGTGAGATGGCTCTTTCAGAGGCACGACAGTGTCTCACTGTCTTCCAGAAAGGGCTGGGAGGTTGATCCTGTATTGCAGCAAGAATGGGGAAATAAATCAGTGTGTGCTCCACAGCAGCCCAGGGGAGAACTGCAAACCCAGGTGTTTGCAGCTAGCCCTGGTCACACAGGACATCAGGGTACTCATGGAACAGGTTGTCATATTGTTTATTTATATACAGCCTTTGTAAATCCTCTGTACAGGAGAAGACATCCCCTGTACTGGGGATCAATTACTTCATTGCCTCCCAGTGCACGGGAGGCAATAATTAAAGCTCACTGTGGAAAGTGATTGCCTTTCCTTGCAGCCAGTCATTTGGACATTGCTACAGATCCTTGATCCTTTTGGAGAGAGGTACTTCCAGTTCTAAGCCTCCACTTATTTATTCATGACTGGTTTTGTACTAATTTCTTCATCTTTAAATGTTGCAGTTTAGCTCATCCTGTAGTACACTTCAGGCACATTTTTTTCCCAAATCAGAGCAAATATGAAAACTTTCATCTTCTTTCATAAGACATGCATGTGTAAGAATCATCTTAGCAATCCTTCCCTGACTCATTCCAGCTTGAATTGCTGTCTCTTAGACAGGGTGCCCAAACAGCCCCATCTTTGATATTTGACCATTGATTACAAGGAATTTTTTATTTAGACAGGAATAGGCCTTGGGTGGGTGAGAGGGTTTAACAACAGAGTGAGTAGGATACTGAAAATGCTACCTACTTGAGTTAATTTTAGCAATGGAGATGAACAAGAAGTACAGGCAGGAGAGAATACATACACCAAACATCTCTCACTATGGATCACCAATGGAACTTCACATCAGTGGGCTTGAGGCATCTGAAATGTGACTCTGTCTAGGCTCGATTCTACAATCATTGTATCAAGAGTTGTTGTACCATTTCCTCACTTGTGATGAGGAAAGAAAAATAACAGGGATAAAATGACTGGCTTCAAATGCCACACAAAAAAAGCTTCTAAAAGATAGCAGCCACTTGCATTATGGTACTGAAATAAAATACAAACTCAGCAATTTATTTTAAAAGATGTGTCACGAAAAATTTTATGGCTGCTTGCTAGGACAGTCAGAAATTTGTGAGCCTAGGGTTGGGTTTTTTGCAGCTGCCAGCGAGCTGTGGGGTTTTTTTTCACCTAGAATTTTTAGCATCTACTTTGGCTCTGATAATTTGCAGAGGCAGGGTGTGAGGGGATGCCCCTCTGCAATGGTGCAGCTACAGCAGGTGACAGTCCCCAGCACGGGGGGACAAGCTGGACAGGATGGGAACTCAGACAGTGCCATCTTTTCAGGTGCCAGGGAATTGTTTGTGAAATGAGAGTGCATTTCCTGGCTCTGACAGAGCAATGCCCTTTGCTGTTGCACACATGCTGGACACTGTCTAAGGGAGCTGTGTGTTGGTAGACAGAAAAGGAGCGGAAAATATTGCTGGAGCACTTTCCCCTTTTTACCAACAGAGGGATTTGAGAGCCTTTCTCCATCTGCAGGCTCTGGCAATGATGCAGCCAAAGGAAACTAAGGATGTGTGTATGCTGTAAAAATGGCCCTGTGGATGCTGTGTCGTGTTCAGCCAATGGTTTTACACACAGCACATTTTCCAGGACAGGCTCACTGAAACACAGGCTAAGAAATCTCTTCCAGGGCACCAGAGAGATGGATCTACTGTTGGACTGGAGCAATCATCTGCTTAACAGCTCAGAGCTACACACACACACACACACAGAGATTTGGGTCAGGAAGTCAAAAATAACATTACACCAGATTGAATTTAAATGTATGAGGGTTATAAGCAAGCAGAATATTGTTGTGGTGCCGGGGTTAATATTTCCTCTTTTGGAAAGCACTATGGGATTATTAATGTATATAAGTGGTTAGGCAGGCGTTGCTTTTATATCTCATCAGTGAGGAAAAGCTTCCAAAAAGGCCCTGGCTTTTAACCACAGGCTCTATGGAGAGATAAGATGCCAGTTAGGGATGAAACAGCCCTGCTCTCCTAGCACAGGACATCTCCCCTGCGACTGGATATCCAAGGCTCTTCCACCCACATTTCTAATCTGCCCACTGTAGCGCTCACTCCCAATCAGTTCATTTCTCCAAATATCTGTCTGCTGTCTCCCAGGCATTTAAAAATGGCAATAAGCACCCAGCTTGCTCCCTTGCTTTCCCCATGCTGCAGAAATGGCTTTATTAAGGCTGTGGCTGTAAAGCTGTGTGTGTGTGTGTGTGTGTGTGTGTGTGTGTGTGTGTCTGTGTGTGTGTGAACACGCCTGTGCATGTGTGCTGAGCTCTGACAAGATTACAGCCAGAGATGGTCTGACTACAGGCTACATCCTATTTAGGCTGCTGCAAAGATTAGACAGAGAAATCTCCCTTTTGTCTTTGAAGCATGAATGGATGCTGAGCTTTCAGCAGTCTGTAAACTGACGAGGCTCCTCTGAAAAATAACAGCAACTTTTGAATTAATGGTTTACCATTAAAACAAGAGATTAAAAAAAAAAAAGTCACTATCTGCACTCCCCTCTCCCCCTTCACCCAGCTGAACTGTACGTGGATATTGAATCTCTTTTGTTGGCAGAAATCACAGTAATCTCTAAAGGACGTGCTTTTCCTGCCTTTTCAGGCTACCTCACTGAGGAGAATTCCAAAGATTTCTGGAAAAGCCTTTTAGTGTAGGCAGCAGAGCTCCCCTCCTCGTACCCCTTCCCCCAGCATCATTATAATTTACAGGATTCATATGACCATGTAAATACCTTGTGATTACATGGAAAATACCTCACAAATACATAATAATTACAAGTTCATGCAGATTACTTAGTAAATACATTTGAAGTAAGAAAATAATTCAAAGATTAATTATCTCTTAACTCAGAGTACTTAAATTATTTTCCCCAAAATGTACAAATATATCAGCAGTGACTTCAAGGCGGGTGGAGAAGGGGTTATGATGGTTCTGATCTGAGAGGAAAAAATGAAATTTGACAGGCATGGATTATTTAAAGCATGCAGACGTGAGCCATATAACCATTACACTTTGATGCAAATCATAGAGGAAAGCACAGGAGGGATGGCCTGCACAGAGAAGTAGTGGACAAAGTTAGGATTTCCTGCCATGGACTTCAGATTTAAACAAGCAATCATTTATTGGCAGTGCAGCATTACATTTCTTGTTGCATGCATTAATGTCAGCAACTGGGACAAACATTTTGACAATTCTATTAAAATGCTTCACCATTCCCTATCTAACACCTGTTAGCTCTAATTTTCTTTCCTGAGACGTACATCAGTAGACAGTGCAGATTCCAAATCATTTATCACTTTTAAAGTGCTTCCATATGAGCTTTTTGGGGGGCTTATCTTGGCCTTAGGAAAACCTTTTCTGATGTATTAAAATTCAGTACTTAGAGGGGGGAAAAAAAGTGTAGACATCAGTGTTTCATAGCATTCATGTCTGGTAATTATTAGCCTAAATTATGGCTCGCACATGACTTGACAAAGTGGACCATGCATTTAAAAAAGCTGCTCACTAGACATGCACTGCTCAATATGTTCCAAGTTATTGAGATGTCAGTCAGTAATCATAAAGCAAACACCCCTCACTGAAAGGACCCTGCTAAGAGGGCTATGAGGCCTGGGGGACTACCTAAAAATGTCAGAAATGTTACAGTCTAAATGAATGACATCAGCAAGAGAACGTGTTTAAAAACATGTGCAATTACCTAATACAATGAAATGGAAATCCTGGAACATGACAGACCTGAGGAGCAGTGCTTGGCAAGGAGCATTTCAAAACAAGACAAAACACTCTGCTCTGGAATGAGAAAACCCTCATGTATGTGAACCTTCATCTATATAAACCTTCATATAAACATGAAAACCCTGAAAAAATGATCACATTGGTGTTTTTGCAGCTACACATTGCAGAAAGGGGAAGAAACACGTTATATTCTTTATCTACTGGCACATAATAGACTTGCTTATCATTATGTATGTTAAATCACTCCCTGTGTTGCTCCTATCATGCAAAACAAGGTGTTCTGTGAATTAATGCAGTGTTGGTAATCTCTCACCTTTTACAATGCTGACCACAAGTTAATCAGCTTGCAGGGAGATGAGTGTTATGTACAGTATTTTAGAAGTACTTGCCTTTGCAATGCAATATCCTTTAGGAAAGATAAGGCCTAACCTATTCCCACCAAAGTGTGTGGGAATTTTGCTGATGATTCTGGTAAAATAATGGCTAAAATAATGGGTCCAACATGCTGGATTTACACCAGGAGTCTCTGCTGAAACAGTGCAGGGTGATGTGACAGAAGGTGTGTCTGGGGAAGCAAACACGACTGCTGCAGCCTGGACTCTCTGAAATGTTTGAAACACAAATTCTGTTTTTATTACCCGAACCATTGAAAACTTCTGCACACCTTCAGAGCCCTTTGAAAAACTGGGCTTCATCCCTTTGCACTTTCTGAAGGCACGTGCAGAATGCACACAAACAAACCCCAGAAAACAAAGCCCCCAGGCAGCTGGCAGGCAGCAGAACCGTGTGCATCTGTGGGCAGTTTAAAAATGTCCCTCAGCACACGGAGACGCACCTTTCCTTTCACACGTCTGCTGTTTACTAAATAACATTTCAGCACAGTTTTCATCTTATAAGGAAAGTGTTTGAAACTTGGAATAAGTGCACTTAATTAAAGGAAGGCTGTGAAAATGTGCACTAATCTGATATGACTAATAGCAAAGTGCATGAAATTGCTAATTAGAATTTCATTAAAGGTGCTGCTTTATCAGACTGCGAATATCACAACCTTTAAAATTCTTTCAGGAAAGCTTAATTCCTTTTCAAACAGAAATATTCTTTAAAGACATTTGATTTGTTCTGAAGGAATTTGTAGCTTAGGCTGAAACATAAAATGTTGCCAGTATTCCGCGGGAGTAATATTTGAATAAAAATATGTATCAGGTACTTTCTTTCATCAGGCAGATGAATAATTTTTTTTGAAAATATTATTGTTCAAATAATACAATCAGCTAAGAAAAATAAAGTTTAATCTTTAGATTATTTCAAACATAATTTGTTTTTATGCCTATACTGTAATATTTGATATGCTTTTGCTTTAAAGGAGGAGAGAAATGAAAAGCTTGCTTCAAAAGTAATGTATGAACAATAAAATATACAGCTATGAATATAATTTTATAAAAATACATGAGGTTTTGGACGTCCAGAAAGAGAAAATCAATTGTCTACCTTGATTTTTAAAAATACATCAAAAACTAGTATTCTTTATGAAATGTCTTCTAACATTTTAAACAGAAATAAAAGTTTAAAAATATGTATTTTTAAGGTGTTGTTGGAGAAAACCTCAAAGTTTGCACAAATGCCTGTACTTGTTGGTAATGTCTTAATTCATTTTACTTTTTTTTTTTTGCCCTTTTAATTTAATTTTTTTGCTGCTTGCCTCTCTTATCCGACAGCAGAGCTCCTCTCCCTGGATTTATTGTTAATTTTGGAAGCACACACTGCCATCAACGATTTTATTTGCACCTGAACAACTCCCTGTGGCCCATCCCCTTTCTGTGAGTGATGGGGCATTCCCAGGCTTTGGAGATCACCTGGATTCCAGGTTCCCTTTCTCTGGAGGAGCAGCTATGCCCCATCAGCTTTGCCCCTGACTCTTAGGAAATGCCTTCTCCACTATTCCCTGATCCTTCCTCGCCCAGAGCAGGAACTCCGTGGCAGAAAGGGCTTTCTTTCATCAGCTTTGCAGTGAATTCACCCTCTCAGAGGGTGCTTTTGACAAAATTCTCACTTATTTGTGTGTCACACTGTGATTTTTGGTTCAGCAACCACCAGCTTTTCTTGCATAAGCAGACAAGGGTTGGGACTTAAATAGGTAACAGCAAAATGAAAGATCCTTGAAGCAGCTGAAGTTTGTGTGTATTAAAAAAAATATCCATCAAGGCTCTCCATCTGTGGGCTGCAATTATTGTTATTAATATTAGTAAAAAAAAAAGATGTAGTTTTGCTGGAATTAAGTATTCAGAGCACATTTTTAGAAAGTCAAATTAAAAACTAATCAATGCAAATTTACATGACAAAAAGATTCTTGGAAATGGATAAAGAGTGAACAGAAGAATCTTTACTTATGAGATACTATATTATTACTTTGAGCATTTTTAAAAATCACATGTCAATTACAGTTTGGTGTGATTTCAGCTCTTGTTATAGGTATTTCCATGCCAGTAGGTATTTTATCAGTTGGACAAAGCAACACATAAAAGTCATTTCAGCTTTCTTCATAAATATGCCAACTTTCTTTATGTACATTTGCTTTCTACAATAAATACATTGATAAAAAAATCAGTCTAGACTCAAATAAATGAAAATTATGCTTATTAAATCTAATGTCTGGTGTCAAAAGTGAGGTGTCAATCTTACCTATCTTACTTCTAAGCAAGGCAAACAAAGCTGCTAATTATAATATTTAAGTTTAAATATAGAATTATTGTTCAAGTACGGGAAACAATGGTGTGGTTGTTCTTTCTACAGCTACATGATTAAGACTACTTATGTCTCATTTTATGCAAAATAAATGACACATGATTGTGATTTAATTCATGTTAAGTAAATGTCTACAGGGATTTATGACCAAAAAAAAAAAAGCAATAACAATCCATACCTTGTTACTTGTCAATAACTGCATTCAGAACAGTGGGGAACAGGGAAAAATAAATAATTGCTTGGGAAGAAAAAAACCAACCCCATGGCTACACGAAAGGAGAAGCATGCAATAATTTACACCACATTAATCTGAGGCTGCTGGTTGTAACTCAGTGAGTGTTATAAATTAATGTAGTTCTGTGCTATCCTGCTGTACTTTATTGTCCCTTTGCTAATGCCACCACTCGCAGAGTGGAGGTGCCTCAATCCCCACTGCCGAGATTAGCGCTCCGTGAACAGGGGCTGCGCTCACTAAAGTGTTTGCTGAGCAAAGATAAGGCACTGACATTTACAATTTCCTCCTTCAGAAATCACAGGATGGATGTGTTTTGGTGTGCAGAGGAAAACCAGGCCCTGGTCCTCCCCTCTTCCTGGTGAGGTGATGTGTAGGTGGCTTCCAGACTGGATTTGGGGTCTGGTCTCCAGCATGACCCCAACTCTCCAATATGGGCAGGGGATGTCCCAGCACCCTCTAGGTTTGGCCATACTAAGCAACAGAAAAAGTAATCAGGAAAGTCTTGATGTGTCAATTTTAAGTCCTGATGCTCCTTGGGGGCAGAGGGGCAGCTGTCACCAGCATGCCCTGGGGGCCCATGGGACCAGCCCCAAGCACCTGGCCTGGCACACCCCATGGAAATGCAAACTTCCAATATTTTGGGGCGAGACTAAAAGCCATATAACTGCCTGGCTGGATTGCTCAGCCTGTGTTGGTTATGAAGGATGATGTGAGGCTGTTCCCAGCTTTAAAAGGAGAATTTGTTTGAAGGTTGACTTTAGTGGGTTGTCGGTGCAGAAAAGGTGCTGGATCTGGCTCGGGGTAAAGAAGCTGGATTTGTTTGCAGGATTTACAGAGTTTGCACTGGTCTGACAGAAAGTTGTCTCCTTTGCTCACAGGTCCTGTGCAGAGCCAGGAGTCAAACTTGATGACCCTTGTAGGTTCTTTTCAACTCAGCATGTGATCCTGTGATTCTGTGATTCTGTGATCCTGTGATTCTGTAATTCTGTGACCCTGTGATTCTGTGATCCTGTGACCCTGTGATTCTGTGATCCTGTGACCCTATGACCCTGTGATTCTGTGATCCTGTGACCCTATGATCCTGTGATTCTGTGATTCTGTGACCCTGTGATTCTGTGATCCTGTGACTCTGTGATTCTGTGATCCTGTGACCCTGTGACCCAGTGATCCTGTGACCCTGTGATTCTGTGATCCTGTGACCCTATGATCCTGTGATTCTGTGATCCTGGGATCCTGTGACCCAGTGATCCTGTGACCCTGTGATTCTGTGGATATGCACACTTGCTCTGTGGCCAGTGTGCCAACTTCCACAGCTCTGCACAGCTCCCCTCAGCAATGCTGAGGAATTTTGCTCCTTTGCCACTGCTCTTCACTGTTTGGCTTGACAGAAAAATATCAGTCACAAAGAAAAGCACCTGGTTTTGCCTGGAAGCACTTTTTTCTTACCCACTATACCTTGCTGGGATCCAGCAGATCATGGAAGCCATGATCCTCAAGGGACATACAGATCTTAAAAATTATGTATTTCCACCCTGTGCCATGGAGAGCCACACCTTTCACTACCCAAGCCTGCTCCAAGCCCTGTGCAACCTGGCCTTGGACACTTCCAGGGATGGGGCATCCACAGCTTCTCTGGGCAACCTGTGCCATGGCCTCACCACCCTCGCAGGAAACAGTTTCCTCCTAAATTTCCTAATTTCTTCTTTCTAAACCTCTTCTCCTTCAGTGCAAACCCTTTCCCTTATGTCCTGTCCCTACATGCTCCTGCACAAATCTCTCTCCATCATTCTTGTAGGCTTCCTTCAGCTGCTGGAAGGCCATTAGGTTATCCTGGAGATTTCTCTTTCCCAATTTTCTCAGCCTTTTCTCATAGGGGATGTGCTCCATTCCTCTGATGATCTTGGCAGCCTCCTGTGGACTCTGCAGCAGCTCTGTGTGCTTCCTGTGCTGATGACCACCAAAGCTGGACACAGGATTCCAGGTGGGCTCTGCCTTGACCTGCTGCCCACGGTGCTTTGGGTGCAGCCCATTGTCAGCTCACGTCCAGCCTCTCATCCACCCTCCAAAAGACTGATAGATTTAATTCCTGTGCTTCACTAAATGACCAGTCAGAAAAGATCAGAAATTTCTCATTCTTGCCTGTGGTGGCAGAAGCACTAAATCTGCTAATTATGTTTACAGTGAGCCAATAATCCTGGTTTTTGTTAGAAGTGATGGCCAGTAGCACAGAACAAGAGAAGCAGGGAGACAGGAGAAATAAGCAGGAACTGCACAAGCTTTGTGAGGCCTTATGGGTTACTCTCAATTCCTTTGAAAATCTTCCTTTGTTTTTGACTTTATATTATTTTCCTTTTTCAGACTTCCTTTGTATTTTGTCTTAGATTTACTCCTTTGTCTATTCTTCCTTTTTATTTCTTTCCTTCTTTCTTTATGCTGTTTCCCAGGCCTTCTAATTTACTGTCCACTACCTTCTGGCCTGATGGTTTCCTCCTGTGCAAATCCAACATGCTTTGTATTTTCCTCTTCCTTAGTCCTTGCCACATGCAAGACTTTGCCATTCTTTCCCTCACATAATCTCACTGCACAAATTCTTGCTAAAACTTGCAAAAATATTGGTGCTGCTTAAGTTCAGTCAATGATTCCCTCCCTCTGTCCCCTCTGGACATCTCAAGACAAACCTCTTTTACTGGGTTTTGTGTAAAAAGTAAAGCAGTTTGGTGGTTTTGGAAGAAAATCTAAGAGAAGAAAACTTATTTTACCCACCTTTTGTTGCATATGAAACTCCAGCTCTGCACACAAATTGCCAGATTCTGAATTGTTTCATCCTCACCTTTGTGGGTAATCCTGCCAGCCTGCCTAATCAACTGGAGATCATACAATATTAGAGTTAATACTGCAAAGTGCTGCTTTATAATTCACATAACAAGCCCCTAAATAATTCAATATAAATAGTGAACACACCCTGCTCCTCATTGATGGGAGGTTGTTTAGATCAACACGTGCCACATCTCCAGGATCCCCCACACTCCAGGAACCCTACAAAGTTAATTGCTGGTTTCTGGCAGCAGGAAGCATGCTGGGAGCAGAGGGATCTGTTTCAGTTTTTTTGGCTTTTGAAAACATCCCCCACCCATTTTGCCCTTACTTGTACAACGCCAGGTACAGCAAGAGGATGGAAATCACGTGGTGAGACAACCACCAGGGCTGGCACCAGCCCTGCATTGGATTCATTTGTGAATTCAAATAAAGGCTTTAATGCCAATTGTTTTGCCTGTTAGATTTTTGTACCCTGCCATACATGTTTATACAGATTGTAAAAGTCTAATAAGAACAATCAAGCAATTACATCACTTTGCACTGCCTATGGAATGCACAGGAAAGGTGCTCACACTGTGGTGCCTCCCATCCTTGCAATGGAGGCACTTTGAAGGCTATAAATAGACCAGAAGCCTCAGAGTAAATTAGCAACACTATAATTTCCATTAGACACCTGCCTTGTAGTATGGAGGTGCCCAGGTGCTCTTTGTACTTGTACATATATATTTAAAACCAATGTTTTGGTTTCTAAATACCCCAAACACTCTTCTGTTTGTAATGTTCATTTTCTGGCTGTTTTCAGCTACATACTGATTTCAAATAGTCCTAGGAGAAAAAAAAGGAGGGTGAATAAGTCTTTAAAATAATTTGAGATGAAGTTCTATCCATGAATTCCTGGTCTGATCCAAACCTCCTTGAAGTAATTTAAGAGTTTTGAAGACACTTTTGTGGTCTTTGGCTAGCATGTGTAGCTCTGTTAATTCTGCATATTTAGGACCACCCAGTTTTCAGCTGGTGTCTCAGCTTCAGTGGAGTAATTCTAGCTGAAGATCTTATTCAGAGAAAAATACATAAGTAAAATTATTCAGCTATATAAATCAGTAAATAATTCTGTTACCCTGAAACTGTGTTAATAACAGCATCAACTCATCAAAGAGACTTCAGATAAAAATAACAGTTGCATTCGACAGAGTTATAAATGATGCAACACTCAGTTACCCTTCAGAAATCAGCTACTGTATAAAACAAATATTTGAAATAGAGAAGTGCCCCTTTTTCCTGCTCTAGACGCATCACAGACTCACAGTTCCATTTTTGCAGGATTTTATCTCTTCATTAGCCACTACAACAGTGGGCAGTGTTGCATCAATATTACAAACACATTTCCCAGGCATAGCTGATATTCTTTGGAGTCAGTACCACACATCTGAGGAGCATGAAAAACACTAAATTGCATCTGATAGCTCTCCAATTGTCTTGTTTCATTTAATTAAAAAAACCCACAAGACTTTTGGAGTAAGCCTGTTCACCAAAACAGTACAACTCCTCTTTTGTGTGCATCTGTGTGTATAAATATACACATGTATGTATACACATTTATATATATATATACATCTGGGTAAGTATGGGTTCTATTCTGCTCTCAAAGATGCTAAATATGGAAATTGTGAAAGGCTGGCTGAATTTTTAAATTCTCTTCCAAAGATGGGACCAGCACATTCTGCTACTTCTGGTTCTTTGGAAAACAGGAGTTTTGCATCACAGCACAAGACTGAAAGCATGTTTCTTACAACTCCAATTAAACAAAAATATTATATTTTTGCAATGCCTGCAAACATGTGTCAACCCATGAGGCCTTTCTGATTGCTAGAAACAGAAATATAGACATTTTACCTGCTGCTGTTTTATCAGGCATTGAATAAACACAAAGGTGCAGGCTTCCCATCAGTTATCTCCCAAGTCTCTTGACACATCAATCTAACATAAATTTTACTAATTAAAATCTTTTCACACAGGCATTGTAGTTGAAAGGTACTATAATAATGCTCTATTTGGAAATATCCCTTAAAAAAAAAATCAAATTTTCTCAAGTACTTTCATGGCCTTAAGTGGGTACTTGAGAATTGAACAGCAGATGTAACATTTACACTGAAGTGCCTCTCACAGGCACTGGACATGTCTGAAATGGGTAAAATGTATTGTAAACCCTCTTTACCAGTGAGTCAGTAAGGGGTTTAAGACCTTGGCTTCCAACATTTTCCTGTTCAAAAGGTAGGTGAAAAGGTAAAATCTTGCATGTTTCCTTCCATAGGTTTTTTTTTCCGACCGCAAATAAACTTTAAAAAATAAAATAAAAAAAATTCATTAGTCTAGCAACATGCATTCACTGCAATCATGTTTGATGTGTCCTGAAGAATTTGACTGTGCATATCTTGCTGGAGGAAACATGTGTGTTATTTATCAGATAGGCTTGTCTTCTTTCCAGGACTGCCAAGGATAATGTTATGCAACGTTACAGGATGAGATGACAGATTACTGGGTTTCGTGCCAGTAAATGATCTCTGATAATGCTGGGAACTGAATATAAAAATCAGGAACTGGAGAGATGCAAGAAGTTATGTCTCTTTTGGACTGTATCGTAGTTACTAGAGAATTGAGAGTTCTGAAACTTGGACTTTAGGAACCGTGGGCTGTGGAATCTAAAATATTAGGCACCCAGCAGAGGTTTTATACAGTAGTTTCCCCTAATCTCAGAAACATCTGTTCATTTTTAGAAGTAAATCTGTATACAGTTTATGTTTCAAGGAGGCTCAGATTCCATTCTTCAATTTCCTTTTTGTGTGTGTGCCTGTGTATCATTTATTGTGTTTGCAATCAGTGTGGGGTTTGTCCCTGCTTTCTTTTTCCTCCTGGTGTTGCCTATCCCCTTGAAATAAAGCTGGCTCATTTTCCAATCAAAAACTGTGTAAGTAAAAATGATTCCATGAGTGTCAGCATGTAATATTCCCTCTTTGTGAAAACTGGGAGCACCCTAAGCAATGCAAAAAAATAAAATAACTTCTGGAGACACGGAAAGGGATTTTCCTTGTACTCAGAAGCTGCAGGACTTCCAGAGGACATCAGCCAATTGATTCCCCATTCAGTCTATCCTGTTTTCTTTCACAGAACAAATAAGATTTATGACAATTTAGAGATGAGATGAAGTTTTGAAGCTTCATTTGATTTTTCAGCTTCAAAGTAGGAAGGCCTCCAGAACAGAGGCACTGGGTTCTTACCACACAGAATTGATTTTTCTGGAGGCAGCTCTTCCATTCACCAACTTGACTGGAGGCCTTTTTTTGTAGGAATGCTTTCCCAGTAATTCAAGGGCTGGCAGTGAGCACAAGGGATGCTCCCTCCTAAGTTTCTTTCCATTCTTTCAACGTTGGTGTTGGTGTCCAGATTGCCCAAGGCACGGAGGATTTGTTTTTAAACAAATTTTCAAAGCAGTCAGTCTGGTTTGGTGATAGCTGTAGAAGGGTTGTCAGCTTAAGCTGCAACAAACAATAGGAAATGCTGGACAATCATGTATTCCTTTGGTAATCAAAAGGCATTTTCCTTGTGGTAACACAGCAGGGGGAAAAGACCAACCTGTTTACACAGGCTTCTGGGGTTTAGAGCCCTCCATGAGTGATGCTGTGGGATTGTGCTGGTGCAGGTACCCAGAGCCTGTGGGTAGTGCTAGAGACCATCCCCAGTATGTAAGAAGAGGAATAATAATTTAAAAACAAACAACTTTGTGTGAGGAATCATTTCAGTAGTTTTTGCTTTTTAAGTTTTTGCTTGATTGGTACATTTGGATGAGTCCATTGGCATGGAAGAGAATGGCTTCATGAAGAATTAAGGGCATGGAATTTTAAATAGAAAAGGCAGATCACTAAACTAGGCTACTGCGTGCCTCTGCTGTGGAGAGATGACCTTTGCTGTTAAGCAAACAGACTGCTGAATTATGGTTCTTGCTGATTTTATTCCTCTTTATAAATTATTGGCTGGAACTTCTGAATTGCTATGGTCTGACCCAAGTGGATCACACCCTTTGGGGCTGGGGCAGCTGATTTTGGTCACCTCTGCTGTGTTTGGCCCTGCAAGCCAAGCCTGTGTGCAGGAAAATACTCTGAAAGTGTGTCAGGACTGGCTTTGCAGCTCCAAGTCCCTTGACCACAAGGGACCCAAGCCCAGCCTCTTCTGACTCAGCCAGTGCATTCCAGCTGTGAATCCACATGCTTGTGGCAGCAGAGCCCTGACAGATCTGTAAGATGCTGTGTCTGATAGCAGGGAGATGTACAAGTAGGTATAACCTCCTAACTCCTGGCATTTTAAACCACTCTGTCTTTCTTGTTCTTCCAGCAGCCTCCTTGTTGAACAATATCAGGCAAAGGACAGGGATTGTAAATCTTTGCCTGCAGGAACTTTGGAGTTGTAGGAACAAATGCTAAGAATGCTCAGGCTTTCGGAAAAGGCCCCAGGTCCTTCAGGACTTGAACATTTCTCCCCAGAAGTTTTTGGAGACAAGACAAATATATTTGGCAGCATTGAATGAATCAGATAGTGCAAGGCAATCCAGAAGGATGAGTGTTGATTTACCTGTTTCTCCCTGAAGAGAAGGAGGGGACACGCACGGGAAATGTTTTCCTTGATCAAAGGCCATGGTGAATGACTGCAGTAAAATGTATCAACTTTCATGCTCCATTTAGCTACTGCAGTGGCTAATGAGAAATGTAGAAGTTTGGTAGCTCTTTGACAGCTCTGGAGCTTGGAATCGGGTTCATGAGGAACCATTGCAATGCTAATCAGAAATTGTTAACTTATAAAACTTTATCTGAAGAGATTTTTTCCTCTTTTGTTTGGACTATTGCCTATTTTAGAGCAGAAAACCGATTCCATCATGCAAGAAGATGTTCCTAGCAGAGGTCTTCAGTGATAAATCTTTTATATCATGTTGGAAAAAGGAAAAAAACAGAGTCCTGACTGTATTCTATATGGCTAAAATGAAGATATTTTCTCTCTCATGCCCATTCCTCCCATATTGACAGATAAAGTCTTGCTGGATACAAAGGAGTTTCTCTGTAAACTAAGATCAGGGGTCTGAAATTAAAATGCAGACTAGCTTCTGAATATGGAAAATTACCCTTCTTGTTTGGATTCAAAATATTAATATTGGTTGAAATATTTAAAAAATCCTCTACAGTAAAAGAGGTCCTTTTTGAATGCTGAAATTTTCCTTGGGCTAAGTTAATTGGGAGAAATTTCCTCATGAAAGAATCTAAATGAATTATTTTTACTTATGGCCATAAGTAATGACTCCTTCTGACCCCTTCCATTGTCAGTGAAAAAAACCCAAAACCTCAGCAATTTTCTAGATGCAAACTAGAAGACAATACAACTTTTTAGAAAACATCTCTTAATTCCAAAATTCTGCAGCATCCTTCATGTTCTGGTAGACTGGATAAGGAGAGATGTGGATTAAAACTGGTTTTACAAAAGCAAACCCAGATTAAGAAGGTTGATGAGCGAAATGTAAAATCACCTCAGTTTGCTCAAAACTTTTATCTATTTCTCTCTTCAACTCTAAACTTTCATGGATGAGATAAAATAAGAACTGAATCCAAACAAGCCGGTTTTGCAAAAGCTCCTCAGCTCCTCTCAAAAATAAGATTAAAGAAATCCTCTAGACTGCAGGAGATGACTTTATCTCGTTACATTGCAAACCTCATTCCCTTACTTTAAATCTTCTTCTCTCTTACTAAAGATAACTAATAGGGATGCTGAGAACCATTGTATTCTGTTGACATCTTTAAACATAAAGCAAGCTATCAATATCTGGCTTTCAAGGGGTCTCTCTGCTACCGTTTTCAAGTACAAAAGTTTATAGTCATATCATTATGAGAAAGACATATTTCTACACATGCTAATGGAATTTACTCTCGTGAATCTTATTGAGGAACCCAGGACACCAAGGACATTATTGTGCTGTGATTTGTGCCCGTGTAACACCCCTGACTCCAGCAGAATTACATGTGATTTCCTCTCTACTCTCCTGCAGCAGACAGGAGTCCAGAGACACTGGGGCAGGCCACGGGCAGGAAACAAAAATTCTGTGCCTTTTTAAGACAATTTATACTAATGAAATATGATAGCTAAAATCACATCCCATTACGACAGAAAATTGTGACATGGTGACTTTCCTGGAGCTGCATTCAGTTCTTTGTGAGGTGAACTTACTGTGACAGGTTTAGACATTTGTCTGGACAAATCCTGCATATTGTGGATAAGAATTCTTGTTTTTAAAATAGTACTGATGGCAACAGTTTGCACAGAGCTATCAATAGGCAGCATTCTTGGCAAAGATGTATCTGGCACGGAGGGAGGAGGCAAATTCTTTTTTCATTTGCCACAGCAAGAAGTTAGTGGAATGGGTCTAGATCTGTAAATACTTGAGATGAGATTCTGGCTCAATATCCTTCGCACAACTCACTGAAAATGCTGACCAACACAGTAACTTAATTAGGATCAACTGAACTCATCTAAGTCTCTGAGTAGTTTCCCTGATGATGTTTTTCTTTGCTTTTCTTTAGCACGGCGTGATGAGCCCGTTTCACTTTCTGACACCCTCTGGGCCGAGTGCATCCCCGTTGTAACAAGATCTCTCATATTTAGAGAATTACTTTGGGATGAATGTGGTCTCTTGTGTTTGCACTAAGCATAATACAGACACTAAACTGTGGATTATTATTTCCTAGTGGGAGATCTGTGCCTTGTGATGAGATTAAGGAGGATGCAGCTGTGAACGGGACCAGTTTGGCTAAGTTGCTCCGAAAAAATTTAAGCAGAGTAACTTTGGTTTGTGAAAAGCTGGCTGTGTGCTACGTTCAGGAATAAGCTCCCACATAAAATCCTCACAAAGCATGTGCAAAGCTCCTTTGTGGTAAAACAGAGCTGTTTTGACTAGCCATATATGTTTCCTGTGTAAATCCGCCACATCCTGGTCTATAGCTCACTTGCATATCAAGTTTTCATGTGAGTCAGATTCCCAAGGCATCTTTGCAGAATAATAAAGTCATACATGACCATGTAAATGATACCCCTGAAAAAGCCCCTCAGTCTTCTTTTGAAAGTCATTTCCAAGCCCAGATTTACACATTCCAGTTTCCAAAGCTGCCCCGATAATTGCCAAAACAAGAGCGCTCCACTGTGCTCATCTCTAATTAGTAAAATCTGACTCTTGTCTTCCTGTGACAATAGCTTTGCACGTCTCTGAGAAAACAGGAGATTTATAGGATGCTGGTGATATTTATTTTGAGATGGCATTTTGTTCATCATTTCAATACAGCCAAATTAGAGGCAGTATTTCTGCTCATTTAAACCATAATTTGTGCATTCCTTTTATCATTGCAATCCCTGAGAATGTGGAAGATACAAAATCAGTATAACACATTAGCAATAGATAATACAGTCTAAATAAACATAATAAGCTTTCCTATATGTCTCTAGACCAAACCTTATCTAAAAATACCCTAATGAAGCTGAACCATCCAATTACTTGTTTCTTGGAGGAACCCCTTATTAATGACATTGCAGTGAGGGAAAAACATTAATTATTGGACACAGTGGGATCTTTTACATTCTGTCTAGTCTGAACAGCACCAATTAATACAACAATAATTATCAGCTAGCATGGCAGGCTGGCTGAGCACAGCTCCTATCTGCTGATTGGGTGGGGAATGTGGGACAGCTCTCAGGCTGTGCAGATTTCTCAGACTTAGACCCCTTTTATATTTTTGCACTGCTATGTGAGAACTGAATCCTAGAGATATTAGAGCAGGTGGATTTCCCCATTGAGACAGGGGCTGATCTTGTGAGAGGCAGAGCACAGGTGCCACAGTGTGAGAAATGCCATTCCCTCCTTCATCTCCCACTCCCCTGCTGCCTGACTTTCTGTCACTCCAGGTTTAACACGATCACTCTTTGATAAGAGGAGTGTGATGGTGCAGGCTTTTAAAGTTGTCTGTTTGCTCGCTCCCTTGTTCTTTCCCCAGCTATCTCAAAATGACAGCTTACAAATGCAGGAGCAAATGTTGACATGATTTATTGCCACCACTGTTGCTGCAAAGCAGAATGTCTATCCTCCATCAAATTCAACCTGAGGCAAACACCAAGTATGGGAAACTTCAGCTCAAAAGGTTAAAGTCTGCAAAAGTTCTAAGTGACTAGAGGAGGAACAATGGAAAGTGTTAGACAACCTGAATAACAGGCGTTACTACTCCACTGCCTATAATAATAATAATTCACCTTTTATCCATCCAAGATAAAAGGACACAATGTGGGAAAATTAAGCTGTATAGACATCTTGGGGATATCTCATCTGAGATCACACACCACTTCTTTCTTGTGGTTATCATGATTTTATCAGAGCCACTTTGAAGTCTATATAGCCTTATATCTCAGTTATCTACATTTCATCCTGTATGTATTTATTGCAGATGGGCCTAAGCTGCTAAATTCAGATCCAAATCCAGATTCTGATTTTGAATTCCCTAAGGTCCGTAGCTAGCTTGAAGCTAGGGTTTTGGTTTGGAATCATCTCTATTTATGGGTAAGAAAAAGGGGTTTAATATATGCTCTCCCAGACTGCATAGCTCTATGTATGTGCACACAGAGTCCCTCTACCTCACATGTACATCTAGGAAAAACAGAGCGTGGCTATGTAATTAAAAGCTGCCTACACTGGTATTCATACCTTAAAGAAGGATGGATTTATAAGTGAGCCTTAGCTTTGACATTTTGTGATTTCCTTTACAACCTTAACAAGCTTTTTTCTGTGTTTTAACATCTGGAGCTCCAGCACAGACAAACATCCTCAGCCCTGCCTGGCATACAGGTAAAAACTACAGCCAAAATAGGGTATTTGACAAGTCTTTGTGCACTGGGGTCTGTTTTTCTGTGTTACCTGTAGCCTTGACTCCAGCAGCAAACAAACAATGACACAGATGTAAATAGGGTTATAGAAAACCAGGCTGCCACTTTATTTCAAGCTCAGGAGGAATTCCCAAGGGGAACGAGTGTCCTGTTCACAGGGAGGGGACACCAATCAGCTACACCAGGAACAAACTTCCCTTGTTCTGAGACAAGAGTGTGTGGGATAAGCAAGCCCTCTGTGACTAAAGGGAACCAGAAATGCTTCTACCTTTTGCATAATACTGATGTGCTAATTAGGGCACTGATATCCTCAGAGGGCAAGCTCAAATCTGATGATTTGTACAAAACACACACTCTCCCCTCTCTCTCTCCCCCTCTCTCTCCCTCTCACTCTCTCACACACAGGCAAAGTATAATCAGATGGACAGTGGCAGCAGAAATCAAGAAAAAACCCCACAGAAATAGTGTAAAAATACACATCCAAGAGATCAGGTGGCATTCCTTTGTCAGGAAGCTGCCTGGTTGTGTGCAGTCTGCCATCACAACATTGTCATTTGCTCAGTGGCTCTCTCAACGTGCTGAAGAGGGACAATCTAGGCTTGCTCTGTCTTTTTGTTCTTCTTTATCCTGTCATTTGATTAAATGATGACATATTAATCATAGTCCAACACAGAGACAGACTTTACAGCAGTATGAGTGTATTATCTGGCAGTCTTTCCCTGTTGTTTTGTCATTTGAAGCATTTTGTACAAGCATCTCTTTCTCCCACTCTTCTCTACCACCTGGACTTCCTAAACCCAACGAGGTGATAAAATGCTCTCCACAAGGGATAATCCATTTTCCCAATATAACTTAATTCCTTAAAGCTTCACATCTGGAAGAGACTTCCAGAAACCATCTCAGCACCAGGGAGCTGGCATTTCCAGCTCTGAAATACCATTTCTTGAAAATAAAAGCCCTTTGTCTGACTAAAGACACATTGTGTCTGGAAATGTTGAGGGGAAAAGGCATTTCCACAGCAAATGTTTATTTCTGAGTCTAAATATCCTGCTAAAATGGATGAGTTCTAAAAAACTGTTTGTGAAACTGGAGAGGTGTCATTGTACTCTGGCCCTGAATAGGTATTGCTTCCTTCTGTAAAACCTGGAGCTTCTAATTTAACCTTGTAAATATGATGTAACACTTCTGTCTACAATAAATTGTAAGCAGGGAGAGTTTTTAAATGATACTGAAGCCCTTTTGCAACACATTTCATCATGCAGAAAACACAGGAATGCTGCAGAGAGGCAGTCTGTTTATCAGGATTAGTTAAAAAAAAAATAAATTGCCAGTGGCATCGCCCCACAGATACAGTGAGACTCTGCAAAACTTTTTTAGCCATCACCTGCCAGATTCTGGAGAAGCAACTGAGAGATCAGCTCCTGAAATCCCATAATTTCTCAGTACTCAGGGCACCCTGTGATTTGCAGAAGCCACTCACTGCTCTCACAGTAAGATGCTCCCAGCTCATGGGGGTCCTATCATGGTATGTACCAGCACAGGAACACTAATTTAAACCAGTCTGGAATTCCAGGGTTTACAGAAACAAGCAGACAATCTACGTGCACAATTCCCCTTTGCCTGACAAAATGCTACAAACCAATGCTCCCCTATGTTATTAGTCCATGCCTTGCTTTAATCCAAGGACATGGTGCTCCAGGGGAGAGGGGAAGGGATGGGAGAGGAGGAAGGAAGGATCACAGAGCAAAGGTGGATGAAAGGAGGGAATGGTGTCATGCCTTATTTGCTGGTCACAGTGTAACAGAGGTTGAAAAGGACTAATGGAAGTTATCCCTCAACATCTGCACCCTGCAGAAACCACAAGCAGAGTGTGTCAGGGGAGCTGCTCAGTGGCATCACTCCCGTGGGACAATACAGCACTGCAGGATTTCTCAGTGCATGTTCTGCCAGCACCATTAACCTGCTGTGCCAAGATAGCAAAGATAACCCACGTTCACATATTTTCCTTCGGTCCACAGTCAGAAATTAGATTCTTTGAGGGTCCGGAAGCGCTGTTCTGATAAGCATCCACATTTTTTAGTGCTCTTGCTTTGATCTCTCAGGCAATCCAACCTGTTCCCAAAGATCCCCCTTCAGACCTCTAGCTCCCACACAACTGTTATTTCCAGCAATCCATAATAAAAAAAAAGGGAGAAAAAAAAATGGTCTCCTACAAGGGTTAAATGAAGAGCAAAATCTAGAAAATAAAGAACAAACTGAAAAATTATTTCAAATTGTGGAAAAGAAAGTTTTCATCAAACACTTTTCAAGAAATGAAAAATGGACTGATGAAAACATTTTAATCAAATTGTAAAAAAAAATATTCCTTGTATAACATCAGTGTTTTCAAATATAGGCAACTTTTTAATTTGCAAACTTTTCATGTACCTCAGATAAGTACTAACCTGTCCCATGGCTGACACTGTACCTTCATTTCTGGAAGCAGAGATAACTTGAAGAGAAATCAACTCAGAGCAAAACCAGGAATCTGAGGCAGGGGCTGAACTGAAGAAATTGGCCTTGCCCAGTTCACTAAAACTATTTTTTTTAAGACACAAAAGATGAAAGAGTTTTTATTCCCATAAAGAGACATATTTTCATTAAAGCTGAAACGTAGTGAAAGGGCCATCAAATAGAATGTTAATTTAATGGGTGACAAAATCTGACTTGAAATTTCTTGAATTTTGGTTGTCTAATTTGAGCCGCAGTATAAACAACAGCACCAATTAGTTCGTTTTCTTTTAAGAAGTCTCAAGCTGTACCTAAAAGACTGTTGTTCTGTCTAGTTAAACACTCATGCATTAAAATGCTAATAATTAAACTGTTACGACTGACTAATGAACTCTGCCAACTATAAATGATGGTCTTGTTAGATTCACTGCACAGCAAGGCTTCCTTTGTACTGAAAAAGTTAAAGGTTAAAGAGCTCTTGAAAACAGCGAGCAGCATCTAGAAGCAATTACATTTTTTTCCTGGAAACTAATAGTTGTACAATAATGTTTCATTTCGCACTCCGAAAAAAAAATAATTACTATGAGCTCCATTCATCAGAGCAAATCTGCAGCTTTCTACACCATGGCAGGTTGTTAATTTGGCTTCTGCATCCAGCCTACTCAGCCTATAATCTAGTGTTTTGCAGAGCCTTTTATTGATCCTGCTCATGGAAACTAAAAGGGCAAAGGCTCGAGCTTGACTTGTGATACCTGTTGAGTAGCACTCACTCCCATCAGAAAAACACTGTGAGATTGAATTTCAAAAGGCTTATGTGGCAGATTTCCTTGGATATAGTGTTTATTCGCTGCTTGTCCCTGTGCATTGACTTCCAGACAATACAGTCTCTGGGAAATGCAGGAAACAGAGCTGGAACTGGAACTGGATTCCTGCTTGATTACATCTGTGACTACAGCTATGCTTCTTGACAAATACCACCTGGGTCAGGAGATTTGGGATTCCAGTGTGGCCACTCAATGAAATTGTGAGTTTCAGAATCAAGGCTTTCCTATGAACCTCACATTCCTGGAAAATAAATAGAATTTCCTCTGTCTAAAAATCCCTTGATCTTGGATTAATCATTAAAAATGGCTTATATGAATCCTGGATGAAATATTATTAGACATCAACGAAGAAACTAAGACAAAAATGATCATGTACAGAAGTGCATCTTTCCATTCATTCAGTTATGTGCTGAAATCAGCTAAAGATTTCCCTTGGCTCTGCTTGAATTGCCTGCCCTTGAATTATTGAGAGATTTGTGCATTGGAGAAATACGCAGCCAACTTGATTGCTATCAAAATAACTTCTACAATTATTTTCCAGACTATTGCTTCAAGAGCTTGCACAGTGAACATACTGGTGGTGGGGAAGAAAATTCGAAAAAAATTTTGCAAAATCTCCCAAATATGGCAAACAGCCTTCCACCTAATAGAAAATCTTTCCAGCAGCAGACTTACCATACATCCTGATGGGTCTGCTTTTTTTTTTTTAATGCACATTTGCTTTTGAACACTGCTGTGGAGTCATCAACATAGAAATATATCTATATATCTATATAGATATATAGATATAAATGTATTCTCTGAGACTCAGGAAATGGCCAGCATGGTAGGTCATGAAAAGTGCAGTCAATTATGTCACTCTGCTTCCTTTATAGTAGGGCCCACCACAGCATGCACAGACTTTTCCTTAGGGTGTTTATATGATCGAGGAATGGCATTATATTCCAGCACCCATTTCATGTCCAGAAAAAAGCTAAATTTTTTTTTTTTAATTTTAATTTTGTCCCTGTTAAGAATCAATATGAATCTGTAATGTCTGAACAACATGGAATAAAATACCAATGGCATGGTGGAAACAGGAAGTGTGAGCACAAAGGATAACTTGGGATATCATTCTTTGGATGATATTAAGAAGATATTATCCAAGAGAATCACCTTACCCATCAGTGGAAACAAAGCACCTGCTATTTTTCTCTAAGAGAAGAGCTTCTGTTGAGGCAAAGAATGCAGTAAACTCACAGTCCTGAGGAAGAATTTGTCTGCAGCCTTGAGCCAACAGCTGTGGGAGATGAATACTCAACTTTACATAGCCAATACAGGAGCAGAGATATATCATTATTCTCAGCTTTATACTAAATTTTACAGTAGTGATGTAAAACAAGGGAGTGAGAGATGATGGTCAGCTCTCAGTGTGAATTCTCCTATTGGACCTTGTGAATTTGGCTCTTTTTCTATGAAATATTGAAAGGCATGGCAGACATAGATTCTGATTTTCCTCTCTAAAGATGGTCACAATGCCACCCCTCTGACACAGACACCCTCATTTGTATGATCCTCTTATTAAACTTCTGGTGAAGTACTGGAAAACTGGGTGAGTCAATTGCAAACTCATGGGGTGTCTGAAAGGTTTGAATAACTCTCTTTTATCTCTTATTTTCACCTCTACAGATTTCCCAACTCTGTGGTCAGCGTTGTGTACAGTACAGTTCACAAATTGTAAATGAAATGTCTTTCTTCAGCATGTTTGTAGCTGAAAGGAGATAGAAAACACTCACAACCTACTTGGTCAGCACCCTATCATCAGATACCAGCAAAATGTTGAAAAGTCCAGGCAACAGAATCATTTGAATTTTTATTACTCTATAATAGTAGGGTTAAGGCTCTCAAGCAATAATATATTTTGGGCTCTTCCCTGATCTGTAGTGCTGGCATCTTGAAATGAACAATAGTGTGGACCTTAGTGTGGAAATTAATCAAAATAGATCTTTGAAATGTTAGACACACTGAATAAATGAGAAATACATGATACCAAAGCACAAACTCACCAGAAGCCATTGGTCTTCAAAACTGACTTCATCAACATTGGCTTAGTTTTGCTCTGAGAGGAAATGGGAAAAAAACAGTAGAAAGAAACTTTGACCATAATATGGGATAACAGGTAGTAAAGATGCAGAGTGTACTTGCAGTGAAAATTATTAGTCAGACATAGCTGTCCTAGACCTGGTGTGTTGGCTTGGTGGAAAAACCACTTCTAGATGCAGATAGCTACAGTCTAAAACACATTTCATTGCTTTCTGTTTCTCAGCTTCCAGAGAGCTCTTGCCTCTCTCTAACATGGCAACAGATACATCAGCTAGGATGCAGTTCATAAAAACAACAACAGTTAAAAGAGTCAACTTTTATTGAAAAAAAGAGCATTATAAGTACTAGGGAAAAGTTTTGTGAATTCAGGCTAGCTATTCAAACATTTAGACCACCCCTAAAATAGCAGCTACAGTTCACAGGGGCCAGAGCTACACAAATTCCAGCTCTCCCTATGTGGTAAGTCTAATACTTTCTTTTCTTATGCTTTAAGGACTTCAAATAGGGTTTGTGCATTTGACTCCTTTTATCTCTTTCATAGAGTTCTCTCTGCTTTTAAATCCTTAAGTATCTCTGTCCTCCCCCTGCCATTCCTTAACAGATCCAGGACAGCACAAATAATGCCTCTTGGCTTTGAACACATCATGGCAAATTTCAGTGACAGAGGGAAGATGTATGAGCAGTTATCTGGGATAGTTTTACACCAATCCATCTATTGTCCCCTCTGTTCACTATCTTGGGCTGGAATGAATTTCAGGCAAAGTGCATCCCTCACAGACCACTTAAAAACAGAATAGGTTCTGTCTGAGGTCCCAGTCCTATCTGATGCTAAGCACCTTACTGCATCAGGACCTCACTGAGAAATATTCCACTTAGATTTCTCCAGGGCTTCATAGGGCTTTGTCTCTGGACAATGGAAAGATGACAGCAACAGTTTTGGTGCCTAAAATCCTCCACAGTTCTAGGAAAAAAATGACCCCATCTGTATGAAAAGATACCAAGTCAATTGGCAGAAATGAAGAATGAAATATTTAAAAGGAAGAGGGAAAAAACCCTTCTTAAATGATGACCCCCACAGGTTTCTCTCTTCTTTCTGCTACCATGTAGGGTTTTTTGGGAAGACAGCACTTGAAGGAATTCACCTCAATAAAGCTGCACAATTTTGTCCTGGATGTATAGGACTGGGGCTTGTGTAAGATATTTATGACAGAGACTTGTATTCTTCTGTCTGGTGCCTGTTGTTCTTTTGAGCATGGTATAAAACAAGAACTAATCATTACAATAGTAGCATGGAAATCCAGTTATTTACATTTTCTAGGTATTCTGTTTAATCAGTGCAGTGACACACAGACTATTTGGTGTCTCCATAGTACTTTGCTCACATACTTTGCCATAAATTTTAGCCTTTGGTAAGAAAGACAATGGTTATAGAAAAACATTCACTGCTCTGTTATTGTATTATAATTCCAAATGCAAGAATTCTGTGTTTCAGCTAAGATATATTTGCATAATATTAAAGCTTGAATTATAAAAAATGTGAAATGCCTGCAGTTTATATTGTGAAATATTTGAAAGTAAAGCAGATTTTAACAAACTTTTCTGTAGCACTGTATTTTGAAACATGCAGCTCATTAGGGAAGAAAACACAGCTTGTGTAATGAGGGATTGCTATAAGAAGATTTAACATATTCTAGCATTTAAATATTATTGTTGATCATAAAAGATTAAATGCCCTTTGGTTTCAATCCTCTCATTAAATGCAGCAAATTTATTTTTTTTGAGTGTGGCAAGTAAGTTTGAACTAAAATGTAAATGCTTAACAGGCTCTGCCTATGTGCACGCAGGCGTGTGATGAAGAGATGGGGCATTTTCCCCAAAGCTTCAATTTCAACTTGCTAATTTGTTATCATTGTTCATTAACCATGTGGTTGACCTAAGATGAGCCTGAAGGATTACAGAATATTTGTCTAACTATTTAACAGGAGCTTATAAAATAATAGCATTTGTTAAACACCTCAGGTTTCCCTCCCACCACAGCTGTAATCTGAGGACGTTAAAGGGCTGGATGGGTTGAACACAAACACAGTGGTGCTCACTTGGGTCAGATGTGTCAGCCCAGCTTGGTTTGAATAGGTAACCCAGTCCACAGTGTAACTACATTAAAGGGAGTTTCTGAGAAACCACTGTCAGCTCTCTGATTTCATGCTGATTTGGTTCTGGATGGGAGCTGCTGTTTTTCATTGGGTGGTTGAGTAGCTGGGATAATCAAATTCATGTCACCTGCAAGCAAGGGTGGAATGAAAAGCATGACTAAAAGGGAGGAAAACCAGGGTAGTGTTTCACTGTCACCTATGTCCTTAAAATACTGCTTACGTTTGCCATTACATTTGCTGTCTGTGGAGTTTCTCATGGGAATAGTGACAACTCAGAGCTCACAAAAGCAAAGCCTGTGAAAGCTTTGCAGAGAGCAGAGCCCTCAGGTGCTGTTGCCTTGCTTGAACACCACCAGTTTAGAGAACTCTTCAATAAGGGTGACTGGGTGTCACCCTTCCTCCTGCTCAGCAGCTCAGACCCCAGGGATTTTTGGTGTGTGGACCTGTTTGCACAGGAGCTGTGCAGCCTTGACTGGTCATAAAGTGGTTTTGCTGGGTCTTCCAAAGGACTTTGCATTATCTGCTGCTGTCATGCAGAGATAACCTAATTTCTACCATTTGATAAAAAAGACTTTCATATCTCAAAAGAAAACAGAGCTCCAAAAAATTCAACACTTGAAGCTTGTTAGAATAAGAACACACCATATGGAAATTATCTACATTGCTTCTGTCAGGATGCACCAGATGGGGTTTAGGGTAACAGGCTTGGCTGCTCAGGCTCCTCTGCTCTCACCTCCCCCGTTAGATGAACCTCAACACAAACTGCTTTTTACCTGCCATGCTGCAAAACACTGTTGTACCAGCCCAAAAATCCAAGGAGGGAATTCAGAGCCAGAGTCCAAGTTTCCTGCTATGGCAAATCTGATCTCTCATTAAAGATTTCAATCCAACTGGAAGCCCACATGTACTCACCTTGCTCCTTGATGACACACCACAGAACTCCCTGGTAGGGTCTCCCAGGTAGAAAGACCTTTTTGAGAGTGTGGTAAATGTAGAGAACAAATTCCAACTCAGAGTTTCAACAGAAACTTCAAATAATGCTGTCAGGGATCTCACGTGTGTTAGGACTGAACTCAGAATTTACCCAACCCAACCCAAGAAGACAGCACAGGACATGTGTTTGCCCAGAAACAGACTTTCAGACCCTCTTGAAAATAAGTCCTTGGCAGTTGAGTGTTCCTTGATAGTTAAAGAGGTACTTCCTTTCTAAGCCCCTTTATGAGTTTCCAGAAAAATTACTCCTTTAGGCTGATACTTTCGTAGCTTTTGGAAAGTTTGGTAAAAATCCATATGGTTGGTTTAGAGCATGCTTAAAGAATTGTTTCAGATGTTAGACTTGTGCTAGGGTAACTGAAAACAGTTCAAACTTGGCATGTAATCTCCAGTGAGAAATGTGGGCTTGGATAAGTTGGAAAAAAAATTGGTTCAGAAAGAAAGGAGTTATAAACAAGTGGAAATCGTATGCTTCAGTAATCCAGATGTATGCCAGGCAAGCACAGACGTCTGGACAGCCACATGCTGGAATAAATGCATCTGTATTTATTTAAATGTGTGATGTAATGTGCATGTGCAAACATCTCAGTAAATGGTAGGCATGTTAATTTTTCCCATCTCACAAAATAAATATAGACAATACATGAGATCGACATACATGTCTGGCTGACCAACAGAACAACCCAGAGCTCTTGGACACCAATGAAAGGACTGTTCCTGTATGTAATGGAATATGGGTCAGGGTCCAATGCCCTACAATCCTGCTCATATATTAAAAACCAGAAAGGGTAAATACACATGTAGAATGTTAAAAGCCTCATCAGCCCTTAAAAGTTTCCATTACACTATCTCAGATAATGCTTAGTGCCAACTGTGATGAATTAAAGTTTCCACAGCCAGCAAAGGCTGTTCAAAACCTGAAATGTAATATACGATTTTCTTGATTCAGATTTTCAAAATACAACCTTTTAAACAGAGGTTCAATCATCAAATCCACAGGATAAGTAGCTCTGGGTTTTCTTGCTGAAAATCCAAATTACTTGGGTGCCAAACCTTCATATGCCTAAAACTGGTGTCGCTCCACCAACTTCAGTGGAGTGATGCTGATTTACACCAGCTGCATGGCTGGCCCATAAATATTTTCAGTTGATCTGGATAATTTTATATATTATAAGAATTTTCTTTATGGATTACAGGGCAAAACATTTGTTCTCAGCTTCCATAATGTCAGGCTCTGTGAATTTATTTTAATATGGGATCATTCGTGTGGTTCTGTTATTGCACAGCTAAATACATTTGTGCTCACAACACAATTTTACTGCACATCTTCCCATTTATGCACATATATCCTAGCAGAAGAATTGCCATCACTCCATAGGAAGTCAGATATTGGTGTGGAAGAGTGAAGCTGCAGCTGCTGTGGGAAACAAAGCATTGAGTTTCAAGCTGTTGGCCATGCAAAAATTTTCACCATAACACTTTGGTAAGTGTAATTCCCTGCATGTAGTTATGTTAGTGGGGCTTTAAAGTTAATCATGCATGCAGTTATTCATCAGGGAGGTAGTGCTGGACACTTCACTTAGCACTTTGACACAAAGGTAAATCGTTTCCAAGGATGCCGAGTAGTGGGAAAATGAGATTTTATTAAATCTGTGATCTTCCCCTCTTGTACTGCCACTTACTGAAGGTCTCTCTTTCCTCTGCAGCACTCTGTTTGCAGTAGCTCAGGGTTTGGGTCTGCTATGGGGTCAGTGGGGTCAGTCACACACTCAGGCCCTTCCTTGCTAAGCCCCTGCCATGAGCAGCAAGGTGTGCAGCCACCTCCACTGAGCCTCTTGGGCAGGACACACCAGGCAGCCAGGCTTGGCTGGAGATGAAGGGAGGGAAATATTCTCTAAGCAGCCCAGGAAAATGTGATCCATCAGCTACACAGTTCCTTTTAGGGTGCAGGTAAATAAAACATATTTACAGTGCATTTAATGAGAATTTATAAAGAATCAGTTCCTGACACCTTCTGATAAATACAGAATCATGGCAGAATTTCACAACAGTTTGCTTAAAAACTGTTCTACCACTTTGTCCTGCTTTTTCTCTAGATAAGGGTAGCCCATAACATTCTGGTCTGCAGTGTTTGGTTTGTGTTGGTCATTTATTAATCCCCAACAAAATATTTCTCAGTTAAATGTTAAAGCACAGCACAATCAGAGGAAATGGAACAAACTTGCCCAAGAAGGAGGCTATTTGTCCTGCTCTCAAAACCCATTCAACCATCTGATAAAGTCCTCCTGACTCCAAATCCAAGTGGTTACAGACTGAGATTGAGCTATATGGTCTGGTAAATTGGCAGAGCCTGAGAGCAGTTACCAGCACCTGCCCAGATGGTACCTATCTTTGCTTTTATAAGCCCCACTTTCATTTACAGTTTTCTAGAAGAGAAAGTTCAAAGCAGCAACAACTATTTAATATGTGTAGACTTTCTTCTATATGCCAGGGAAATTAATACTAAAGAAATTTCCTCAGTTGTCTTAGACTGCAAGTGCCATTTAAAAATCCAGCCCACTGGCCCTGTTTTCTTAATACCTGAGGGCTCTGTGGTATTGAGTACAAATAACACTCTGTGAGGCAAAAATCTGCCTTGCTCCCAGTTCCCAGAGGGGAAACTGGGCCTTGGGGAGGCTGAACTGTGTGGCTGGAGATTCACAAGGTTTAGCTGTGCCTCGCTGCCAGGACAGGCAGGTCCCCAGGGACAGCTCCTGGACTCTCCTCTCACACACTGCAATATCTGCTGGAGCACAAACAGCACAGAGGACAGGGCTCTCTGCCTGCTCTTCCACACAGGGCTTCCAATAGCAGAGAGCCTGGAAAGGGTTAAAGGCTGTGAAACTCCACATTAAACAGTCCTGCAGTGCCAGCAAGGGTTAAGACAAGTGACACGGGAGACACAAGGGGACTCTCCTTCTGTGCTACATATGTAGATGGGTATTAAGGACATGCATCTCTCCTCATCTAAAATCATGAATTTTTATGAAGTCAGCCCTGCATTCCCATAATTCAGTAGGGTGCACTTTGCAGACCCTAAAGTGCTGTCACTACAGAAGGTTTCATTGCTTGCACCTGCTAAAACATTTGAGGTATTTGAGAGGCAGTGAAACACATTTGCTTTTCATTTTATCTGACTTTGAAAATCTTTGAAGTGTTTAATAGTAGTCCAGAAAAGATTTCTGCCTCTTAATCATTTACTTGTAGGGCACATTCTCCACTGGTAGCCTGTCAGGCAGAAAACGAGTTTAGCCCAGTTTTATTAAGTGCCACATGCCGAGTCAGTGTTCATTAAAGGTGTTTTAAGGTTTGAATTATGTAATTTATGAGAAAAAGAAATACAAAATTCCATTGTTTTATTAATATGCAGCACAGGATATACTGCTAATAACATACTTTTTAAACAGAAGTTTTATTAAAAAAAATGCTTTTACAGGGGGCTACAGATAGGCTTTTAAAAATCTCTTTTCCCCTGTTCAATAAAATTCAAAACATTTTAATTCAATCAATATAGATTTGGAAAAAAGGGAACTATTCTTAACCACTCCTTTTGGTCACTTTTCTTTACACACATTGTAGACAAAGAGGGAGAAATAAAAGAAAAATTAGAACATTTTAAGAGAAGTGACAATATATTTTACTAAAAGCAAGCCACAGCTAAAGCCCGCAGTCAGATGTTAATTCTGCAGAAATTAAAAAGGAAAAAGGAAAATAAAACCTCCACATTTTAAACCCAGGAGATACTACTTTCAAAAATTGTTTTAAATTGCCCCCATAGATTCACAGCTTGTGGGATATTTTTAATTTGATGCGGGCTTAACCCAATCTTTTGGTAGCCCACTAAACTTCTTTTATGGTCTACATTGTTTTAATGCTGTAAATAGGTTTTCTTAAGCACATGTGAAAAGCAGAACTTATGAAACATAAGAAGGAGACTATTTTGATTCTCAACCAGTCTGGCTCCAGTTACCTGAGCCTGGTGTTGGAAGTCCAAGGTAGGACTGGACCTGTTCTCTTTCCCTGGGACAGAATCACATGGACCAAGGGATCTCCTTACCCAACCTCTGTGGCAAAACTCCCACCAGTGTCCTCTAATTTCACCTGAAAATGAGGTTGTGTGAGGCCTGGGGAATCAAGACCTGAGATTAATATGGACTTTTATTGCCATGGGAAAGCCATAGTTATCCTAACTTATGCCAAACTGGACTTCATTAACTCCTTAAAGGTAGGGGAGGTTGCAGTGAGTCGCACTGGTGGGTTGGTTTGTTTGCTTCTGTTTAATTTATTTCATTGTTTTGTTATTTATTTGAATTTATTTTTGTTATTTGAAAAGTTCTGGGAACAGAGGAACATTGGTGCTTTGGGGTGGACATGCTCTGTCCATGAGACTGAGCTGCTGGATGGCTCAGGTTGTGCAGAATAGAAAGAGCTGGTGCCCAAAATCAGTGCTTAAGAAAAAACTAATCCTTGCAGATTCCATGCAAGTCACTAATTTTGGAGCCCCATATGACTAATCCTCCTCATATTTTGGTAATGGGATGATCATGTGGAATCTTCTCACAGTTTATGGAGAGGGATGTATTAATATCAGAGTTTGAGATTTGACTTTTCCAGCAAACGAACTCTGCATGAACCTCACACCCCAATGTGAAGGAGTGATGCTCTCTGCAAGGGACACAGAGAGTCAATAATTGCCAAAAAGCTGCAAAATATGAAGTTGCTGACATTGAATAATTGGTTATAAGAAGTGGTAGAGAGAATACACATGTGATACCAAAATAGAGGTATGTGATACCTCTTCAATAGAGGTGGTAATTATGCTTGATCACAACCACTAATTCTTGAATGTAAGTTAAGAAGCAGGAAAAACTTGCAACTATATTAAGAATTTGTTCATTTGATCCAGAGTAACATTTTAATGAATTCTCTGGAAGCATGAGCAGAGAACTTTTAAAAACCCCTTGCCCTGCAGAAAACACACCTTTAAAAACCTGCTTGCTTTGAATGAAACATTATTTTTACAGTGAAGTCCTCATTTTATGGCAGACACATGCTTGTAAAAGCTGCCATTGTTTGTGTGGAAGGTGTGAGGAAAAAAATACAAGGCAAAATACAACTGGCAGATGCTTTTACCTTACAGGATTGGCTTTAAAGACAGCTTCTCCAGCCCTGGCTCTGCTGAGGAGCCACTGGCACACACAGCCTTGCTGAGGCAGCACTTGGGAAATTGGTGAACCAGACCAGGGCATCAACTTTTGCTCCAGCTCTTAATTATGGCAGTCAGAGATGTCCTCCTCAATCACTGAGGCAGCTCCTTTTTGGGAAGGAAAGCAGCATGGTGGTAATTGTGCTGCCATCTCTCCCTGCAACCCACCAGAGGTGTGGAGTGAGAGGAAGTACCAACGAGGCTGCTGCTGCTTCTTTTGACACTCAGAGCAGTCTGCATGCTGTGCCCATGTCCACATCAGCTTGGAAAGCCCTTGGGCACACACACAAGGAGCAGAGTGCTTGTGTGCTGGGCTCCTCACCTCATCCCCAGAGGATGGGAGCACTCCTTACCTCTCTGAAGTCAGTAGGGAGAGGGTGTTTTTAATTCCAGTGGAGGAACTGGCTGCTTCGGTTTTATTGCAGAATCATGCTAGTAATACATCCAGATTACTGCAGCTCACAGTAAGGAAGTCAATTTATAATGACTTTGCCATTGTCCTGTTGCTAATGTGCCACATTTGATTCTCCTCAGCTGGCTTTGAAAGGTCTCTTTGAGGAAGGAGGAGATAGCACCCTTGCTTATGAAAAAGGCAAATTATACCCAGGGGCAACATTGCTGCACAACAGGAAAAGGCCAGCCTCCTCCCAGGAGACATGGCCCCAAATTAAATGCAAGTAATTTCCTGACTAACCTGTGATTTCTATCTGGTTGTGGCTTCTGGCATACAGCTAAGTCTCCAGTTCTGCTGTTCTGTTCAGCAGGTCTCACATGTGCTTTCACTTTCATTTCCAAACGTTAATACAGAACAGCCCATTCACAACCTGCTGCTCAGGCAGCGGGGCCAAGGATGCTGGCTCTGGGCACTGCAGCCACGAGGAGCAGGAGGGACACTCTGCTCAGCTGTCAGCCCCCAGAGGGGTCCCTCAGCCACAGCAGCAGTGTCCTGGTTGAGAAGGTGGGAGAGCAACACCCTCCTGAGGATGCTTCCAGCAGGTCCCACCTTGGTGGCCTCTCAAGAGGGTTTGGAGTCTGGCTGCTCCTTTCCCCATCACCAGCCTAAAAGTAATGGAGCTGCCACAGGCACTGGGCTGGAAGAACCTCTGCCAGTAACTTTCTACTCAACAGTGGGCAGATCTCTGTGCAGAAAATCATCAGCATGAGGTGAAAGTGATTTTTGTACAGCAGCAGAAAAGGAGTCAGCAGCAGGTTGGAAGGGTGGAAGCCCTTTTGGTGTCCTGTGGCTGGATGGGGAGGGAGCAGACACCTTGGGAATAGGATGAGTTCTAGAGGGTTCCATGGAATGTGTGATGCAAGGAGAGAGCCTTAAAGAACAGCATAAATTACATTCAGTGTTGGAAGGAAGTGTCGGAAGGAAGTGGCGGAAGTGGCGGAAGTGGCGGAAGTGGCGGAAGGAAGGAAGGAAGGAAGTGGCGGAAGGAAGTGGCGGAAGGAAGGAAGGAAGGAAGGAAGGAAGGAAGGAAGGAAGGAAGGAAGGAAGGAAGGAAGGAAGGAAGGAAGGAAGGAAGGAAGGAAGGAAGGAAGGAAGGAAGGAAAGAAGGACAAAACAGCCTGCAATCTCCACTGGGCAAGCAGCGACAGATTTACTTGACTAAAAGTACTCCACCATGATTTATCCCAAACACCTGTCTTCCTCTTGTACTTTTACAGCATTTGGGGTAATGTAGCACTTTTTTACTGTAATACTTTTGCATTGGGAACCATCAGTTCAGTAGATCATCTGGAGATGGGCCACAGACATCACTAACATGAAGTGTACAGAATTTGGGTGAATCAAATGGCCAAGCCCATCTTAACTTATCAATAATGTGGTTAAAAAGTAAATGGTAATAAATACAAGGACATACCAAAATCATCTCTAGAAACTATCTAAAGTTGAAACTAATATGTGTGTTCTTGTGGTAAAACAAGACAGCTCTTAGTGCTCCCTGATGTCATCAAAGATGGAAAGTGTTCATACATTGATTTATCTTTTCCTTCATGAATTTAGACTTTAAGGAACTCTCAAAGAATTAAAATAGCTCTAGTGTTTTACTCACATCAAGCTGGAAAAATAAGTAATGCAAATTTTTCCAGACTCAGGGTAAACTAATTTTTTATGCTGGTTTTAGATTTTTATTTGAGAGTACTGTTTTGTCACTCTCGATTTATTTAACCTAAATAGTTAATCTCTGCTGTATCTCCTGGTGCAGTAGCAAAAGAATTCCTTCCTCTGGTAATTGCAGAATTTCTAGCGGTGTGAGTAAATTCACTGGTCACCACATAAAGAAAAGGCTGTAATATAAAGAGACTGTACCAGTTTTATTAAGTTGATATTATCAAACTAATAAAGCCTGTGTGTGTAAATGATAAGGGATATTGATGCTGTTTGTTGAGAAACTGGCACAGAAACAGCACTGAATGAAATACATCTGGGATTAATAGCCCAATTCATATAGTAAATAACAGGTTGCACTAATTTAATCAGTTGGAGAATTATTACATGAGTAAGTAGATACTCTGTGGGGGACAAAACTTGCACTTGGTGCACAGGCCTGAAATGGTCAGTCTGCTCTTGATTTTGCTGTGACAATGCCTATCTGCTTCAAGACAAGGTGGTTTTCAGGTTGAAGGAGTCTTTTAGTTTTGGAAGTGACTCTTCTGTACCAAAAAAGTAGATATTTTAATTTGGATTTTGACTTACAAAGTCATTCAAAGATGTTTTCTTCTAATCAACGCTATCTTAGGCCCAAGTGAACCCCAAAATCCAAGCGGTAACAGAGGTAATGTTGTGAATTTCATCCTCATTTGTGATTAAAACATATGAGAAACAATCAGTTTAGGAAAGGTTTCCTCATGAGATTAAGAATGGACACCACCTTGGTAAATAAGTACAGAAATACCCTAATGCCTCCAGGCAGTGCTTTTTTGTTTGTAAGGGAAACAAATAATAAGTCAGGTTTTTGTTGCAAATTTTTGCAAAGAGCGTTTTCTCATTAATTTCTGTGGGGAACATGCCTCAGGTGTTTCAGTGATTGTTAATGCTTTTGCTACAAAAAATTTTGGTGTATTACAAGATATCTGTATCTTGATATATAAATATATATAAAAAAAACAACAAAAATATTGTTTTCTTACCCATTTTTTTTGATACTTGGACTTAAGCTTTGGCTGGGGTGAACTTTTGTTTCTGGCTAAATGTCCGTGTTTACAAGAGAAATACTGGATGTTTCATTTTTCCTCCGCATTGCTCTGGAGGAAATGCCTCAGCATTGTATTTACAAGATACCCCGAACTGTCAGTTTCCTTGAAACACAATGTATTTAATACAAAGCCATTAAGCCTTGTAAAACTGTCAGAAATGTAAATGACACTTGTAATAAAACCTTGTCGCGTGACCAGCCCTGGCTAATCAGGGCTGATGATATCACCGCAGCTGATCGCGGCTGGTGCCGCGAACATTTCGACAGCTTTACGGCCCGCGTGGATTTGTGTTATTAAAATTGTACAGTTTTGTAAGGGATCTGGGATTTAATAAAGCTGCAGAGAAACTACAAAAGGGACAATATATCCCGCTAAAAGCGAGGCAGGGTTTAAAAAAAAGAAAAAAAATTAAAAATATAAATAAACGGAGCGTACAAGGCTGTGTGTGTGCGTGTGTGTGTGTGTGCCTGGGAATGGGGGAACCTGGAGAGGCTCTCCCTTGCCTGACTCGTGCAGGGTACGGGCTGCTCGTATAAACCACTTTTATGTATTTATAGCTCGGCAAATACCTTGCATCTGCGAGACCATAAAACAAATTACAATGTATCCAATTGCTTCAAGGTGGCGAATTGTGCTTAAACTTAATGACTTGTACAGATTATAGGAGAAAGAGCATTACCTGTTTAATGTCTTTTTTAATAAGTAATTCCCAAACAAGTATAGTAAATGGGAGGTTGGGAGTTTGGTTTGGTTTGGTTTCAGTTCGCTTTTTTTTCCCTTTTCCTTTTTTTTCTTTTTCCTCCCCTGAGATGTGAACACAGCATTGTGAATACAAGGTAATGCACCCTTTTATTTATTTTGCAATCCTTGGAACTGCTCCCCAGGGCACAAACATGTCAGAATAGCAGAGACGAGGATACATATTCTCCCAAAAATCTATAAATTCAACCTAATGGGGCAGATATCAGAAAAATGTGTTGGGTTGAAGGCACATAAATCACCCCAGGTTTCCTGGCATGAGCTGGCACTGCGTGCCTTATATTTCAGCCAAATTATTCCATTTGTTTCTGAAGATATTTTAATCCCTCGTGACCTCAAACTTCCCGTGAACCAGGGCCTGAACAAAAGGCCGCCCACTGTCTTTGCAGTAAATCTGTTGTCTCCCTTCTCGGCCCGCAACCTGGGATCATAGATCACCCCTGCACCGCAGCTTGCTTCAATTTACTCAATTAACTCGAGTAAAGCACTTGTAAGTTTGCAGATGTTGCTTTATTATCAAGGCCTAAAACGTACACGGGGGTTCAGGAGCCCGAGGTTACGGCGAGGTTGTGTGGAGGGGGAGGGAGGCACAGCCCCACAGCCGCCCCCTCCGAGCCCTGCTGGGCTGCCCACCGCTGTCCTGGGGGCTCCCCGATGTTATCTGGCAGGCAGAGGGGATCTTAGAAGCAGGTATTCCACCCTGAGATAACGTGGTGATTAACAGATGTTTAATTGGGCCATCTGTCAAATGAAGAACCTGCCTCAAAGTCGGCGGGGCTAAGTAAATTATTTCCAACCCTGCAGGTGTTGGACTGGCAGCTCTATTACTCTTCTGGAAACGGGCTTTAGAAGATTTTTATATGAAAAGATAATTTATTTCTGTGAGGACTTTTTGCGAGGGCATGCAGCGATAGGGCAAGGGGGAATGGTTTTAGGTTGGAGGAGGGTAAATTTAAATTGGATATTAGGAGGAAATTCTTCCCTGTCAGGGCGGTGAGGCACGGAACAGGTTGCCCAGAGAAGTTGTGGATGTCCCATCTCTGGGAGTGTTCAAGGCAAGCTGGATGGGGCTCTTAACAGCCTAGTCCAAGTAGAAAGATGTCTCTGCCCATGGCAGGGGGCTGGAACTAGATGACCTTTAAGGACTCTTCCAACCCAAAACACTCCTTAATTCTATGATCACATCTTTATTTATCTAACATGCTTTCGGGGCTGGGCCCTGTCCTCCTTCATTTTGCATGACTTCTAAAAATAGGCCTTTTGCCTTGGACACATATCTCCCACAAGACTTTGCTAAGGTTACTGGGGATTCTCTTGAATATTCTCCAGAACATCTTTAGCCTGTAATACACCTTAGGAGCAGACAGAGCTTGGTGTGTGTGGCAAAATGCTCACTATGAAAGAATAACAGGAGCAGCAGCACCAATGCCAGCAGTAGCAGGGTTTACCATGCTGGTAGTCTCACTGCATGATCAGAAGGCAGTTGATAACATTACATGCCCATGCTTTTTGTAATCTGTGTGTCACTACAAGTTTCTCAGATTAGACCAGGTCTCTGGAACAGCAAGAACAGAAAAACCCCCAAACCTGTGTTTCTGGATGTCTTTTGTCCCTAAAAGTATTCATCTTATGCTGATAGTTTTACAGTTTCTTAGCTTTGCAGTTATCTTTATCAGGCTGAGCTGAGCTTAAAGGGTTTTGGCACATAAAGCAATTTCCACTGGTGACAGTAATTGAGCAGACTGGAATGAGTTAAGGGAGGTATGGCTGTGTTGATTTCTCCTGCATCATCTAAACTCAGACTTGGGTTTGATAGCAAGCCAAATTTTTCATCCTCAGTTTTCAGTATCTGTAATGCTTTAAATGGAGAAGCCAAACTAAATCTCAGGGGAATTCACATGGCTGACAAATGTGGATGCAAATGGCTTCATATTTTTGCGTAATATTTGTGTGCAAAAGTCTCTCAAACTCTTCTCAGCTTTTAACTTTCTTGAGAAAAGAAAGTTAATTACTCTTTGAATATGCCATTCTGTTTCTTTTTTTTACTTGCAGCGTTTTTTCAAAATAGTGGTCTGTTTTGTTTCTGTACATAATGGAAGTTAATAAAATATGTGCCAGAAGCCAAAAATATGATGAGCTATGAGGCATACTCCAGACTGTTAGGAAAAAGAAGAAAGAGTTGGCCTGTAATTCCACAGTTTATCAGTATTTTTCCTTAGAATAGATATTACTTTTGGTGTTTCCCCAAAATATCTGGCCCGAATCTCCGTAATTCGCCCCCTTTTTCAATCTTTAGCTCACCAATTTGTGCTCATTTTAAATCTCTCCTCTGTGCCAAAAACTGCCTGTTGTTAGTCTAAAGTTTAGACCTGAACTAGAAGTTCACTGTGTCTTTTTCTTCTGCAGTGGACTTAGGTTGGATCACATCTGTTGAATTAACAGAGATGGAGAAGGAATCCCAGCAACATGGTGCAGATCCATGAATTCAATGAGTTTTATTGCTGCAGTAGAAAGGAGCAGGTCCATGAAAGCATCAGCTTGCTGTTCCTGCATCTCCAGGTGGCCACTGGCATCCCAGCTCATTCCCACCTGCTTTAGCCCCTTGCATAAAGCACCTTATTGAGAAACTGTTGCCTGCTTCCTGTAGGCAGTGCACAGAGACAGAAATCTTACCTGAGCTGCCTCCCTGTCTCCACTCTGGAGGGGGATCTTGGTGATAAACTCTTGAAGTGCTGGGATCTGGTTAATGAATATTGGCTGTTTGCCATAAGAAATAAATTTGTCCATCAGCCAACTCATTTTACTGAGTGTCTGGAGCGTGGAGTCTGTGGTGCACTGGGTAAAACTAATGCAGTGTGAGGAAGGGATTGCTGAGCTCTATAGCACTGTTGTTTCTTCCCTTCTCTTCTGTCTGAATAAGTTTTCACATCCCTGCACTGAGTTTTTTGGTGATCTCATTGCTGATCTTCTGCCACCGGGTGCCCTGGCTGGAATACCAGCAAGGTTGGGGCAGCACGAGGTGCAGGATGATTTAGGGCTTTGCAGGCTGTAACTCCAAGGGAGTTACAGATGCTGGGGCTGCCATGTAGCAGCTGGCATGGAAGAAGTCATCTTCCCTCAGACATTGATAATCTGCCCCCAAACCTGTTACCTGAAAGCTCATTAGGGTGTAACTATCCCAACTCCAGCCCCTGCAGTGTTGGAGCTGTTTTTGACAATTTGCAATCAGGAAACAGCCTTTGAATTAAAGTGGAGATAGATAGGTCAGATCTTGGCCTGCAAAACACAGAACCATCATCTCAAGCTAGGTGAGGTCTGTGGGGAAGCAATATCCTGTGCTGGCACAGCTGCTGTTGAAAAGCCAGAAGCACGTATGAGGTGTTCTGGCTTCTTGCAGGTTCCTATCTTGACTTTCATCATGATTTTCACAGTTCAGCAGTGCTGGGTGGAAAGAGCTCATGGCTGTATCTTGCCACCATTTCTTTCTTTCCAAATCCCAGTTTGGAAACAGTTGTGAAATCATTTCCTGCAGGTGATGAGGTACCTTGTTACCCTACTGTTTCTCTGGGACCTTCACTTGGGACTAAACAAAGATCTCTTGTTACCCTGAATTTGCCAGTTATTTTATAGAATTACAAAGCCCTGGAGTACTGAAAGGCATTTATTTCAGCAGCCAGTGAGGACCATGCATTCTCAGGCCTTTTACAGAAGAATAGGTAGAGTGTGATGCTGTGAGCTTGTGTGTTGAAATGTCTGTGGGCTCATTCCAGCTGTGTCTACCGGGCAATCCCAATTCTCTCTCCCCTCCTATGTAGTTTCTGTTCTCTTACCTGCTGGAACAGACCCTCTCTGCTCCAGCACTGGGAACATTTTCAGCTGATTAAACCTTTCTGCATTGTTGTATTCTGCTTCTCACCACCATGTCTTCTTCACTTTGTCCTGGATGCTTGGGCTCACCTTTCTTTCCCCTCACAAATTGCTCATCCATGAACTCCTGGCATCTCTACCCACATATTTTTGTATCCACTTCAGTAGGAAATCAATGCACCTTGAAGAGCATTGCAAGCAGGTCAAACTTTATGTTCCTAGTGAAAAGTCTTTGCACTGTTGCTTCAGACTCGGCTGCAGTTCAGCCTCTCACTTTCCTCCTCCTAAATACAATTTTATTTGATACCTCAAAATCAAGTTCCAGGAAATTCCATATGGTCTTGTGAATCATGAGCCTACTGTGTGTCTTCTCTGAATACTGACTTGGCTTTGCACAAATTTACATAGAATATGCTCTGAATAAAATCTCACATTGACTTCACTAGAATAAAGTGAGATTTTTTTTTTTTAGTTTGTTGTCAGTATGAAAAGACAAAAATATTTTGTAAAAATAAAAGAGGATGTTTGGGAGATCCTTGTGGATTGAAATGAAAATGATAAACACAATTTTGTTCCAACAGAATCGGAAGTTTGATTCCAATGTGCATCTTTTAAATAGATTAATTTATTTTTAAAATGAAATTTTGGAAGAAATTCCAAATTCCTCTGTCAGCCAGAGGTGGTTTTAACCTGAGGATGGGGGGGTGCACATTTTCAAACTCAGATCCCACCATCTTATTTGAATCCAGTTTTGAGGAAAAATGACAGAAACTCATGAAACATCTTGGTATTCGATCTTCCTTTTTTTAATCAAAAAAACCTATGAAAGTGACTTTTGCAAAATAATAAAAGCAACCTGAAGGTCACCCTCCACTCCAGAGAAGCTGGAATGTGCTTGAATAGTCAGTGATTGTAATAAGAGAATATCCTTTCTTCTATTTTTGACATCAATAGCACAATGACCATCAGAGACACAGACTAGGATAGTGCTAATGGAAAACATTTTGGGTGCCTGGGGTTTTTTTGCCATTGAAAGTCATGAGATTCTGTCAGTTACACTGAAGGCTGTTTTGTTGCAAGTAGTTGGATCTTCTTTTCTTTCACATAAGCAAAGTTGAATATTATGCAGCAAATTGAATGACAGATACAATTTTGAAGGCTAAAACCTAAAACCTTTAAGCAGTGATTTAAAAGCTAATTATTATGGATATAGCCATTCAACATTCATTTCTTAATATTGTTCCCTCAAGAAATAGTGATTTAGTCAGCCAATTATTTTATCTCTTTTAGGGATACTTTCTTAATTGCAAAACAATCTAAAAATATAATCAGCATGCTAAATACATGTGGTATCTTGTTTAGAATGCCATGTTGGAGGAAGAATGCAATTAAACTGTCAAAATGTAATTGTTTCTCATATTTAATTTAAAGAGGTTGATTCACATTTGCTTTTCATGTTTAGGAGTTAAAAAACAAAGCAAGCTACTAGTACAGCTACTAGTTTTTAATAAATGCAACTTCAGCTGGGAGCACTGACGAAAGCTGCCTCTGTCATTGCTATCAGCAGATAGGCAAATATTCCTCTTTTCCCCTCCTCAGGTAACTGCATTCTCCTCTTTATGCAGATGCACACAGATATTTTCACCATGATGTCAAACCAGCCACCATTTAACTCCAGGTCAAAAGAAGTGGGTCTTTCTCCTTTTCTCCTAAATGCCATGCCAGTTCTGTGATCCTGTACAGGTTTTTTTAATTTTTTACAGGTTTTTTTAATTTTTTTTTTTTTTGGTAGCAAACGACTTTTTAAAAGTTGTATGACATCCACTTAAGGAAAATCTTTCAGTGAAATTAATCCAAATCTGCTGGGCACTAGTCAAGTTGCTGGGAGCTTTTCAATCCCACTTATCTCCTGTACAAGGATAGAAGCCCTGTGGAATCAGTAGCACTGGGAATTAACTTCAGATCTTAGATGGGGTAGAAATCTTCTCTTGAGCACCACTCTGGATTTCAGTTTGTGGTAGTAAAGAGGGTATCACAGATTACTGCAATTTACTCATCCAAAAACCTTAGACTTGGGTACTGCTGCTTTAAGTGGTACATCTTCAGGTGAATTGGCCTGAAACACACATACAAATGCCAGAAAAACACATTTCCAGAACTTCATGTCTGCTTTTCCCAGGATATGTTACCTAACAGTTTATTTGGAAAATTATACTTTATTTAAAATACTAACATTTAAGAGTTGTTTAAGTGAAAATACAGATTAAATGAATTTAAATTGATCATGAATTTAATTTTATTGTTTCTTGTGTGTCATTTGTATCCCATATATACTATTACATATACAGACTGAGAGGATTTTGATTTTAGATTATATATTTTGCCAATTCTGTAACTGGCACAATAAATAGAACTGGTAGATTGTTACACCACCTATGCTGCAGCCTTAAGAGAGGGCTGAGAACTCAGCTTAGCATGTGGGTTTCCCACCTATTTGTTGCCAACAGAGTAGATTTGCACTTTTATTTATTTATATATTTATATAAAAAGGCAGGATCTAGCAGAAAAATGGTTCAAGGTCTGTCTGCCTCTATCCCTTAACATCTTCTCCTGATAATATTCTCCTTGTTTCAGAAGAGGGTCCAGCTGCATGTGAGCTGCTCACTGGGGAGAATTCTGAAGAACTAACTAGATTCTGGTAAACAAAACCTTAGAGCTTTGCAGTTATGCCAAAGCAGAGTGGGCATGGATTGGCACAAAACTGCAGGAGACACATCCTTTGCCATAGAAAGAAATCCTTGCTGAATGTTTTGTGTCATGGTTTTACCCAAAAATCCAAGCCCAAGTCAGACATGCAACATGAACAAAAGTCTGGCTGTGCAGTTGATGGAAAGGGTGCTTTACAATGAAAAGTGCAGGGTGACTTTGTGGCCCCAGGCCCTACCCAGAAATGCAGTGTTGGGCCCATTACACATCTCTCTATAATTTGCATGAGACCTGATTCTCAGGTAGCACCTAGGGAGCAGCAGGAGAAGTGACACCAAACCCATACAGTCTAATTTAAAACTTATTTGAGCATTTGGCCTCAAACCTGTGAAATCAACTCCTATCCAAATTTTTTTTGCCTGGCATCTGTATCATTCTGCCCTACCACAAAAAGGAAAATAGATTGTAGAAGCCCAGGAGTCTTCTGCAGACCTGACCTGTGCTTCCTCCATGACTTTGCTTCTTCCAGCAATGGAGGGGTGGAGGACATCCAGTCTCTCAGGAGAACTGTGGGTCTGGAATGCAGCAGGATGCCAAAAGGCTGTTCTTTGAGGCACTCCCAACTCTATCTTTGCCACATTTACCAGCTAGCAAGCTCCAGGATAAAGAAAAGCAATGTAGCTGCCATTTTCCCTCTCTGTGTTATCACAGGACCATGAAGGTTGGAAGAGACTTTCAGGAGGGTTTAGTGCATCAAAACCCAGCACCACCTCCATCACCCCTGAACCAAATCTCCAAGTACCACATGCAGATGGCTCTTGAACATTTCCAGAGACTGTAATTCCACCACCACCACCCTGGACAACCAAATGTTCAACATTCTTTCAGCAAATTTTTTTTTCTGATATTGAATCTGAACCTTCCCTGGGGCAACTTCAGGCCAATTTCTCTCATTCTTTCACTTGAGACATGGCAGGATAGACCAGCTCCCTCCTCACTCCACCCTCCTGTCAGGGAGCTGCAGAGAGCAGTGAGGTCCCCCCTGAGCATCCTGTTCTCCAGACAGAACACCCCAGCTTCCTCAGCTGCTCCTCACAGGACTTATTTACCAGACCCTTCACCAGCTTCATTGCCTGTTCTCAACCTGTTTCTGACCTGAAACCAGTCTGGGCTGTGGCTATCAGTCTAGGGAAAGCCCTCTATCCAGGGCAAGAATTGTGGGAGGGGGCTGCACTTTCACACTCTGATCCTGCAAATCCTCAAGTCCTGCCCCAGCTCCAGCAGAAATGGAAGCACATAAAAAATCCCCCATGGTCTATAGATTTCTTCAATCACCCTCACCTGAAAAAATCCTGATTTGCCTGTGCCAGGCCCGGCCTTGGCTCGAGTCTGGGAATTTCATCCAGGATTTGTATCCCCTAAGAAGAGGCATTAGGGTTGCCAGTTTGAAATATGACAAACCCCAGCTGGCTCAGTGAAATGGCCTCTGCCCACGCTCAGCTCCATCCACACATGTGTGGTGCTTGGGGTAACAACTGCCAAGCCTACAGTAAAAGAGGCCAGGCAGGAAGGCAGCCACATGGCTACTCTAAATGATATTAATAAGACTTTATAAAAAAAAGTTAAAAGCACAACGTAGTTTTTCAAAGTGTTTCTTAGAGATCTCTACATATGTATAGGTGTTTCATGTCCATGAGATAGAGGCTTGGGGTAAATTTAATACAGTATTCTTTTCAGCCTTAGAAATTTTTTATTATTTTTTATTCCCCCTGAAAGCTGTTGATATAAACTGGGACTCATTAAAAACACCTTGTGTTTTGTTTTCAGAGATTCTGAATTGATGTCATTTCCTGGATCATTAGGAAGCAATGTAGCATCAGCAAATGTTCTGGAGGAGCCCTGTCTTGCAAGGAACAGAATATTCCTGCTGCAGTGGATGGCAGTAAAATGGTGCTTAGCACCTTTCAGGAGATGCTGAGCATCTCTGCCCAGCCAAAGTCCAGAGATAGCATTCCCAGAGGACAGATACAAGGATATTAAAAAAGACTTTGATCAAAGAAATATTGCTTCTTTCCTCCTTTCACTAAGCAGATGTGCAACGTGTCTTGGGAAAGAAATAGAAAAATTCCTGAGTGATTTATTTGATGAACCTAGTTTTAACCCAGGTTATTGCATGCCTGATACGGTGATGCTGGTTATTAGTTTCCAGTTGAAAATGACCAGATAGAGAACATATTCACTTCATCAATATAATACATTTATTGGTTGTCAAGAGAGTCACATCACACAGATATGTAAATCTGTCACTTTGTCTTAAAAGTGTATTTCTCTATTACAATGTTTCTTGATGTATGTTTTAAGGCAGTAAGGCCTTTTAAATATTTAAAAAAAAAAAAACAAGACAAGGGGGGAGATTTGTCTATTCAATCACAGGATTTAAGACATTAAAAGCAGATGCATCATTTATAAAAGTAGGATTTTATCAAATGCCATAGCAAATGAAAGAATCATATCTACCATATGTAGATATGTGAATTAAAGAAACCTTATTTCCCAGGAAAATTAACAAACTCTTTTGCTAGCCTTGAGATGGATTAGTCCATGATGCTGGTTACCATTTGACCACAAATCTCAATTTGCTGTGTCAAAAGTAAAATAGAATAGATTCTTTGTTCAAAATAATTTAAAAAAAATTATTTTTTCTGTTTATAAGTCCATGGCAATAATGCTAGTTTTGAAAAAAACACATAACTAAAAGAACTCCAAGAAATTTTATTGTAATTTAAATCTGTTCTTCGCTATTAAAACCGCAAGAACTACCAGTAACAACAAATATTTAAATTAGCATGAAATTTGCTAAATCAATATTTCTTCCTTCAAAATATGCAAAACCAACTTTTTCAAAATATGATGACATGCTATATTTCAAAACAAAAATGAACACCTGCAACCTGACATTTCATTGTACCAGTCCTTCACAAGGGTCCAGTCCTACAATGGGGATGTGTGTTTGTTAACAGCTCTGTGCAGGGTAAGAACAGGTTGCTCGAGCACCCTGAAATACTGAACCAGAGAATCATTTTCTTCTGCTAACCATTTTTTTGGTGATGGGACAGAGCAATAGGGCACACAACCCCCTTGAGTCAACATGAGGCCAACAGTGGTTAAATTGAGATTTGTATCAGGCTCTAAAGAAACTTGACAACACAAGCTAGAAATGATGATAAATGAGAAGAAAAAAATATTTATTTTGACTGTACAATAGTAAATAAATTAGTGTAAGTGTTAGACATCAGAATACAAATGCAGAGGAACTCCATGAGACCTCCACTTGACACAGAAAAATATTGTGTCTCTGAATGGATCCCACTCTCAGGGCCTCATCCAGCTGACCCTCCATATGTAAAACTGAACTTGGAAAACTCCTCTGTTTGCAGTGGCCCTGGAATTAATGCTATGTCATCTTGGGTAAAACACATGGTAATTTACCAGCTGGGTGTCCTTGCTGGAGAGGATATTGGTAGCACAGAGCAGAACAGGCACCTCCCATGGGCAGCTTTGTCCAGGATCTCTCCATCCTGCAGAGATTTCCGGGCATTGCGCGGTTTAGCTGCAGGATCCTGGATGCAGCAGCTCTCACACAACCCCTCCCCTTTCCCAGCAGGGGGAATACACCCTGGGAATTTATCTGGGTTTTGTGGTAACCCCCTTGGTGATCCAGGGCTGTGCAGATCCCCTCTGGGCTGCCTCAGAGGAGGGGGCTCAGCTGTGGTGAGGGAGTTCACAGGTGGCCAAGTAGCTAGCAAGGGGTTGTGGTTATGGCTCAGGATAAAAAATATCCTTCCTGAAATGCAATATATAGATTGCCTGCCTGTGTCCTATCCCCTGCTGCACCTGCCTCTCCCTTTCCACCTCATCCAGCACCACTGCTGGCCCATTACCTCCTGCCTTGGTCCTCTGTCCTTGCCCTGCTCCTGCCCCTCAGGTGTCCTGGTTTTCCCTTGGCTCCTGCCCATGCACACACACTCCTGCCTGCATGCACTGAGCATAGGAGTAGTAGTAGCTTTTATTACTCTCAGTTCTTTATTAATGCCACATGTGCTGTTGTAAGGTTAAGTTATTAAGTGATATCCAATAATTGTTTCTGCTCTAAAGTGGACATTTCATTTAACTATACTCATGTGGATCTGTTTCAGTACCATTTATCACGACCACATTTAAGGAAAGATTTCAATAGGCCGTTTCTCTCTTTCCTTTCTCTAAAGTAACTAGACCTCAAAGGTCCCAGTCAAAAATTAAATACAATTACCTTCGGACCAGCATAAGGGAATGGGGTGCTTTCATGCACTTTGGAAGTTAAAATACAGATTTTACTAAGCTATCATCTCTGCTGCAGAGTTAATTTTACTGAATGTGTGCACTTGCTGGAAATGCTTACATGGAGGCATACAATGACCTGTTTAGTTTGCAGAAGAAAATGATGTCATTTGCAAGTAAGCTTTCAGCTGTGATATTTTATAATTGTTTAGATGAAAACCTGATAATCCTCTACTCCTTCACATAAACTGCAATCCATCTTTAAAACTGCGATAATTCATAAAACCTGCAGCTTAATAAACTAACAAACCCCAGGCCTATGTTATTTTAAGGGAAGTCAATCTTTGATCAGTCAAGCTGAAATGGGTCTGATAAGTGGAGGCCTTACTCACAGGGAGCAGCACTCCAGTTTGTTATTGCTATTTGCTCATCATCCTCAAGTGCAAAATAAGCAGAAGTCTTTCCGAGCTCCTTATCTCTTTTCACTTTCTTCTCTAGATCTCTGTCGCTTTAATCCAGCATGTCTGCTGCTGGTTAACAAGGAAATCCTGTGTCAATTATCGCCAACAACTTCCTGCTGTGAAGCTGTGGGGAATCAAAGCTTTTGAGAGCCTTTTTCACACCAGAGAGTAGTGCAGGGCCTAATTAAATGGCCCTCATATCCTGCAGCCTACTGGTGGCCAAATGATAGAGAGCTAATGAATGATAACCTAATTTTTTTTTTTTCCAAGAATTGTTTTGATTCTTCCGGTCAGTTGTGCCTATTGAGTGGCAGCTCATTGTTCATGCTTAGGGCTGAGGAGGGTGTCAAAAGGTAGAAGTGGGGAGAGATACCAATCTGCTGGGTTTATTGTGTGCAGAGCCTCCATTATATAAATATATATATTGCATATCGGGAAGGATATTTGTTAAAATTGCTTTGCTGAAATGTGTTGCCCTCTTTCCTTGATATGAATTGCTTTGGTGACTCTTATACACATGTGGGCTGCAAAATTGTCCTATAAATCCCCCTCATAAATGCTATCGCTGGAATATTATTTTTACAGAATCACAGAATAAGGTATCTGCCATCGCTCGTGCACAGCTGCCCCGGTGCCTCAGTTCCTCCTCCTCTATTTTTTTCTTTTTTTTTTACCTTCTAAAATATTTCTACGAAGAACTTGATCTCCAGCCCAAACAAAACTGCAGCTTTTGTATGGCTGCTGCTGAAGATTAACTAACTTTGAGCTAAAGTTGCACATAAAAGAAATAGAAATTCGTGCATCTCGGCTGGGTTTGGGTTTGGACAAGCCCCGGCTGCCTCTGCCTGCACAGGGATGGTGCTCTCAGAGCTCTCAGCGCCCCATGGTGCTCTCAGAGCACAAATCACATCAGTGCCGTGCCCCAGAAGGTGCCCAGCACCAAACCAGCCTTAGGAATAAATGAAATACCTGAGCAGTTAGCAAGGTGCTGCTATTTACCCAACTGCTCATTTCTGAGAGTCCTATCGTGGTACACGTGACAGACTTAGAGGTACCATGGGAGACCTAACTTTGAATTTCCTGACTTTTATGGTTTTACATTACAACTTTAATGTTCCATTAGCATCGTTTTTTTGTAGTTAATTTCCTTAGGGAGCTTGAGAGAGTTCAGGCTGGGGAGGGTTTTTTGTTTTATTTTTTAAAATAAAAGTTGGAGAAAGATGGTCAAATCTGCTCAGCTGCCTTAAAATGTTTCAAAGGATTTAACAGGATCTTTTTCTTTTTTTTTTCCTAGAGAGAAACAAATACAAAATGCCAACCAGAATTTATGCACCCCTGCATTCACATTCTGAAAAACTCAGGGTCTGTCCTGTCCCATTCCATATCCAGAGTTCTGGGTGGAACTGGCTGACATAAAATCCTGTGTTAAGACTTTTTTAAAGTGGTTTGGGTTTTTGGTGCTTTCTGGGTCAGGTGAGTAAGAACATACCGTGGCTTTAAAGAGTGCTCTCCTTTGGACTATGAACATTATGAATCAGGCCCTTCATTTGTTAATTTTTTTTCAGTAAAATTTTCAGGAATTTTTAATTTTTCCATTCTTGAGGCTTTTAATGCTCAAAATTCTAGCTTTGCTGGATGCAGAGAAAGTTAAATTTGAATTAAACTGAGAAGTCTCCCATAATCCCATGACTCCATGGGCTGTGAATTAAGGAAGAACACATGGGATTAAAGTTATCAAGAGCCAAGGAAGAGTTTTCACAAACAATTTCCCTTCTCCTTTACATTCATTAACACGATGAGCATTTGTTACCTGATGAAGTGTAAATTTTATTTGCTAGTTTTGGAGCTAATTAAATAGTTTCACAGTTCAGTTCAGGATATTGCCCATTGCAGTGCATTGACAGGTGATTTTTTGCTATACAGCTGATGCAATTAATTCTTATGCATATTTGTGCATTTTTTTCCCATGGATAGAGTTTTTCCTTTCAAATAGGATTGAAAAACCCCAAACTCCCTAATTACAGTTTGTACAGGTCTGAAAGCTCATTTTTTATGAATTTTCACTCACAAACTTCCCCACCCCACTGAAATACAGCCTTGAAATACCTACTTCCCTTGGCCATTAGTAGTGCTGGTGGATATTTTTTAACTGATGACATACAGAGATGAGGTTAAAAAGAAATTGATTTTAAACAGTCATTCTGTGCTTTCACCAAAAGTGCCAAAAATGTTTTAGGGTTTAAAAATCATGGCTCAGATTTTAATTCCACCTTCAACAGTATAAATTTAATACTCCGCATAAACCAGATTTTGATCTGTATTTTTCAAAATTTGCAAAGTATTTTTTAATAACAAAACCAATAAATACACCTTCAAATCCCATGGGGAGGCTTACCTGACAATGTAAAGGGCTAAACGGCTCCAAGGATTTGATAATAATTCACTACAAGAATATTTCAGATAGTTGTATTTGTTTTTTCTTCCCTGGCCTAACCTATTTCTTTTATTAAAAATGATAAAGACTTAATCCTGCCTCCATTTTAAACATCACTGCACCAGGTCTGATACAAATTTATTAATTTTTTTTTCTCTCTCCTGGTCTGCTTCTCAGATGGAAGCAGAGAGTATTTGCTTCTATTCACACCATACACCAAACTATGAATATTATTTCAGTTATGATTTCCTATGTGTCTGTACTAAGGAAAGAGTGGAAATAAAGGACAAAACCAATAAAGATTCAAAACCAAAAGCATATGTATGGGAGAGTAATACACAAAACAAAACAGGGGCTGTTAAACAGATGACTCGGCTGAATTGTAAAATATTCCACGTTTTGGCAACTTTGAAAGGCTACACTTTCTATATTTCACCTATTAATCATTTGTAGGAAGGTTTTTTGGTTAGCCAGAAGACAAAGTATTCCCTAATTGCATTACTGGTTGTGTGCATGTAACTCCAGCCATAACTACAGCAAATATGGTGGAAAAACAAGGAAGTGGCAATAAATTAAAAATGATCAGTGACCAATAAGCATCAGAACAAAATGACAGATTCTTAGGCAAGTAGCAATAAACTAGACCATAAAAATCAGGAAACAGACTGGCTGAGTGTCTAGAAAATGTTAGGAATTAAATAAAAAGACAATTTTGATGGAAACTGGTCAGACAAATATTAATTGCTTTACCACTGAAATGAGTCAAATAATGGAAAGCTAAAAAAAATCCAAACAAGTCTGCAAGGAACAAATCCCAGCAGATTATGAGCAGACAAAATTTCCAACACCAAATAAAATATTGTTCCCACTTAAGCTCCACATTACCACCTCCCTTTGGGAGGGTTCAAAAATTGACAGAACCAGTTATTCCAATTAAAAAAAAATTCTGAGAAAGCATCTGCATATTAAATAACACAGCTGTAAATTAAACATAAAAGTCAGCAGAAGAACAGTAAAAATACCTTTGCTCATGGCAATGTGCTATTCATTTAGTTGCCTGCAGAGTATCACTCATGAGTCCTTTAAGTACTGTCACAACAAATCATTGGAAACTGATGAATACACAATCCAGGGTCCCAAACAACAAACTATTACAAACTATCTATGTGTGAAAAGACTGCTGGAAATTCCTCTAAGCCTCTGTAAATAGCTTTGAGTGAGACTGGTTGAGGGCCAGATGCCCACCAGAGGCAAATCCCAGTTTTTAACTTCATTATGGCTGTACATCTCCTACCCATAAAGGCTTTTCCTTTCTGCAAATGTGAAGCTTTAGTTTTCCTCTCTCCAATCAGGAGACAAAGACAATGTTACCTCTTGGTCCAGCCAGAGTATGTGCAAGATAATAATACCATAAATAGGATGTGAAGTTTTAAAAACTGGATAAAATTTAGTGGTTGTTCTTCGATAGATCTTCTGGAAGCAGAGCCTCAAAATGAAAAGGCAATCCAGATTGGCCTGGGCAACATGATCTCACCACAAAGTCTACATTTAAACTTTATGTTCCTTTATAGAGGTTTATATTTTATGCAGAGTATCTCCAAGAGCTCCACAATAGCAGCAGAAGAGCCAATGCAGTTATATTTGTATTACAAACACATGGCACTTGCTTGGCTTTCTCCAGCTGGAGACACATCCTGAGGTGTATGGGGAAGAAAAAAAAAAAGACAGAAATGTGCTTGAAATCTAAAAATTGTAAATTTTTACAATTTTATTTTGCTTTTCAGAATGTGTTCCCTTTTTTTCCCTTGACTTCCCTAACTACCTCATCTGTAAAATGGCCATACAAATTTTTTTATTTTATATGTAATCATTAATCAACCCATTGAGTAGAAGGGATATTCAAATTAAGGACAAACAAACAAAAGTTATCTCCAAGTATTCTATTATCTTAACTATATTTGGAATGCTGGTGCTTGGTGAACTGAGGTGCCAGGACTGTGGAAATCAAAACAAATTTGCCAAAGTTGCTGCAGATCAATGGGGGGAAGGCTGTGTGAGTGCCAAGGATGTGGCTGGCCCTGTGAAATAGAGATTCATGCTGCTGATCATTAAAGCTGCTTTAGGAAAACAGGCACAGGTGAGGGATTGCTTTCAAGGTGAAAATGTGGCTGCATGGTGATAACCCTGCTCCCCCAGAGGGGCTCTATGCACTGAGCTGAGCAGGACTCAGTCATTTGAGTTATTGAAGCAAAATATGGACCTTGGAAAGCACTTTCCATCCACAGAAATCAGATTTGCTGCATTTGGAGGTTTTAGGGTGGGGTGATTCTACAAAATGTGCCAAAAAAAATTGAGGGGAGCTGTTTATTTCTTCTGATTTGCAGGATATTTCCTTATTAGAATTGGGATCCTTTCCCCCCCCCCCAAAGATCAGAATAGGTCACAGCTTTCCATAAGAGACTGACTTTCTTTAAATGTTGGAAACTGTATGAACACAATCAAACACCTCTATTTCTTTTCCTTCTTATTTTTAACTGAAAACCAGAAATATAAACATGAGGGTATTTTTAGGGAAATCTCAGGATTCTGAAAATATGCAGAGCATTTGAATTTACAGCGAAGCAGAGTGTCTTAGACTGATTCCCTTCATGATTTTCTCCCCTTCTCCTCTCTTTTTTTCCCTTCTTGTCTGAAACAAACTGATTATCAAGGCTTGCTCAGTCAGCCTAATGCTCTACAGCATGAGAGACTAAACTCAGTAGACATTCTGCTTAGTTAACTGTGAACATCACATCTTCTCTTCCAGGAATAGTGGTTCCAAATGTCAATAGCTGTTTTAGCCATGTTTGATAGGTAAAGTAATGTCTGAGATGGTGCTTCTCAGACCCTAGCTATAAATGAGGATTACTAACAATTTTTATGCATTTTGTTATAAACTGAGACCAACTGTGAAGTGACATTGACATGTACCAGCAAAAAAACCTACAAAAATCAAATACTTTTCTATGCCAATTGTGCACAAAGAGTTGGATCTAAGTATTATTATAGCAGAGCCTTTCATGTTGCTATAGCCATGGCTGTGTTTGCATTTCCATAATAAAACCTATTTTCAGGGGGTTTATAACTCGGCTGTAAGAAATTTACTCTGTGCTCCAACTTGGCATAACAAGGTATCAGCTGGAGAGCTGCAGTCCTCGAGCTTTTCCATTCCCTGTCTGCTGCAGGAAGAAAGGATTTGTTTCCTTACTTGTAGATGTTTGCTGAAATTCTTCCTGAAACCCAAGCATGCTTGGAGGACCTGTCAGTCCAAGATATGGTGGACCAAAGCCTAGTTCCGAGTGTCTGCCAGCAGAAGTCCTGCTCTAGAGGAGCTAGGGGAGCTGCACATGGATCTGGTTACCAGGAGATGTATGTGTGAGGAGATTTTCTGAAAAACAACCCCAAACCCAGCACTGGTGTCCATTCCTTCACAGGCCGGGTGAGAAATCACTTGTCGTAGCACAGAAATGCACACTTTGCAGGATTGCATGTTTGAGGGGGAAAAGAGTGGGAGAAGTCAAGCAGGAAAGACTGAGAGAAGAAAATAGTTTTTTAGAGAGTAGGGGGAGCAGCCTGGCTTCTCACAAAACAGTTTCAGACTGTAGGTCCAGTCCTGTCCTGCCATGGTGTTCTCTCTGAGCACGGGGACCACAGGGATCTACAGCTGCTGTGCAAGTGTGTGGTGGGAGAGAGAGAGAGAGAGAAGGGATTTTTTTCAGCTCCTTTTCAGACAGCTGGAGCGTGAGAAGCTGGAAAATGGATGCATTAAAGCCGAGCCTGTGCTTAGCTGAAGCCTCTGTGGAGGTTGGTGCAGCAGGTAATGGGCTCCCAGGGACCCTGTGCGCAGCAGCTGCGCCGTGTTTCCCTCTGGAGCTCTTCCAAGAAGCATGGCTTTTTTCTTGGGGGACTGGAGGTAAGACTAGGAGTCAGGAAGTAATAAAATCTCATTATTGCTATTTATTGTTAGTAAACATTTCTGCAGTGGAGATGTGTGGAGGTGCCAGGCAGGTACTGGCTGTGTCTGCACCTCGCTCTTTGTCTCAGCGGGGTCTCTCTGTGATTGAGCACCAGGAACGTGCAGCCTTTGGGTGTCTGCACTGCCTTTGACTCTGCATGGCCTGCTCCTCTGTAAGAGCTCACCTTCAGGAGGATGGGGACTCATCCTCAGTCCTGCAGGAGGATCTGGCACAGACACCTTGTTGTGTGACTGCCCTCCCCAGTACCTGTAACACAACATCACCGATTTAGGGAGGGAGTAGGGGGAGGGGATGGGAGAGCAAACAAATCTTTACAAGCTGCAAAGTTACTCTATCTACAAGGCACAGACAGAGCCAGAACCCTGGGGAACACAGGATGGAAACAATCTGCAGAGCAGATTTGCCTGGAGCTATGCTGCCTTTGAAAGGAGCTGTGCCGCTGGCAGCACGGGGAGGGGACAGGCAGGGCTGCACCTGTGGGCAGGTACCAGCTCTGGGGAGGGGACAGGCAGGGATGCAGGGATGCACCTGTGGGCAGGTACCAGCTCTGGGGAGGGGACAGGCAGGGATGCACCTGTGGGCAGGTACCAGCTCTGGGGAGGGGACAGGCAGGGCTGCACCTGTGGGCAGGTACCAGCTCTGGGCAGGGGACAGGCAGGGCTGCACCTGTGGGCAGGTACCAGCTCTGGGGAGGGGACAGGCAGGGATGCACCTGTGGGCAGGTACCAGCTCTGGGGAGGGGACAGGCAGGGATGCACCTGTGGGCAGGTACCAGCTCTGGGGAGGGGACAGGCAGGGATGCACCTGTGGGCAGGTACCAGCTCTGGGGAGGGGACAGGCAGGGATGCAGGGATGCACCTGTGGGCAGGTATCACCTCTTCTTCCCACACACCCTCCGTGGTCCCTGCTCTTACCAGGGTGAGATTTGTACCACAGGGGACCAAGGTTAAGGTAATGCTGGTCCTCTTTAGACCTGGCAGTCCCTAAAGATCTTTTGGAGGAGTGACAGCATCGTTTGTGGCACAAACAAATGTTGGGCATTTCCTTCCCTTTACCTACCAGCAGTCAGGTGATTCCTTCCCATTCCTGAACATGCCTGTGTGGGAAAGGATGTCAGGGGCTGGTGGTGACTTTGAGGTGCTGGAAATGTTCCTCCCAGGCAGGAGGAGAAGGATGTCCTGCCTCCCCTTGCCTGCAATGCTGCAGGATGCAGGGGGACAGAGGTGAGTGCAGGGACCAGAAGGACCCTGAGAATTTGGTGACTGCTGTCAAGGTGATGTCCCTCCCTCTCCCAAGAATTTCCCACATCACTTTAAATACACTTTAAAACACAATCACTGCATCCATTGCCTTGCCTTGAGGCTGTGCTGTGCTCTTCCCTTGCACAGGGCAAAGCAATGCTGCCCTCTCAGGGAAAGGAATAATTCCTGGCTAAATACTCTCAAATGTTGTTCAAAACTTTGTAATTATCTTTAAGTGTATGTTTCTCTGTTTATCTTTAATTTTAAGCCACAGACACATTTGGTGTTTGTGAGTTTTGTAAATGCAATTTGAAAATCTACCATATAAGGTAAATTTCCCTAACAATATGTGATAGGGAATCATAAGAGGCATTATTAAGCTATCAAAGGAAATGCTGCATTTGGATCCTTTGTGCCATATATAGGAAATGTACAAAGTGATTATAAATCCTACAGTAACAAAGTTGTCCATTTATGAGACAAATGCTGCTAAAAATAGACTTCTGATATTCTGATTGTGTTAGGAAAAATTTAAACCCTGCTGGGCCAAACTCACCCCTGGAGTAACTTCATTTTATCAGGGAGAATACATTTATTCTCTGTATTTAAATATTTTCCATACTGTAAATAATATTACGATAAATTTATATCCTAAAAACATGTCCTAAAGTATTTTAAATAAATAACCAAACATTTAATTTGGTTGTAACTCATATGTTAATATTTGGCTTACATTTCGTATTTGACTTGAATATTTCAGGTTTTAACTTAAATTTAGATCTCATGTCAAGATGAAATTTCATATAAATCCATTAGAAGAGTAAAAAATTTACACACCTGTTCCATAGAAAGCAAAGTAGCTATAATAAATGGCATTTATTGCAATGAGCTTGAAGCACATCCACCCTACCTTAAGGACTCTGATCTTTTGGGTTACATTTTTTTTATTGTGTGCATATTTCTTTTGATAGTGACAATTTCTTAAGCTATGAATGGTGCTTCCCTAGAAATTCTGAAAGGGACCTTTGGCTCCTCTTGGGCTTTATTTGCAATGAGAAATACTGAGAAAAAGGAATTAGCAAGCAGGGTTTACCCCATAGCTCACTAAATATGGCTTTACTCTTAATGAGTGAGGGTTTTTAACAGTGCTGTGAGGCACCAAATTTATTTTTAAACATGCTATGTCCATGTCTGCATGAAGGGCTGAACCATGGATTGAAACACTATTTCAGAGAGATGTTCTCTGGTAGACTTACATTTCTTCTCCATCAGTCTGGGATAAATTCTGTTTAAATAAACAGGAAAACCCAAACAATCATCTTCTTTTCCTCTTCCCATTCCCACAGAAAATCCTCTTTATGATTTCAGTGGTCCTGAGCCCCATTTGTATCCTGTTGGGTGCAGTGGAAGAGATAACGGGCAGAGTTCCCTTCCACGTTCTCCTTTTCCTACCAAAAAAGCAGAGTGCTCTGCATGTTTGGTAGGAAAAGAGGCTGGATCCCACCTTCCTCCTGCCTTTGCTCATCCGTGGACCTCTCTCTTCTCAGAGGATGGGTTTCACAGTATGCATAACCTTTGCCAAACTGTCATAGCAACAACCGTAAAATGGCTACATCTGTGTTCAAATGGATTTGCTAGGACTTATGGGATCTTTTTTTTTTTCCCCTCCATGTGAAAATGTACTTCCCAGGAATAAGAAATGAAAACCTGCAAGGAAAGGCAATGTGAGTTAACACTTACCAGCTGGAAGAGGGAGAGAGTGAGAGCGAATAGCAGCAAGTTCATTCAAAAGCTGTAGCAGCTTGTTTCTGTGAAATTCAAAGGATCAGTCCCAAAAAGGCAGGGTGGAGGGAAAAAACTCAGTTGGAGGAACAACATCTTCTAGAGAGAGTTAATAGAGACCAGACAAAGAGGAAGGCACTCCCTGACCTCAGACACTTTGCTGCAGAATGAAAAGGCAGTACCAGCTGTAGGAAGGAAGATAGTATCTGACCAGGCTGAAATAGCCCTGTAATATTTTACTTCTGCAATAGTTCAGGAACAATTCCAGAACTCTGACTGATCATCAGCCTAGTTCATAAGAGTCTTAAATTATAAGGGAAATGCATGGAACACTGAGATGAAAAATGCCATTACTCATGTTTAGAGGTAATGGATGCTTTAATATGGTATGAGAGCATGTGTGTCAGGAAAGGGGTTATGGCCACATCCCACCTCACACGCCCATTCGGCAGGGATCACTCCAGCACACATCCTCCTCCTGCATCCCTAATGCCCATCAGGGAGACCAAGGGCACCCCAAGGGCTGGGCACATGCCAGGGGGAGCTCCCCTCAGCAGTAACAGCTGGTACCAGTTACAGCTGGTACAAATTAATGCACCTCAAAGATGCCCAGAAGGATAACAGAGTCCTCCTCAGCAGATGCACCGTGAGAGGAGATTACTCTGCCGGAAATGGCCTTAATCCATCAGCAATAATGCTTTGATTTATTCAGTTTTCCATTTGATCCTAAACCTCTGGGGGGTGTGTGCATTTCTCAAAAGTTGTGACAGGCAATGGTAACATTAAAAGGTACACCCAAGTCCCCAAACTATAATGAAACCAGTAACCTCAGAGACAGAGTCCTGTCTGCTCTCCCTGGGAAGGGACATCCACAGCCTATTGGAGGTGTAGCTGCTTCTTTTTCCATGCAGATCCTACCTTGGGAAAGGCCACCTTGGATGCAGGATTGTGACATTTCACCAAATTCACCAAGGCTCTTCTCTGTTCTCCTTTTAATGCACAGAGGAGACCACAGAAAACCCACCACGAGGGGATGGCTGCACCAGGGAGATCACAATACCAAAGTTCTGTACAGTTGTTCTTCTCAAAAGTTCTATACAGAAGTCATTAGGGTATGTCTGAGAAATGTTTGCACCAGCACTTAAAAACCTCTGGTTATTTAAGGACTGATTCTCCATCATCTTGGATCTTGGTATGAATTTTGTTCTCAGCAAGATTCCCTTTAAGCTGCTCTGTTTGACGACAGATGTACATTTATATAAATAAAAACCTTACAACTTTAAATAGCTGAACCACTGATTTTGAATATGTTTCATAACATCCACACAAGCACTCCCATGTGAGTAAAACAGCTAGAGCAAAGAATTAATCATATAACTAGTTAAGTTAACCATGGCCTTATTTGCCTTATTTAACTTACTCACCCTAATTGTGCTATTCATTAAACATACACAATGGAAGATTGAAATGAGAAATGAAAGAAAAAATCTATCCTAACAGCTTTAAACAAAAAAAAAAATCTGCCCATTTAAATGGCTAATCCTTCTCCACGGTATCTGGGGCTTGGGGGAAAGACATTTTAACATGACTGAGTTATTCCTTTTCATACTTGAGCTTTTTTGGCGTTGGGTTTGTTTCCATTGTTTGAAGAGATAGGAAAAAAAGATGCTTAGAAAAGTTCTGGAAATACATTAATGTTAAAATTCAAAAGAGACATGAAGCAAAGCCATACATGTTAATGGAGAGCAGCATCAGCCTCCTGGCATTTTGAACTGTAATAAGTAGCTGTCTGCCCAGTTCCTTCTATTTTACAAATAATTTGTTAGCATTAATAAAGATCAACTGAAGCCCTCCCCAAAAGTTCAAACACAGCCAATCAACAAGTAAATATCTCCTGCCTTGGCCATCAATTGGCACTGGATGTGAAGTTCATGTTATTAGAGAGTTTGTGGGCTAGAAAGAAACACAGCCCTGAACATGAGCTTTGCCAAGGTTCATGGCAAACATGCATCCCAGTATTCAGTGCTAAGAAAAACAAGGAAGAAGAACAGGAAGTTGTTCCTAGATGCAGGGCTAACTAATGGGGTGATGTGGGTAATGAAATCTGCTGTTCCTCAGAAATAGCCCTGGTGACATGGGGTAATATGCAGGTGAATGTCAGGGAGTGTCAGTGCAGTCCTGAGCTCTGCAGCTGAAATTCTGACTGCAGAGGGTATCAGCAAACGGGCATTCACCGGCCCTTCAAGAGCAGCTGCTGAAGCTGGGCCCCAAAACCCCAAGGCTCAAGGATATTTTGGAAAAAAAGAGGGTCAGATTTCCCCAGCAGACCTTGGCCAGAGGGTCTGAGTGCATTCCCCTCAGACCTACCTGCACATGTCTCCGTTCCTCTCCTTGATGTCAACAGGAGTTCCCTGCATGTGGGGAAGGGCTGAATATTACTGTCAAGATCTGCCGCGCAGATCTGAGGGAAGAATTTTTGTCCTTAAGTGTTGAAAATGTAATGATCTATTTGATAGTGAGAAAAAAAGACAGAAACAGTATGAAGATTTTTAAAAGAAAACACACACACACACACACAATCCAAGCAGCCTTTGAAGTCAACGGCTTTGAAATAAAAAGCAGCCACTTTACCAGTCTTGTGAAACATATTTTGTTAACATTCTAGGTGTTGTATTTAAAACTGAGTTGGCCAAATTTGGCCATCAGAAGCTTGAATAGAACTGGAAGGACAGATATTATCTGTGCATCTCAGGATATTATCAGTTGTTTTAAATGAATTTAGTATGATAGCACACTAGGAGATCTCATGAGGCCATTTCCAAAGGAAAATATTCTGGGAGTCTCTAAAAAGTAACTTTATTCTCTCTGTTCTGCTATCAGAACAGCCACTGAGGCTCTTGTTTTACAGGACATATTTGATCCTTTTGAATGAATTAATGTTGGGATTTCCAAAGGGATTTAAGATTGACGAGGGACCAAGCACAACTGTCCTTTGATGGGATTTGGGAGCCTAACTGATTTTGTCTCCTTTAAAAGACTCAGCTACCATACAGTTTGTTGCTGGTTATTTTGAGTACTGCAGGTAAGGGGCACTAATGATCTTGGCCTGAAAGGAGAAAATTGCATCCGAGGAAAAAGGCATGTCCTGGTACATTTGCTAATCCCAGAATGGTATAGAGACCACCTCATTTTAACTAATGTATTGAAATGTGGAGATTAGTCTCCCTATGCGGTAGATAAATTGCATTAACATGATTAAAAACCTCAACTAAACTGAGGCTCCTTTTATAGTTAATAGGGGGTCAGACTTCATTAGTCCTTCAGTGAAAGCAGACCTGTTCATTCGAGGAGGTGGAAATTTGCCATCCTCTGAAATGGCAGATATCTGTGTGGACAAATTGAACCACTCACTCTCACCCTTATGGGTGGGATTTTTAAATTTTTCCCCCCCAAGATGGAGGGTTTGGGAAAAATGCAGGGAAAATGAAGGACTCTTGTTAAAAATATGTCTGCTTTGATGCTCTTGCTAATTATATCCCTTGTGAGAGAAGTCTGGCTCACAGAAAGCAAGGGAAAAATAAATATTCCACAAAACCCTTGTGAGCTTATCATCTGGACTATTTGTTAGGAAAAGAGATGCCTCCATATACACATGTGCATACCTTCCATTCACATAAATGGAGAATCTCTGGCTATAGGGAGAGAATTAATTCCTTTCTTAGCAAATATTTTTCTCTGATGGAACTATAACAAAACTGCTGCCGGCAATTTTGGAGTAACACCTTTGCTTGTTGCTGCCATGCCTCAGGAATTCCTTGCAGGATCGACTTCATACTTTATAGCATTTCAAAACAAGTACACACTAATTCCCTTTTTTTTTCTTTTCCCTCCAAAACTCACACATCTTTTAAACTCATACAAGAAAAATTAAGCCTATCAGTCCTTGCAACATTTAGTTTACATTGGAAATGATGAATGTCACTCTGTGGAGAGGACTTGCTAGAATGCTAATTCTTTCTTTGGTTTTAAACCAAAGCAAGATTTATGAGTGCATAGATTCACTTCCAAGATGAAACAGAGAAACATCTGCAAGATGAGAATTTACTTGCATTATTAGTGCTATTCTTTCTGCACTGATGAGTAGTACAGATAACACCATTCATTATAGACGTCCATAACTTTGCTTGCAACATTTTAACTCCTAAAAGATTCCAGCATAGATCACAGCCACAACTTTCGGGCAAAAGGAGAACAGAAACTGGAAAATATATTTCCTGAGAGCCCTTGGCACAGTTCAGAGGGCAGTGCTGTCAGGGATCTCTTCTGATCTCACACTACTTAGGGCTGTAATTAAAGGCTTCCTCCTGGAAGTAGGCAAGATTTAAACTGGTCAAAGGGAATTGGGGATTTGGTAAGCAAAGTATCATATCATTTTTTTCTAGAGATGGAGATTAAACCTGCCATTTTAAGAAGAATAAGAATGAATATTATTCTTGGAAGCATTACATAGCCTCAGAATGGTGCAGACTTGTGACCTAAATGTCACCAAGTGCTGTCTGTGAATGGGAACCTATGTGGCAATGCCATTATAATACGTCATCAGAAATAAATATTTTGCCATTCCTTACAGCAAGAGGCTGGTTGTGTGCTCTGTTCAAGTCTGTATGAAATGTTTTGGGAGTCTTTTAAAGCTGCTGTGCATTCCAGAGCTGTGCCCATTGGAGAGGACCTCTCCTCTCTGCCTGCCCGTGCAGCACAGACAGAAGCAGAGCAGAGCTCTGAAGTCAAATTAAGGTGATGATGCTTTTCTGAGAAATGTCTTGGGATTTTCCAAGAGGCTAAGTGAACTCCCACTGAAATTTGGGTGTCTGCCTCTCTGAGGCTTGTCTGAAAATCCCAGGCTAATATGTTAAGAAATATTCTGACTTCAAAAGAGGAGGATATGCAACCATAACCACTCAGGGGTTCTGATGCTGATAATACAGTACTTAGAGGGGACTGCTTGTGCTATCCAGTATGATAATACCAGAATTCACAAGAAAGAGCTGTGAGCCTCTAGCACTTACCAGCTGTAATACTGAACAGATTACACAGAAAAATCAGGCAAAAAAAAGTAATATGCTTTCACCTCACAGCACGAAATGCTGAAGTTCAGGAAGAGGAAATGTGTATTAAGAGAGCAGGTTAAAAATCTACATTATCCCAGACTTTCATGAAATCAAAATGATAGGCACGATGCTAAGTTATTATAATGTATTTATTACCAGAATTGCTTTCATATTTAACTGATTTGGCCCATCTTGAGACCTGTTTTAAAATGCACCACCTTGTCCACCTTTCCATTTTCATATGAAAAACAGGAAAGCAAAAACTAATTTACTCAGGGAGACACATCGACTGTTTGCCCGTTTATCTCTTACAGACCACCCCTCAGTCCAATGTTGACAGTACATGATATTCCATTAATCTGCCTAATGAAAATTTAACCAGTGTTATAAACAAATAATTGGCTATTATCCTCTCAAAGATCCCGAATAAATTACTTCTGCTTATTTTTTTTCTCCCTCTTCTCTCTCTGTGCCTCTTCCCCCCCTCCTGCCCCCACACAAAAGCCGGCTCTTTCTGACTGATGTCGTGGGAGAAGAAAAAATCACTGTGGCTGTCACTCTGCTGCTGCAGGCAGTGAGACCTGGGCTAGGCTTAAGGGATACTCACACAGTGGCCCTGCTCCTGCTTGGTTTTGGCTCTGGGGTTTTGAGGAGGGGCTGGACTGTGTGTTAGAGCTGCATCCCCATTCCCACCCCATCCCCAGTTCCTCCGACCAATCCAGCTGCAATTTTATCCCGTCTTCTCCAGCTCTCTGAAGCTGCACAAGAGGCACAGCCACCTTTCCCTTATCACCCTGGCTGTCCTTTTTTCCTCTTGTGTGCGGGGCCAAGGTAGGATTTTTTTCCCTTTAACAAGAAAAGGATGAAAAACTCTTCTTTCAGAGCAATGAAAGCTGCAGTGCACAGGGATCCTGGTCCTGTGTCCACCTCCAGCTGCTGGGGGATGGGATGAGCTCTGCTGCTCTCCTGCCTCCTCTCCCCAGGCCTTTACCCATGAAATGAGGAAAAGACTTAGATAAGCCAAATATCTGACTCTTTTTTTTTTTTTTCTTTCAGCCAGGAAGACATGAATTCCATACAATTTTCAGAACAGTTTGTAAAAAATACTCACTATATATCTTTGCAATTGGACAATATTTCTTCACAGGCAAGAAAATAATAATTTCTAACTGATGCACTGTGACAGCTGAACCAGAGAAGAGTGAGTGGTGGTTTTTTTCAGACAGATTCTGACTTCTTTTAAGGTATTCTATTGCTAAAACACACCTCATCATTCACAGGCACCTTAACATAGTGCTGAACAAATAATTTTATTTTCCACCCAATAGATGTACAAGGGGGGAAAGAAAGGTCTACATAAAAACTTTCAACATATTTGGCGAACCTAAATAATTAGTTTCAGGATTTTAAAAAAAATTTTATTTTTAAAATTTAAATAGAATAAAATTTCCTGGAAGAGCAGAATTACCAATCATAGATCAAGCAAGTAGGAAGATGAGGAGCAGTTTTCTCTTGTTCTGAAGCAACTCCTGATGCCTCCAGAATGTTGCTTAGAACTTCAGCAGGGGCTCTTCACAAAATCAATACATGGAGCACCTCAGCCTCTCTCCAGAAGTCATTGCCAGCAGGGCAGGACAAGCAGTACTCTCCACCACACCAAGATGCTGATCTTTATTGACCTACTTTGGTTTAAAGCTCAGAATATGACATTTTGGGTTTACTTTAGTGTAGATCCAGGTCACAAATTCTGAAGGTCTGTGCATGGTCCAGTGCTCCTGCTGTTGGAAGCAGCAGCCTCCAGCCAAGCACTGGGGAGAGAAGGTGCATTGACATTTCCAGCCATTCATGGTTCTTGATCCATTGTCTCTGCTCCACAGGAAGCAAATAGGAGACAAAGAAACAAAACTTTCAAATTCATTTTTCTATTGAAAAAATAAATAAATACCTCTGAGTATCAGAGTTGGTGTGCTCGTGGAACAGCTTCTTCTTTAAGCCTTGTGGAAATTCCTCTGGGGAAGGTTTTTCTTTGTTGGTTTGCTATTTTTGAAATTAAAAGTCTGGAAAAAAGGAGTTTCCAGCCATCTCTGGGATCAATGGCATCTGCCTGGGAAAGGTCCTGCACCAGAAGCTCCCCGGAGTGACAGGGGCCACCAAGGAAAGAGCAAACCTGAACACGCTCACCTCAGGTTGTTGGAGTTTCTTCTCTTTGTTGGAGCAGGAGCAAATCAGACCCTGTGGAAGTGATGCTGCCATCCCAGTGGGAGTGATGTGAGCCTCCAGGCCCCAGGTGCTTGGGTGTGTGGGTTGTGAGATTTTCCTACATTCCAGGGAAGAGTTTTCCAGGGGGGGTGTTAACAAAGCACTCGTTTGGCTCATGAGCCCTCATCCCCTCAGAGGGAGAGGAAGAGGAGCCATGGGAGATGTGGGCTGTCCATTGGCCTTGCTCTGCCCTCCTCAAACAGGGCTGGAAAAGTCCTCCAAAAGCCTGGCTCCAGCCTGGGAAGCCATGCAGTCCAGCAGAGAGCTGTGCTCTCCACTTTTGAGAAGACAAACAAGAGCACAACCAGCACTGCATTGATCTGCAAGTGCCCAAACTAAGAGTAGAACTGAGATTTTCACTGTAATGACAAATTAATTCTTGCTTTCATACTTTTATTAAAATAAGCATCTTCTATCTTTTAACTAGACCTGACATATGCTTACATAGATACAACACACCCTGTAACCTAATCTGCCAGCAATCTTGAAGCAATTAACTCCTTCTAATCTTCAGCTAACAAAGCCCACCATGCAAAAGGTCCCTGGAGAACAGCACTCCAAAGCTCTCTCTGACTAGTTTTGTATTATTTGGTGTGCAGGAGCTCATTGGAGTGCTCAGAGAGCAGGGATTCATTTGAAACAACAAAGATAAATCATCACAGATCATAAGATCTTCATTAACTCCTTATTTCTCTACTAATTAACACAAAAGAAGTGACTTGAATGGTTGACAGGCAGCGAATGACCCACAGCTCTGTGGTTAATAGGATGCAAATGATGCCTAATGAGGGTCTCTAGCTGCAGCCTGGGCATCTGGCCTACTATTTTTGTTGGGGATTTAGGGTGGGTTTGAGATGAAAATAGTTTAACCACTAACATAGGCTGCTGCTGAGTTCGCAGTAAAGTCTATGAATTTATGGGTGCAGCAGTCAGAAGAATTAGCTTAAACTACTCATCAACAGGTTTGGATGCACACAAAGCACTTCACAGACAAGAAGTCTTCCTTTCCACGAGACACAGCAACAATTAAATGTTTCATGGGCTATTTTTTTTTCCTCTAGGCAATAAAAATAGTTAGTTTATGAATTCCTAAAGACCTCTCAGTTTACAAGGGAGACAGATTCCCAAACAACTGTAATAGTGGCCTTTAAAAGACTTTATTCAGATCTGTGTCCCATGTCTAATCAAAAACAAATTTGGGTTGCTCCGAATTTTTTTACAGAAACTATTTCCAGCTGAGTCTTTATGATTAATTAGCAGGCTTTCAGTGAAGAGACACACCACCATTAAAACTTCTACAAGTCACTCCCTCCCTCACAGAAAGCTTTGGAGCAGCTTCAGGTTGAGCTTTTGATTCAACCACTTCTGTGGGGTGCTTTTTCCTCTGCTTCTTCTTTGTACACAAAAAAGCAAGGGCTTGTGTAAGAGTGGAGTATGGTGATTTCCTCTGTGTGTTCATGTTCTGCTGTGGCTGCAGGGTGGCCACAATTCCTCTATTTTTCACCATTCTCCAGCCAGAGCTCATCAACCTTCCTGATATGGTGGTACAGCCAAAATCAATTTTACTACTGGCTGCATGAGCCAAGCTGATGAAAATAGTTTTAAACAGGTTCCAGAGCAGAGCTTTGCCAGCACAGGTGCCTTTGAGTGAGGGCAGAGGGCACTGGCACTGCCCTTTTCCAGTGAGAGAGGTCACCCAGCTGCCAAGGGCCCTTCTGCTGCAGCCTGGGGAATGCTCCTGCTCGGGGAAAGGGGTGCAGGGATTTACAGGAGGACTCATCCATGGGCTGGGATAGGCTTGGAGCATCCTCTGAGGCTCTAGGCCAACCTCCAGTGCCACCAGCCCCCCTCACTTAGTGTCTGACACACTTCCTAGGCAGTGTCTGTGCCACCCACCCTGCTGGAGGAGGTGTTACCCTGTGGTGCTGCAGCACAGAAAAACAGCGACAGCAAAGCACCTGCAGCTCTCAAAATTCTTGTATCACTTCAGTTTTCCTTCCGTTTTCCTTTTTGTTTGTGTTAAACTCAAGAGAACAGGTTTGCTATTTAGTGGCTCATTTTAATTAATATGTTTAAATACTGCCTTTCATGTTTCAAACCAGCCACAGAACAGGACCATGAAACGAAATAGATCTGAAGGACTTGAAGTGAGAAGCAAAAATCTATTTTCATTTTGTAGGTGGATTTAAATGGAAACAACCAAATGGAGTTCTTCATTTAAGCATGTAAAATTTGAATGTGATCCTTCTCTCTGAAAAGATTCCACGAACTCTGAATGGCAGTGGGGTACAGACAGTGTTTCACACACACAGATTCTGCTTCAAGGGCCCAAATTCTGTATTGATTTTCCAACCACATCTACTGTACTTTATCTGAAAAACCTTAGTGTGTTTATAGTCTTACATAATCACTTCTACCAAATGTACAGTTACAGTCCTGTGAGAAAATCAAGAATTTAATACCTTCTTGACTTCTGTTCTTTAAAATAATAGTCCCCTTCTGTTTTTAATGTAGAAAAGAACATATAAAGAAAGAAGACCAGAGAATACATTTTATTTACCGTGAACACAAGTTGAAAAAAAAATATCCAGCTCCCCTGGCTGATCAGCAGGCTGGCCCTGCAGAGCCCTTACGTTTCCCATTACTGTCAGTGTGCATGCAGGAAGCGTCAGTCCAGGAGCATTCAGCCATATATCATTCCCACTCCATCTTTTTATTGGATGCCTTCCATCCCCAGACGAGAAGCAGAGCACACAAGGCGTGCAGGGTGACGTGCAGGAGGCAAAGCACAAGCTGCTGTAGCACCACCTTTGCTGGACACGGGCTGCTCATCCCGAGGCACTTAAGGGATTAATGAAATGAAATTGTTTTTTGGACTTGCTGCACTCTCTCTTATCTTTTAAATCCACAATGTCCCACGGAAGGCAAAATGTAGTAATTTTAGTCAGCAGCCTCTCATTAATTTTCTACCTTTGGGGGAAGGCACATTTATAAAAAGAGGGGCTGTGTGGAGGCTAAGCTCAGCACATTGCTTTTCACTTAAAGAGCTCAGCATGGCACAGCAGAGACAGAGGCATAACATGCTTCAAACGAGAGCATTCTTTCAGAGAGGAAGGAATATCAGCTCTGTCTGCTGCTAAACACATCTTTATATATATATTTTTATACATGTGTGTTTATACACACATATATACAAACCTATGGAGTCATCAGTTTTTGAAGATAATCTTTCAGGTTAAGTATTTTCCCACATTAAACTGATAATTATCCCCTCCTTTCTTCCTCTGTCCCCAGACACCAAACAAGCTGGATTTTTGCTTCATGTATTATTTATGGAAAGGAATTAATATGCAGATTCACAAAAACTTAAAAACTCATAATTATTCATAAAGGGCTTTAAGGTTATTTAGTACATATTTATGAAACTTTATGTTTGCTAGGAACTGTGTTTGAAAGTGCTATGGAAGGGTGTTGACTGAGGTTAATTACTAGCATGGAGAGTAATCTGAAAATGATCAAACTCTTTGAATGAAAATATTTGTCAGTATTTCTGATCTATATTTAAGTGAAGTAATGGACATCAATAGCCTTGCAAATATATTCTGAAATGGCTCTGCAAGAAAGAAGATATGCATATCTAATGCAAACAACCAATGAGGGAAATGTCTAGTTAGCCACCTTTGATGGCTTGGCAAGTGTAATAAGTGATAGAGATTTATGCTGTTTGTTGTCCATCTGTGTTGAGTTATGCTCTTATACATCCTCACTCTAGTCTAGAAATGATTGGGAGCAATTTAAGGAAGCCAGAACCCTCCAACCTTTTCTAGACTGAGGTTCAGAAATGAGGGGCCAGCTATTCATGATTTCTCTAGAAGTTACTTAGGATAAGTACAGGCTGTATGTAAATAATACATTATATTGGTTTTATATTTACATAAATCTTTCTATCTTATGCATAATTAACCTCCTTTCTAATCCATTGTGCTCAAAGGTTGGAAACCTATAAAATGTGTTATGGGTTACGTGATGTCAAACAAGCAGCAGTGGCAGCAATTCTGGAAGGCAGGAAGCATCCAAAATGCTATCACAGCTATAATGCTGCTAAGAGTTCTAAAGAAGATTGGTTTTATGACCTTGATGAGTTCATTGAAACCACTGGAGGTGCATGTGAGTGGGTCTGTGGGGGCTCACGGGGCTGGGGCTGTTTCCTGCGGTGGAACAAGGGTCCTGGAAAGGCCATGGGGGCTCTGGAGTGGCTCTGGAGTATGGCACACAGGTGTGTACAACAGTAGGATGTGTTGGTGGTCTCACACATTGGAGCTTCCTTAACCCATGCTTTTCTTCAGACACATATCCATTGAGGAGCTTATCAACCAGAATGTGAATAAATACTGTACATATGGTTATTTATTTGATCATTCCATGTGAAAGATGAAAAAAAAAAACACTAGAAAGTTCTGGATACTGATTAAACAGCAAATGATACCTCAGTCCTTGGCAGCAATTGTATGGGATGCTTTGGGAGATGCTCTAGAGACATGCCAGGCACTTCTCCCATTATTCTTTTGGACTTTGAAGATGCAGGGTTCACCTCCAGTTCACTGAACACTGCTCTGCCTTTCTGGCATTCTTGGATTCCTCCATCAGACCTCGAGGGATGCACAGGGACCCCCTTGTCCCTCAGCATCTCTGCAGCTTCTCAGTGACTTCACCTCTGGGGCTGTTCCTGCATCTCTGTTCTGCTGTGGGCTAGCACAGAGTCCATAAATAAAATCACTAAGCAAGGGTGTATCAGGCTCTTCCTCTTCTGCTGTGACCCTGCTCTGAATCTAGGGAGGAAAAGGAGACAGCAAACTCCTCTGCCACAGAAGAGGGCAGATCATCAGCCAGAAAGTCTCTTTCTTACACTGCTCATGGAGGAGCAGCCCTTGCCAAAGATATTTTGAAATAAATGGAACAATAATATAGCCATAATGGTTGCCCTAAGTGCAATGACTATAGCCTGGATAGATTTGTAATCTCTTTTAATAAATACATTAAATTATTTGAAATAATGTTCTATTTGCCAACAGCTTATTCCATAAATATATATGGAATATAAAATAGGAGAGATTCCCTGACATAATTAAAATTGTACAGCCAAGGAGGAGGCAGGGAATAGTGTTATCTTTTCAGCTGCAAAATATTTTACAGGAATATTTCTCACAGACAAACCTTCTATTTACCTTTAGGGGTGGCATAATTGCATACTGAAGAGAGTGCAGCTCTGAGGCACTGATGTCTGGTGCCTCCATCTCCCACCCCCTGCTGCAAGGGGAGCTCAGCCAAATAAACTGCACCTCCCTTGCTACCAGGGCCAAACATTCTCCCTCCCCCAGACCCCTGCACAGAGAGAACCCCAAATGCCACACTGAGATCTCATTCACCTTGCAACAAACACACACCCTTGCCCAGGGAGTGGTCTGGGTAATCATCCTACTCTGTGGCAAGGGGAAAAATGCCACAAAAAACAGTGTTCAGTGGGGCTCAAGGTGATCCTCAGGGGTTCTGGGGGGCTTTTTGCTCACAATCATCATCTCCAGAAATTCCAATGCTCTCTGAGAGGAAATGTTTGGCACCTGACAAAAGGACCCAAAGGTTACTGCAGTGGATTTTTATCTTCTGTGCAGACTGATTATTGGACAGGGTTTTATATGTGCTGTTCAAATGGCTTATATACCTCACTTCAAAGGATTAAGTTTGCATTACAAAAACTATCAATAACATGGTAAATTGTTGATTAGGACTATTCTTAACTTCTAGTGTGTTGTGTTTGGAGCACTGGTGATTTATATGCAGGGTAACACAATGAGAAGCAATCAATGGAGTTTTAGGATCTCATATATATCTGCATATATGGATATTGCATCATACCATCTAGAAAAACTTATTAATAATACTGACTTTTCACTGCCTCAGAAAAATCATTTGGAGGAACTGTCTCTTTGCACCATAAGCTATTATGTCTGACATTAATTCATCCCTCAACAATTGCTCCCCAAAAAAGTAAATAATTGAAAGCAACAGAAGTTTCCAGACTCAGGTGATTTAAGGAGTCCTTCTGACCCATTTACTCAGCTGCATTTTAAATATCTTTATTGAAGCACAGAGTAATAGATGAGTTATGTATGTCCAGTTCACAGGTAATTCCCAGGTATGCCATGGAACCAGGCAGGCAAAATTCACTTCAAGCAATGAAGTGACTAAAGAAACACTCCACTGATCTGTATTCCTGTTTCTGGGCTTTCTCCTTTAAAAAAAACCCCAAACCCAAGAAAGACAGAATCAGAAATTGTGTATTCCTAACTGAGGTGATGTTACTGAGAGCTTGTCTTGTGTCCAGGAAGGAGTGCTCAATGACAAGCAAGGCATCCCATTCAGCTTCACAGCTGCTGCCTGCAGGAGTCCTTTAACATGCACAGGAAGGGTCCACGTGGGGAATTATCACAAAGCAGCCAAGCTGCTGCAGGCTCCCCCCATCTCTGTGTGCTGCCTTCCCCAGGAGAGCCTTTCCAGAGCTAAACACGAGGCTGGGAGCTGGGTGAGAAGGCACAGGCCAGGGAACAACAAACTGTATGGATAGAGTGTAACTTATACAGGGGAAAGGAGAAGCCAATGCAGATCTTTTCTGAAGAGGTCACTCACTGGGCTTTTTGCAGTCACCTCAGGGTGATGGAAGGACTGCAGTTTGCTCCACAGCCAGATGCTCTCTGAGGAGCCTGAGTTGTTTTCAGCTGCTTTTCATGACCGGGCAGTGGCTTCAAAGTGATGTGAGTCCTTCAGACCTGTTGACTTCTAAAAGAGGAAAACAAACAAGGCAGTGACTTCCTGCCCTGTCCCCTTCCCCGGGGGACTTTAAGTGGTCCCACTTGGAATCACCTATCCCCTCTCCCCACCAGAGCAGAAATCACCTAACACCAAACCTGTAAATTCCACATTGCCTTCTCTGCACCAGGCATCGGGGAAAACAGGATCTAAATGCATCAGGCAGCAGGTTAAATTCAAACAAAGCTTAAATATCCTGCAATGACATCATGCCAGCCCTGTATGCATACAAAGATGTAAAATAGAGTGTAGCTGTGTGTGTGGGCACAGGCAGGACAGATGATCCTGCATCCATTCCACACCTGCACACCTACACAGCCCTTATTTACATAGCTGTGTGCACAAAATACATGTGGTGTATTCTCTCATTACCTTCAGTGGGTTTTGGATCTGATCCACCTCACAAAAGCACTGAGTTGTATTTCATACCCACAAATTGTATTCATGTAGGTTCCTTGTAAATATACATCCTATCTTTGGTGGAGGAGTGGCTGAGTTGATATCAAAGCAGTGCTGATAGCAAAAACAGTTTCTCAGTTCTACCCTGGATTCTTTTTTTTCTTTTTTCCTTTTCTTTCTTTATTTTTTTTTAATGAAGTCCACAGTGCACATTTTGGGGAACTGTAAATCCATAATTCAAATCCCTTAATTTTTCAGACATGACACTATACCACCATTTGCTAGGAGATGCTGCAAAAAGCTAAATCATGGGTACTTACAAAATTCAGAACTATGCTAACTGGAGAACTGTGTAAATTAAAATGATCCAAATGTCTACAGAAAATAATTATTATATTTGCATGTATTAAATTAGAGTTTAAAAAATTTTCTCTGAAATTGTGCTGGATTGAAACAAAAATGAAATCACATTTAAACACAATTTAAAGAAACAGTTAAATAACCATAATAGCTATGCATTAGTCAATCCATATTCTTGAACATCAATTCTATCACATGCTATGACAAATGTTTAGGATGCAGTTATCTCTTGACATTTCCTAAATGGAAAAAGTTTGATGGGGGTAAAACTGCTTCTAAATAGTTCTCACTCAGGCATCACTTACATAATTTTTTTTGTGTTTATTGTTTGGAGGTTTTTTGATGTTCAGTACTTGAATGATGCTCTTGACCTCTCTCATCTCCTGAATTCTGCCTTGATGGTCACAGATAGTCGTGTACATGGAAGAAATTAAGCATTTGACTGATCTAAAAACCAGCCAAAGCCAATGGAAAGGCTCCCAGTGGATTTTGGATGCCTCCCACCCACAGCCAGGCTGGGCTGCATTCTGCACCCCCTGAGCTGCCAGGCTGGGATCAGGATCATGGTCAGATCTGCTCTCTGTGCAGCACCAGGTGCTCAGCCCTCCACTGCTGTGCATGCAGCAGATTAGAGATCCAACTGTGAAAGCTGCTTTGTTCACTCAGGCTCCAACCTGAACTTCATCAAACACAGCCTTGCAGTGCAGGGGCTGGGCTGGAGATCTGTGCACAGACAGGAAGCAGATGGGATGCCTGAGTTTGTGTCTCAGATGCAGCAGAGCACAATGAGGTCTAGCAAGAAAGACACACAAAATTCTTCCAAGCAGGATAATTTGTAGGTGCTCTGCTAGTCTTGCACCTATTGTGCTCATAATAAATACAAGAAGTGGAAAATTTGACTGAAGATCTCTTAGTGGCTTAACAGAAAAATCCAAGTTTCATGGTTTATTCATAATTCAGACTGTGGAATGTGGAGGAAAACATGAGCAAATGCAATGCAACCCACAACAGGCAGCATGTCACTATGCCTGGCCTTTGTTTTCAGACAAGACAGTCCTTTGTACTGCTGTTTTTAGGAAGGTGTTTTTACCTCCTGTGCTCCTGTTTCCCCTTGGTCCCTCACTGTGAGCACTTGGGAGCAGGACCTTTCTCAGCACACACTGCCCAGCCCAGAGCTGGACAGAACAGGAACATCAGAACTGCAGAATCTAATGATTATGGCCCAGAACCTCTGCACCTAAGCCAAAAACTAAAGAAAATCAAGGACAGAAAGGATCATGCTCCCAAAATACAGAAAAGCTCTGTAGGAGCTGAAGGAAATATTGCTGCAGCTCCTCAATAAATTAGGATATTCTGACACAGAAACAGGCGCTAAAATGAAGCAGAGGTGCCAAATATTAGAGAAACTGTGGTCAGTCTTTGAACTCTTACAAATAACAGACACTGGAGTATTCAAACACCACAGGAACTCATATCAGCTGGGGAACTCCAGCATAATTTAGTCTGAAGTTATTCACAAACATTATCAATATTTCTGAGTTTACACTCGCACCTTTGACTGTTGACTTAAAGCATCCAGTCTGGTTCATACTACTGGAAATGTTTACACTTTGGAATCTATTATGCATAGAAAAATTAGGGATTATCTTTGACCTGGGTCCCACATATTTTTATGCAAAACTAAATAATAGGGTTATTTATTCATTTAATCAATTCCATATATTTGCCATAAGCAGGCTTGATTTCTTCTGAGGTCACAATCAACATCACACTTTCAGGAGGACATATGGTTTGACTGCTAACACAGATATCCCAGTCAGCATTCAAACAATCCTGAGCTTTCCTATCCTTCCTCAGGTTAGGAGCACTACATGTTAATGTGGGCTAATCCTTATGTGGAAAAATCAGAAGGAAAATCACTATTGGGGCAGTGCAGGCGTGTCTAACTCTCAGAGGTGGAGGGGCATGGGTATTTTTCAGGAAGGAAAAAGGAAAACCACAAAATGTTCTACTCTCAAACACAGCAGGACCCCTTGCAGACAGATTTGGGCTCTCTCTGACCGTGATGTGGCTGGGCAAAAGCTGAGTAAAAGGTGACAGTCACTTGGATGCAGAGGTAGAAGGATGCAGAACACATTGCCTGTCCTTAGAGCAGCAGAGGTGCCTCTCACACCCTGTGCTCAGACATAGAGCAAGGCAGCTGCCTCAAGGGAAGCACTGCCTCTCTCAAAGATCTCTGCACAGCCAAAATTCTGCTTTACCACTCACTTACCTCTTCCCAAAGCTCATCCCAGTACCACAGGAATAGATCAGTTTATCTCATGTGATCTCTGCTTCGGAGGACATCATCCATAGCTTTAAAAATTAATGATTGCTAATGACCTGCAGCCCAAGAATCAGAAGCTTAGAGAGCAGCATGAATATCTTGGGATAATGAATTAATTCTCTTTTTCATAGTCTGTTTGGCCTTGCTGGCAAAAAGGAAATGGAAAGGCAAAGAATGTCAAATATATTTATCCACTTAAATCTGTCACTGAATGGCTCTAAGGAAAATGAAAGCACATGAGTTCCTTTTAGGAGAAGAGTAGATTTTGTCTGAAAACAAGAAATATTCCTTCTAATGGGGGATAGTTGATCAGTAAATCCTAGAAGTTCATGCATTTAAAGATTTAAGTACCATACTAGGAAAGAATTTGTTAATTCCATTCAGAATTAACATACCCAACATATTTCACAGAAGTTGCAAGTCATGCTGGTGTCAACATCTTCATGAAGAGCTGTCATTTTATAATTATTGGCAAATGCCTGGATGCTGGTGAGGGAAGAGTCATTATTTCCAAGTGTGAGGGGAGAAAATAACAGTTAATGTAACAGACACCTACCACAAACAATAGAGATCATCAACATTTAATGACTGGAGTAACCATATCCTCCTTCAGCTGATGGAGGCTGTATAGAAGCAGATGGAGTAAAAAGCTAACAAACACTATGAACCAAATGTAATAGCAGATGTGAAAGCTCATCAGGATTATGCCATTGTAAGACTAATTGCCAGGGTGCCTGGAAGTTTTAGCAGGCATCTTTTCTCCCCTTCAGCCAGTGCTTATATTTTATTTATTTATTTAGGTTTTAACACCTCCTCTTGTGATTTGCAGGCAAGAGGAATCAGTTTCAGTATCAATACAATGCCTCATACAACTCTCCTTCAGCTGAACATCTGTTTGACAGAAGGCTGCTGGGAGCTACATGCCAGTTTTGGGACTCTTCCTTGTAGTTTGTGTGGCAGAAGTGAAGTATTTCAAGTATTTAAGGGCTCGTGGGACTCACCAGAGAGCAGGCATCTGTGAAGATTCATAGGCTGTGCAGAATGCCCACCAAAGCTGATGCAGCCTGGTGAGAGCAGCTGAAGGTTTGCACCTTGCAGGGATGTTGGCCTGGCCTCAGGAGTGTTCGGATGGTGCTGCTGACTGTGCCTGCTGCCCAACATGAGCAAAAGAACCAGAAAAGTGTCTCCTGAAACATAAGAAAGGCCTTGGAATTTTGTGCCTGGCAGTTAAAACTTTAGTATAGAAGCAATGTGGGTATTAAAACACTGGCAGAGTTTGTCTTGAGAGGTGGTGGGTGCCTCATCCCTGGCAGTGTTGAAGGTCAGGTTGGATGGAGCTCTCAGTGACCTGGTCTAGTGGCAGATCTCCCTGCCTGTGGTGGTTGGACTAGATGCCCTTTAAGGTTCCCTTCTAACCATATCTATTTTATTTTTATGTGATTGTCTGAAAAAAATTAAACATAGAAAGGATAAAAATGTTGCTCCTCCAGAAAGAGAGGCGGCAGTTTGTGGTGTTTTGTTGAAGATCAGTGTATAAGAAAAAAAGGAGAAGCTAGGAAAAGAAATGGCCTGGGGAGCTAAAATCTTTGGCCACAAGAACAGTGTTGCTGCAGGAGGCTCCCAGGAGCTGGGCAGGTGGTGGATTGGTGTGGTGAGAGATTGCCCTGTGAATGATATTTAAAATCAAAGTCCCAGCAGCAGTTAAGCCCTGCAGGACGGTGTCCTCAGCAGGTCAGGCAGAGGCTGCATTTCCTCCACACCTTGCTGGTTGGTAGTAGAGGTTTTATAGTGAAACACAGGCTGGTGGCTCATCATGTGCAGGGGTCTTGGTACTTAAACTTCATCTGAAACAGGGAAAAAAAATAAAGCTGATTTGTATTTTCTAAAAATTAAATCACAGGTGGATTCTCCTTCCCAGGTGCAGGAGAAACTCCTGAGATCTGCAGGAGAGTCACAGGCTATTGAGCAGCAAATGCTGGCACAGCTGATGGAACAGCAGAGAGGAAAGGAGGGCTGAACTCTGCTCCTTGTCACAGGCTCCTGTGTGGTGACTCCAGAAACAAAGCTAAGAGCAGGTGCAAGAACATCCACCACTCAGAAGGTGCCACCAATAATAGTGTGCTTTCCACCCAGCTTCAGAAAAAGGAGTGTGGAAAGCAGGAATGGGCTCAAAGTGGAAATGTTTGAGTAAAATACTCCTAAGCTGGAAAGTGATGCAGATCATGGAATCACAGAATGTTTTGTATCTAGTCCAAATCCTCAGTCATGGCAGGCACATCTTCCACTGTTTCTCAAAGCTGGCCTTGAACTCTTCCACAACTTCTCAGGACAAACTGTGCCAGTGTTTTTCCTCCCCCAAAGCAAATTTAGTTCTAATACCTGACCTAACCCTGCCCTGTGTCAGTCTGAAGCTATTCCTCCTTGTCCTATCCCTCCATGCCCTTGACAAAAGTCCCTCTCCACCTCTCTTGGAGCTCAGTTGGCTCTCTTGGAGCTGTAGGCTCTCCCTGGAGCTTTTCTTCTCCAGACTGAACAACTCCAGCTCTCTCAGCCTGTCTCCATAGCAGGGATATTCCAGCCCTCTGCTCAGCTGGGTAATCTCCTCTGGATTGGCTCCAGCAGATCCAGATCCATCCCTCCTCCAGATGCTGCAGCCCCAAGCAGGACACAGCATTCCAGGAGGGGCCTCACACCAGTGGAGTAGAGGGATAAAACCCATCACTGTATAATAGGGATATCTCAATTTAAACCTTCTAAAACTTGAATTTGCATTTCCTCTACTCCCTGTCTCTGTTGGAAGGTTCATGTTCTCACCCTAGTGAGGCTGGACTGTGCTTACCAGCAGCTCAAGGCTTTCTGTCACAGGGAGAGAAGTCAGAGATCTAAATGTAACTTTGCATTTAACCAAGGAGAAAATAAACCAGGACTGCTGTCTGTGGAAATAAAACCTTGCCAGTTGAGAGGGACTGAGATCCTGTCACCAGCTGAGGTGCAACCTCTGGAGGCAGATGGGGGCCAGGGCCAAGGCTGGGGGTCTGGAGTTGGTGGAGTTACAGGCTCAGACCCTGCTGGTGTCTCCTGGTGATGCTCTGAGCTCCTGCCTTTGTTGCACTGGTGCTCAGCAGCTCCCAGCAGCCCTGAGTAATGCCAAGGAGCAGGTACTGAGAATTCCCAATAATGAGAGCAGAGAACAAAGCCCTGTCCAGGTCCTGACTCAGCTCCAACTGCCTTCAGTCAGAAGATCTTGATTTTCAAAGTCAGTTGTTTTGCATGTGATTGTGGCCTCACAGGCAACTGCAAGGTGGGACTTCTTAGTTTACCAAATAACTATATATTTTTTTCATTTTTGGTAGATTTATCTCTCATATACTCCTGTCAGCGATGCAGAAGCAGATAATGACACTTGAAATATTAATTTTCTCTCAAGCAGATTTCTCAACATTTAGTTCAGAGAGTTCATCATGTTTAAAAGCAGGTAATTTTGTCAAGTCGAACCCTTGGAAGTTTATTCAAAATAACATAATATCAATCCATTTTCCAAGGTTAGCAAACTCAGAAACAGACTCGATTCTTTTTTCCCCTGCAGCTGTTTGTGCAGCCCATGAAATGATTTGTGCATGTGTGTGTCACCAAACAAATGTTCTGGTGCCTTCTCAGTAACAAATAGTCTGCAAGAAGGAATCTCCACCTACAGTCAGACAAGCAGGTGATGCTGATGCACGTTGCAGCATGCTCTGGGAGCCAAAGTCTGTCCTCTACAAACCCCTGCAAAAACAAACTCCATCTTTGGAGTTACCTTTCCAAGCTAAGCTAAGAAAAAATAATGAATGTAGTTCCACGACCAGGATTTACCACACAATAGATTTTTTTTTAAATACCCAGAAGTCTTCAGGCTGATGCCATATTACGCCTTCACTGGTCTTAATATTATTGTTTCTGTCTCATTTTAGGTTATTCTCCAGTGTTTATTATTAATTCCAATTCTCACCATTAAAGGGGAGATATTATCCATATGGCTGACGTGCTGCTCAGTATGTTCATAAGTTCTCCAACATTTTGATTAACACTGACAGAAAACTCTTTGAAAACATATGGCCCTGTATACATCCTGTCATTTCTAATAATAGGGTACATTCTTCAGTGCACTTTCTTAAGAAGATGAATTCAGTCATATTTTAGAAACATGCTAATACTTGGTTAATTAGTCCTTTGAGGTCAGGGGGAAAGAAAAGACTGAATGAAAATAAACTTTTCCTTGAGCAGACACCATGAGCACTGAAGATAATTTGTGTGGCAGAAAAACGTGATATCTATGAGTAATGGTCTCTGTCTACAGCCAGATTTCTTAAATCAATTAGCTCCTGGCATATTCCTGAAGATATTCATGCTCTGTTTGATATGCCAGACTCTTAAAGCTTTAGCATGAAGACTGATTTTGATGCTCATTTCACTGATTAGGTCAGTATCTTATTTCTGGAGTTGAATTCCTGTATTTATACCAATTGTTCCCCTTTTCTAACACCTTTGGGATATCCTGGGATCTCAGCACTCTTCTCCCTTACACAGGCAGGTCTGATACCAAATCTGGCAGAGATATTGTTGACTAAAATTCCCTTTGGCTTGTGCAGTAACATGGCACATTTATATGGCAGAATTTACCCCCAGAGACTATTTTCACCACACCTAGTTTGCTGGGATTTTAATCAATTTTTTTCACCATGATGAGGAAAATTCTCATCTTCATGGTCTCTTTTAACCATGTTTTTCCCCACAGAAGTACTTGCACTACCTATCAGACTTCAGTAGTTTCAATTTTGTTCAGAGAGAAGCTCCTCAGACACATATTCTTAAAAATTATACTTTAGGATGTGGCTACACAAAAGTAATCTACTTGAAAATTCTGCAGCACAATAACACAAATATGTTTTTAAAAGGTGATGTATCAATTTTGTACTTCATAAAACTAAATATTTTCATACAGCTCACGTGTTCAAAACATATACTCAACTTCTTTCCACCCAGAGATGTATAATAATTGTTAATGCAGATAATTAATGCTGATAAATTTGCAAAACTTCTATCATAATGATTTCAGCCAGCGTCTCACTCTCATTTCTTGCTTTTCCCCTTTCCTCCTTGAGTGAAACCCATGGAAAACCAATTTGATTCTCAAGAAAAAATGCAAAGAGAACTAGATTGCCTCCCCCCTCCCTCCCCCTTTTCTTCTCTGTCTCCTCCCCCTCTGTTTGCTCCTGCTCTTTTTCCTTTGGGAAAAGTCCCAGTCTGGGCTACATCAGTGAAGCATTTCTGGGCAAAAAGCCATCAGTCCTTATGAAACTCCATCTCTGACTGTTCCTGTGGGTAGATTTCTCTGAGCCCATCAAATCCCTCCTTCTCTAGACTCCTCTCACAGGAAAACATCTACCAAAGTTAAAAATCTTTTTAGGGATGGAGGCAGAAGAAATTTTGTGTGGTTCAAAGACCCTTGGAAGCTGCAGGATGAGGTTAAAAACACTCCAGTCTTTAAGGCCAGAGAAGTTTTTCAACTCCCAGCCAAATCTTACCCATTCCACAGTGTAAAATAAATAAATAAAACAGAGAGCAGCTCTTCCACATCTTTCCTTATGAAGTCAAGACAAAAGAAATAAAAGCCATACAAACCTACTCCACTTTTTGTCTACCCTTACATGCATGTGAACAGTGTTTACATAAATACTGATGCCCAACCAAACACCTTCAAGAAAATGGAATATCCTCTTGCACAAGTAACATTGGTTTTAGGACTTAATGGGAGAAAGAATGAAATGCCTCTGATGGAGGCCAGCAGGGTCATTCAGAGCTCATCTACAGTAAAAAAAAAGGTAAGTTCATGAGAGAATAGTGCAAGAACTGGAATGGTTTGGAAACCCCCAACATTGATGGAAAATCAAAGTAATTTTAAAAATAATTTAAAAAATAATTTTAAAAATCAAAATCAAATTTATGGTTTTGTTGCCAAAGTTCTGGACACTTTGTGTGAAAAACTTTTGCCTGGTTTACTGAGCAGTACATGTTTGGTTCAAGCTCTGCCATTCAGATAAAATATGCTCCTTTACACTTTGTTTTGCACTGACTTTTTGTACCTGCCTTTTCAAAGCTGCCCCTCCTCCCAGCCTTCCTTTTTCAGGCCTTGAGAGACATGAATTGCCTTCAGAGCAGGGACACACAGCTGCCTTGGAGATAACTGCTCACTCCTATTAAAGCTGTGCCTGTGTTATGCTGTTTATCTCATGATACTCCTTAAGTTACAATACTGTCATTTCACTTTTTTCTTCGGTCCTACATTATTTAAACTGCTGCACATGATACTGAAAACTTGAAGACTGTTATCAGTTTAGGAAAAGAGTATTAAATGGAAAAGATTAAGATTTTGGCTGGAATCCAGCGAGCACTTAAATGCATGAGTAACTTTACTCCCATGAGTAGTGTCTTTGACGCCAATGGGACCAGCCATGCATGGAGGAGCACATGTTTGTGCAGAGTTTGGGGACAGAAAGTTTTTGCTGCAAGAGTTCAGGTTCAAAACTTGGGCCTGTGTAGAGCTTCACATGTGCTCAGGTTCATAAGACATTAATGTTAGACATATGTTCATGATACTTTCCCCAAATGTTAGAGGTCTACTGATATGTTACTATTTTTACCCTCTAAAATAGGGGGCTTTTTACCAGGAAGAAGAAGAGTCAAGTTTCAGTCTTCCTGAGAAAAGAAAACAATTCATTGTTTCAAAAAACCACAGAATACATATTTTACTATAAGGTGTTGTTCTTGACAATGCCCAAACAGGTTTGCTTCAGACTGTCAGAAAATAAAAACCACAAAAACTTTCATTCACCACCAGAAAAAGGATTTTTTAACCTTTCCACCTTTCCTGTCCCAATGTTAGTTACTGCTCACTTCCATCTTCAGTAAAAGCTGAGCACAAGATTAATCTATATTTAAACCTTTTGCTTCAAGATTTATGTTGGTCACCAGTACCACTGAAAGACAGACAGAACTTATTGTCATATTGTCCTATATGAAAGACACCAAAGTTGCCTTTTAAAAAATATTTAATTGTTACTACACCTTTTAGTAACCATGTAGTAACCATGTTACTACACCTTAATCTCTTTAAAAATAATTAAAAACAAATTGTAATATTTTTAAAATCATTTAAGGAAAAGGTGTATAGCCTCCTAATTAATGAGCATCAAAAAACTTCATTTTTAGCAATTTTAACCAAGGAAATAATTGCAGTATTACAGAATCTAAATATTTAACTTCAGTTTCTTGCTAAAAATTACTGGTAAGAGATGTGCCTCTATCCTTTATAGAAGCAGGGGTTTGGCAGCTCCTTCTGTGTCATTCTCAGCTACCAAGAGGATGCAGCAGTGATAAAACCACAGTAACATAAGAGGTGTAGCCATGCCAAAGAAATTGGCTTGCAAAGGAAAATGGCATCATGAGATACCTAAATTAAAGTTTCTAGAGCCTGGCCTAATTCAGTCCAACACACTGTAGGCACAACATTTGCACCTTCTGCAAATAAAGCACCATCCAGAGCCCAGCTCCTCATGGGTTATGCAAAATTAAACAGAATTGTGAATGGCCAAAGGCAGCAGATTGATCTTTCTGTGTCCCTCTCACGATGCAGTTTTTTAGTGTGTTCTTTCTTTTTAATTAACTTTTTTGTTCCTACATTGAGACTCACTACTCTTTCCCAGGCACTCAGACAGCCAAGGCCACTAAACAGATTTTCCTGTGACAATATCTGTTTCTGAAATGAAGTAGTCTTACATCCAGCTGGCTGAGTCATGGCCAAAATAAAATCAATGTGCCTGCAAAACTTATTTCTAAGGGTAATGAAGCTCCCTGCTAGGGATTGCAGTGCCTAATTTGCCAGATATTTGTTTCCTAGCTATTATTGCCTGCTGAATATTTTAAATCCATTGTAATTCAATATTCAGGCCAAGTCTAAAATAAACCTTTTATTTTTTTTTTCTCTTAATCATTTTCTTAAAAGATATTTTTGTCTTCAATCTTCCATTTCAATCTTGGCCTTTTAAAAGGCCATCTTAAACTTTAAAAGCAGCCTTAATTACTAGACATTTTGTCTCCTACTTGGCAACATAATACAAGATGTGGAAACTGGATGCAGGGTCCAATAAATTGGTAGCACCATCCTGAAGAGGCAATAGGATGCTACATCCAGTTAAAATCAGGAAACAGTTCATATGAAGGCCCAGTAACACATTATTGTACCTCACTTTTCAAGTGTAAAAGCAGAAACTCAAATTTTCTGAAGCATCCTGAAGGCAGATGTGTGTTGGCTAATTTTAAAACAGTAGTCAAGAAACTTAGTGCTTTATTTTGAAAATAGGATTTGGAGGGATTTTTTACAAATACTTGAGTTGTGAGAGCTCTACATTTCTGTCTTCATCTTTAGAGCAACTAGCTTCAGCTGGGAAAAAAGATGACTTTTTCATTAGCTGTGTGATGAAAAAAAGGAATTAATACAATGTAATTCTCTCATTAGAGAACACCACTAATTCTATTTCCACAATCTAAGTCCTGTGTAAAGCCTTAAAAAGTGACACTGGAATTTCAGGAGTTAAAGCCCATGTCTCACTTAAAGACAGATTGCTTGCTCTCAAGAGCAAAGGAAAATAAAAAGTGAATAATTTCAAGAAAAGGATTTTTTTAACATCTGTAAAGAATGACAAAGTTAGAAAGAAATCTTGTCAGTGAGAGGGCAGAATCTATCCAAGCAGTCAGATCTTCCTGCCTTCCTGAGGTGTGCTGACACTCTGTGAGCTCTGCTGTGTCACCTGTCCCTGTTCCAGGAGGAAGGCAGAGGGTATGGACCCCTGGAATAGGACACCTTCCTTCACAACACCTATTTAGCTACCAAATCTTCCTGTTTCTTACAGCAGTTCCTGAATTCAAGGTGGTTTTGACCTTTTTGCTCTGCTTCACCAACCTAAAGCATTTTTTCCCTCAGCCTTTGGAGTGGCACACAAGGACACACTTTGTGTGGTGAGCCCTGAGAAAATGCACCAGTGATTGCTTCTGGAAAAGTGTGTAAGGAATTGTAATGCATGTCCTGCTCCTTTCTCTGGGTTTATTTGGCTTTAGGGATTTGGGAGTGGATTTAAACAAAGCTTTTAAAATGAATGTTCCCATTTTTACAACACTGGGCTGTGAGGTCTGCTGGTGGCCACAAGCTGCTGAGGAAATTGTGACTGTCTCTGCAGTGCATCACAGTGGGAAATGCACTTGTTCTGTCAGGTCAAAAGGTGGCTGGGGAAAACAGGAGGCAGCATTAACTTTATTTATACAGCCAAGGCTCTAGAAACATACATCTATGCCACCTTTTTTTTTTTAATTGCAGTGTTGGTGTGTCACCACACCATCACACCTGTAATATTTTAATTTTTTTTTTATTTTGGCTACACAATATCTGCCTTGGTGGTAAGGCTTCCCTTAATACTACACAGCACAGAGGACACACAACTGCCTGTGATCTCCATGTGCCTGTCACAGCAGTGAGGCAAAAGTGGCACTGAAAGGCCAAACTCCCCAAGGACACAGTCCAAAGCTGAGCCAAGGGAAGTACAGGTTGGATAATAGGAAAGAGTTTTTCACAGAAAGGTGATAAATTCTGGAATGGCTGCCCGGGGAGGTGGTGGAGTCCCCATCCCTGGGTGTGTTAACAAAGCCTGGATGTGGCACTGGGTGCCAGGGTTCAGTGGAGGGGTTGGGGCTGGGCTGGACTTGATGATCTTGAAGGTCTCTGCCAACCCAGTGATTCTGTGAATTCTGTGATTCTGTGAATTCTGTGAATTCTGTCACATGGCAGGGAGAGATGTGAGGAGTCCAGGCAAGGCAGGAGGAGGAACTGCACAGCCCACAGGTGCCCGTGGTGTTTTCTGAAGGAATCCATCCTGGAGCTGGGCAACATTTTGCTTTCCAAAGCACTGCCCACTGATTTTCTGTATTATTTATGACACTGCACATGTAGCCAGGGAGGAGGAGGAGGGGAGAAAGGTGGAGCAGCATCCACACACTCTGCTTTAAACACCTAATTTCCTTTCTCCTTGGCAGTCATGCTGCTTTATCCAATTGCTGGAGAGAGATCTGCTGCTCCAAAGAGCAGCTCCAAGCAGCTGGGGTGGGTCCTGGAGCTGAATTGTCCCCTGAATGACAGCTGTCAAGAGATTTGTCACCAACACCAGCCAGCCCAAAGAGTTTCCAAACACCTTTCATTGAGCAGAAAGTCTTCTGGTAAGGTAGCTTTAATGATGGAAAAAAAGATTTGATTTGGCTTCTATATTAAGTCCATGATAGTGTTAATCCCATAAAAACATAAAACCTCCAGAATTTCTCTCTAATAATTGTAAACACTGCTTCCTTTGTCAACTTTTTGATTTATTGGAATTTATTATAGAGCTAGACTTTATTGTATTTGCTTATGATACCACAGTAATCTTTTCCCAGGCTTTCACTTTATTTTGTTAAATTTATCTAGCAAGCCAGATTCACACTCCCACAGTAACCATATGGAGAAAAGCCACAAAAGCTGTTAAGTACATTTAATTACTGTTTTGATGAGCTCATATTTTAATTATGTTTATTGATTCTGTGTGTGTTGAAATAGTTTTAGCATTTCAAGAAAAAAAAAATGGAATCAATATACTGTAATTACTGGGCATTTTATAATTTTTCTGTGTAATTAAAACTTTCATATAATATTTTTAACACTTTTTACTAATCCTTCAGCTGTGATTGGCTGCATTTCCTCTATGTTTAGGTGAGCTTTAATTTTTGTTCTGCCACAATGTGCAGCTAAGCTCAGGACTAACCATCATTTCCATCATTTCCTCTTGAACCTTCTTAGGAAATTAAAAAGAGCATGGATATGGTATTTACCAACAGAGCCCCAGCTGTGACACGTGGATCCATCTTCCACTTGGAGCTGCCATGGCAGGACTTCCCATCATTGTGTAACAGCTTGATGGGCAAGACAGCTAAAAAGGGGATCTTCCCTGTCCTGTTTCAGTAGAACAGCTGGAATTTTATCTAAAATGGTCAAGTATATTTTTGGACTTCAAAAAATCCCTACACTTCTAGTCAGGTAAAAAAACTCCAAAGCATTTAAAGCTGTTGTCAAACTTTTAAATGAAGTTTTCCCTTGGATGGATCTAGACTTCTGGATTTTAAAAAAAGGTAAAACAGATGTAAATATATGGGAATCTGATCCTCTAGTGATGGAAAAAAATTTGTTTCCTTGTGAAAGAAAATGACTTTGGGCACAAAGTTTGGCAAAAGCAGGTATGACCACTGTCCTGGGTGGAAGTTAGCAGTGACAGGACTGGCATTTCAATGATGTGTTTGAGTTTTGAAATTCCAGGATTTGAAATTCCAGGATTTCTCACATGGTGAAAATTCCATCCTCAGGGGAGCTTTGATGTTTGTAGCCATGAGATGGTGAGCCTCAGACCTTTCTCTTTTAGCTTGTTTCTGGGGTTTAATTTCAATTCCATTAAAAGCAAGAAGCAGGGTCATACGACTCAGTCATTAAATCAGTTTTTATTTATTTCCACCTTTGGATAACACATGGACAAAGTAAAGGAAAAAAAAAAAAAGATAAAAGTCAGCTTGTATTCTGAGACTTTGATTACAGAAGCATAATTTTCCTTTCAGGATACTTTTGAGTGTCTGACAAAATGCAAGGAGGTTACTCTGTGCCCCTCACAGTCAAACTGGATTTGTTACATGGAGAGTTATTCTTGAAGTGTTGCACCCTTGGCTCTCAGTGTCCATCTCAAATTACCAAAGAGAAAGGATTGTCTTTTCTGTGGAACTCCTCTTAACTTGGCCCTGGGCACACAGCATTAGCAGGGCTGGAAACTGGGTGCTGGCTGAGGAAAGAGAAAGGACTTCACCTATTTTAGTACTGCCTGTTACCTGGAGGTCATGAGATTGCTGTGAGAAGGGGCAGAATGTATGAGTCTGGTGACAAAAAGAGGCATCAAGAGCTGAAAGAGAATATTTATGGGAAAAAACCCACGTGATAGCAACAAACAGAGCAGCCTGAAAGAAAAGGAGAAAGGATAGATAGGAAGAGCACAGAAACAGCACACAGCTGTCCCTTTGGAACGAGATGGGCCATGATTGGAGAAGGCTCATGTGTCATCTTGACCCCAGAGAAAAGCCAGTGGAGGAGGAGGGGACAGGGAGGTAGGGTGGGGGCACACAAAGGTGGGAGCCAAATTTGGGAGCACTGACCAGGAGGGTGAACCCTGGGTCTGGCCAAATGCCCCTGGTACAACCCAGGGGAGGCATTTCCAGGAGCCAGAGCACTGGGCTCTGCAGAAGGTGCTCCGGAGCCTCCTCTGTCTGAGAGAAAAGGGATTTCAGTGAGATTCCAAGCCAGGCTGCAGAGTCCTGCTGCAGCAGTGGACAGCAGCAGGGATGGGGATGGAAATCACCAGTGGAGCTGCTGCTGGTGGTACCTGCATTTCAATGCTCACCCACTGCCAGTGTGAACCATTTCCTTTGTGTCAGTGATGTTTTCATCAACCCTCAATGCACTTTTTAGGCAGACTCATTTCTGTGGGTATTTATAGACATCCTCTTTCATGCTGTCTGCAGCATAATTCAAGTATATTTGTTTCCTTTGTTTCTGACTCCAGTTTTCTTTTGCCATCATTTAATAACACAGTTTTCCCTCAACATGAAACACATGCTGCATATTTAAATATGAAACACTGATCAAATAAATGCACCTGGGAAAATGAAATGGGAGAAGAGTTTTGCAGTCAGTCCTTGTTGCTTCCTACCAGCAGGCAGAGCTCTCCTGGATGAAGGCTCAAAATCTCTGCAAATATTCTACTGTTAAACTCATCTCATTCTCCTGAATTTGGAGGAAATATTTCTGTTTTCTGCCATGGAAAAGACAATCTTTCATCAGGAAGGACTGTTTGCTGCCTGTTTACTTCTCCAGGAATGGAGAGGACATGCAGGAGGATTTTTGAGGGTAGCATGCCTGATTAATTTAGACACACATTATTCACTAAAATAAAAGATTTCAGATGATTGAGGTGGAAGTGGTGAAGTGATTAAATAGACTGAGAGCTGTCAGCTCCATCAATTAAGATCAGTGTCAGCCATAACCTTGAATCTCTTGGCTTTACTAGCTGAAACAACATTATTGGTGCTTCAAGATGATTTCTTGGGGGTTTTTTAACATGAAGCATAATAAAAATACTTCAGAGAGTAGGGACAAATACATGCAAACAGTTTTTAAGGGACTTGTTATTCCCCCACTGGGCTGTCAGAGCTCTCTAAGGGATAAATACTCATTTATCAATTTCATTGCAACTCTGTATAATTTTCCTGAGAAGCCAGAATAGGTCCTGCAGCTCTGGTGCAACTCCAGACAGCCACGTACATAATTTCCAAGGGAGCAGCTACATCTCAGAAAATCTTCTGAGTGTTGGTGAATGTGGAAACGTACCACATATGTGTCTCAGTGTAGTAACTCAGCTGTTTCATTTCTCCCTTTTGCTCAATATTCAGCCCCTTGAGAGCTCCGACCCTGGCTCCAGTTTGGCAGTTTCACACACATAAAAGTCTTGTTCGTGCAAGTTTTGTGAGCCACCAGACAAAAGTAAGATTTTTTTTTTTTTGCTGACTCTTTTTTTAAATTTTTTTTGCACTGCAAGTCTAAATCAGAAAACCACAATTGTGTATGCAAAACATAATCGGGCCCAGCAGCACCCAGGAGGAAAATTTAGGACCTCTCTTTCCCTAACAAGTCTTCCCCTCTAAGATCTAAGGTCAATTAGAACTAATCAGTTTAATAATTTCATCACATCCAACAGTTTTATTTTATAGAAATACTGAAGCCAAAGACTTCAAGATTATTTACAACAGCAGTACCTTTTTAGACCTGCCTAATATTTCTACACTGTCCCATATTAAGAATTAAACATTTCAATTTAAACACGTTTTACAAGTGCTATTTAGACTAATCCCAATTTCTTGTTCACAATATTTTACTTATTGGTTGTTGACAGAGTAATCCAAATTTACTAATTAACACATTTATAAAAATACTGCTGCAGATCATTTTTTCAGGCCTGTGAACAGATTCCTAAAATTTTGCTTTGTAAAACATCAGAAGTCACAAGCAGTTGCCTCTCCTTAATTCTTTTAATAACTTGAGAGCCCAAACTGATTGACAATCTGATTCTTTATGTATTGCTTGCTGAGTGATCCTCATTTGAGGATTGTTACTGGGTAGAATTTGTTTTCTTCACTTGCCTTATCCGTAGAAAGTAATTTTGGTGAGTTACAAAACAAAAAGGAAAAGGAAAACCAACAACAACCACAAAAAAACAAAACCAAAACCCCCTCAATTATGAGGAATTATATAAATTAAAGATGCAGCAAAATTGCCAAAGACATCAGATGCTGCCCAAAACAGGTTCTCACACAGAAATGGATGTAACTAAATCTCACAAGGAGTTGCACAGTTGTACTAAACGAAATTTTTTCAGGAAAAAAATCTTGCAAATTGTGTAAAATTAATTATATCAGACTGTCCCAACAAGTGTGAGAGCTCCCCATCTCCTGCTCACTGTGTGTTTTAATGAACATGAACAGTCCATGCAGAGTCCCACCCTTGCACATCCAGCCCTTCTCCCTTTCCAGCATCAAAGCCTTCTAAAAAGAGGTTGAGAATGAGAAATGCACACTGTCCTCACCGAGAGACCTGCTTTACTGACTCCTTCCTTCAGTTTGCTGAGAATTTAATTTCAGGAAAAAAAAAAAAAAAGAAAAAAGAAACCCCTGAAGAAACCAGCATGAAAAATCCAGGGCCTGATTCCTGACACATCAAATTTCACTGCAGTTCAGGGGCACAAGGAATGTGTAAGAGCAGCAAAAGCACTGGATTTCCTTCTGTTCCATGGGAGATTTTTCTGCTGGTACATGCAATGCATTGGAAAATTTGTGTACCAAAGGCTCCCTTCAAAAGGACAATGCAAGAGTGAAGGAAAAGTCAAACTAACAAAAACTGCTATGGAAGAGGTGGCTGAACACTTTTGCCATCCATCTGTTCACAAATCATTCCCCTTACCTGGGGGCATTTTCCTGTGTACCTCTCCTTGCCCTGCTCCTGCAGCCACTCTGAGCAGATCACTGGGGAAGGGGAAATCAGAGTGTTCCCCATCATAAGCAGAAATCAGAGAGGGTACAAAGTTTCACTTAGCTTTAGATTAGTCTAAATTAAAGAGAGTGGCCTGGGGAGGGCTCTCAGCCTGTGGGGCAACCTGATAGTGAAGCTAGAATCACAGTCTATCTATGTTCTAAATTGATGGCAATGAAAATAATACTCCCCAGACACAAAAGTACACTTGTTTTCAGATTAATGCATCCTGAATGTGAGCTTTTCATCTCCTTTCTGAATGACTTAACGTGTGCTCCTTCGCCTTGGCCAGAAGCTGAACTGCAGGTTCATTATTTGGAAGCTGATTTGTGCAGAAGTCCATGAGGCCAGTGGCTTTGGAAGATGAAAACTGCTTTCCACAGGCTCTCATTTTGGGAAAAGCTGGTTGCCCTGGGCTGCCAGATGAATTCCCAATGAGCTCCTCCATGTGCATATTCAGCTTGGGCTGAAATTGAGACAGCAAATGCCAAACTGCTGCCAGGCCTGACCCAGGGATCTCCAGTGGCTCCTTGTGAGGGTAAATGATGAGTATGAAAAATAATTCCTACTGCTCTGCATGTTCCCTCTTCTCAGAGAAGAGCATTCCTGTCTGCCATAGCTGCCAGATCCCATGCTCAGATCAATTAATTCCTGGAGAGCACTGTCAATTAATGTGTGTAATGGATGCTAATGTCACAAATGCTCCAGCTTCATTTTGTGTTTTCCAAACTGCTATTAGTACAGAATTACATTGTTCTTTGATTAATAAAGCAGCACATTATTTTTTTTGTGCTTTCAGATGTTGCCATTACAATAGTACAACTCTCTATTTTTTTCACTTATCTGTGGATAGATGTAAGATAGAAGAAAGTTGTAAAATACATCTGTCATGATATGCTCAAAATTACTGTCCTTTCTGTAAATGAAGAATTATTACACTAATTCAGACACAAATGCTTTGCTAGATTTAGCTTCAGTTCAACTTGCTATGGAATGGGATGCTGAAAAAAAAAAATTAAAAGTGAAATTGAAAAGACAAAACAGCATCATCAGTTCATTCCAAAAGATAGATTTTGTTACTGTCATAACATTTGCAGACATTCTGGCAACACCTGACTTTGCAAAGCATTTCACTTCTGATAAATGATGTGTTCTGAGAGAGCATATCTTGTGCATGGTCTCTTAAAAGCTCCTCCAGTCAGATGTCATTTCACATTTCTCTTTAACAATAGACTATAGAAATAATTGGGATTTAATTGCAATATGTTTTCCCTGCTATTATAACCCTGCACAAGTGACTGTATTAGTTTTGGCTGACAGAAACTCCCCCAGCACATCCGGAATCAGCTCTGTCAAACCAGACCTGCTGTCCCTGGCCTTGTTCATTCACATTCCTTGGTCAAACCACCTTCTTCCCCCAGCCTTAGCTCATTATCTCCCTGCTATCTGTGCCTCTGGCTGTAACTCCATCCTGGAGAACACTAATTCCCCATACTGAGAGACAAAGTAAAGCCCCACAAGTTCTTTTTCAAAGCCCTGGACAAATGGCAGCTGATTCACTGATCCCTGCCCACCCAAAATGTTCTTTATGCTCCATAGTTTCCCTGCAAGTGCCACTCCTGGGTGTGCAAGATTGCTGAGCCATTTCCACAACCAGCTGGCTTTTGGAAATCCTGGCTTTTTAAACTCACAAGGTCACTTTGACACATGGAGAAAAGCTGTATCTTTACTTTTCCCCTACAGTGATGCTATGCACAGAGCAAATTGAAGATAATTAGAAGAATTGAGAATAAAAACTCCTTTTCAGCTTGTGGATTCTCCCTCACACCATGACATTGGTGATCAGTCAAGGAAATGCAAAATCTGGGCTCACATCCGTGAAACCCTTGCTGGCAGTAAGAACATCCTGCTGCAGGACAGGAACACAATGGCACAACTCAAATTCCTTTGCTGGTAAATCACAGAACATCATATTTTGAGATCCCAAACTCTTCACAAATAAACAAGCTTAGAATATTTTATGAAGTTTCTGTAAGCTATTAATTTATTGTGGTCTATTTAGTGATTGCCCTTTATTACAGGGCACATTTCACAGTTGTCTTGACTACAGACAAATCAGGAAAAATAAACAGGCCTATTTTCATGCATTCAGAAATAGAACAGATCTAAATTTAGCTTAATAAGGGCTGTTTATTCAAGTACTAAAATGCTTAGAATGGAACACTTATAACCTAATCATCATGTAAAACTGTAGACTTCAGGGTTGCCTTGCACGACTTTGGTTGACCTCTCACTTTTGACTTTGCAAAGTGAGGTAAATTCACTCTGCTTCTCATCTGTGTCACTGAAACCCTCTGACCAGAGCACATAACCACATCTAAACCAGGGCTTTTGTGTTAAAGGCAAAAATATGTAATACTAAATTAGCTAAAACTGGTGAAAAATAAACATCAACAAACCAAAACCACATCATTTCCACTGGTATTTTAGCTCTGACTTGGGGAAAATGAAGGTGTGTATCTCCCTCTCTTTGTGGGATTTTTTTGTCTGCATTCCAGCATGGTCGCTGGAGAGCCACTGTGAACTGAATGATCTTATCCAGTTAATTCTTTTAGACTTCATTTTAGCAAAATTTAAAATTAAAATTAGCCTCACAAATAAAAATGTTGGGATATTTGAATTCACTGGAGCTTCTGAACACTGGTTAAATTTTAAAATCGATGCTGGTTAAACATGAATTATCATTTTACTTATGAATTACTTTTTAAAAATATTACAATATAGAAGAACTGTAGAGCTACACAGCCATCTACTAAAATGAGATTTCCCAATCTAATAATTATTTGACTGAGCTAATATTGAAACACTTAATAGCACTTAAACAAAAAATGTTCAAATTTCTCTAAAAAGTAGTACTCTGATCATGAGATTTAAATTATCATATTCATTAGAGAAATCCTGTGCTGTGAGCAAAACTCTAACATTGTAGTGAACCAAATTGACACACAGAAATATATTTGCCTTAAAAAGAAGATAGACACTAATGTGGGATATATTGGCACATGGAAATATTCTCTGTCAGGGCTACTGTGTTTTTTTCCCCAGACCAAGTTATCATTTAACTTTTCCCCCTTTTTTTTTTTTAATTGAAAATACAATATTTTGAAATAACGAAACAGCAGCAGCTTCACACAGGAGCGGGCAGCAAAGAAACGCATCTTCATTTTCATCCAAACAAAACCACGAATGTTTATTTTTTTAGCCCGCAGACCAGAGCATCGAATTGATCCTACCTGGGAGACAGGGCCTGAATAAAGGGCCTTTATGCTGGGATGAGATCTTGAACTTGCCAGGAGTTCAGGTGGGGTGTCCCCGTGGCCCCAGCCCCGCAGGAATGCCGCTCCCGCATCTGCCTCGTGCAGCCCTTGTAGGCACCGGCTCCATTTCACCAGAATAACCTGGCCATTCATCAACAATGAGGTTCAAATTGTACTTTCTCTTAACACAACATTAACTCTCAAAGGGCTGGGAATTCGGTATTCTGTTCCCCGAGCTTGGATTCCAAATCAGTCACTGAGAACATTATATGAGCAGTAATCCCATTAAATATATCATCTTGCAAATATCTAAATCCAGTTAATTAACTTGTATTGCAAAAGAACTCCAAGATATAGTTTTCACTGAGCAAACTTACATTTTAGGTTTCTAATTATGTCAAAAATAAGTTTCATAGCTCCTTTTCACTTAAAAAATTAGAGCAAAGTCAACTAGAAAACTATAAGCATAAGAAGAACAGGTGTTGTACAAAAGTTTTAAAAATCTGAATGTTCCTTATTAAACTCTATTTTTGTGGAGAGACTATATACCCTAGAATAGAGGCCCCATAAATGTTGACAAAGACAAACACTGTCTAAGACATTTGAAGACATTTTGTACTTATTAACTAAACAGGAACAAATGACTGGACAGGAGATAACTGAGGTAATTTTGCAGTTTGTGCTGAATGCAGTATTGCAATTCCTCCACTTGGAAAGCTGTTTACTGAAGGCCAGAACTGGAGTAAGTTTCCCAGATTTTTTATTCTTTTAATGTTTCTCGACAAGGTCTCTTTTCTGTACATGCCAGGCAATGTTGCAACATCACTTAAACCAGCACTGCTTTACGTTCATAAATAAAGTCACACATGATTTTAAACAGAACTCCCACCAGTTTCAGGCATAAAGGGCCAGGCCCTTTGTTTTCAAGTCGTGGATAATGGCAAAGATTTAAAAAATGGGGCAGAAAGGATAAACCCTGCTGCCTTTAAAAGATTGACCACAACAAACAACATATTTTCCTATTAAAATAGAAAAGAGGATATTTTAGAAACAAATCAGACACAGTATGTGGTTTGGTGTTTTATTAATTGAATTCTGCCCATATTAGCAAGTATTACTACTTTTTTTTTTTTCCTTCAAATTATTCCTATTATGATTTCTCTTATGAAAATAATGATTCATGTTTCAGACTGGGCTGTGTGAACATGAAATAAAAGCAGTATGGAGTAAAACTGAAAAGAATTCTGAATTATTTCCCTCCAGTTTATCAGCACTTCAGGTCACAGTCCACTCACCAATTATCCAAATGGTACCCAGGCTCAAAAGCACTAATAACTATTTATTCATCAAAGAGAAGCTTCTGGGATTCACAAAACCACTGTAGCCACATCCTCACTTTAAACTGCCATGAGCTGCATCGTGGAGCTGCAGTGTTGCTGGCTGAGCATCACAAAAAGTCAGGGATGCATGAACAGTGTTATTTTCCCCCATTTTGTGGAAATTCATCTCCCTTCCCAGCTGCCCAGTTTCCTTTTGCCTTTATGGGTTTTGCTGTTGTGGTTTCTGATCTGCTGGCCTTGCTCAATTCCCTCTACTGGAAACTCTCATTTCTCCCAACACTTAGGACATCTGCCTCAGGGGTAATTCTGAGCTCCAACATTCCTTCCTCTAGGCATCTCTCCCTTTGATTTGATGGAAGGTTTCTAATTTTGCATGTCCTGGAGCAGCCCCTGACTGGGGACATCTGATGGCAGAGCTCCAGCCTGCCTAACCCTCTGAGTAACTCTGTACATGTGCAGCCCAAAAGGTTCAAGTCCCCTGCCCTGGCTACCTTGAAGATGACGTGCCTTTGTTCCATACTGCCAGAACAGTCTATCTGCTCCTGAAGAACAAAACATGAGCTAAAATCCATCCAGAGCAGTGAGAAATCCACTGTTTGTCCTGGACAGAGCAAGTTTGAGACAGGGATGCAGAGTCAACTTGGACTTGGGAACCAAAGTCTTGGACCATTTCAGCACTGGTGAAAACATCAAAGAGAATCTAATCTTTAACACCTTGGGCTGGGGCTGCTTGGGATTTTGTATCCATTTTGGATACAGGGGTTGAACATCCAAGAGAAAGCAAAGAGAAAGCCTTGAGGTTATATTACAGCATCATCTGCAGACTGCAAGTTATAAAAAAGGCAAGTATTTTTCACCTCATTGATTAAACAGCTGCTTCATGAGTTGAAAGTGACCTTGCACAGCTCTGCTGTCTGCAGCCCAGTGCTGTTATCTGCTCTTGGCTCCTTTCAATGGTTTGGACAACCCAGTGCCACAAACTTCACCTCACATTTTCCAGTCAAGCAACAATTAGATCAGCCATAAAGCACATTTTCCTTCCCTTTTGGCTGCCTTGAGAAACACATGCCATCATTTCTTCATCTTTGGCCTCTGGCAAGAATGCACAGTGGCCAGGTAATTTACTCTTCAGTATTGTTTACTACTTGAATTTAATACAAACAAAAAACCCTTGTGAATTTTCCAGAAAAATCAACGATATTATGACTTGACTATGAAATAAAATATGTTCTTTCAGCTTGCCTAAATATCCAGCTGTATTCCCAGTGAAAGGGTTAATTCCTGTATTTTACCCTTTTTGGATCAAGTTGTTGAAAGAGGGAAAGCTTCATGCACCATAGGAACCTGCACTAGTACCCTAATGACAGCATAATTAGAAGTATCATTGTGGTAATGATTCTTTTCATCTGGCAAAAGGCCTCCACTAAAAAAGATCTCTTATTCACTTAGCTTCACCTGCCCATTTTCTTACCTCTGCAACACTCCTTTTCTAGGTCAGCACCAGAAGTTAATACTGGGTGTTTGACAAGGCTTCAGATTTTGTGCTCATCAAACTAATTAAAGAGAAACACATCCAAAGCCTAGTGAATTATTTTACTTTTTAAAAATGCTGCCCATTCATCTTGTTTAAAGATTTACCTGGCTCAGTGGGTTTGATTAATGAAAAGGACAATGGGGCTCTTGTCAGTGTAACCTGCAGTCACTTGGTTCAGGGTCAGCAGGTTGAGGGAGAGGCCTCCATGTCTATATTTAGTCTCTCTCTACTTTAAAAATCCAAAGAATTGAAACGTTACTGATTTTATCATGATGCCACGGTTTGGAGGAAAAGACAAGAACCATCTTGATCTCAAACATCATTCAACTCTTTTTTTGTTTGTTCCAGTTAAATGGCAAACAGCAGGCTGTTCTGGCTGGGCACAGGTAGGATGGCTTTATGACAACACCAAAACCAAGTCTAAAAGTGGGATATGGGCTTCAAGTTAACTTAAAATATAAATTCTTTTAAATTGCTACTGGGAAAAATGAACAGTAATATAGATGTTTGCATAAACTCTGTAGGGACAAAGCAAAAACAAACCAAAAGGAGGAGATATGATACATATTTAAATGCCAGTGAGGTTATAAAATTATCATAAATGCCTTGATCCTGTGAACATTTTGGCATACAACAAGCAACAGTATCACAAATACTCCTATCAATAGACTGGGGCTTTGATTCTGCCATAAATTGGAAACCAGATAAAAAGCCACGTTCTTATACTTCCAGAAACAGCAGTAAACAGGATTTCTGCTAAAAGTCAGAGTGGTCCCCTTTGTTTCAAGAGAAGGATGCAGCCTCCTTGCTGGCCTCTGGCTGTGTGTCCCTGTCCCTGCTCTCTGCTGATGGTTGGGAAGGGCTGAGTTTGTCCCTCTGCTCCCCACCTGCTGCTGGGAGCTGCTGCCTCCCTGTGCCACAGGCAGCCAGCAGGGAAGGACCCAGCAGGGATTATAATCTGCCCTCTAGTGATTCCTACAGCTCACATTTGGCAACATTTAATGTTATTTATGCATTACATAATGACATCATTACATAATGGCTCCATTATGCAACAGCGACTGCGCTCCTGCTTTGCACCTTTCCAAGAGGTTCTTGAAGGCAATCAATGGACTGAGCATCCAGCAGATTGCTGATAATGATGGCTTGTGATCATTAATAACTCCTTCTACTGATAGGTTTATAGGCATATAAGACACAAATCATGCCTATCGTCCTGGGACAGCTACTGTTGCACAAAGCCATCTGCAAGCACGGGCTGAGCTTGTGCAAAACAACATCCAATTGCTTCACTCCAGGGCCTGGGGCCAGTGTTTTCAGTTGTGCTATTGAGCAATAATGCCCAGATCCTCTCCTGAGAGGCTGAGTGAGATTTTTCTGACCAATTTAACCAAGCAGGGCTGAAACACACCTTGGCATCTTTGGCCACAAAGGTTGTGGTTTGGAGGGAAGGGCGTGGTCCCTGAGTACTCCTTGACAAGAAAAAGGTTTTGTTACATGTCACTGTACCTCGATTTTGAGACAGGCTTTGAGGTTCTTTATCAGGAATTAATTGCTCCATGCCAGAAAAAACCAGCAATGCATCATGGCAGAGATCTCCTGCCCCGTGACAAGCTCTGATTCAGGAATCATGGAGAGCTTCCACTGTGATCCTGCTAATTCAGCTGGGCAAAACAAGCAGGTAAAAGCTCATGGGGGCCTCAGTCCTTAGTTCTGTCTGTGATGGACACAGGCCCCTGAGTAGAAATAAGAGAACAAATCCTCCAGGAACACAACCAAAAGGAAGGTTTTCCACTCCCACCTGCACCCAGAGGAGCTGTGTGTGCTTTGGCCCCAGGTTCCATCTCCCCAGTCAGCTCTGGCTGCAGTGTCTCAGTACAGCTCTGCAAACCCACCCTCATTCAACAGTCACTTCATTCTTGCAAATAAAACACTTTTGGGTTGGCTTGATCATTTTATCATCCCTGTCATCTGGGAAATGCATTTGGATAAAGGGACATTTATTGAACTGTCTTTTATCACACAAGTATTTCTACCAAAGAAAGATTTCCGAGATTCAACTCTGTGCATTTAAAATGCAAAATTCAAAGAAGTTTTATTGCCAGACTTTCACTTTTCAATAATTATGTCTTAATTGTTCTGCAAGTTTACATTACTATTTGTCACACATTCTTTGAATTAGCATTAAAAATCCATCTTCCTTCTGCTTAATAAATCAAGAAGTTGTATTTTAAATGCTGCTTTTTAAATGCAGCTATGCTCTAGCATTCTCCCTAGGTTTTTAAATAGGTAAATACTACACTAGGCTGTTTGCAAAGGAAAAAAAAAAAGATTAAAAAGAGATGAGATTGTTGGGGGAAAGAAAAGTGTCATCTTTTCCACATAGCAAGTCAGATAGCAAATATAGTCAGCTAAGTAAAAGGAGATCAGACACTGAACTCAATTTTTGTTGTATTATATTTGAAATACCACTTCACTTCATTCCCATGAGAGAGAGAATTTTATGCAATCTTTCACACTGTACTTCTGCAAGAGCCATTTGCAACCATCCTGCCTATGGCTTTTCAAGACCCAAATTTCCAGCACAGGGAGGTAAATTTTTCCAGTATGTCATCAGTCAGAGTGCACCCACCCACAGAATCCTGAACATTTCCTGCAGCAGCTTTGAGATCAAGATTTCCTGATACCTGCAAGCCCTGTAAGAATGATGTTGTTTACAAATGACAAGTTCTGGGGCCTGATATTCCAGGCCATGCAAAGTGTTCGATCTTCCTTCTCGACATAGTTCCGTGTTTCCAGGTGTTAGGCTTTCCATTATTTAAAAGCAGGTAGGAAAGAAAGACAATAAATATTCCTAAAATGTCAGACATTCTATAAAAGGCTGTTTGAGTTAACAGAGGCCATAAAGCTCTCCCTTGTATTAGGTCTGAAAATGATAGTTATTTAAAGGAAATTATGTCACCGCTTAAAATATTTTACCAGAAGAAGCTGCTTAGCACCATATCTTTAAGCCACCAAGAAAGAAATTCCAGAGAGTTTCCACTTCTCCACAGTCTCCTGACAACTCTTGTTAGTATTGCAAAGCAATGCAGGTAAAACAAGGAGTAATCTTCCCAGTCTGGGTCAAGAATACCAAGGCCATCATCACTGTTTTTGCTCAGGACCTGCTCCAGTTGATGTGTTCCAAAGCTGCTTGGTGATTGCCCATATTACTGCCAGCCCTCTTTGTGAAGTCCTTTGCAGCCCTTCAGCTGCATCCTGAACTCTCCAGGTGACCCTGGAGGCCAGCTCACTTCCAAAACACAGAGCCAAGGTGTGGGGAGACAGTGCAGGTGACAGGTGACTCGAGATTAAACAAAGAGCAAGGATCAGGAAGCAGAAATCACATTTAAAGTGTTCCTGCTCTTGGTAAGATGTGGGTGTAGAACCAGAACCAATCTCCCTGGGTTTGGATGCAGAATGGGCTCCAGCTCCTGCCAGGATTTTGGGTCTGTGACAAACACTTGCAGAGTGTATTTTTTGAAGTCTGCAGATCAAAGTCAGCGCATAAACCATGCTGCCACTTTCACCTTCACAAAATTCCCAAGCTACTGAAGAACCCACATGGCTGGTGCAAGGAGAAAAGGAATTCTCTGAAACAGCTGAAAACTATGTCTGTGCTCCAAGATTTCACACTGACATAAATAGATGTAACTTACCTCTATGGCTTTCCAACACCAGCAAGGACTGTTCCCCTCTTGGTGGAGGATCCTTGCTATTTGTACATGTGCATTTTAGAATAGGATGAACAAATAAATGGCACCAAAATGCACTGCTATCCCTGTTCCTGACCTCTCAGGATAGGGTCAGGAATCAGCTACACTGCATAAGATATTAGCTAATTAAGAGGTGGAAATGGACATTCATTCTTTGTGGTATATTCTAATGCATATTTTCTGAGGGGCAATCTAACAGAACCTCTTTATCTGTTATTATAAAATGCTCTGAATTAACAAATAAATTCTGCAGCAGAGCACATGTGCAGCATGTCTGTTGAAGTACACCATCAAAATTGTTGGTGACACAGCGGCTGTGGTGGAGCTGATGGTTTGCCTTTCTGACTTTTGCTGGTTCCTCCAACACAGTCATTCTGAAGGCCCCAGATGTTCAGTCTAACAGCTCACAGGACTTATTTTTGTTACAAGCCCCTCACTCTTCAGGACGGCTGTGCTTATTCCTGTAACGACAAAGTAGGTATTTCTTTCAATAACATTCACTTGCCATTAGAAAAATACCCTAATTATGAATTCAGAAGTGACAGATTGTGAGATTCAGTTTGCAAAGATGATGTCACTGGTGGGGAATTGGTGGGTAACCTCCAATTACCTCCTTGAATAAAGACATCAGTGTTGTATCTCGAGAAATAATGGCTAATGATATGTCTTCCAAAAGGAAATAGTGTTATTAATTACCTTACTGTGAACACACCACTTATTGACAGCTTTGAAGGCCATTCATCCAATTAAGTATAATGACTAAAAGCTTCATTTGGCCTTCATGGTTATACAGATGGGCTAAGAACAGAGAGCAAGATTCTGATTTCATTTATAACCTTCATAAATATTCAGAGAAAGTCACAAACACCCATGGAGCTCCCCTGGTTTCTATTGCTGTGATTAGAGTCAGACTGTGGCAGGTAATGATGGCATAGAAAACGCTGTAAATTGATACCTCTAATACCTTGAAGACTTATTGTTGTGCAATAATACAATCTGTCATCTCTTCTGATTGTTACTAAGCACTTTGCTTCCAAGTACTTTCCTATCAACATTTAGAGGGTTTTGCTTTCCCCAGCTATCATCCAGGCCTGCTTACATTTCAGTGACAGATGATTTAGGTGCAAACACCTCCCTGTATAAATCACTTCTTACTTACTGCGATTTCCACATTTTTTTCCCCTCCCTTAGATAAATCTAACAATAATTCTAAATAAACCTTCATTCACATTATACTTTCCCTCATTTCTACAGATCTGCTTTCTGATTGTGTTCACATGCCGTTGTTAAGAGTAAGCAACTGGAGCCAACAGAATTTCTTTGGAGAACAGAGTCTGGCCTCATGTATAAAGGATCATTTTCATGGACCCATCTAGGCATCTCTAAAGTCCTCATTAACGTGGCACTTTGCTGATTAATTATTTCAATGGGTGGCAGGAGAAATCCTTGTGCACAGCAGAGCTCAGGTAACGTGTGTCTGGGACAGCAGAGTGGCTGCTCACATTGCTTCTGCCACCACTGGCTTTTATCTTTGAGCAGCAACAGGCTGCTAATGACACATGGTTATCATTTTCACATTTTGGAACATCAAAAATGCTGACAGACTAAGGTGGCAACAGTTTGCAAGCACTCAGGTAGAACATCAAAGACCTTACTAAAGGTTTAATACACACCAGCACCAGCAACAGTTTTAGATCTACCTGTACCACGGGTCTAATCGCTCAGAAATCTGATACTGATGCTCACATGACACCCAAGAATTGCTTTTTTTGTTAAGTGGAAAGCAACATTACAGCCAAATGGCAAAGTGTCTGCAAGTGCTTTGTTTCTATGCAACACTGAGGAGCCAAGAAAGTCACAACCTTGTAACAGCTGACATTGTAGAATAACTTAATGCTGCCAACAGGTCTTGAGAGAATGCAGAATTATATGTAAATATATCAAGTGAATGTTTTTAAGCGATAGGTCTTCACCTTGTGCAAACAAGTTGCAGCAGCAGTATTTATCAAAAGGGTGCCTGATGCAAAGAAGTCAGATTAATTGTTTATGCAGAGAAGCATTCAGTCTGCATTGCAATGAGTACAGGCACAGAAATGTTTCTAGAAACCACCTCCTTCACAGGAACAACTGTGGATGAAGTAAACATGGTGGCAGCAGTTTTATGCATGATTTTAATACCTTCTGCCACTTTGCACAGGCTGTGTTCATATGTATTGGGTACACTTAGAGCTGACACCAGGAAAGGAGAATAATTGCTACTAAGCAGGTCAGAAATGTGACCACTTTGTAGATAAGCCTCACACAAGAAGGAACCAAATTGTGGAAAAACACACTCTTGCCTGAGTAGGCCTGGAAGCCCATCAACTCAGGGACAAAATTCTCAGTTTGAGCTTGAAGCCAGTAGATATTAATCCATTTCTGCTGTGTTAACTTATTTCTACTACTAAGGTCTCATACTACTAATGCTACCTGCAAGATGGGCAAAGGGTCCCAGGGACTGGCCCACTTTGCTGTTCCTGGCTGTTCTTCAGAGGCTGCATCTGGCCCCAGAATTTCCAAGGCAGGGCAACCATTTCTGCTAGTAAGAAAATGGGATGTGGGGATGGAGAATCAAAATACAAATAAACCACAAAGGAAGCAGATGGAGCCAAGTGAGAGTCTGGATGTTGGAACCTTGCAGTGCTGCAGGGCTGGTTCCACAGCAGGGCTTTGCAACCTGGCCAGCCTGGATGGAGATCCACACTCAGCCCTGGTGCCAGGATTCAGGGCTTGTTTGTCTGAGACATCTTCATTTATGAAAGCAGGACAGAATGCCTACCCTAAAACCTTCTCTGAGATTTGAAACTAATTAAGCAAGGCCTGTCAAGTGACTTCACTGCCACCACACCCTGTGCCAAATATCAGCAAAGCACAGAGGCTGCACAACAGTGGTGAGACATCTTCCAGCCCTGTGTGCAGCTCCATAATGGATCTCAGACACCAAAACCAGGCAGGGACAAATGAGACATCACCTTTCCTCAGCTGGTTGACACTGAAAGCTGAAAAACAAGTCTGATCAGCATGGCTGGCCCCCCAGGGCAAACAGAAATGTCCTGACCTCTCCAAGTGATATCCTGCTGCCCCAGCTCTTCCCACTCAGAGGAAACTGAGGAAAGCACCAATGACATTTTTTGAACACTTTGCCACCTTCAGCATTTCCTTCTCTGATTCTCTGTTTAACCCAGAGTGAAACAAAACCAGGGACCCCATTCCTCATCTTAAATATCAGTGGATGGCAGAGCTCACACTTGAACTGCCCTAAGCTGGGAGATGCAAATTTTAATCACTCTGGAGAAAACTTGAAGAGGACAGGGTTGCTGTGCTCCATAACTAAGAAAACTGTCTCTTGAAATTGGTGATATGTCAGTAGCTACACATAAGGAGGAAAAAAAGTTCAAAAGCCCCATAAAATCACTAGGGGAACACCTTTAAATGGATCATGTCACATAAAAATAAAATCAAAATTTGTTCACAAAATGTAAACAAAAAATATTTTCCAACAAGGTCTCTAATTATGACAGCTACCATGATGAGTTAAATAAAATAACATTGTGAATTAAAATCTAATTTCTCTACAGTATCTTAATACAGGGCCTCATTTTATAAACCTTTTTAATATTGACATAGTAGTGCCATTTCTTGTTTTCTTTTTTTTGTTATTAAAGGTAATCGTAAATACAAGCTTTTTTCAAGAGTGGAATTTAAAGTTAGCAAATCCGTGATAAAATTTAGGGCTGTCTCCACAGTGCAAAGAGAAGAGTGAAGTAACTTTACCTTCCACAGTCCACAATATTAAGGCAAGCTTTATTTAGGCTTTAAATTTCCTAAACCAACTCACTATCAAAGTGCCTTTGTAGCAAAAGGGATGGATTTGAAGAAAATATTTTAAGTGCCAATGGGCATGAAGAAGAAATCATTGATAACAGCAATGTTGCCAACCAAAAATTACTCAACTCAGTCTCTATGCACAAAGACCTTCATCTAAAAATAAAGTTAGAAGCAAAGCATAGGAGAAGAATCACATTTCATGTTTTACCAGTGCATGGCATATTTATCATCCATGGCAGGTGTTAAAGTGTGGCTGAAACAATAGTGTTGAAAATATATTCCAATAAATTATCTCTACTGCATCACTGAGGCAGAAATTAAAATGAAAAAAGAGAGGCAGAAATTAAAAAATTTGTCAGAAACACATTAAAAATAAAATAAAATCAGGGTTCTGTTTAATGTTTTTGCCCTGAGAAAATCTGCCAGTGGAGTCAATGAGACATTATCTTGGGAAGGGAGCACTGAGCTGGCCTTAACACATTAAAAGATAAATCATATATAACTGATGCAAGTCAGGGGGGGAAAACGTTATGGGAAATGTTTATCTTTTCCAAATCTTTCTTGAGGGCAGTGTTAAAAAGAGGTTGATGTGATTGAAGCATAATGTCATTACTTGCCAGAGGAAATACAGGATGTTAAGAGGCTGATTAACCTGCCTTCACAGCACAAGCATGGGGCCCTAAATTTGTATCACATTAACTTTTTGTCTTCTGAAGTTCTCCAAGTGCAAACACACAAGAAAACTCAAAGGTGCAGCCACTGCAGGCAGAGGGTGAGATGGGAGCTGTGGGACACATTAAAGCCAGAGCTCAGCTGAACTTTGTGCAAACACCAGGAGGGTCAGCTCCAGGAATTTCATTTAGATCCAAGCTTAGCAAATTATGGCCCCTTCAGTCAGAGACTTCAGAGCAATATTGCTTTTGTCAGCATTGCTTGGGCTTGCACTGAACTTCTTGATGTGGAGAACAGAAGCTGATCTAAAACATGCACGTTTATAATCTGCTCTCCATGAACTCTGTGTATAATTTTTTTATGCTCCAGGATAGACCTACTGCTAAATAACTCATTTTCTGCTTTGTAACTAACACTTTTCTTTGGTTTACAAAACAAAGTTCTCACCCTTGGCTGTCAGTTTTTCTATTTCAGGCTGGGGCAGCACTCCTGGAATGCAGCAGAGCACGATTGGGTGCTGCACCTTTGCTCCATGCAGGGAAGAGTTTCCCAGGAGCAGCACCCAAAGGTTCGAGGAGAGCCCAACTGCTCCAGCACAAAGCACCAGAGGCAAATACATGCTTGCCAGCTCATGCCTCTTAAAACTGTAAGAACAGGCTGTTCCAGACATATATAATGAGATTCCCAACCTTGCTGACACCTCAATGCCTGTTGGAACACCAATGAATAGCATCATTACTCTTAAATTCATTAATAAGCTCACTTACTCTCAGATGACTGAAGAGCTGTGAGCTTACCCACCTGCATTAGAGAGAGTCCATAACTCCTCCCAGTGCCAGGAGGAAACAGTATGATGGCAAAATTATATCCAATTTTTGATTAATAAATGTTAAGAATACAAGTTTATAAAGTCAAATGCTCAAAGCTGAGAAATAACAGAATTAGTGTTAAGTGTTAATAATAACAGAATTATTATTCACATCTGATTTTTTCCACAGGATGTACTGTGGAATTAAGAGCTGAAATTACACTTCTTACCCCACTCCTCCCAGCTGCCAGGAGGAGATGAGATTTAAAGACTCATTTCTTAGAGACATTTACAAGCTCTGAGCTGTCTCAGTGCTTCATACTTAACTCACTGTGTTACAACATCCACATGAGTTGAATTGGTGCCTTTGCCTCAGCAGTGGATGTGAAAGCTCAAAGCCCACAGTTGGATGAATGGATGGATGGATGGATGGATGGATGGATGGATGGATGGATGGATGGATGGATGGATGGATGGATGGATAAACAGATTTTGCAGGGAAAGGAAAAAGTGTGACACATATTTGAAGACTATCACACTGGGAGAGCCTGGCTCTTGAGCCAGATGACTTACACTGCAGAGCATGCTGGAGTTTCATTTTACTTCTCCCAGTCCCCATGGCTATAACTTCCCCAAGACAGCTGGCAGGGTCCCTACAGGCTTCTCTGCCCTTTGGACTTGCAGATCCTTGCCCCACCCATTTATAAACACCTGCTTGGGCACACCAGTGGGTCCTAATTAAGCCTTTTCAAGCTCTCCATTGCAGAGTCCCTGAGATTTGTGATGGAGAGGATACCTTACAAACAAACCTGATCCTTTTCATAGGGACATCCAGAACAGAACAGGGCCAGAGGATGATTTGCTAATTACGTCCCCAGCCTGAAAGATGGTGGCTTTGACTCAGTTTTCCTTCTTCATTACAGTTTTTGCATAATTTGTGGCAAATCCCCAAAGCCATCACCTGCCAAAGGATGCAAGTGCAAAAAGGAAGAGAAGAATAAAATGTAGGCCCTGGGGCACAGAAGTGTGACTCCTCAGGATACACCCATCTTTTCAACAGTGAGAAATCCTTGATAATTTTAGCCCAGCATCACCATCACCCTCTGGGGGTTCAGTGCCCAGCTCTAATACTCTGCCAAAACAAGAGTGGCATTGCCTTTAACGCTGAACATCCAGCAGCTCTTGCAGCTGGAAGGCATCAAACCTGATCATCCCTGCATTAGAGAACTGAGATCCTGCCTTTACCAGCTCTGCACTTTGTGTGCTTTCTGCAGTGCTGGAAAAGCTTGAGCTGAGGTGGAGTGTCCTTGTGCCCAGGACTGAAACAGCCAGGGGAAAAAGCCTCTTCCTGGGAAGCAGATGGTTTGGACCCCAATACGGTCATGCAGAGCAGGACAGAGAACCTGAATTTATTACAGCTTGGCCAAGGCTTCTAATCACTAATGTGGTTTTTATCCTCCTCAGATTCCCCTTTCCCTTCATTAAAATTAAATTTTTTAAAGGCCAGTATAACTTTAATTTTTATAAGGAAATACAGAATCATCTTAATTAGAGAAGAGAGTCTAGCTGCGTTATTACTTTGTGTTACACACAAAATAGTGATATACACACACACATTATTTTGGCCAAATCAATCAAAATACCAGCTTCAACATCTCATCCTGGCCTTAGATTCATTTGCATCAGTGAACAGCCTGCAGTGTATTGCAAAAGCACTTTTCCACATATGCCAGTGAATGTAAGAAAACTCAATAACCACAAAGTGTGCGGTGCCAATTAAATATTTTTAAAGTGAATCTAGAGAAACAGAAGTGGTGTAATTTTCCAGCTACAGGGTGCATTTATGTTACTTGATTATCAAACCCTTTATTCCATTTGCTGTAACAAAGGTTCCAAAATTGGAGTGCACCCATGGGAGCACCATTTACAAGATTCATTCAGAGATGTATCAACAGTTCAAGTCCACGAGGTACAGGAGAACATTGTAGAACATTCACAGTTCATAAACCCTAATGTAACAACTGCCAAGCCCTATAATATCTTGCTTTCAGAAGAACAATTCACCCCTTTATACATCAAACAGCAATTTTCCTAACTGCAGTAATTTTATATGCAATGATAAATTCGTGTGGAAATTAGCCTGATAGTTTCTCAGGAAATGTAATGCAAAGAAACTCCCTAAACTTACTGCACCTTTTTCAATATGCATGTATTATTTAAATGCTTAACTATAATTGCATTTCTTTGGAAAAACTGGGTACCTGTGCTCTTGACACCAGCACAGGTCTTTTTCTCCCAGGATTAGTCTCAGTGTGGTTTGCAGGATTTACCATGACTACTTATAATCACTGGTTGAAAAATTGACAGGCAAAGTATTTTTCCAAGAAAAGTACTTTGTAGGGCTTAAGAAATAGATATCTTGGTAATCGAATTCAGAAAGGGAAAGCTCATATGTGTAAAGAGAGGTCATTGTTGGCTGAAGTGTGACAGAGCTAGTCTGCATTAATTTACACTGACATGGTGAAAATCCAGGGCTTCCCTGGATTTTGGGCTGACTCCTGACAATTGCAGATCCCAGCCAAATATAACAGGCTTTTGCTACTGTGACTTTCAGGTTGACCCATTTGGGACAATAAGCTTCACAAAAATGGACAATGAGTGAAACTTAGGAGTTCTTCCAGACTTAAACAGCTCCAAGGAATGAGACCAGCAGCAATTTGAACTCTGATTTGCATAAGACTTTGTGATATCTTGCAGCATCAAAATAAATCCTCAATTTTTTAATTACTGTAACTCTAAGTGCCCTAAGTCTTCCTTAGGAAAAAAAAAAATAAATTAGTTCATCAAAATCAAGTTACATAGAGTCCATTTCAGAAGGAGCCATTTTTTACTGGACTTTAATGATTAAGGAATGCTCCAAAATCTAGATTAGGTATCTTAAATTTCATATTCTTTGTTTTGTTTCCCATTTACCTACTGTAAATTGGGATGAGTAACAGAAGTAATTTAAAAATGTTAGACTTCTATAAAGTCTTTCAAAAGTAGTTACATTTACTAAATTCACAATATTTTTAAAATTAGGAAAAAGTCACACAAGTTTTTTTTAAACTTTGAAAAAAGTTAAGTTACTAAGTTTATTTGAAGTCCTGGCTAAATATCTGTATCAGTTAGTCAAAGTCTAATCCACATTTTGACAACACTATCCTTTTCTATAGTATAAAAATGCCTTCCTTTTTACCTTAGTTTCTTCCACTGGTTCTAATTAGCTCATCCACAGCTGAGAAAAAAATCAAACAGGAATTGCAAAATGGAAGAGATATTATTTTCTTCTTTCTGTCTCTGTATAACAATACAGTGTAAGAGGGAGAGATTTATCATCTCTAAAATTATGACAGATAAGGATGAATGTAAGCAAATTGATTCAATTTTCTAATTAAATACAATATTCACTTTGTTAAATAATTGAATTTAGATGAATTTATATTGTTTTCTTATATATCTAGCCTACCCAGGATAATTGATTTCAGTAGCAATAAGATTAATTCCTACATTTTATATCCACTGGAATTATAATTTATACATAAATGAGAATATAAACATAATCCAGCCCATAATAAATGAGAATAGAAACAAATCTATACAAGAGCCTAAACAATAAATACAAGATAAAGTCTGGCCTATATATAAGCAAGTTATTGCAGCCTTAAAGGTGTTCTGCTTGTTTATCAATATTATTTAAGTTACTTTTTTATTATTTTGCTTTAAATCAACTCAGCATGGCTTGGTCTTTGCAGGCTGCATTGCAAGGCTCTAGCAGCACATCTCCACTCTGATCAGGAGATTGGGCTGGAGGAGCCTCAGTGCTCCCAGGGTGCTGAACTCCCATTTTACTTCTGTTCCTGTTGCAGAATTTTCCATTTTTCCCTCCTTAACCTCATTACCTATCTCACTTTAACTATGCCATTCACACTTTGTTAGCAATCATTTGTGCATCAAATCTGGGGGTTGGTTCATAAGAGGTCACTAATGGTATTTCCATATAAATTTTATATGTCTTTGATTTTTGCCAGTCCAAGGAATGCATTGTTTATCTTACACTACACCCAGAGCTTTAGGGGATACCAGAATATGATTGTCCAGCTTGCCCCCTGAACTTCCTCACTCACTTGTGTTCAAATAGATTTTAGTTCAGTCAGCCCAGCTCCCTTTGTATCCTCTGGCTCTTGGGTAAACACCAATTAAATGCTAACCTCACAACATTTTAATTATTTCCCAAATTCCAGATTATTATCATTTTTATCTCTCTAATATCACTAGGTCAATCAATAAATTGAATATTCCGTGTTCTATTCTACAACTAAATTTATTTATAGGTCCCAGGTGGCTTTTAATTTTTTTCTCCCTTATTGTAATGAGAATATTATTTGACAGTATATTTAGATAAAGTTTTATCATTTTTACAAGTTTCCCTTTCTAACCTGAACTTTGAAGAACACAGAATCATACAGGATTGCATTATTTTTTAATGAACTTGTTGCTGTCTTTATTGCTAATTTTGCTGCTAAAATTGCTTGACTATTTTTCATCAGAATAAAACCAGAAAACTCAATATTATCTATTTTTTAGAGTCTATATTAGCTTTTATTAAATTTTGTTCTTAGATTTCTGGAAGTAATAGTCACTTTTAAACTCATCATGGAGACAATACCAACTTTTACACATCTCTGAGGAGTTCTGCAAAGTTTGATTGGAGTTCATTATTGAGTTCATTATTATCAGCTGACTAGAAGATGACCTAATTCCATTCCCATTCCTGACAAACATAATCCTTTTAACATAAATAGGTCATTGTAAAAGTATTATGGATTTTACATTGCAACAGTATAAGGGATTTGTTGTTGTTGTTGTTGTTTGTTTGTTTGTACATCTTTAAAGTTGGTACCCTGTGCAGTTTTGCATTTTGAAATTTAAAAAAGAGAGCTGCTTATGTTCCTGTAAAGAAATTATTTAATTAGCAGAGATTTCCTGGAAAGGTGATGTTGCCTGAGGGCATGGGAAGCTGGACTAGAAGATCCAGTCTGAGGCCCCTTCCAGCCTGAATTATTCTATGGGAGACATCCCATCCCAGTGAGTCACCAGATATTTTTAAAACTGACTGAGAATTTCTTTCCCTCGAGTGCTTTGGTCATGAAGAAATTATTCAGCTCTCTTGGTTAGACTTGCTAATGGTCTTATTGCACAAACTGTCTCTTCTACAGTGGCCATGAAGAAGAGAGATGCCTGAATTCAGCTTTTTCTCCTGTCCAGGGCCCTGTCCTTGTCTTCCCAGGGGCAGCTTTCCCTAAAGCCCCACCAGCCTGACTCCACACGAGGCACAGGGAGCAGAGGGAGGTGCTTCTGGCAGGTCCTGAAGGGGAAGGAACAGCTTAAACCAGAGTCCTCCTGCAAGCTGTGGAAGGCAGAGGAGATGTCTCGGGGGCTAAACAAATTCCAAAGATCAGAGAAGATCCCAGAGGATGGCAGAAGGAGTCAGGGTTTGAATTTACTTCCTTGGTCAGTGATTCAAAAGGAATTTAAGCAATATTCACAAATAAACTCTCCTTGCATAAGAAAAGGTGTTTGGTGCAGTAGAACTCGTGCAGAATGAACTGGACAGCAAATTCCCAGGCACCCAGATGATTACACAGATGCACAAGGCTTTCCTTCCAGGTGCCTCAGCCCTGCTTGCAAGGAAGCATCACTGTCAAAAGCACTTGAACAAATCCTGTAGCAAATTTGTCAGTTTTGAAACTCAGTTTCTGGTTTTTTTGAAAGAGAAATGCTCTGCAAAAGCAACACATCAGGTTTTTATCTCATCCTTAAGATATTTACAATGACTTACTATTTGTTCAAATGGCAAAAATCCCTTTTAATTACATATATTTTCTGAAAAACTTCAGAGCTACACTAGTTTTATGAGTCATTTGTTAGAAAAAAACTGAGGTTTTTAAGAGGATCCAGCTGTAACTTGCCCTGAGCACTGTATAAATTCTTCAGTAAGTACTTGTGTCTGAGTGATTGAAAAAAATACCCAGTGGTTTTGTTTATCAATGCAAAAACTTGTTTAAACATATTCAGAACTGTGTTTCTGCTTTTATTGAACATAATCTCTCTGTTTCTCTTATTAAGGATGCTTTCATACAAATGATCATAATTATGAAACCATGCACCTCAGAGTCACAGAGAGCTGGAGAAATGTAATGCTGGTAAGTTTTGATGTTTTCTGAAGTAGGAACACTACAACATCTCTCTATGGTGTTTTGCTTGGGGATAAGTTCTTTAAAAGCATAGCACATGATGTTCTTTCACCCAAAAAAAAAAAAAAAAAGAAGAGAGACTTTCTTTGGCAAAATAACAACCATCTTAACTTCCAGACAAATCATCCAAGTAAACTGAGTCTGATCTCTTCATTCCCAGCCTTTCTGGGTGTCACCACTTGGCACCACTGTGTGCTTGTGCTTTCCAATTATTGGAAGGAAAAGTTACATTAACAATAAGGGAAAGTTAAGATCTTCTTTTGAGGTCTTCTAAAGAAACACCTAGGTGTGATGGTGCTTGGTTTAACTATTAAGAACACAAAGAGTGAAATCTGCTCTGCTTTAGTGGGTCACTTGGTGTGCCTCAACTGATTTATTTCTGGATTCAGAGGTGCTGTCTCAATGTTCTGCCTGTGCAAACCAATAAAATGCAACAAGGTGCCAAAAGTCTCCCAAGCCCCGTGCTGGCTTTGCTGCCCTCACTGAAATGCACTCACAAAACATCCCTGGGGTAAGAGTTTTCCTTGGCAGCCACTAACCTCACAAGGAAAGCTGTCACTCCAGATTGCATTGTCCTCTCTCGAGATAAAGGGAGAAACAAAAGAGAACCCCCCCTGAAATTCCTCTGATATTTTTACCCAGGTAACCTCCCAGGTCCCAGTGGAGACTCGAGGCTGTAACTCAACACATGATTTTGCATAATTGGACCCATCTTAAATTGCTGTCTCCTCGTGTTGCTAACCCTGGCTCTGACCTTGGCTTTAATTTTTAAGAGTTTTCTTTGCTGAGACTTCTCCTTCTCAGCTTCAGGGATACTCAAAACAACGACAGAGCAGCTAATAACTACAAAGTGGGCAAACAACAGAGCAATCATCAAACTTTTTTGTTCTCAGATACCATTTTAGACACCAGTGATATTAGGAACAGAGCAGGATTTAAATGTGCTTTGACATGGGAGATGATACCAGGGAAGATAAATGTTTTAAATCAAACTCTGTTTAAGATAAGCACAGCATACAAAGTAGCTACTTGACTCTTGATTTAAAAGTGCAGTTATTCTGATACATACTTAAATATACAGAACTGTCTCTGGAAAATAATTCCAATGAGCTATTATATGAGTAATGAAAACACAACTCTCTTGGGCTGAATGCCATTTTATTTAGTATTATTCTTCAACTACTTTTTACAACTTCCCAAAGTTCATGCTCTGTACTGTTTTGAAGCCAAATACAGGTACAGGTGCACCAACATGTAAAAGTGTTGTCAAACAGCTGAAGGAGAAGCTTAGACTCACAACTGAAGCTGTGGCAAACCAACACCTTTGCCTGCTTAGCTGTGTGCCAGAAGAGGAAAGAGACTCAGAAAGCAACAGACTGGGGCTATTGCCAGCTCACAGGAATCCTGGGCTACAAACACATTGTATTTTGTGGAACTTTGATATCAGACAAGCCAAAATATTTCATTCCCAAGGACCAGGATTTATGTTTAGCCCTAAATTTTCCTCTTTGTCAGCAAAGCTAATTGCTACTTTGAAAACAGGTGGGATAAGGGTCCATTCCCCTGGATCTAATACATCCATTAAAAAAAGGGCAAAGTGGCAATAACTCTAAATATTGGGATTTAGTAGCCTTTTAAGCTCTTTTTGACCTGGTATAACGCCAAATTTTGTGTACTAATACCAAGGTTTGAAAAAAATAATTACATTTGTTAAGGATTCCACAACTTTATACTTAGTAAGGATCTGGAGAAAAAAAATTTAAAAAAAAGAAAAAGGAAAAGAAAAAAAGTTTTCCACAGAACTGAGCCTCCTGAGTTTTGCTGCTCAGGAATAGTGGTCTGATAAAAAAAAAACAAATCATGTTTTTTAGGAGATATGCTGCCAGCTTTTCTCACAGGAAGCAACAGGCATTGTAACCTCCAGGGGCACATCAAAATAAATACATTTTATACCTGTGGGAAGCAGGGAGGTTCACTAAATAATTAATGAACAGCAGTTGAGGGAGTTGGCAGATTAGGAATTAGGAAGGAATTGTTCCCTGTGAGGGTGGTGGGTGCTGGCACAGGCTGCCCAGAGCTGTGGCTGCCCCATCCCTGCAGGTGTCCAAGGCCAGGCTGGTCCCCTGGAGGGTTGGAAGAAGATGATCTTGGAGGTCCCTTCCAACCCCAGCCATTCTGTGTTTCTGTTACACAAGCTGAGACAATGCAGATAACACTAATCCAAGTGTTGTGCTGAGATCCTCTCCTGTGCAAACTGCAAGGGCTACAAACTGCTCAAAGGTTTTCAGACACTGACTATGATGTCCAAGTACCAGTCCCAGGCTAGCACTGAGAAAAAGATGAAATCCTGCATATTTTAAAATGTGATGATCTTATCCCTCAGTAATTCTCAATGTGCTCTAATGAGAAAGTATTGCCTTCTAAAATACTTCAGAGAAAGCATCACTTTGTACCTGGGGCTGATGTGAGTGGTTACTCCAGCTGGCCAGCATCATGTCAGGAACCCTTCCCAAGCTAGAATGCCAGCTGCTTTGCATGGGGATTTATTCAATGGATTTTTTTGTATGGGAAGGACAGTCCCAGGGCATAACAAAAAGCACTCCTGGCAGAAAAGCACCATTGCACTGAAAAATTTTAATAGTAATAATAACAGCTCTGCTAACCTGACATTTCCCCTTGGTAACTGCATTACTCTCTGCTTATATGTCAGTTTTTGAACAACTCCATTAGCCTTGAGTCTAAAATCCACATTTTTTTTCCAGGACAAGTCAAAGGTAGAACAAAATAAAGAAGAAAAGTGTTTTGTTTTTTTTTTTTTTTGTGTGGGGTTTTTTTTGGGGTTTTTTTTGGGTTTTTTTGCATCTGTTATTGTCCAAAGGCTTGTACTTGAAACAATTTACTTTGGAAGAAAATTTGTGTGATTTTATTTTCCCAGGCACTAAGAAAATCTGAGAAACCTGTTACTATTTGTGTTCACAGCATCCACTGCTCTCCTGAAGAATGATGCTTTACTGCAGCCAGCCAGTTATTGCCTCCTGGAAGGAATCAGTTATTGCTTCCCATCCCCTGCCCCTGGAAAACTCAACAAGCTCATTCTCCACCTTTTATATTCTGAGAGCTGCTGTTCCCTTCCACAGCTGCATTGTATATTGGCACTATCAATCCTCATCACAGCCCAAGCCCCTCCTCTCCCTCTAAAATTAACAATTCTCTTTCCAGCTCCCAATTGCTACAGACCATCATTGCTGAATGGTTTTCTCCAGCTATTTCTAAACATCTTAAAGTCTTGTGACTATGAGAGATGCCATGATTGTGAGAGAGGCTTAGGTTTCTCACAGAACTCTCTCTTTTTTCCAATGCCAGCTTTTTAAAACCCGCATTCAACCACAAAGCACAGCCTTCTCCTCAGTTACAGCAGCTGCTTTTTGCAAGTCTACATGTTTCTGTGAAGGATTCAGGGAAATCCTCCTCATTTAGGTCTCCTCTTTAGTCACATGAGCTGCCTAAAACTAATGAATCAGAGCTGAATGTTCTCATAAGCCAGATGAGGAAGACACTGTGAATTTAACAGAACACGCCCTCAGATCTGGCAACTTTTCAAACAAGTCAGTGATGTCCCACATGACATGACCAGCAAATTTTACCTTTCATTTTGAATGCTCTCTGGCTGACACACTTCTGTGTAGTAAACCCAGACAGGAATTGCAAAGATTTGTGGGCTTGCAGACAAAGAACACCCCGAGCAACACATCCTGATTGATATTTGAAATTCATCTGCTGATTTGCTTCCTTTCCCCTAGCACTAAAGTAACTTGCTGGTCTTAGGGGGACACATAGCTTATTCAAGAAATCTGCTCTCACCTTGCCATTCATTTCACTGTGGTTTGCTCTGTTTAGAACGTGGCTTTGAGTCATCCTTCCAAAGTTCAGGATAGTTTTCCAGTGAGCTCCTCAGAAACTTGCTTTGATCCCGGTCTTGGCAGTCAGCTCTTGTCACATATTTCATTTGTTACTTTAGACCAAAGTCCCCGTCCAAAGCAGCCCAAGAGCAGAGAGGAGGAACAGCCTCCAAATACGGTCAGAGCTAAGCCAGTTTCTGGAGTAGTTTAACACATGGGGCGTGTGTAAGAATGAGGAGAACTGGAATGGGTTTTAAATAATGCTCTAAATAGACTGTGCTGAAATGTTGGGCACTTAAAGCTAAACAGAAAATCCTGAAACAGATAAAAGAATAACCATGAGCCTGTCAGCAAATAGAACTGTGCTGATCAACTCCAGCAATAAAATTCTGCTTAAACCCTCTGAAATCATATCCAATGAAACAAAGGTTAAGCAAAAGACCCTTATTGAATATTTGGTTTATAAAGAGCTAATAAAGTTTATACCATTAAGCCCAACAGAGGAGGTTTTTTCCAAAGCAATTATAGTGGACAGTTCTAATAAAAATACTCACCAGGAAAACTACTCTTCAGTATCCACCAACTGAATCTCAACTCAGATCACAAAATTCTTTTGCTTTTAATTAGGATTAGTTCATTTCTCCCCACTATTGATGGATGTTCCTTTCATCAGTCTCTCAACTTCAAATTCACACTATTTCACAGTACTCTGTGTGTGGATTATGAGGCCAATTACAAGAGGGTCTCAGACTGCAGTCACATTAATCAAGTGAAATGTTACATGCATTGTAGCCAAATATAATCTGGCCACTAAGAAAAAAAATTCAAAAAAGTTTTTAAATCTGAAAATATCAGAAAATAGGAAGTTTTCTATCTGGATCCTGGAAATAGGAAGTTTTTTATCTGGATCCTGGAAACATAAAAATGCCTGGTATTCACGTGCCATCTACTTCACAAACACCAAAAAGCAAAGACCACATCTCACAAAGCATCCACGTTTTGTAACTTGGTCCTTACAAGTAGTACCCAGAACCTGCTGCAGAAAGATTCCTACTCTCTTGTCCTTGAGTTATTAGGTAAAAAAGTAAATTTGATGTTATCCTGTTTGATAAAGGAGTGACTGAAGCTAGACACCCAAATTGAGCTGCACTGAAATTCAACACAAAGGTTTCTACAAATTTTGAAGGAAAACCTTACTTCTCCCAGAGTTCACTTTTAACTTTTACAAAACACAAAAGAGTCTATCAGATACTTTGGCTTTGTGTACTTTGGAAAAGAATAATTTGAAGTCTCACAATATATCCTCACAATTTAAAATAGGTAACTGAGGTAGCTTTTGAATCATAACTATAAAATATTGGAGCACATATCTATAAAGGAATTAAAACTATAAATTGCATGAACACTTCAAATTGTTTCTTGTTATAGAAGTTTAATTATTTAGTTTAAAATAGCATGTAAAAACTCCTTAAAAATTGCATATTTAAAATGCTTATCCAAATGCAATTGCTATGCACAAGGCAAGACTTTTCTTTATAAAAAACCCTGACATTTTGTATTTTGTGCTTCAGTGTTCCTTAAAAATAAGAACTAAGTAATCTACAATTAGCAAAATATAAGCATATTTAAGCTATGAATTATAAGTTAATGAAATAAGCTGCTTTAATGGGAAAACATTTTATTAGGAAATGGAAAATACTCATAGCTGGAGAGTCAGCAGTTGCTTTTAAAGGATGCAATTAAGCTGCCATTATTTTGGCAAAGCTCTGGTCTCAAAGAGGCAGATTTTCCTAATGCATTGTAGAAGTCCTTGGCAAATTACACAGTATTCATTAAATTTAAATGGAGACCCTTGATGTCTCCTGTAAAGATGTCCCAGGGAGTCAATTTTCAAGGAATTCATAATGTGAGCAGCAAGTTATCGGAGAAGGAGACACTCAGCACCTCGGAAGGCCCCAGATGAATGATTTAGAGGAGGTGAGGTGACACATTTTGGCCACTCCACCGGACCCTGAGTCAGACACCCACTTCAAGTAACAGCAGAGGAAACCTGGCCAGCCACATGCTGCATAGCCCAAGTTTCCTCAGACACTTCCTAACATTCCTAGGAATGTGGTTTGTTCAGTCCCTGAATTTAACACCAAGCGTCAGCAGGGCTGAAAAAGCAGAAGTGACAGCACTGCTTCTGCCCAACACCTGTCCCACAGCTAAAACTTTGAGAATTCATCCCTCTGATAAACTCCCACTTTTTGGGGGTTTTCACCCTGCCAATAATCTTGTTAGAAGGGATGCTGTGTTACCTCTTCCTACTGTCAACATAACCTGGCTCCTACTGGGCATATAGATCCCTTAAAATCAGACTCCTAGTCCTACTTACCTTTTATTGTTGTTGGGTTTTTGGATCCCAGCAATGGAATCTCCCCAGTGTTGCTTCTACTCATTCCCTGCATGTCACACAGCAGACACTGTTTGGGCTGAAACAAACAAAATACATCCCACAAAGTTTCTCCCCTTTTTAGTATTCAGCTTCATTTAAACATTGCATGGCCCTAAAACCTTTTTAAGCTGCTTACTTTTAAAGTATAAACATGTCAGTGTTTAGCCACGGAGGGTACTTTTCTGTCCTAAATCATCATCCATTTATCAAAGACTGATCTACATTACTAAATGCTGTAAAAACACATTATAAATACATTGCAATAATCCCCATGTAATAGCCACTGGCTTCCAGCACTGAAAATACTGATATTTATATAAACATTACACAATCAATGCCACACAGTTTCCAGGCTGGGCTGCACTCAGTGTGGTAGCCTTCTCTCATAATTACTCAATAAGTAGTACAGAAAAAAACAGCTTCCTTTAGCAGATAGTCCTATTCCTATCTCTTACAAAATGGCACTATTACAAAACAATCCAACAAAATAATACAACTCCTAATTAATTAATCCAGAAAAAGAGATGCATTTTTTAATCATCATTATTTATAACTTTACAAACATGCCCACTGTTACACAAAAGGGCAAAATATCCCTAGTGAGCTGCAGCCAGAACTTGCACAACACTCCCATAAAAACAAATCAAAATAGGGAAATGAAATCCTGAGTTTTATTATGTGGTTCCATAAAAAAAATAACTTCAATAAGTGCAACTGGAGAGAGAATTGTCTTCAATGATACTTCTAGTTTACATCTAATTTCAATAATTCTTTAACTTTGAAACTATATTTAAAATATCCTTGAAAACCTTTATTAGGGGGTTGAGATGGTTAGTAATGACAACTGCAAAGACAACTTCATGCTGGGGAATTTGGAAGCTGTTTAATCCAGTTGAGCTCTCATATCATCAATAGGATTGTGGCTGGTATCAGCTAACAAACCTTATGGCTCTGAGGGAGGGAAATGGTGTGGCTCCCTTTTCAAAGGGGCACAGGAGCTGAGAGTAGTTACCAGATGTGAATTACAGATGGAAACTGGTTTCTTACAGGCAGTGTGGTGCCTTGCCCTCCTGTCCTTGTTCCTCAGCTCTCACACACCAGGACAGTTGCAAAACCTGTGAGCCATGGGGAGACAGCAGAGAGGATCTGCTAACACCACCTGTGGAAGGCCATGGACAGCTCCCAAACTGGCTGTGATTTCCCACAACCACCACATTTCATGGACACTCTAAGAGATGAACCCTTTCTAAGCTTTCTAAGTCCACAGATGTATTGACAAAGGACCTGCTCACAGGGCAAATTAACTGTGAGGAACCACATCCCTGTGGAATTCAAAACTCCAAGAAACTGGGTGGAAGATTCACAAGGTTCCTCTCCCAAACCAGGACTGCTCTCCATACCTCCTCACCATCCAGAAAACCTGCTGTTGTCAGGGGACACACTGCTGTTTTACTGCTTCATGGAAAAGGAGAAAAACTTGTGGGAGCATTGAAAAAAATACTTCTGGGTGATGGGGGAGGATGCTCCAGTTTTCTGTCATTCTGGCTGGGTTCTTATTCTGTCAAGTATTAGGAGAAATATGTGTCATGTTTTTCATATCAGAATTTGCAGTGTTTGTTCTCATGCTAAATGCTGCTCTGGCCTGCAGTGCCAAAGATCTCCTGGTAATATTTACACAGCCAGGGCATCAGAGGAATAGTGCATTTAAAGGGATTACAGATACCATACTAAAAAAGACATACAGATTAGGACATTTAAGAATGCACAATTTTTTTCACTAATTGGAAGTTCTGGACACTACTGAAGAGATTTCACTTGATGGCTACCCTGCAAACATCTGGGAGATTCATTTAGAGCTGTCCCTAAGGAAATACCCCTCTCTGTGGTCTGAGAGCCTTAACACCGTGGAGTTTAGGAGTCACATGCTTTGCAAAACACAGATTAATGTCACAATTCAATAAATACTGCAGTAGTGCATTGTGGTGCTTTATTAGTGTCAGACATGCAATATTTATTTAATGAACAGAAATTAAAATATTAAGATAACATTTTCATCAAATTAAAGGATCTGAAGTTGCAATAATGGAACAAAAATAAAGTTTTTCATGCATTCTAAGTTTATAGTTCTCACAAGTGCATATAGTTATGATTCTGTACCATTATTAAATGTAGACAAACTACCATTGATGCACAAGACAAAATAAAACCCTTAAGTTATAAGTAGAGATCCTATCTTTTACAGACTTCCTATATAACCTGGATCTTCAGCTTTTTATAATACACTGTAATACATCTGGAAGCTTCTAAGATGAATAGGAATGGCTCGACCACTTGTACCATACAGTGGCTTCCTCAACATAGAAATTATAAAAGATAAAGCAAATGCCCACCTTGCTTTAGGAGACTGTGACCTTTTCAACAGAAACAAATCTCAAACCCCTTCATAAACAGATTAAAGTGCTACCTATTGCATATTAAATACTTCCAGTGACCGTATTGAAATTTTAAGTTTCAAATCCCTGAAAATAGGGTTTCCTACTGAAAGTGCTGACAGACCCTTAAATCTAGCATCATGAACACAGCAGAGCTATAATCCTCCAGCAAGTACTTCAAAGAAGGGCAAGTTAGTCAACATGCTCTAAATTCACCATTGTAAAAGCCCAGCTAACACCTCTATCATATCTACAGCAGCAATGGTACAAAGAGCAGAAAAGCATCAGCTCACTTTACATACTTGATGTAGGACAATAATCTTTCTTTAAAGCTGGAAGCATAAATAAACCCCCAGTGCAGCAGTAAACACATTAAGACAGCAGTTCTGTTTGTTTTAAGATGCATCCAAGAAAGGGCATCCTGTACAGAAAGAAATGCAGGCTAGTATCTAATGAGCATGATTTTCATCAGGTCCCCAAATCATGAAACCTTTCTAAATACAAGGCAGCATTTCCACAGCTGGAAAATTACAAATAGTTCTTGACACAGAGCCAACAGCAATAAATGCAGTTATAATCTAGAGAGAATGCTACATTCATTAGAAGGTGGAAAACCAAGCTAAACTTAAAATACAGCAGCAAGAGGTAACATACATAAATATTAAACATCCCTCTTGAATGGCAGAAAGTTTACATTTCTGACTTACAGCATTAAAGTATGGCCTTCATATTTGTCCTTTTAAGTAAGCAAAATACATGGCAGAGCTGTTTCAAAGGATAATTTCAAAATATAGTGCATGCATGGATGAACTCTTTTGCTAATTTAGGAGAGAAAATATCAAAGTAATACGGAGATGTTCAAAATTTTCATGCCTATATTTTAAAGGGCCAGAAAGACTGACCACAAGTGGCAAGTTTTTATGGGTTTAAAATGATCTGCAAGAAAGTCTACAATTTTATCCTATGGGAAAAACAGAACTTTCTTTTGTTTTCAACATACAAGTTACTCTGTATGAGTTTTCATTTGAAAGCTGCATGGTTCAAAAAATACATGTGGGGTAAAGATGCTTGTTAAAAATAATCTCAGAATATAGGAAAATGCCAAAATTTTCTTTCTAAGCAGAAAATGATGTGTATGTAATCTTTCAAGAATTGCTCCAAAAGTAGCCTGTATTTTTACCTATAAACTCTATAAAAATATCTTCATCATTTTAATGTCCCATTCTGCCTCTCAGCAACTTTACCTTTTCCTAAATTGCATTTGTTGTTCTCTCCTCTTTCTTGACAAATTGTTAGAAACAAAAGGTGCTTTTACTCACCAGAGATCAGATAAAGACTAGATAGCACATTCAAAGCTTCACTAAATTTCTTCACTAATGCACAAAAATTGATCTTTTCGCTACCTTTAATCTGCTTATCGTTCTTGGTATGCAAATATGTCAAATGATCTGCTTTTAGTCAATTATGCAGTTTGATATTCTACATTTACATTCTAAAAGAAGTTATTTCAGAGGTGCTAAATATAGTAGAGTTTCATTTTAATAATTATAAATTGGCTTGCATGTGAGAAGTCACTGGAGCACATTCTCTGGTTAGTGCAGTTGTTAATCCTCACTGGTGTGGGTGATTTAAGCACTGTGGATACTAGAGATGGTCTCATACCAGTTAGCTGAAAATTAGTGGAATTCAAAACTATTGCAGAACATTTCCCAGTCAACAACAGGAGAAAACCACTGGCTTTAGCCAAGCATTTGAAAATGTTTAAGAACTTTTATGGAAATACTGAGTAACTGAAACACATCCTGGTGTAATTAGAAAATGAAAATCTAATTGAGTGTAAACCCCAACTTCTATCAGCAAGCATACCATGAACTAGTACCTAACCTTTGGCACTTTGAATATATTACAACAAATTTACAGTCATCGAGATCTTAAGTGGGTCAAAAGAACATTCACGTGGTTTTTGAGGTACCCAAACTTGAGACATCCTCAGGCTGACAAGAGAGAGACTGCCTGGTGTGGGATGGATTTCTGCACTACAAAACACAAATGCAGAGCTCTACAGCTGGGCAGGGCTGGGACCTCTCAGGATCCATCCAGGCACAGGGATCCACACGAAGGGATCCCACTGGTGGCTAGGGAACTCTGGCTGCACACATTTTAGGGACAGTGCTAAATGGGGACTGGGAGGTAGCTGCTAAATAAAAGAAGAAAATGGAAGAGAAAAAACCAAAAATAAGTAAATGAAATCAGAGAATATTTGTACAAAGAAGTTTTTTTGTAACTAGACTACTTCTGTGCTGTCCTACAATACTAATGACATCATAAGCAGGCAGAGAGAACTTTCTCAACCCTTCTACATATAAGTATTCAAGATATTACCAATTTCTGCAGTTTTAAAAATGAAAACGTATTAAAATATTTTACAACAACAACAACAACAACAACAAATTTGGAATTTAATTTCAAGCTTTTTGGACACCTCAGCAGCAGCCATGTCATGGTGCTGTAAAAAACCCCAACAGATCAGGTGCAGAAAGAGAGGAAAAGATGGTTATCTTAAATCCAAATCTAAAATATTCTCTGTACATGTTTTAAATAACATTTTACTGTTTCACAGCAACAGAAAATCTAAGTAAGACTCCTATTATAGAAATTAAAGTTAAAATCTATTCATCTTACTATTTTGAGGGTTCTCCTAGAGTATTTTCCCATTGTACCTTCATCACTATATCTTTCCAACTCCTTGAATAACAGATACCTTTTTCATACATCATTTTACAAACAATTAATAAATGATCAGGAAGATATTTACTACATTCTTCTTTCATTTTTCTCAGTGAGAACTGACTTTTAGAACTATTTACATGGAATACAGACATTTTTAATGAAAAGCCTAAGTACTCTATATGTGTTTAAGCAACATGGCCTATGTCTAAAGGCATATACTTTGTTGTCATAAGATTTAAAAAGTTAAGACACTATATATCATGTAAAATTCAACCTTAAATTGATTTATCGTGTCTATTTAAGTCAGCTTCTCCATTTTCATGGCAGTAGACTTTGACTGAACAGAAGTATTTATTTCTTTATTCCATACTTGAGTTCTCCAGTTGTACCTCTGACTCTGTGAACACTGTTCAAAGTACTTTTAACACATGAAAAAGCATGCAGTAACTTCATACAAAAAGATCCTCAAAACAACTTTATGTCATGAGCTCACTACCAAAGTTCACTCACAAAATTCAGCATTTAAGTGTAAAATAACTGCTTCCAGCATGTGCCATGACAGAAAGGGCACGGGTTGTTTTTACATTGTTATAGAAAAAGCACATTGTATAGAATACAGCATTTACTCTGCAAGGATTGTGCATCACTGTTTGCCTCTAATATGTGCAGGACTACATTCCATTGCAACAAATCACACTTAGGTTTAGTAGAGTACTACACTGGATTGAAAACAGTGGTCTTGATGGCATGCTGTAAAAAAAAACCAATGTATTTGCTTAATACCAATAATCATTCAAGAAAACATTCATAACAGCACAGGCTTCTCTGGTGAAACTGCCACATGGTGAATACTAAGCCATTATATAAACTGCATGGACATATTTATTATGTATCATTAAGTATTCTGTACCTAAATGTATTTTCAAAAAGAAAAAAAAAGTTACCTAAGTAATCTAACATAAAACAACTTTTGGCAGCCCCTGCTAGTGTTTGGATTAAAAAAATTAAAGGAAAAACCCCACGCCATTGTCCCTCCTCCCCATTTTGCTGGAATTTCTTAGGAGAAAAGGAATGAAGAGAAGACAAAATATTAAAGTGTGATCTCCTTCCACTAATGCATTCAGCAGAAAGCAGCACTATCTCAGCTTTTGGAAAATTTGCCAGCTTTCCGAGAAGGTTCATATGGCACTCTGAGAATACTGGGGGTCTCCTCCATCACTCGCACCAGCAGATTGTCAATGTAATCCTCCAGCTCACGGATGTGGCTGTCCTTCTTCTTGAGCTGCTCCTTGTGTTTCACCAGCTCCTGCAGAACCTCCTCATAAGTGAGGTTTCGGTATCCTGCAGTGGCATCAAAAGGATTTCCTTCCTACAGGTAAGTGTAGAAAAACACCAGATTTTATTAAGCAGTTTAGAGTCTCCAGAAAATTAATTGGTTATTGGTTTTTATGTTTCTCATGTGCATTTCTTGATGTGAAAAGCAATTTTTTTCAGCAACACCTCTGCTGCAGTGCTTTTCCCTCCAGCACCCCCCATTGAAGCAGACCACTGGAGATGGGCTGCCCAGCTGGATGAACATCTCCCACTCTGTCATCTCAGAAAAAATCTCAGTGAGGTGGACACACAGTCAGTGTGTCAGAGTTAGTGACCATAAGAGCAGTGACCACAACAACAGCTGGCAGGTCCATTTTGGGAAACCAACCCCTTTAATTATGGAATAACAAGAGAAGAGCCCTGAGAGTTCAACTCCTATGGTAACTTCTCTGAGTCTTTGCCTCTGGAGAGCATCACAGCAAAGCATTTATTCAGCTTTAAATGACATCAGCCCTCATCTGTCTTTCACATTCACATTTGTAGTCACCAGTGGTTCTCCAGGCCTTGGCTTCTGAATCACATAATAAAACTTTCAATTTTAAATTGCAGGTGAAGGTAAAAGGTTACATCTTACTTGCACCAGAGCACTTAAGGCAGAAATAAATGTGTACTTATAAAAGACTTTGCTTGCTTTAAAGCAGGAGAGGCCCAGAATTAAGTAGTAGGGAAAACAGAATTGTTTCTGTAATGATTTCTGATGACTCAGTAAGTGCAGGTATTAGCAGAGACAGACAAATTAGTCATCTTAAAAACGACAACATGTAATCCTAAAGACTGTAAACTTGAATGTCTTCTTGTGTGTTGGTTTATAAAAGTATCAGCACTGTTAGACATGTTAAGCAGTATGCTTCATCTCATTCAGAAATGAAAACATTTAGAAGATATGGAACCTACAAAGTCCTGCACTTCTAACAGGGCACACGAGATAGCTTTTGTTTACAGTAGAAGCATGTCATTAAAAATTATAAAGCTTGCACAGCTAAGAAGCACACCACATAATAGTCATACTCATTCCTTTTCCATGCCCCATTCTTTTCTTTCCATGCAGCTCCATATTTGCACATTGGCACATGTCGACCCATTAAAATATGCAGCTGGCCAAAGTTTTCAAAGGAACCTAATTAAAAGTGATGGTGCCCTGCAAATAGGCTGAAGTGTGACAGATCAGCTCTCCCCATCAATTATACTCTAACAGTAGCTCTCAAAAATATGCTTTTAAGGGTTTCTCTCTACACTTGAGACATGAAATGTCACATTTATGGATGCATATTCAGTATTTTAAATATACCAAGTTAAGGGATTGTAAGTAATCAGTAACTCCCACTTTATTAAAATGGCTAACCTGATGAAATTTATCAACTGGTTAGCAATCCATTTTCAAAAAGTATAGAAGAGAAGGTAACTCCACTTTGTGGTCATATTCTTAGCACATTTTCTTCGACAAGAAGGAAGTAAAACTTTCTCTTTATTAAATTTTATTCTCTTTACTAAATTTTTCTACACACTGGAGAAAATGCCATTAACACTTACATGCCTGAAATATAGGGTTTGCCTAATTTGCTGATTTGGCAAAAGAACAGGAATTAAGGTGCAATGATGACTTTAATTATGCAATCAAGTTTACTGGAAAATTGTGTGTAATATATATGTTTTAAAGATGTTTTGTCATACACATTCTCCATACATGTCTTAATTATGCAAGAAAATTCTAGCAGAAGTATGCTAGCATTTAGAAATTAATATTGTTAAAATTAAGAAGAGTTTGTATGTTCAGCTTGAGCCAGTAGGTAATACTTAAATGTATAAGGAAAACTTATTTCTTTACAAAAATAGACACTACAGTTTTAATACATAAGAATAATCTTATAATGAATTTTTAAGGGAAAATAAAAGATTCTAAACAAGCCATGCAAAGAATGATTGTCTCAGCTACAAACCCCTGTTGGGGTACACACTGCCAGCCACAGGAAACGACAGATAAAATAAAGGCCTGGCAATCCCTGATCATCTCCTCATTGTTCTAATGAGGAATTCTGCTCTGGGAATGTCATCTAAGCTACTTTCACATCTTTTGTCCTACACTACTTCATCTTCCTTTCAGTTCTTAATTAGGCCTTAAAGAGCTCACACTGCCCTTTCAACTGGCTACTGCTCCCATTTAAACACTGCTTTCAGAGACAGGTGTTGGCATCAGAGGAGAAGACATACAAACATAATTACTAAATAATATGCACAAGGAAGAAATGTAATAACTTGGTGAGGGCTAATATTACAGAATCTAATAATAAATTACTTCAAACACCTTAGAAAGCAATCCTGAATATTTAAAAAGAAATTCAAATGGTTTCATTCAAAACTATGGCCGAGATAGAGTTTCTTCCCCACCTAGTTTGTATTTTGCATTAAATGAGCACCACCTCATAATCCTATAACAGACATTTAGGGTGGCTGGTATTCCAAAAGAAAAATCATCAAGGATTTCTTTTATCACCTTTAAATCCTTTAAATAAAACAATTCACATCTTATTTCTTAAAAGAATTAAACCAATGCTTTTACCAGCAATAAATGACATGATTTGCAGTAGTACATTTGCAAGCACATAGAAACTGTAATTACGGTTACTTTACAGACAATGGCTGCTAAGTTAAATCAATTTTTTGATGTCTCTTTTTGTCAGAGATTAAGTAACTGCCTGGTAGAATTCAGTTTACTATCTGATCAAAGGCAGCCTTCAAATACTCTGACATCTCCCACCAGCTACTTACATTATAAAAACTTGGGCATTTACAATAACATCAAATGTTATTACAAATCATTTACATAAACCAGCAGAAAACAAACAGTACAAAGTCATATTTGCTTGTGAAACTTGTTTTCTATATATTTTAGAGATTGAAAACAAACCCACTTTTAAAGATGTCATCTATTCACAGAATAAATTCTAGTAAGACCACATTTTCCTTCAAACAAAGACACTGTCCAGGCAATCTGTGGATTATTTTCTGTTTCTTCTTAGTACACAATTTATTCTCAGTGCTTTTCAAAACAAGAGCATTTTAGTACTACATTCTAGTATTTCTATTCTTTAGTATTTTCATCTGTTCATTTATTATGTGTATTATTAATCCTACAATATATCAGGTAATAGTTTTAATTTTGATCTGCCTTCTAGAGACTGTCCTCAAGACTTTGATTATAGTGATGCTAAGCCCCTGTCTGGTTAATTAATTATTCACTGCCTAATGCAGAGTTCCTCACCTGACCATTACTTCTCTAGAGTCATCTAAACCACTCCTAAATTCATGTTTTGGGGGTTCTTTTACTTTTTGTGCAAAGAACTAAATATTTCCTTCAACATGTCACAGCTAAACTCCATACTGAGTTCAAAACTCTTCTTTATTTCCAAATTTACATTAAGCCTTTTCTACTTAGGTTTTCTGGATATGTAAAAAGAAAAAGAAAAACCCCAACTTTTCCATATAAGAGGTTAAAAAACAACAAAAGTTTATAAGCTTATAAAAGTGTCAATTAGCTGGCATTTACTGATGGCCTTCCATGACATTTCATAACTCACCGTTTTTTTCCTGAGATCCTCAGAGCCAGAAGGATTCACATTAAAACTGTAGGGAAAAAACCATACCAAACAAATATTAGCAGGGCACACTTATTTGAACAAAACATCTGCTGAATTAGACACACAGCTACAAGTATTTAATATGGTTTATTCTCTTGATTTGTTAAACTTAGGAAAAGAAAATATTAGAAATTAAGGAAATTTGAATATATCCTTTGTTCACAATTCTTTGTATTTTTCATATTCTTTTTGTCACCAAATTTGAATAACTAATTAAGAAATGCAAGAAAGGCTATTATGGATTTGGCTTTCTTATCTCTCCTCTTATCTCTAGACTTAGCTTGAGCTTCTAAGAACAGAGTGCTACTTTAAATGAAATATCCTAGAAAGAGATCCCTGGATGAGACTGATAAAAACCAACAACCAAACTCTACAGACTAACACATATTCCCACCTTTCCTGGCAGCTCCTAGAGGACAAAGTTCCTGCAGAAATTCCAGTGAGATCACCAGCTTAGGGCTAAAAAGCCATCTTCTGTCAGCCACATTTATTTTGTACTTAAAATTGAATAAATAATCTATTGTTTTATAAACCTGGTGATTAGTTGTTGATACTGATACTGTTTGTATCAGTATCAACAACATGATGAAAGAGCTTTCCTTTCTGGATATGCACAATAATCACCAGGTTTATAAATGTTTAAATGTCAGGCTTAAGAAACTGTCCATCCAGGCTGGTGTAGTTATTAGCAAGTATCTTTAAAAATCAGTGATGCTGTGTTCTTACGTACTTGCTACAGCAAGTTTGGAGAGAAAAAATTCTCCAAAAATGTATTCAGAATCTGGATATGGCTCACAAATATTATTTACTTGGTAGCAGAACAGCAGGCACATTCTTTCACAACACAGAATCTGTTAGACTGCATGTACTGGCTTTGAGAGTGATGTGTGACTGAGAGCTACAAAAACATACATATACACATATATATCTTTTTTTTAATTGTGAAGATTTTTTGTATTAGGGAATATGTATTTTGTGACTGCTCACCACCCTGTTATCTGAATTTATAAACCACATATTTCATGGTGTAAAAGTGGAAGGGCAAAATATTTATGAACTAAAAATACATAAAATATATATATTTTACATATATATATATATAAATTTATGAACTAAAATATGTAAAATATAAATGATAATTATATTTTTCTGCAAAGAATTTTTTTTAATTTTAAAATCTCTTTCTTTAACTTTTTTTTTTTTTTATTCTGTACACAACTTTTAATTTCCAAAGCAGACAAACTTTTGCTCACACAGAAATCCTGTAAACCATCCAAGGGTATTTGACAGAGACTGGATTAGAGGAACAGTCACAAGCAGACACCCAGAGGTGTCATTAAGCCTGGCTAATTCCCATTCTACCTGTCTGTAACAGTGATCCCCAGCAGTCTGCCCCGTTTGCTGGAGACCCCTATTGAATGAGGAGCCTTTTTCATGGGGCATTGTCTGCCCAGCCAAAGGCAGGGTCCCTCCCTCCCAGCCTCCTTTCAGCCCCACTCTGATGTGTCAAACTCATGATGAACTCGCTCCATTCATGGCTGCCTTCCGTGATCCCAGCACAAAAAAAATGAGTTAACTGAACTGGATCGAATTAGCCTGGTGAAAACCAAGAATGTCTCTATTTAACGAAGTGTGGCGTTAATTTGGGATATCTTTCTTTTGGGACTGTTTCCTCATGTTAGACAAGATATAGAATAATGCAGCCTGACTGCTCAACTGGGGGGCTTTCTGAAAGGTTAAAAAAGCAGGATCTTTCACTGCCTTGAATGACTTTTTAGTTTCTGTGAAATAAGTTCTGGGACTCTTTTTCGTAGTGGCAGCTTAAAATGAAAGCAGCAGTTCTGACTAGGAGAAGCTGCGTTTCAAAATTAGAAGTATAAATCACTGGCAATATGGACTAGTTGTTTGGGGTTTTTTTAAGCAGTAAAAAACCTGCAATAATTTCTGCAAAATTGTGGACATCATAACTGCAGTTTCAAAAGAGAACATCTGCGTATTTTGCAAGAAGAAATTTGAACACAGTTGCAGAAAAAAAAAAGGAAAAGTTATTAAAATATTCCCCAATAAAAACCCAAATGCTATGAGGGCTCTTACTCACACTTTAAGGAGATTCATAGAAAATATACTGCTTCTCAAGGAAGAAGCAGGTGCTAAGATTGCATATAGTAACATTTTTCTAAATCAAAGTGTCTACTGAGTAAGGTGGGAGCTCATCAGCCTTGCTGAGCCCTGCAAGGTTTCCTGCCAGCGCCCCAGCCCAAGGTGAACATGAGCAGAGGCAGACTCCCACCACTGCACCCCTATTTCAGTGCCTGAGGGGCAGGTAACACCTCAAAAAAACATCCTATAAAATGATGAGTGCAAACAGCTGGTGGAGTTGTCTGTTTGGTGTATTGAAATTCACGAAGCATTTATTTTTTAATTTAAATTTCACCACAATAATAGACCCCTAACTCAATTATTGGCAAAAATTGTATAAAACAGGCCTCTAGGACTGCAGCCCATGCAGTACAAGCAGCACAAGCTTCCTTTGACCAGCCTACAAGCATTCTGAAATCATTGATCTGAACAATTATAAAAAATAACATTCTTTTCTCCTGTGTTACACTCGCAGTTCATAGAGACAGAATTAGTTATAATCCAGTCTCTGGGTTTTTTTTCCCAGAGTTCCATAAACTGACAGGGAACTCCTGCTATAGAAGAAGTTCTCATGTTCACAGCTTGGGAAAAAAAGTATTATTTTGGATTTTCGTAGGATTTTTTTGAGTGAGGCTTACTGTGAACGTGATTGTGAAAAACTGGCACTGTGGGATTCTATAATTATTGTTTGTCAATTATACCCAAATTAAATTTGCTCAGTTTACAAGTAAAAAAGGTATTTCTTTTCTAACAAATGGACTTTTCAAGTGCCTTATGTGCCTCCAGGTGATGTCTCTCACAGATTTTTAACAGCTTGTCTCTTACCAGTAATAAATTTTCATTCACTCAAATCACCTTCAAGGAGCTATTAACAGGGAGGCAAATCCTTCCAGCACAGATTAAAAATCAGCTGCAATTGGATCATGGAAGTGACACTGAGCCCCCAACTTGCACATCCCCCCTACCCTTCTCTAGGCAGAACAGGCTTCTCCAATCCAGCACAATTAGTCCTGTCCTCTATTTCACTCATCTGGGAATTCAATTAGTGTCCTTGACAGTTACTTTTTATAACAGACATTTTTACCAGATTAAATCATAACCATTATTTTATTGTTCCACATTATTTTACAGCTGTGGACATAACTTTCTTTTTACATTTTTGTTGAATAGTAAAGTTTGTTTGAATTTCTGGGGTTTTATAGGCTTAGATTTCAATTTTAGCTCATCTGGGCTGAGAACCCTTTTATATTGTCCTGCTCCTGAGAGGAGAAAGTGGCGAGAAATAAAAATAATATAAACTAATAATAGAGATAGATATACTGCAGGGCTGATTCTGTAGAGTGGTTAGGTTTACTATTTCATAGTCATAGCCAGCAGATTATTTTGTACTTTATTGTTATTTTCTCTATTTAAAAATATTTCATTAGAACTAATTGAACACTAATTGAAACTTTTTTTAATAACACTTTTTTATGGTATTTTAATACTTCCATTGCATGTTGACAATTAACAGTTTGCATAGGAAGAATATGGTGGAGTTGAGTTCAGGATGTGCCACAAGCTCTAGTTTATGACTCCATCTTACAACTTTGTCTATTGAAATTTAATGGTAGTTAAAAATTCAAACATCAGGTCTAGTGGCTGCATAAATATTTAGCTTCTGAATGCCTAGAGATTAAAACAATCTCTAGCAAATCTTTCTTATAACTGATTTAAACATTTTAGTGCCATTTAGTCTGACAACATAATGAATGGGAATCAGACTCCTACATTTGCTCCTTGGAAAGAGTATTTTCTTAAGGACCAAAAGCTTTTTACTTACCATTTGCTATTCCTATTAGTTATATGATAGTAGTAACTAATCTAATAGTAGTGTATACTATTAGAAATTAAAATTAGGATATTTAAATTAATCATTACTATTCAAAGTATTAAAATTTATGTTAACATTCTGTAAAATACCTATTATACCAATGAGCTAAGTGTGAGCTTTCAGTTTCTCTCCTTTAATATGGAATGTCTGCACACAGGTAATTAGCAAAGCTCTGCCATACTCATTTTTCACTAGAGTTGAAATTCCTATTCCTATCCTACTTCTTGGTCTTTGGACTGATTCTGACTACAGTGTTTATGCATTTTTCTTTGGATTCTCACAACATATATCAAAATCTTGAAATATTAGGATGCCTTTTAGGTTATTACTATTGCACGAGGAAATAAAAAAAGAAAACCAAAACCAAAAGAATTGAATAAAATCAGATACAGTTAATGAAATTCAGAAACTTAGCCTTCCATAGAATATCAGCCTGCTGTGCCTGGCAATGCAGAGCTCACTTTATATTCTGAGAAGGAATGACTGTCTTGTCTGGCAGCTAAACAAGTACAGAAAAAGCACATTACCATCTATTTTGCAATTAGATTCTGGGGAACATCACTTAAGACACTTCACTGTATAAATTGCTCTGCTGTCAAGCCATGTTCTGTGGCCTTTTGGAGCTTGGGTAACCCCAGGAGGACACAAAAAGAGGATCAGGTTTTGTGTCTCTCACTACCTTTTCTTGATTAGTTAGAATTCTAAGCATATAAATATTTCTCCTTTTACTAGGAGTTATGCTATAGCAAATAAGTTTTTTTCTCAAGAGACCAATAAAGAACTGTTAGACTAAAAGTTGTGCCAGGATCTCCACTGGAAGGCCCTATTATTAGAGATCACAAAATCAACAACAAACAAACAAATCAAACAATCCTAAAATCACATTTTACACTGAAACTTACAGATCCATTTTTGAATTATTAAAGGAGTAGAACTAATCCTTAGTTCTTATAATGAAATAGAAAAAAAAGTGCATTGCTTTTACATAGCTTCTGCATTTATTAATAAAGAAACAATAGAACAAATTATTCTATTTTAAAATGAAATAGAACAGGCAGTGCATTTTCCCTTGGGAAAGATAATACGCCTCATGCATCCTCTCAAAAAAGATTTCACATGCCCTAATGTGCACCAAGAGACATTGAAAGCTTGAAAAAATCTTGTCATGCAGCCAGCAGGATGAACTTTCCTAACAGTATTCCTAAAACAGTCAAATCATTAGGAGTGACTGATTGCTGGTGAGGAGTCTGCAAAAGTCAAGATTAATATCAAGTATTTCTGCAATATCCCTCAAAGAGTTGATTGCTCCAGTCCACCTTAGTCATGTCCCAAATGCTGTGACCAATGCTATGCAGGAGCTTTGCAAAAGATTTCATTATTCTCTTATCACATGCAGTGATCTTTTAAATCAGATGACAACAGTCCTGGCACAACAGACTAAGAATCTCTGCATGACCTGCTTGTTTTGTAATTTCTCTTTACCTCTCATGTACTATGAATGTATTTCTCTTATTGTTGAAATAATGTTCCACTGAGAGCTTTACCACAATAAATTAGTCTAGAGTACAATTAAAGCACTGTCATAGTCCACCAATATTCTGCCTAGACTGGAGATCACAGGTGACTAAAGTCTAGTCAAATTTCAGTAGAGAACTGAAAAAAAATTACTAATTTCAAGAAAAGCAATACAGAAGTACACTGTTCTTAAAATAAGACATGCTAACACTGACAGAGAAAAGAAAATTTTGAAAATACCATAATTACCTGATGTCATTTTTTTTACCAACCAAGAAATAAATGCGCTAAAATGTCTGAAAAGACCTTATTGCTTTAGCAAGCAAAGCAATATCTAGAGAGCAACATTTCTGAAAAAGGCACGTGAAAAGCAGAGCAAATTGCATTGTACACTGAATTTCCTATTTGGCAGAGAAATACACAGCCACTACAATCCTTTGCTCTCATCAGGCAACTTTTGGGGTTCATTCCAATGGAGCTGTTGCCAGTAACTCTGCAAGACTGAAACCATTTAACAGTGACTTTGATTATGCTGAAGTTATTGCACTAATAACTCACCCTCACTGTGGTTTGGGATAACAGGTTTTACTTTAGAACTTCAGCTCACTCGAGACTGGCACCTGCTCTACTGTCACAGCTCATGTGAGAAGCAGGAACCCAGAGGAACACTAAGATGTTGCAAAAGCTTCTGTAACCACATGACCAGCACATATTCAAAATGTTACAGACATCAGCTGTTCTTCAGACTTAACAATTTAATATGATCCAAACACATCACTGTCATCAAAACCCTCCTGTTTTCATGGCACCTCACTCGTGGCCATATCAAAATGCAGAGCCATTGCTTATTTCAAACATTGCCTCCATTGGGAAAAACAAAACTGCAGTCCCTGATTTGTCTGGAACATGTGACATTGAGGAGACAGGCAGCTCTAACAGCCACATGTGATGAAGGTGGGAGAGAGGCTGAAGAAAATCACCACATTCAGAAACTACAAGCAGAAAGACACAAGAGTTGAAGGTCTGAGTTGGTGTTTTTTCCTTTTTGAGTTGCAAATTTGAAAGACTGCTGAAGCAGTAAGAAAATATAAAAGAAAAATTAAGTAATATTTTCATAATTTATGCTCCAATTCACCTATGATTAATATTATAAATATAAGCATTATGTGTAATTGTTACACTGAATGCTAGCAAGACACAAGTTCCTTTCTCCTCCACTATTCCATCTTCCACATTGCTAAGAATGTAACATACTTATTGCCAGAACTTGAGATAAAGTGTAATCTGTATGTAGCCACTAGCTTTATCTTCTTTTCTATGAAATATAACAATAGTTAGGTCAAGGAAATGCTGCTTTAGAAGGGTTTTTTTTAATGCCTCTCTCTTGTATACATATATGTGTCTATACAGACAAAGACTTTATTTGTGTATGTGTATATATTTTATATATATATATATATATAATGTTTAAAGCTCCCAAACACTTACCAATCCAGTTTCCCAGATCTGGAATTTGATCTGACTAGTAACAACCTGTCAGCTTTAAATATTGGACTATTTGTCTCCCTGTGTCCAGTGCCTGAGATCTTGTTAATTACCTAAACTCCTTTTCTGTAGGTCTTGTTAATTACCCGTCTCCTGTCTCAGAGGACCTTGTTAATAACTTGTACAATCTCTCTAAAAAGGTCCTAATAACACATTAAAATTAAAGATGCTTTTCTTTTAGCACTTGTCAAGTGGTGTAAATTGAGAAATTTTCACATCAGTTTATTAGCCTGTAGTGTAGTGCCATGTATTTTCCTAAACAAAAACAATTTCAGAAAAACGATGCACAAGCTTTGGTTATGGCACAAAAAAATCTTTGTTTTCCAGGAGCACCCTCAGTTTCTTTAACTGTGTTCAACACAAAAGCCACGTGGCTTCTGACTGCAAATTAACCTCCTGAGAGCCACAATAGCAGTGATTGTAAGAATGAGTGCAATTTAAGGCAATATTGGGTAAAAGTTTCAAAACAGTGCATTAAGGAAATACAAAACCAAAATCATTATTGGTAAATGCTGGCTAACAGCACTAGACATTTTTTGATTAAAAATTCTTCATTGGCTGTATGATACAAAACCTCTGGAACTAACAGATTTTGTAGTATTTGCAAAACCAGCATTTTTTGTTTCACTGTGAAACTCCTACATTTTTTAATTGTCAAGGAATCAGCTCATAAATATCTCTATGCCTACAACAGACAATGGAACCCCCAGTCTTAACACTTATGTAACACTGCTATGTCATACCTATAAAAACACTTTAAAAATACTCATTTATCCACTCAGCATTTGCAGGAGGCAAAGTATCAGCCCTATTTTACAGATTTAGCCAAAGCCAAGGAACAACTTTGCCAGATCAGAGATTAATAGAAATTAGGAGTCCATATTTTGTGATTTCCTGTCAATAAGTATTATAAACAAACCAAATAGGTTTTGTTTTGCTTTTCCAAAATACTTCTAAAACCTTCTTGAAACAACAATAATAAATAATAGCAATTAAAAAAAATCAAATAATCCTGGCATACTTGCTTTTGGAAAAAAAAACCCCTACAAGTGTTGCTGAACTACTTCTATAATTCTTGGATCAGCAGCCAACCAACACGTGGAAGATGTACTTATCTTCATTTGTTTAATTAGTAAGCAGGAGTAATTAGTGACAGAGCATGCAGCCAGCCAGACTGCAGGATGGGCTGGTGAAGGGCTATTGAGCAGCTCAGCCAGCTGATGTCATGAGCTGCTGTCCTCCACATTGTTACTGCTCACTCAACATTACCAACCACAATTAATTAGGAGGGACTTAAGCCTGACCCAAAGTTCACCAAAGTCACTGAAAAGCTTCCCCCTAAGGTTAGATGTGGCTTCACCAGCACTGAGAACGTGACAGTCACACCACAGCCATGAAGGAGCTGGGTTTGGTGGATTTTTTTTGAGGGAGGGATGCTATGGGTTGGGTTTTTTCCTTCCACTTTTCTCTGGTCCCAGAGACTGGGTGTTTTATGGCTCCAGTGTGCTCCTGGAATACATCCTCAAGTGGGATTTCATCAGCTCAGGATGTTCCATCACCCAAACCAAGGCTTAGCTAAGTGGGGTTAAGTGGGAGATCCACCTGCAAAGCAAATACCAGATCCACAACAGAACACTAATTTTGGATACACCCTAATAAAAATATACTGCCTGGTTTACCTGCAGAAATGGGATTCATCCAAAAGAGCTTAATAGCAGGTTGAGTAAATAAGAAACAACCCACAGACTAAATTCCTTGTCTATGCTTTCTGCATACTGAATTTGTTACCCAGCCTCATTTATTTTGTACTCACATATTCATACAAATCCTGTCTTCAGTATTACTGAAGTTCAAAAAATTAAAAATGGATTCCATCTGAGAAATCCTCCATAGATAAAAGGTAAACTTAAACTGTAAACTTATTAAATATGCACATTTTGTATTAGTTTCTACTTCAAAAGAAAATCATTCTATAAGATATATTTGGAATAAAGTAAACTAAGTCTAAAAGGTTCACACAGAACATCATAATGGAATATATAAAAATCAAGAGCTCCTAAGTTAACTTATTGCATGCTACAGATTATGTCATAATAGCTGTTTCACAAAAAAGGTCAGAATGTTTACTGGTTTTGGCTTCTTGAAAATTAAATAATACCAATTTGTCTTATCAAAAGTTTATGTTTACATAAAAGTCAAGAACTAGTAAAAGGGACTCTCACACAAAGACAGAAACAAATTACTAGAGTCCTTCTGAATGGGCACTGTGATGAGCTTTTTAATCACAAAACAAACAGTCCATCATGATTACCATTAAGTTTTATATTTATCAAGATCTGCTGCATTCAAGAACTTCAAAAGATTTTGCTAGTTATATCTAGCATCTGCCTGAATACAGTGTTTCATTAAAAAAAAAAATGCTATGCAATTTTAATTGTTATTTGAATTATTTCTCTTTAGAGGAACTTACTAAAATGGAAGTTTAACTTCTGACAAACCAAGCTGCAACCCAACCATACACTAATCCAGAGAAATACTTCATTAAATAAAAAATATTCTAAGATTGTCTATCACCATGTCATTTAAGACACTAGGAACTGACTGGACTCATGGAAGGCACTAAGAAGGTAATTTGTTGAGATCAGATGAGCTTCCAGCAACAAATTCTTTTCTAAGGCAGTTCCATTTCAGTTCATTTCCCTAATTCACATCCATGATTAGTTTTGCTAAGAAAATGATTCTAAGTTTAAAGCAGGAGTGCATGCATTCTAACCCATGGAGAAAACTGAGCAGGGACACAATAAGATCCCTCTCTTCTAAGAGAACAAGACAACAAAAACCATTTTTTTTTTAAGAGACTACTGATATCATTAATTAAGGAATTAATACACAGCAAAAGATGAATTTTCTAGAACTAGGTTTTCCTTTTAAAACAGTGATTGATTTTACAGCCTTTAGATTCCAGTTTGAAGCATTTTAATTTCAGCTGCATTTTCTACCAAATTTAAGTAATTACATAGAAATTAATGATTATCTTGAAAAGTAAGGATTGCTAATTCCTGTCATTTATATACAAAAAAAAAAAAGAATGCAAAGGAATAAAAGTTTATTAATTTCTCAAACATTTATCTATTGTCAACAGTATATGTGGGTGGCAGTGTACACAAATATATACATAGATATATATATAGATATTTATGCATGTATAAAGAGAAACAGACAGCCAAGATTATCTTTCTCACTAACATACAAAACCCAGGAAGGAAACTAAAAGTGGGTTACACTTTTTCTTAAGGAAAACAAGTAAAGCATTGATAGACAAACAAAGATTAAAATGGATTATTTAAATCAAAATTCCTTATCAGCCCTGTAACTTAATTCATTCTGCTCAAGACATAAACTGCTGCCTCGTGCAACAATTTCAATGCACAGAACTCAGCAAAGCTGCAGTGAGCCAAATGAATTCAAGTGAGATAAGAGTTCATGTGGGTGCTCCCATTTAGAAACAGAATGTTCTTTAATTCTTGTACTCTAACATATAGAACCTGAATACTCCTTTGTTTCCCCCCCCACCAAATAGTGACATCCACAGGATTTCTTTTCACTAATCCCATTTGCACCACTCTTATTTAGTCAGTTTCCTCTTCCCCTTATACTTGAAACCTTTCCCTCTCAAAACCTGACTTAGGGCAATGTAATAAATTAGCAACAAATGTTCAGTTAAAGCAGAAGACTGCAGGGAGAGCCCATTCTGAAGCACAAAGAAGGTCTTCCACAAACACAAGCACCCAAGAACCTTCACAGCATATACTAATAACAAAAAAAGTCACTTCAAAACAAAGAAGGAAACAATCAAATTATATAAAAAGTTTGTAACATACTTAGAAAAGCACCGATATAAACGTGTATAAAGCACAAAGATTGTGTTCCTCAATACTTCACATTTTCATTTATATAACATGTTCAAGATATCAGATTGAAATACAGCAAAAACCTACCTTGAAGATGGCAACACGCTTGTAGGCTTGAAGTTTGCCAGAAACGGATTAGTGGAATCATAATCAAAACTCTCCTGATGAGCTTCCCCAAACGCACTCGGAGATTTCAAGTCACTAGAACTCTCTGATCCCCCATTGCTAAGTTTATCTGACCTCTTGCTATCTTTTTTTCCAGTCACTCTTTCAAAAAGACTAACTTTCTCTTTTTTCTCTTTTTTAATTTCTTTTCTGATCTCGACAGGTTTGGAGAACAGACTTATGTTTTGATCCCACGTTGCTGGGCTTTCTTCAAATGGATTCTTCTGTCTTGGCAGTGTAGCAAATTTTTGGGGTAATGAAGCACTCACATTAAATGGGTCATTTTGTGCTTCAAGTGCAGTTTCATCAACTGTGCTGTCAAGTTGGCTCATTTTAGAAGTATCAACACTTAATGTCCTTCTGTGTGGAGATTTTAGACTCCCTGCAAACAATCTGTCATTAGTATATTATCAATGAGACACTATATCACAGTTTATGACATGCAGAAAACCCATTTTAGCTTAGATCTAGGAGCTTTGCAATCGAGTCTTGGTTCAAAACATTGGTGATTAACTAAGCTATTAAAAAAAAAAAATAACAGCTGTGGCCTTGATTTCATGTTTCAGAAATATTTATGGATAGGCACCATGGGAAATTTTTGCTTCCTGCATGAAAATGAAGTTCTACAGAGAAGACAGCTATGACTGGTGTGCCATTCCAGAAAGAGACAATAGTATGATGTTGCATAATAACTTTGAGCAATTCAAAGTATTTTCAGTTCTTTGTATAAATCAGATTTAAAATTTGGTGATAGTTTTTGACTTTTTAATTAGACTTATTTCTCACGAGATGCTATTTTGCCTAGAGTCCCCTCTGGAATGCAATATACTCTCAGAGAGGACATAACAAGAGACAATGCTAAAATGTCATACATGATGAGCAGTATAAGTTATTTCTTATGCTCAGAAACAGCAATCATGAGTTACCAGCAACTAAAGAAAGCACAAAAAATAGGCCAGCAATATTTCTTAACTTTTTGGCCCTGTAAGTGCTTCATAAACTAAAGCAACAGATTCTGAATGCTCTAACAGTGAGCTGTAATTGTAATGGTCGTGAGTGTTACTTACCCCCTTCATCAACAGAACCAAAGGACTCCAGCTGACGCCTGAAAAGCTGGGTGTAGCCAACAGTGCTGGATTTCATCTTCTCTGAGGAGACGTGGGGGCCTGTCAGGTCTGACATGGAGTGAGCTGAGGACAGCCGCTGAGGGCCCAAGAGGAAAGGTTTTTTTGGTTTTGATTTCATTTGCATTTCACCACTACACACCTCTAGATTTGCATCAGGTGTGTGAGTGCTTGGGATGATTGCAGAGGATGTATCTGAAAAGGTCCCATCGTTTTTCCGACCCTTCATTTTGTCTTTTAGTTTAGCAAATGGGGATTTGGTTTTGTCCTTCATTGATAAATCAAACATGCTTGCTGTCATGTTATTCCTCATAAACTGAATATTGACGTTTATTTCTCCTCTGTCTTTAGTCCTCTTCCCTTGTCTGGATTCTAGGGGAAACCACCTTGAAGGAGAGAGCAAATTAAGTTGTGTTTTATCATTACACATTACACTCCTGTTAGTTGGTTAATGCATCTGGTTAGAACAATTTATAGTATGAAAACCCAAATCCTGTATCAAAGATTCAACCATTCCTGCACTGAAAAACTTTGTTTATATTTGTTTTCACAGCCAACTTCTTTGTTTATATTTGTTTTCAACAAAAACTTCTTTGTTTGCATTTGTTTCAAAACTAAATAACTAAGCAAGAGGAAGCTCTTTACAGTTTTCACCTGTTTCAAAATCAGAATCAACTCTGGAAGCTGACAAAACATCACCAGAGTTAAGGGCTTCCATCTGCTTATGAAGGAGAATTTGTACTTAATTATAAATACAGATACACTTTTATTTTTATAGTCTTCAAGTGTCCTTTATTTAGTTGTGATGTATATTAATGTATATTATATTCTGTGTGGCACCTACTTGATCTAGTAACCTTGTCTCTTTGGATTTTGCTCAGGTTTACACACTAGCAAACATTTTCCCCTCTTTCCTTCCTTCTAAGCACTGGTTAAGATTTATGACAACTGCAGCAATGCTGGCTAAGAAATATCTGAGAGCCCTGAACAGACAGCCACCATTTAAATTCTGCAACTGCCTCCTCTCTGGATGCTGACAGAAACTCCACAGGCACAACTGAGCACGTAGGTGTATCCAACAGCATCCTCTCTTTTGCAGGGCACCAGCAGGATTAACTTCAGAAATATTTCCTTTGGAACCATGACATAAATCCCCACTCCCTGAAAAGAGATCAAAGGTGTGATCATCTGTTTCAAAAAGCCAAGTGTGCTTCTTTGCCAGGTCCAGCAAAAGCTTTATCATTATCCAAGTGTCTTATTCATTCCCTATTGTGCTCCATTGTCCCATGGAAGCATCTGCAGAATTATGGCTCAATCTTCCCTCCACAGCTTCACCTAAATCAATGACCAACACACAATCCCTTCTCCACAACCATCACCAAGAGCCTTCCCTATTTCAAAAGGTCACAGGGGCATATTTCAGATCCACCAGCTCCAAAGAAGTGCTCTAAACCCACTGTCAGGAGAAATCCATGCACACAGACTCACACAACAGTGCCTTACCACTAGTGACTTTTGAATTGGAGAGACAAAGAAATTATTTGCCTAGTAACACAGATATAAAATGGATTATACAGTTATACACACATACATTATTCAATCCTGCCAAATATAAAAAAAAAGGTCAAGAAAGAAGAAAAATAGCCCTCAATTTATTTTCAGATTTCATAAATATATTTTAAAGATGATAGCTGTAATCAAGTTTTCAGGCAGAGATTACATGTTTTCAGTTGAAAAAATACTTCCAAAAGTGACAAATCAAAGACCTAACAAAAGGATAAGGAGTATTATTATGCCTTTTTTTTTTGATGTTGCTTTGTGATGTTCACAAGATTTTATATTTCATACTAAAGCAAAATAATTAATCAGACCTCCTCTGTTCTCTCAATGAACAATATAAATCCAGACCAGTAGACCCAGAAGCTCAAACCAGGTGAAGGATAATTAAATCTTTAGGAAAACAGCTTTTCTTCTGCTGTGAGGTAACTTCATTTATATACTTTAAATGAAATACAAAACCTGGAATATGTGTCTGAAGAAGATGGATTGTTTTTCCTTTTAGTTAATAATGCTTCAATTCTTTGGTAACTGATTCCAGAAACACTTTAAGTCATCTATAGAGTTGTTACAGAAAACAAAAACAGAACCAAAAGTCAATTGTCTTTGTGCTACATAACATTGGAAAAACTGGAAGACAAGATAGCCTACTTTCATTAAAACTCTTTTTTAAAAGAAAATATGTTCACATACTCCCTTAAAAAATTACAAACAGTACACAGTCATGTACTGTTTGTACATGGCTGTGTACTGTTTGTATTTCAATGAGAAAGCCTTGCTCAGACAGCTCTTGGACAGATAAAAAACCCCAAACAAAAACCATCCTGGACCTGAGAAAGTCCTCCCTCAGCTCCTCAGCCACACACTAAATATACACACCAGCACAAATAAGGCTCATGAGTGGTTTAAGAAACATAGGAGGCAGAAGGAGTTCACTTTTTGACATTAAAAATTAAATATCTCAGCCTACACTGTAAAAAAACATTCTTTTTCCCTCTCCTCACAGGGTTCAAACATTCATACTCTATCTCTGATAAAACTGGTGAATTTTTCTATATTTCTGCTTCTGAATGAGCAAAACCTTAAATTGATCCATGACACTTGTTTTAGTACAAGAAGACATAAATTCTTAATCTTTTGCTATGGGGAAGAAGGTATTTTATTTTAAAAATTTATTTAACAATTATTGGCATTCTTATCACCAATTAACAACACTGTCATTACCAGCACCCACCTGCTAAGGGCAAATTCCATGAACTACTTTGACATTTACCTCTTCTTAAAGAGATGCCCACAACTAATACCTTGCCTTCATAGCTTCTACATTTCTTTTCAAAGTATATCTGGAAGAAGTTGACATTTAAAATAAGTTCAGGTGGGAAAACAAAGAACTCTCCTTTCCCGAGGAAGACAACAGAAGGTCCTGCTGGAACCAGGTTCAACACTGCTACTGATTCCAACAGAATTTAATCACAAACTCTTTTACTCCAGAAAAATTCCTCTGGTCTTCAACGGAATTTCTATTTGCTGGATCAAATCTTTGTATGAAAGACAGATATTTAATTTTCATAGGCATTTCAAGGAGGTTTCTTTGTTACCTTGGAGAATTTATCTTGTTTTACTTATAATGAAGGTTCCATATGCTTCAGTTCGTAACAAGACAATATGAGAAGCAGACTCAAATCATGATTTTCTTCAAAATTCAAAGGCAACTAATTACTTTTTAAAACAGATGAGAACAAATGCAGGCAATGCATTTATGTGGAGCTGCACGTGAATGACCAACTACGACCATAAATGTTTCTTATTAGAATCTGTTTCGACAACACATGGGTGTGAGCAGCAAATAGAAAAAACAGCTCTATAGAGGAGAGGAAAAAGAATGGGGAAATGAAGTCCACTGTTTTCAGATAACAACATTTGGGTCCTAAAACACTAAATTCCACTATACTACTGCCAATTTAAAAAATTGAAATGTATTATAAAAGCCAATAAAACTTGCTATTTTGGTTTTGTTTACAGTACTTTTAGCCACAATAAATGCTCCACTTGTCAGGCTGCCATGAGCTTATTCTATAGAAAGCCTTTACAAAGTAGGAAAATAGCCAATAACATACATGAACAAAACAGGGTGGCTTTTATGAGAGCAGATGCCCTTTTACTTAATAACCAAATATTACATCCAGTCTTGCAGACAGTCTTTATTTAAACAGACCTTGTACAAAGTCTGGCAAATTTTCCCAACTTCAAAGGAAGCCCTATTGCCTTTGGAATCACATTCATTCTTCTTGCTCTCACCTTCAAATGTTCTGTAGGGCAATGTCCTCCATACACCCTCTAATTTCAACTTTTTCCCGATGGCTTCCATCAGAACAACACTTGCTTCTTTCTCTCATCTGTTTTTCAGGGCTTGGCCTGCCTTGCACAGGCTTCTGTTAATTTTTACTTTTAAGTATTCTATAAATTGCCCCTCTGCATGCTGACAGTTTTCTTGAATGTGCAAAGAGAAGCTTAAGGTGCAAGGCTAAATAGGAAAAATCCTGCTGACCAGGCAGCCCTGAAAAGCTAAACCCTTATGTGAAGCAGCATGCCAACTTTCTACCCATGACAAGATTAGTTTATTCTGGCCACACCTACAACTAAGGATGGAAAAAGCAAACTCTCCTAACTTGAGCAGTCTTACCAGCAATGAACCATCACCTTGGGGAAGACAGACAAGAAGGGTGAAGGAGAAAACTGCAGCTACTATAAATGAGCAAGTTACAAAACCCTGGCCTGTCTATTTAATTTAAATAGATAGTGATCTACAGGCTTTCAGCTGGTTTTTTCCTCCCCTTTTCTGATTATATTTGTCCTCCAAATCTGCATCAGAATCTGAAACTTCCAAGTCTTATCCCTCCCTGTCCTTTGAAGAAGCATCAGTCAGTCTGTTCTGCTCACCATGTAACAGTGAGCAGGATGGGCTGACAGCATGGGTAAGAAAAAGCACTACCTAATTTCAATTACATTTTAATTATATACTTTAACAGCCTCCAAAACCACTGGGTAACTTATCTACCAGTTTCAACAGGAATTAAGAGTTCCAGCCAGCACATTCATCCTGTGCATAACAGATGATCTCCTAACTCTGTCTTCTGGACAGTGCCAAAGATGGAAAGTATTGAAGGAATTTTCCCATCTTTCTGCTTCTCAAATACACCACTCTGCCTTCACTCTATCAGTAATTATCTGTTGAGCTGATCTAGCTTTGCTTTGCTGAAAAACCCAAAGAATTTTGCAAAATCTTTATTTCAATTCACAAATTACTGAAGAAATTTTGCAAAAAGCCACATAATCATCACAGCATCCATCAAGGCTTCTGACCTTGATTTTACAGGCAAAAGTCAGCATCCTGATCTGCTACCCATTTAATGATAATTTTCTATGCAGGAAGATGCTTATAAATTTACCCCTATAAAAGACCATCAGAATCTCAATGGTAGAACATGTCCATTAGCTGTCACAAAAACAAAGCTGATGACTACTGTTAAGCTAGATACACTGAAGACACTTCTTTCACAAAAGCCCACTAACATAAATGTCCACAGCTAATTGATAAGAAACAACATCCAAAGCCCAGAACTGTCTGACATTTCCATTTAGCAGAGTATGCACTCGGAAAAAAGCAGAAGTATGTTTTGTGATAAATCATTGTGATACCATACTGAGAGGCTGCCCCAAAAGTCAGCAAGTAGAAAAATTAAGGCAAGGGGCTGAGCACAGACTACATCATGCATGAAGGGAAATTAAGAAGAAAACAAATTATTTATTAAAATAAGTGATGACACTCACAAAGATGAATAATCTTACTTTCTGGAAGCCAACTGAAATGAGATATTGAAAGCAGTTTAAAATAAATACTACAGAGTGATATTGTAACACCACAAAACATATGGGAACTGACAGCTATCACAACACCCTCGCTATGGGGTTTGCTAACAACAACTGGAATCAAAGTCATTAAAGGGGTCTTAGTTTACTTATTCTTTTGGCTAAAGGCTATGTGTGGATACTTCTGTGTTAGAAACAAACTAACTGAAGGTATGAGAATTAAGGCCAGTTATTTGAGTATGTGTGCACAGAAAATGGAGAAGCAATTCAATACAGATGGCACTTAGACTCTGACTCAGAGTTATGACTTATTGAGAGGCTGTGCATAGATTTGTTATCAAAATGTAAATGCTGGGAATATTATTAAATAATTTGAAAATATCACTGTAAATCCATAAAGCTACAGCTGGGAAAAACTTTGTTTTCTCCCACAACCATCTTTCTGCTTTGTCCCTCACTATTCACATTCCTTATTTTCTTCATGTAATGAGTGGAACCACAAGATAACCCATACAGAATCTTCAGGCTGCTCTTTATTTCTGTGCCTTTAACAAATTTCTAAATTTCTACTCTTCCCACTTTTGACTTGAGCAGAACAAGATTTTTCTCTTGCTTTAACCACAATAAAGACATTTTCTGTTACACCCTCCCATTTCCACTATTATTGAAGCTCATCCCTTCATTTTTCTTGTTTAAACTAAATTAATACTAAAAATGAGTAAATAATAGTGTGCTATGTTTTGTAGAAGTATTATTAAAATGGTTGCCACTCATTAACAAGCACTGAGCCCATATATTATCTATTTACTAGTTGTTTGATTGTTCATAATTCCAGATGTATTTGAAGCCTCCCTCTTGCTTATGCTGCTACAGATGAGAGAGAGGACAGAGCAGAAGCAGTTGAAGAGGGAGTTTATATCCAAGACAGAAGCTGCCATGAAAGAATTCACATTAATTTGGAAAAAGTCGCTTCCAGGAAGCTCAGCAGCACTAAAGTCAGTGCCTACCACAAAGGGGTACTGATCATGGTCAACCAGGAGCTCTTTTTGTTTGCTTGCTGAGAAGCTGGTTTTGACTCTTTTTTATAACCAAGAGAAGTTGTGAAGTATCTTTGGAAAAGGCCAAGATTCCCTCACTGTATTATGCTCAAGCAAGCATTTTTTTAAAAACTGCTGCAATTTGTGTGTGTGTGGAGGGGAGTGATGTTGAGGTATTACAGACCCCAGGGAGAAGAGGAACTAAATCACAAATAAAAGATGTCTCCTCCACCATGTCCATAAGAAATAATAACTCTACATCACCTGCCTTCTCAAATTTATAGCATTCCAAACAAGTGTTACATCTTAAATCAGCCAAACATACAATAAAATGAGACGTCCAGGAAAGCTCATGAAGGAAACAGAGTGGAATGAGAGAGTAACAAGGATGAAGCAAAAGCAGAGGAAATAAATAACACTGGGAAAGTTAAAAGTCATTGTAAAAAAACAACTGAAAAATAATTCAGTAAATTAAGACGTCAGAAAATTAGGTTTTTTTTATTTCATGGTAACTCAAAAATTTGTTTTGATCCTATGCAATCAGATTATGAGCAGCATTAAGGCAACTATGAATTATAACTGAATGGAAATTATTAGAAAAAAGCATATATGCTTTAAAACAATATGTTCATTGATCATAATTTACATTTCAAATGGAAGACTAGAAGAGGTATATTTATTTTGCAAGAGCAGACAGAAACAATTGCCATGTATTTCTTAGGCTGAATTAAAAAACCCACGCAATGTTATTGTAAAAAATAAAAGCCATGTCAGAAATGTAACATTTCAAAACTTATGCTAAATACACTTCCATTAAAGCAGTTTTTCCAAAGCTTTTTGAAGTGTTAAAAAACCTCAGTAAAATCTTTCAGCATCTGGAGCCTAGTTTTGAGCTCTGAAAAAAAGAGCAGAAGTAAGAAGTCCCTGTCCATTTCCAACTACAGCAGAGATGTCAGAGACACAAATTTATGAATTTCACAGTACAATGGGCATTTCTGCACTAGGAAAGAAAGAAAATGAACTGGGATCCTGCAGATGCTTTGGATGAAGTCTCTGGAAGAGATCTAGTGAGGGACCATCTGAGTTGCATCTGGATCTAACTGTTCCAGCAATTTTTACTTTTAAGAATTTGAAAAATCGTCAGTTTCAGAAAGCAAAAGGATATTGTATGATGCTGCGTACAAAATTTTCCCTATCGTGTTATAGTAAAGAGACTACATTGTTTCATTAAATCTTGAGCCAGAGCAAGTTTCTTAGAACACAAGACAAATCCCATCATGAGGCCTCTGCCTGAAAACTTTACTGCAGGGAGTATTTGTCTTAAGATGTGACAAGTAACAAGAAAAGCTCCACAGAAAAACAAAAAAAAAAATTCCCTAACATAATGTTCCTGAGTCTGCAATGATTTTTGAAATTTATTTCTTCCAAATTATAAAACATTAAATTAAAAAAATATGTAAAAAGCCAAATGTCACACACCCCACGGTCTTCCTAGGAATTCAGAATCAGCTGGTAGCCTTCACTTCTCATACCTCCTTACTAAAAAAGCACTAGGGAATTGCTGACAGGGTTCAGCATTGTGCAGAATATTAAATATCTTTTTTGCAATACCCTGGTGACTCTTGAGTCTGTCTCTTACAGCACCATATGTACAGCTGTGTTGGAAAGAGGAAGCTATTAAATATATTAAAAAGTAGAAATATTACCAATAGACACTTCATCAAATAACTGGATCTCATTCATCCCCAAACAAAGCAAGAAATGTTAAGGTTACATCAACATAAGAAAATAACTCTGGATTTAATAACAGCACAAGCCTGTTGAACATATTTGAAAGTAAAAACATTGCTTAATAAAACAGATTAGTGTTTCTGAAACAATGAATATAGCTTTCAACCATCAGAATGCTTCGGTAACAAAGACATTGGACTTGGTTTTGAAAGGTGCTGGGTGTCTCAGTTCCCACACCACATTCACAGTTAGAAGGTCTTCAGGTCCAAATATATTACCCTTAGTTTACTGCCAACACAGGAATAGGAATATTTTCTATCAAAAAGGATTTAATAAAGAGGAGGGAAAAAAGAGCATTTTGTTTGAGATTGCATTCGTAAATCTATCCTTGAAAGTTTGCCCTCGTCCCACACACACGTACAAATATTGCATCCACATCTCCGACAAGTGCTTCAAGGAGACAGCCACGACCCACCCACATGGCACGAGGGGCACACAGGCACACAACCACAAAAACTTCTCAAAAACATGTAAACTTAGGAACTCAGAGTTACTTATTTTTGGAAGTGAGTTCTAGAAAAAACATTTTTGAGGTTTCTAAGCACCTAAATACACCAAGGGGAAAACTGGACCTTCAGTGGCTCCTTCCTCATAAGAATTTAAATCAGCATTACGCGAGAACGCGCTGCCAAAAATCCCACTTGCCGCCCAGCCGCACTTTTACACTTACATAAGACTTTTACAAGGACGGCTGCTCGGCCCTAGAAGCCTAACACCCATCAACTTTTAATAAGATTTGCAATCTTAAATGCTCAAGTAACTTCTGAAGAAAGGACTCAGGCTGTTTGTAAAACTTCCCCCATAGGCCCCCATCTTGTGCAGCAGAGCTCGCAGGCAGCGCGCGGCGTTCCCGGTGATTTCAGCGGTGCTCTGGAGGAACTGCTCCACAGCTACATAGCAGGAGTTCCTCTCTCACACTTCAGAGAAAGAAATGATAAAATAAAGAACACCTATGGAGCCCTGCTAAGCATAACTTCCTATAAAAATACTGCAGATCTGAATGTTTGTTTAACTATCACAAGGACTGTGTTACTTACCCCACTTAAAAATTTCTGGAATAATTTTGCAAGTCTGACTCCAGTACTACTTTAGCTAAACCTGGTGCAGGACCCTATGTTTCTTCCTCTAGGGAAAAGAAGTTTTGTTACTCACAGTAATAAAGGAATAATTTACATATTTTGCTCCAGCTTCTGAACACATATTTCTATCTAGATTTACAGTCTTTACTTTTTTGTAGCGTTCCTCCCTCATTCATTCACCTTGTTTTTCACCTTGTTGCTAGGTGTTGCAACTAAGGCAGTTGACTACTGACTTGCAAGATAATTACAACTAATGAGTCAAGAATTTTTAAGATACATGTCTAAAGAGCAGTGAAACTTCTTGAATCAAGTGTTAACAGAAATTAAGACCCTAAGGCTACAGGCATCACCATGTATTGCATCAAGATAACTGGTTTATCTCTAAAAAGGTAAGCAATTAAACAATTTAATACTCCAGGCAGTGAACCCACAAGAGATTCTGCACTGACTTCTTTCCTGTCATATGGTTTGTGAACATACTGTCTTGCAAAAAATTCAGTTTACAAAAACAAACACCAGGGCAAAGAGACTTGGACTTGTCTTTGGGGCTCTTCAACCTCAGCCATGCATTTAAGTAGGACCATGTTTTGAAGTGGTTTCAGCATAAACAGCTGTCTGACCAAGAAGCCCTGCCTGGTGTTAACCATCTGGATTTCCACCTCCAACTGCCAATGCTGCTGGAGGTCCAACCCAGGCACAGTCACAGACAGACAAGCAACACCAGTCTTTTAGTGGCTTGGATGCCAAGTCCAGCACCTCACCACAGACCCACCATCACTATGGATACCAGACTTTAATTTCAACAGCTGAGATTTGGGCACAGGAGCCTTTGTATTCCTCTGAAGAGACACTAGAGGAGGAAAGGCACCTGGAGGAAGACCTTTGTAACCGCTGCAGACAGATCTGTCAGCGTTCATGTCACTGCCAACACAGCTACTTGGAGGCCTCCAAGCTGTTCTGATTCAATTTCTGTGGGACAAACATATACACCAAACCCAAAGCATGGGTCACAGGCATGCCTGCAGGACTCTCACACCTACAGTCTGAGTTACACATACACATGAAGGACAAATTACACTAGTACCAAACACCTTTGTGCAACCATGCCCTGCCTAGGAATTATAACAACTTTACTCATTTAGTTGAAAGACTCAAGAGAATTAGATAAGTACAGTTCAACGTCGTAAACTGCTATGATGTTTTTTTTTAATTCCTTTTTTTTGCATTCCAGTGCCTGAACTTCCTGGAAAACACTATTTTATTTGACAAAGGTAGGTAGTGATGGAAGCTACCACAAGAGCTGAAATTTCTCTTCAGTCTTCTCAGCTGAGGCCTGTGGTACAGTGCAGCCTGTGGGATCACGGCCTAAGATTAATCAGGACCAGCAAAGCACTGTGCTGTTGTGGTAAGCCTTCATTAAGTCACAGTTCATTGACCACTAAAACATAAATATAAAATATTTAAGGACACGTGGTTGGAGCAACTGAAGGAAAACAATTTTAAAGAGAACCACACCAGGTTTCAGGGCATCTGAGTCTCACGCATGGTTCAAACTGAGGTAGGAGATGAATGGGGGTATGGCCCTGTGCAGAACAAAGAAAAATGCTTAGATAAACAGACTGTAATGAGTTCATGTTACACACAAGAGTTTGTCAGAAAAGTTAATGTTATTGACAGTCCTTCCCTGTGCACAGTAAGCAGCACTTTGATTACAGTAAACTCTGGAAGAGGTCAGGCCACAATGATATAACTGTATAGGTTAAGAGATCTGAAGACAGAATCAATGACAGAAACGTACCAATTTCATTTCAAAACACTTATGTTCATAATAAGGCTCCTATTTCCCACCCTCCCCAAGTGTAACTGTCCAAGGAATACAAATTATAATGAAAAAAACCAACCATCACTTACTCTGTTTTCCGCCTTTGCTTGTCTTCAAATATATCATTCAGACTTATGGCTACCTGTCCCAAAAACCTGTCCAGCCCCACCAGCGACCTGTGCATGACAATCAGGTACAGGATGTATTTTTCTGGATTCTCCTGCATGAGTAGTCCAGGGAGCTCGAAGGAGGCCTCTTCTTTCCAGATGGGATCCAGAGTCTTCTCAGCCACCGAGGTGGAGTACTTCTCCTTGCCCAGCTGTATGATGGTGTAGGCATCGTTGCTGCCATTTTTACCTTTTGGCTTCAGACCTTTGGCTTGAAGGACCGTAACTTGCACGTGAGTTGGGAACCACTTTTGGGCTTGCTCCGCCAACATCATCTTTGAAGATCGCAGCAGCAGCAGCAATAACAAACGCAAAATCTGCCAGTCCTCGAGGGACTGAGTAAGGGCACTTACGGCGAGACACCTGTCAGGGGCTCGGCTGGTCCTTCCTCTAGCGCTGCTGGCCGCGGGTGGCCCTCACCAGCCCGCGGGTCCCCCCCTTCCCCGGCAGCCCCACCTGCGGCTCCATGGCCGGGGGCTGCAGGTCCCGCCGCAGCCCCGGCCCCGCCGCCCTCCCGCGCCCGGCCTGGCCCTGCCCGCCGCTGCCGCCGGCCCGGCCCCGCGCCGCCCCCAGGGCATCCCCCGGGCAGGGCCGCTCCGCCGCGGGGCCCCGCAGGCCGGCGGCGGCCTCCCCCTGCTCGTCCCGGCTCGCTGCCGGCGGCGGTTCGGTGCCGGCGGGGGACTCGGTGCCGGGCTGTCCTCCCTGCCTCAGTCAGTCCGCCCGTCCCCGCCGCGGCCGCCTCAGCCTCTCGCCGCGCTGCCCCCCCGCCGCCGCCCGGCCTGACGGGCCGGCTCCGCCGCTTCCGCCTTCTCCATGCTGCGGGCGGCGGCGGGCAGAGGGCAGAGGGCAGGGTTCGCCCCCTCCCTCTCCTCCCTTCGCCGCCGTTCCCCGGCCGCCCGGGCAGCGCTGCCCAGCGCCCCGAGCACCCCCGCTGCCCGCGGGCAGGGCCGGAGAGGCCGCGGCTCCCCCGGGCGTGACGGAGCGCTGGGCTCCCGGGGCCCCCTCCCGGCTGAGAGCCCCGTCCCGTTAATTAATTCTTCGCTATTTTTGTTTCTAGAGCGGGCAGAGAGCTCTGCAGGAGCTGTGGAGAGGAGGGCACTTGGCTAAAGGCGACTATTGTTGTTATTTTTTTTCTATATTAGGGGCTCGGGGGTGGCCACGGAGCCAGCCGGGAGTGGTGCTACTCTGGAACCCATCCTACTGCCAATCGCTTCGGGAATGTCTTTATTTTTCAGCCCCATCCACCTGCCCTGAAAAATCTGTTGGATTTTAATGAGAGAGTGAAAATTACAAAATATAAAAATATTAATAGAAATATTATACATGATGTTTTGAGGGCACATAATTTTGCTTATGGTACGCCTGGAGATTGCACGTGTTTACACGTGCGCCTGTAAGTGGAGTCACAGGTATTAATGCTGTTTCTACCAAAAAAAAAAAAAAAAAAAAAAATTAGAGTTGCTAGTTGTATCCCATCCTTGCAAACCATAAAAAGCGGGGAAACCAGCAGCCAGGTCAGATAATACTTCACCCACCACCCCTTACTCATGAGTCCCCAGTCCATGGCTCACAAGTTACTGAGCAAAGAAACCTTGGGAGACGTTCCCATATAGCTGAGACCGTCAGGAAATTAAAAACTTAAAGCTGAAGGCCTTTAGGGAGAGAGTAAAGTATGATGCTACCCAAAGTACCTAATGCCAAGCAAGTTATTGTCCATGCTCCCAAAACAGGGGATCACCAGTGTACACAATCATTAGCCTGAGCCCAGTTCATGTAATCTCTGTACACAATTTTAATAAATACTTCATTGATGCTCAGTTTTTGGCTGGCAATAGTAGCTGTCTGCATGCTGTGATAGTTAACACAGTGCTGGCGCTACTTTCCTCATCCACATTGTATCTATAGGAAAATAGATGGTCCAGTTGGAAATGGTAGCTTCAATACATGTCCTGGGATCATATTTAGGCAAAGATGTGTAAATGGATCATTTAGGATAGTAGTTTCTGAAAGCATTACATATGCTATGGTTGTCTGCCTTGCTTTGTGATGCTGAGATATTAATGGTCAATTAAGGCTGCAGGTCAACTCTTTGGGATAAATCACCATCCCCTCACCTGAAAACCCCTTCTCCTGCTCTGCAGCTGTCATTCTTCCACATCCTCAGGTATCTTTCCCAAATGTTCCACAGTGAAGCTCCCAGGAGGAGCTGCTGTGCTTGGGCAGAGTTGCAGTATTTCGGGCTGGAAGAGCCAGAAGGGATTATGGTGCCAGTGCTCTGCAGGAGATTTAGGCCATGGGGGAAAGCCACGGGGTTCTTCTTGGAAACCAGAGAGACTCATGTACATCAGAACATTTCTGAAATTAATTTTACCACATACAAATTCTCTTTTAGTAGAATACTCTTCATTGCACTAAGTAGAAACCAAGCATGATGAACTCATCAAATCCAAATAAGAAATGAATTTTAGGTAGGCAGAATGTATTTATTTAATAGAAATTTAAGTCAAACATCATGTCCTGCATGCTGCGTCTTAGGAAAACTTTAATGAGTTTTTACAAGAGGCAAGTTTTGTGCTTTTTCCTTGCCTTTTATTGGTATTCTCTAATTTCTTGGTATTGTCTCTTTCTAAACAGGAGCTGACGGGAATACATGTGCCCGTAGCTGAACAGGGGAAGCTGGAAGAACTTTTGTACTGCTGCAGATTGTATATCAATGCAATACCCAATCTGCCTTTCCTGCTTTCAAAAATAAACAGATTATTAGTCCTCTACTCCTTATGTGCAATCTGGCATGTGAGAAGAGGAGTGTGGAACCTTTCCCCTTTCTCATGTTTCTCCTCTCTGCTCAGCTGGTGGAGCAGGCACTGGGGAGATGCCCTCTCAACTCCTCCACCCCTGTGCTTGAAGAGAATTCTGCTCAAAGGTGCACCAGATATATTTTATTCCCTCTTACACCCCTCTAGGGTCAAACTGAAAGCTGGCCTTTTGATTTTGTCCTCTTTGGAATAGGGTAATTGTCATCTTCTGGAATGTAGCGTGGGATATAAATGACAAAATATCTCAGAGAAATAATGATATCTCCAGCAACACAGTGTCCCCTGGCACTCTGTTAAAGCGTTAATCCAGAAATGACTCAGATTTTCATTCACTGAGCCACCAGGACTGCTCAGTGCCTGTATGCACTGTAGGTTTTTCTCGTCACTGTCCATGATTTAGTGAATATTACATTAGAAAATCCATTTTATTTCCTATGCACCATTTTGGTTACAGGACTGTACCATTCCTTCAGTGCACCATAGATATCCACTGTTGTTCTGTAATAATAATCTTTTACACTCACTGTCACTGCTGTGTCATGTTTTCTATCCAAATCCACTCACTCTGAGGATGTCTCACCATGAATTTTCTAGTCCTTTGTTTCATTTAGAGGATTTTGAGCTCAAAATATTGCATTTGGAGCTTTCAGTCAAATGAAGCTCCTTTGTATGGTACACTGTGGTAAAAAGGATTTCTCCCTGTGGATGGTAGGTGGCTCCTGTAGTGTTCTGTGCCCTGCCCCTTTTCCCTGTTCTGCCACCCTCTGTGTAGCATTGGAGAAAGCTGAGAAAAGCAAGCCCAGAATTCTTGCTGATGAAGAAAAAGCCATCAAAGCTGGAATATGTGGTCTCAGAAAATTGTTTCTGCATTTCTAATTTGAAATAGCTGTCCTGTGTTACTAGTGGATACTCCAACACCCCATCTCCTTGTAGATAGTGATGAAAGCGAGTTCAAAAATCAATTGTTAATCACAGAACATCAGTGGATATCCATGGTATATTTAATACAGAACCCTAAAGCTCATGTGTGCCATCTATCTCTATTACATGTTCTTCCAGTCATTTCTGACCCAGGACATTAACACTGTTGGGTTTTGGTTTTTGGGGTTTTTTTGGTTTTTTTTTTTTTTTAAGAGGGAATTCCAAGAAGTAGGGTGGATTTTTTTCTATTTCAGTAATTTGTAATTCCCTTTCATTTCTCCTTCCTGAGCCTACAGTGTATCTGATTAAACATGAGCCTTGATATTCTGGCTGCCCTTTCAAAAGGAAATGCAAGAAAATCCTTTTTCCTATGCCACTGAGACAATTCCACATTCTGCTTCTCATTTCCAATTGTGTACTTGCTAAGAGAATCAGAGCAGTTGTGTTTAACACTGGTAAACTGTAGCAGGTAATTTGGTGACTTCATTTCTCCCTGATTTCTGTTTATGAAGTAGGAAACATTTTGTTTTTCTTATGAAAATGCTATCTCCTCTTTGAAATTATTTGCTGAATAATTCTTAGTTGGCAGATTGCAGACGTTGTGTTTGCTTTGAACATTACATTGCTGTGAGGAACAGGCTGGTTTTGTCTTGACATGTGACAAGCTTCTGCTTCCTGCCTTGCTGAATAACTTTCAGTAGCTGCTGCAACTGTCCAGACTGTTTTCTGGAAAGACTGTACAATTATTGAGACTGAACATTGTTGCCTGTTAGCTTTATCTTAGCTGTCATTATTTTTTCAATTAGTGACTTCTTCAGGAATTCACTAGAATTAATTGACTGCAGAAATCAAATAGCCGGGCTCAAACTGCTGTGAATTGGAAAGTTTTTTCTCAAGCTACTGGTTTGGTCTGCTCTCTTGGTTTGAGAAGAATTAATTATGCTGGAAGTATTTTGATACAATTATTGAAATCTAGAAGAATATTAATGAATTTTCTAGTCTGACCCCAAATTTTGCAACCCAAAATGTTCAAGGTTTGCTGAGGCTGGGTCAGTTAGGCCACTGTTCTGCTCTGAGTGCTTTATTTTAACTTTCACATTCACTGTTGTGGAACATCTCAGAAGTAGGAGACCTTTGGTCTCAACACTAGGGCTTAATTTTCTCTGGTAGGTTTTGAAAGCCCTACAGAGACCTCGGTGGTCCTGAGCTCTCAGGTGCTCCCACTGTCATTTCTTTTGTGCTGCTCTCTCCAGCCATCTGTGGGTTTATCTGCTTGGGATGCAGTTTATGTCTGCCCTGCCTCACTCTTCACCTCTTTTTCTTGCATTAATGCAAGGAATGGGATCATAGAAGAACCAGCAAAGGAAATGTGTCTCTGAAAAGGGGAGTGGGGGCTTGAAATTAGGCAAATGCCACAGAATTGTCCATTGTTCTGATAGAAATCCGCTGCTTTCAACCGGAAATCTGGAGGCACGGATATGGAAGTCCTGTGTGCAATATCAGACTTCAAATAAATGCCAGGTACCACTAAGAGTGTTGGAAGCATCATCTTTTTTGTTCATTTTTAGCTGAACATGTTTCACAGCCTTTCAACACTCTCATCCATTGTGAAGTTCAAAGGGGCTTAAATGCTGTAAAGCAGTCATCAAATACTATAATTAAACTTGCCAGTCACCCAGGTTTGACCCAAACTGCCTGTGTCTCAAGATGTTAGTCAGCTGTCTGGGTTAGATTTCAGTTCAGCCTTTTAAAAACATGAAAACACCTCGTTCTCAGCAGCTTCTGCACAAACCATTGTGCTCTTCTGTCAAAGGCTCCCCATCATGCAAACTCCAGCACTTCCAGTGTGACAGAGCCATGGGGTACATCCTGCCCCACACTTGGTAGTATTCAGACTGTCATCAGCAATGCCTCCACAGGGGACAGCACCAGTGACACAAAACTCTTTCAAAACTAGCCTCTAAGGGCCAAATTCAGATTTGTCCTTGGATCACCTAAACTTCATGGAAACCTCCAAACTGACTGTTGGAGAAGTACCTGTTCAAAAATCACAGCAACACAAACTGAGGCTCAAAATGAGGAGTTAAATTAGAGATGGAAATTGGCTATGTGGCATCTATTTTTAGACTTAAATATAAACATTTTTTCCTGTTTTTGGTACATGTCCAATAACTGAACAAGTAACTTTTATGCATTGGGAATAGAAATAAGTAATATAGGGAGAATAAAGTATAATTTTGTTATCTTTGCAGAGAATAATTTTTTTTTGTGCTTGAGTTGAACCTAAGAAATATTAAAGTAGAAAAAAAACAACTTCAAAATTATGACCTTTCTGGTTTCTTAATGAACCAGGAGAAGAAAAGAAAAAGTTTTTATCATTGTTTGAGTATGAGGCTTCTTCAGAGGTACTTTTCATGTGTTTAAATAACTCCTGCATTTATTCTCTAGGTCATTTATTCTTTATGGGTCTCCAATGATCTCAGAGACCATTACTTTACAAATTCGCCAAAGTTATCAACTCCCTTAAGGAGAATCTTGGCAAATACCAGAAAATTATGTTCTAAAAGGAGTCCTTTATGAGGTTAGTTCTGAACTTCTCTAATTGTTTTCCCTCTCTAGGACCTCAAAGGGTTTTGTGGGACACACACATTCAACATCATTAGGCAGCGAGGTTTGAGTAAATGGAATTATTTGTACAAAGATTAAATTGTTTTATTTACATCATTTGTTTGTGTTCCAAGATAGCAGTCACATCAAGTGGGTAAAACACCTACCCACCTTCAAGCATGGTGTGCTCCTTTAAATGACTGAGTGAATGAGTCCTCATTGAAGTCTGATCTTAACTAAACACACTTAAACTTCCTGCTCATCTCCAAGACTTTTTCCCAGGCTTAGCTGCCCCCAAAATCTCTTCCCAGGGATTTTGTTCTACCAGAGGACTATCCTGTGTCTCTTCTGTTGTTGAAGGGTCTAATGGAATCCACCTGGAGCGCTGAGGCAGCTGTGATTAATCTGCATTTAACCACAGGGTCTCAACACTTCCTGTGTGTTCATTACAGGACAAATCTTCTTCCCTGATGATACAAAAACCCACACCCCAACCAACCAACCAACCAACCAACCAACCAACCAACCAACCACCCACCCAACCACCCACCCAACCAGTTAAATAACTTTACATGGAAGGAAATGGAAGGAAGGAAATGGAAGGAAGGAAATGGAAGGAAGGAAGGGGTGGAAGGAGTGGAAGGAGTGGAAGGAGTGGAAGGAGTGGAAGGAAGGAAGGAAGGAAGGAAGGAAGGAAGGAAGGAAGGAAGGAAGGAAGGAAGGAAGGAAGGAAGGAAGGAAGGAAGGAAGGAAGGAAGGAAGGAAGGAAGGAAGGAAGGGAGGGAGTGTTTGTTGCACTTAGGTTTAACATGTCTCCTCTGAAGTCCAAGGTATAGCAGGACATGGATTTTCTAACTCTTCACACACCACATTGCAGTGCTCATACAAAGCCCAGAACAATACTTGATATTTTGGCAGAATTTTTTTCTCTTGCCGAGCTGGTGAATAATTCAGATTTTTATACCATCTTTTCTCCTACAAATATCAATTTCAAGTTGGCTTCAGCAAGGTCTTAACATAAATATGTGATTAGAGAAGGAATCTAACTTAAATTACTGTAGTTAATTTTTATGTATGTTAAATGTACGTACTCCAAGCACTCTTCTCCAATGTTACTTAAAACCCTCATATCTTTCAAATGTGGTTTATTCTTAGAAAACTCAAGCTGCTCCTAGAATTCTGCTCCCAGTAAGAGACAAATTAGATAAAAACAACTTCTTGAGAGGAGAGAGCTTGCAGAGCTCTTGCAAGTAGACATGGAGTGCTGCTTAACAGCCTTCTATACCCTTTTGGTAAGAATTATCCAATAACTAGTATACAGCAGATAGAATTTCACTTTTCCAAAATGTGTGTAGTGCATCTTCTTTCCAACCCCAGAAGTTGGAAGGATTGTGAGGGCTCTGGGAATACTGCAGATTTATTTTGGCACTGCCTAGTGCTTTAAGCATCCTGGAAATCAGCACTGGATATGTTCTCATAGTCTGGATGTAAATTAGCCATATGTGCATTAGAGGCATTATTTACAGATTGAATTGTGCAACTAACTATACTTAGGGCCTTAGATAAATTATTTCTATATTGGGTCCAATTTTTGCTGTCATTTACAGTAATATAAATCTAGGATCACTACACTGAAGTCAGTGGGGTAATTACTTTGAATTTTCTCCAGTGTGACAGAGAGCAGAATTTAGTCTCTGGTTATTATTTGCAGCTCTGAAGACCTTTCCCCTACACTAGGAAACTACTGAGGCTCTTCTGTCACTTTGTCCACTCTCATTTTAGAATTATAGTCAGAAAGTGTACCTGCCTGTGAAAACAAAGTGACACAGGCAAAGTTAGTTGGTTTTGGAGTCTGAGTAAATAAAAATGAGAACAGTTGCCTGGTGTTGAAATCTCTTATTGCTTTGCTCTTCATATTCCTTTGTCTTTGCTTCTGAAATTTTGCCACCAGAGTTCTTTGTGGTTAAACCTCACTAAAAAAGTGTCCACTAACTATGTTAGGACATAGACATCACCCTCTGAGCTTCTTCACCACCACTTAAAGGTGCTTTAGCAAAAGTGATTTGTCATTACCTCAGAGTTTTCACTGTATCGTCATGGTTTGAACAATGATGCGTCCTCATTTTCTGTTGATGTTTGACAGCATTGTCTATCAATCACTGAAAAAGCAGTGAGCAACAGTAAAAGCTTTCTACAGCAGCTCTTTTGAAATTCCCATCAGCTAGAAAATTATGAAGTCAAAGATGGAGCATACTAGTCTCAATAGAAAGATAGAAACCATGCTAACACATCAGCAATTGTTCTCTAGAAACACTCACTGATGCTGGGGTAGTGGGATTGTCCATATAAGAGCACAGATGTCTCATCATCCAGCAACATATGATATTAAGGCATACCAATGTTGGATGCAACTTCGTAGCTGTGGTTCAAAAGCTCATGTTAGGGGAACACACTGGGATTCTGGTTATATCTTTTTCAACTCAGTGTTTCTAATGAGAAGAAGATGTCTGAATGTATTTTCTGTAAGTCATAATCATTTGAAAAAATGCATTAGCAGGCACAGGTCTCATAAGTGATTTTAAATCATCTCCATATTTTGTTTTCCTTCAGCTTCTCCTTTGTTTCTTTGCTGCTGCTCAATCTCATTTTTTCTCTCCCCATATTACTGTAACAGCATGTCTGCCTTCATTTCCAGTGATAGAAAAGCCTATGTGATTAAATGCTTCACTTTGGCAATCAGATATTCTTGCTGTTTATTTTTTGAAGGCTCTTTTGTGCTGCGTCCTGCTACTGCCTGGGTCCTTCTGTTGCTAGTGACAGTATCAAGATGTCACAGAAGCTGATAATTGCACAACTGCTGAGTTTGAGAAGCATGGTGATGGCTGGACAGTGCTGAGTAAAGAGGCACAGGACTAATATTACTGTGAAAATAACCTTTACTCAGCAAAACTCACAGGCAGTTGTAAATACTAACTTAAATACCATCCCAGCCAAGATACGACTTCTCAGGGTCATCCCTGGAATTACTTAAATTGCAGAAACAGAGATTTTCTTCAACATTTAAGTATCCAGCATATGTTCCCAAAGAAGACTTTTATCCAGTGGCAAGCCTGAAATTTTAAGTGTGAGAAAAAAAGAGGTAAAAGAGAGGTTAGAGCACTTGGTTTGTGCATGGCACCAGGGGGATTGCACAAAGCAGATTACCTGGTCCACTGTTTTGTTTTCTGCAGGAAAGCACAGATAAGGAGGGAATCAGGATGGAAAGAAGGGGCAGTTCACTGAGCCAAGCACAGGTGACACGGCTTCCCAGAGCATCAACACTGCTGTGAAGAGGGAACTCTTCAGGAAGGTTTTACCTTGGTTCATATACTGATGTTGGCTTTGCCAGTTAGTTCAGCTGAAGAAGTCTGACCTGCCCCAGCACATCCTTGGTCACAGGGACCATGATGGTTAACACATTTCCCCTCTCCAGAATGCCTCGCCTGGGAAACCTGCACCCAGCCCACTTCCCAGCTCTCCTTGGTCACAGATCTACTCAGTCTGAAAAGCTTCTGGGGTGAAAAACCCACAATCCCTTTGTAAAAGTTTACCTGAGAACTAACTAACCTCAGTGTTAATAATCCCATATGTTATATCTATATTCAGAATTTGATAATTTTCAGCTTTTATGTCTTGATTCATTTTTATATTTTAAATTATGGCGCCATTACACATTTTCTCCACATGTAGATATTAATATATTGATCAAGTCTTTTAACCTTTTTTCTGATAAACAGATTGAACTGCAAACATCTATCCCTACAAGGCAGATATTCCAGATCTTGAAATCATTCTTTTCTGATCTATTTTCAATTTTCCATGGCTGCTTTGAAGTGTGAACACCAAGACTAGTCATGATATTCCAGTAGTTTTCCCACCAGCTCACACACAGCTGTACTTCTTGTGCCAGAATCCCTGGCCCAGTAACTCTGCTGCTAGCTTAGGTTTAGGAAATTCAATCTAGGGTATTAAAACACTTGCTATATATTTTCCCTACATAATTGGAAAGCAGTGAGAGATCAAGCAATGGATCAAATCTGTGGGGGGAGAAAAAAAAATTCCAATTCAAGTTAATTGTCCTGAAAAGTTTGGAGAAATAGACTGCAGAGATACTCTCCCATAGAGCAATCAAGTGCTGACTGTAAGTCTGTTTATGCTTTGGACACATCTGTATGGCAGCAGCATAAAGAGTGTGGCATGCTGTTTAATATCTGTCAGGCTTCTTTTTTAAACCACTTAATAAGCATGTATGTAAATTCTACGCAATAAAAAAGTTCTTACAACTAGAACAAGAATAACCTTTTATGTGGTGGCTCCCACCCTTAATCCCAGCTTCTACATGCCAGTTCCTCCCCCCACTTTCACATCCCCATTTCTTGACAGGTGCCAGAAGGTTTCAGAATTTTCCTGCAGCTTCACCATGGGAACTGCCATTTCACCAGGAATGAATTTGACCCGCTGAGCAATAAAGCTGAGGCAAAACACTCACACTCCAGCCAGGATGGGGGAATTGCTTGTTTTTCTGTTGGCATGTTCTCCTCTGGCAATTTTTTTTCACCGAGGAGTGTTCCACGTTCATTCAACCTTCCTCTAACTTCACCTTGAGAAAGAAACAGGGCTTTGAAAGTGTCGTTTTCCCAGCAACAGCTGCTGCTTTTAGCATCCAACAGTCTTTAAATCCATAGAAAGCTAGTTTATATGGACAGGGAAGCATTAAATGCTAGGAAATGAGGGTCTTTAGGTAACTATTCCAGATCTGCTATATCTGCAGTTACAGCAATTGGTGGTGTAGGTGGTGTTCTTTTACTGGCTTTTAATGAGACACATTTATTACTGCCTTGCGATAAACCAAAGTACAGCCATAAAAGTGACTTTCATTGAACATTTGTTTGAGTTCTGCCTGGGTCTTATAAAGCTTCATTTGTTCAAGACTTCAGTTTTTGTTTTACATGCCTGCCACCTTTTTGGTAACAGCTGTTATCTCCTTTCCTAGCTGAATACAATAGGCTTACCTTCCAGGACACAACAGGAACTTGTTTCATGACCTCTGTGAGATGAAGTTGGGATTTGGTCCTTCACAATCTGCTAAATCAGCAGAGTGTCTCAGCCCCTCCATACAGCCAGGCAGAATGTGGGCTCAGAATAAACTGCTCACCTTTATTTGTTAAAATTTCACAGCAGTTTAAAACAGTCACTGTGAAGGCTGGTAACAGAAGTGAAATTTTAAAACAGCATCAAATCCAGCAGTCTTTGTGCAGAGGACTGAAGACCCATTGGCTTGAGAGCTCCTTGGTAGACCCAAACCTTCTGCCACAGCATGGTGATAAAAATAAATGTGCTTTTTTTAGGTCCAGCAGTGAATTTAAAGCTTATGCATTTCCTTCATCTGCTGGGCTAGGTCACATTTCACTAAATATGTGTTCCAATATTGCAGCTAAACTCTCTGGAAATATTCTGCAAGAAATGTTCTTAACAATTCACCTCCGTAAGTTAATACCTATTAAAACCTAAAAATGAATTAGATTTGGAATTTCCTGGATTCTTGTGTTTGTCATGCAAATTTTCAGTGCTGTTCTTTTTATGATAATATGAAATAAAGTAGTTTCTTATAGTAACATTGTAAATCATTTGCTTTCTATTACATGCAGCTGGTTTTGTTACAGTAATGATTTTGTATGGGTGCACACTGCAGTGCGTATTAAAGGCAATGAAACATTCTTTTTTCAGGGCTCACATGCAATTGATGTTTGTGCAAATATAACCAGATAATGACAAAACAGTAATTTATTATAATATATTAACGAGGTTGTTTTTTCTCTCTTCTCCCAAAATGCACCTTCTTCTATGCTGCCCTTCCCCCTGCAGCAAATCCTCTTTTTTCCCCTTGTTTACAAAAACGACTCCCCACCCTTGCAGATGCAGATTAGAGTTTTTCAGCTCACTAGAGATCCAGAATCAAAATCTAAACCAGCTGGTGCTTTTACGCGGGTGTCTTACTTTAGCTTACTCAAAAGAACACAAGATGAACGGTAAGAATTAAATAAACCACAAATTATTTTGGGGACTGTCTGGTTTACATTAGAAGTAAACTTTTCACTGCTGGCTGTTGTTTCAAAACTATTGCCTCTATTTTTGATATTCATCCTTGGGATCTAACACAAACTATGTCTTACTAGTTTAATCCATTGTTAGGCCATGTTTAAATATCTTTTATTATAGTCATGTGCTATAAAATAGTTCTCACTGGAGTTTGCTGGCTCAAAGCCAAAGGGTAATACAGCTTCAAGTGGCACAGAGCAGTATTAAAAGAATTTTTTTCCTTTGGTGTTGGTACTTACCAATTTCACACCTTGAAAGGAGACTAACTACATCAAAATGTGATGTATCTACTTTGAGTGCAGGAACTAGAAAAATATTATAGCACGACAGGAGAGCAAAGAAAATATTTCAACTGTATCAACAGTATATTCATTTTAGTGCCTGATTAGCAATTTGTGTAATTCCTTGCTGCGGAGCCTAGAAATTATATACATAGGTTTTTCAAGCTTCTGCTTATAGAAGTAACTTTGTTTTTAACTTCCTGCAGCAGGACCACTTACAGGATTACAATGACCATTATATAGATCATAGTTAACATTAAATGAAGTAATTTGTATTTAGCAAGATTTTTCTTTCTCCTCTGAAATGATAATTGAATGAAGGGTGAAACATCTCCAGTTCAGGTTCTGACAGAATTATTTTTTCTCATGGAGAGCCACAATCATGCAAACACTACCAATAAAGTGAATAAAGAACAATAATAATGCTTAATAATATGGACCTTCAATTCTGCAAGCATTTTGGCAAGAGCAGATTTCTTCCCTGATACATTTCAAAACATTTCCAGGTATGGTCCAGGTTCCACTGAGGTGACCAAGGATTAGAACAAAAAAATTGCTACAGTTATTTCATCACTGTGGTCTGTACCAGCACCTTCATTGTAGGGTATTATGGCATTTAGTTCTGTTGTTTCAAATATTCGTGGGGAAAACATGCCCAGAAAGGAAGGAAAGAGGCTGTTAGGAGCAGTTAACCTCTGCAGCTTCCAGGGAGAGCGCTAACATTCAATATATGCCAAACCTGGCCCATTAGGTTGAATAATGAGTGAGTATATCTGAAACTTTGTACCAGACAAGATGAAAACAGATTGGGCAGGCTATTGCACCACACTTTATTACCTAGTGAAATGTAATTTGATCCATTTGCAGGAGGAAGAACCAAGATGCTTGTTTCAGAATTCAATTGTTCCAGAAAGATGTAAGTACCCCGGTGTTGTTATTTTTATATCGATTTTTATGAAACACGTGTAGTTACATTTTTACAAGGCAGGAGGTTCTTTTAATGATGGCAGCAAGACAAGCAGTGCAAATGTTAGGGGGCTGAGTACATTCCTCTGTCAGATGACAGAGGGCAAGAATATATAGTTTAACTTCAGTCTTGCAGGAGTAAAACCAGAACCAGACACTCAACACCAGACAAGCTGCAGTCAGGTTGGTTCCTGGAGAGGTGAGTTTCAGCTGTTTCTTCAATCTCCAACTTCCCAGGTTGGGATGTTTGGTAAAATGAATTTACAGACAACAGCTTGGGCTAGATTCACCACACAGGGCCTTCAGTGGTGGAATTTCAGCTTTATATATGAATTAGGCTATTGATTTTAAGGTGTGGTGTCCTCTGCTGTGATTTAGAGATTTTTACATATTGATTTTATTTTGAAAGTGAGAATAATTTTGAATTTTGATCCTGTGTGCCTAAATTTATAATAGCATGTTAGCTAAATGTTATGCTTGTATCTTTAAAAGGGAAATAGAATTTCATTAGCATAACTTCCTTTCCCTTTTTTTAACCTGAGACCCTCTTGAGTTGAAATTAAGAAGAAAAAAAAAGAAGATACTATCAGAGAAAGAAAAAACAAAAGAAAATGGAAGCAATGTTCCTGAATTTGGCTGTTACATAAATCAAGTAGAAATGCTGTTGAGCCAGGCATTGTTGTGTTTGGGAAAGCAGCCATTAAGCCAATATCAAATGAGACATATATATTTGGATATAAAACTCAGCTTGCTGCATACCTTTGGGAAGAAAAACCCCAAATGTCCCACTCCATTATTGTTATGGAAATACTTACTGTGAAACAAAAGACTCTAAATCAATTAACTCAGGAAGTCACACAGGTACCCAGCTGTCTTAGACTATCCCTTTATACTGAAGGTATATGTGCAAATAGACCTTTACATTTTTTGGATATCCAGTCATAGCTACTGGTGCTTTTCCTTTGTATTTATCTTTCAACATCAAAAGACATTCTACATTTTTAGAAAGCCCCTTTGGAGTGTGTGGAAAGGATCAGCAACTTCACAGATTGAGGTTTATTGATTCACTTTTCTGTCTTTGCTTCTTTTTCTTTTGTTTAAAAAGTGGCCTTCTTTTTTTTTTTTTTTTTCGTTTTGTTCCATACAGACTCTACAGCAACTCCTGAAATGTCTAAGGAACTGATAAACCTCTTTTTAATTTTATTTCTTTTTCAACAGCATGGTGTCTCTGCCATCTTTTGTAGCTCCTCTTTCAAACACTGATCTCACATTGTCAACAGAAACCCTGTCCCTCCAGTAGGCTTAACCTCTTCTCACTTTTTCTGATTTTGTACAGTCCTGTCTTGTCCCTAGAAGAAAATTCCCATCTGAATTTCTTCACCTCCACTTGGATGTTGTTCTGTCTGGTGCTCCTTCCATCATTTTCTCCATTCCCTCGGACAGATTCACCTCCTGATTTCCCCCAGCTCTTTTTACCTTTGTGTTTACAACAGACAGTGCTACCCTTTCCCTCTGGTCCCAGTTGCTGCAGCAACCTGGGCATGAAAGCCACACACCTCCTGCATTTCTACTCAGGCTTTTTTTGCTGGGTTTTGGCTCAGAACAGACTCCTAAAGCCAAGAGCAATCTCATTTTGTGGTACACGACAAGCAATGCTGCAGTTTCCACTGGGAGATGCTGGAAACATCACCTGCCCCTGCAGCCCAGTCTCCAAGAACCAGCCTGAAAGCTGCAGCTGAAGGTTGGCAGCCCTTTTTCCCCTGCTGCAGCTCTCAGAGGTCACTGATATAATTTTGGTACTTGATATGGTGCCTTACAAGGGTTACAAGAATATTCAGTCCTGGACATAACAGGGAGTGACCTCAGCTGCAAAATTCAGGTGGGGATGCAGAGCCACAGACTGGCAGAGGAATATCCAGAGGAGGGCTTTGGATCACACCCATTCCCAATGCACAACATTTGTATGGAGGAAGGCCCTTCAAAGCTCTTTAAAATGTGTCTGAATGCATGAAGAGATTCCAGTGGTTTAAACTTGTTTGAAAATCCCAGATGCAAAGCAATTGCGGTGCATTACACCTATCACTTCCCCACTTCCTTGTTTTTTCAGTCTGCTTTAAATGAAGAAGCATCTGAAATCCATAAATTTTATTTTTTTATCCTCATTTGAACACTACTGTAGATACCATTAAAATACCCATACATTAGAAACCTCAAAAAACATATCTGTATAATATTTTTAAAGATTTGTCATGTTGCAGTAGTGAATGGAGCCAGAAAAACCTGAAAATCATTATTTAGAAGCATGTTGTTATAATGAAGAGCCTCATCTGTGGTGGAATAGTAGTGCAGTCTTTTCTCTCATTTGCACAAATATGCCAGCTAAATATGTAAATTAAATAAATATTGTTTTGAATCAGAAATATGTCTTATTTTTTTTGTTACCTTCTTATTTAGAAGATATCAACTACCTTTGCACAAGAGTTGTTTTACTTGTCCTGTCCCCAGAAGCTGAGCATTCTTGTGAACTGATCTTTCCAGAATATTTCTATATGTGGGCTCATCACAGCTGCTGAAATCAGGCATAAAATACACTGTTAACCTAAGAGGAATAGAAAGATCTAAGTCTGCTAACTTCTGCTGTCCAAGGAGGAAAAAAATGTGTCAGGGGATGTCCTTCTCCCCCATTTTCTGAGTGGAAATGGATACAGAGACAATAGACACCCTAGAGCCAGATCTGGGGACACTTACCAAGCTAAATTAATCCTTCACAATCATCTCAGTTTGTTCTGTCCTGAGGGAGACATCACTCAAAAAAATAATCTTGGGATCTTGATTCAGTAATCTGCCTTTTACAGTGATACAGAATTTTTAGGGCAAGTGATGAATGGCAAAAAAAAAAAAAAAAAAAAAAAAATCCACAAGGAAACAGCAACAATTGAGAGTTTACATAATATTAGACTCTGCAGAATCTTCACCCTGGGGATGAAGGAGCATTCCCTGGGAAGCAATCACTGTTGGCCCTCTGGACAGAGCACAGCAGAAGGCTCCTGAAAACAGAGGCTATACCTGTAGATAGTATCTGTGTTTTATCTGAGCAGCAGATAGCTTTACAACTCACCTGCAGCAGTCATTGTTAAGGGTCAGATAAGCTCATAGTTCATAGTGGAAAAAAAACCCAACCACCCTGCCCAGCCCAGCACAAGATGAACACATCTGATAGACACATGGATGGGAGGGTGATCTGGAAGTTAGCTCTTCACAGCATGGGGATAAAAACAACTTCCAGATGAAATCACAGGTGTTCATCAAATTCTCTTTTAAAACACCCCAAAATCTAAAAAAAGCACTGAACTGAGGTTCTTAGCCCTGTCAAAATAAGGAAAAACATCTCGTGGTGTCAGGACAGCAGAGGGAAGGGACAGGAGCTGTGAAGTGAACAAGACTAATGGGTTAATTAACAATTATCCCTACCTGCAGTGGAAAGCTCTTGCTGGAGATGATTTGAATGACAACGGGTCTTGATCTGGCACATGCTTGGAGACAGTGTCAGAGGCTGGCTAAAACACTGCCCTCCAGCCTCTGCTGTGGAACTGTTACTTGGTGCCTGCTCTGGTGTGGAGAGGTTTCCCCCTGAGCACAAACTCTGCCTGGTTATACTGGCAGTAGCCACTCTGGAGATTTGGTTTTGCTGGTAGAGGACATCAAGGCTCTTTAGAGCAGAAGATTCCCCAGCTGGAGCAAATGGGACTGCTGGAAATATTTGGTGGGGCAGAGCAGTGTTAATGCTGAGAGGATAGAGTGCAGCTTTGGGTTTGCTGCTTTAACTGTTGTGGCACAGTCAGCGAGGTACAAGTTGGATCTCAGATGCCTCATTTTACAGTAGGTTTGGCTCTGCCTTCTCTGAGGAGCAGACCAAGGCATCCTGGGAGCAATGAGCCCTCTCCCCACTTTCCATTCAATTTAAATCGTTCCCTTGTGCAGTTGCCTCACCTGAATTTTATATCTGAGGAGCTGCTGGTAGTTTTCAAGGTGATTTACCAACGGCCCAGCGGTATGAGAGCAGATGGGAATGTGGTCAGGTCATGGTCACCCTGTGGTCCCTTTGTGAACCACAGTTCACTGATAGCCGGGTGTAATGGCTCTATCTGCTCTGCAGTTCACTGTCCCATCAGGGAGCTCGTCCCCCTACAAATGGCAGAGCTCCCGCCCGCTGACCTTTGCTGCAGATCTTTGCAGTACATCAAAAAGATTAATGGTGCGAGCTGGTAGTTTCAAGACCCAGCTCTCCAAATAAAAGATATTTTTTAATTACTGTCCAACCCTATTAGGCAGAGGATTGTATAACATGTGTTTCCCTTTAGGGATGAACTGCCCCAATGGCAGTCGCAGAGCACTTTTGCATAACTCTTTCCCCCTCCCCCTGGCCCTATCTTTGTGCTGATGTGTTAACGTGCAGACATCCTGCTAATAGCTTGGGTATGCTTAATCTTAAAAAGCAATTTTGAGGACGGGGTTGCTCTCTGCTACATCCCTGGGGGGGCTCTTTCTCCAGAGAGGGCAGCACTGCCAAGTCGTTTTGGGATCTTAACTCCTTACTGCCAGGTCTGATTTCCCTTCAAAGATAAATCTCTCTCCCTTTACCTCACCAAGTACCATCCCTGCTTTGACTCAAAGGTTTATTTTCTGGTTGGGTTCTCATCAGTTTTACCCATATTTTTATCCTTTGATGGGGTTCTAATCACTTAAGAGAGGTTCACAAGCATCTGCAGGAGCAAATTGGCATTTGTGTTTTAGGGCACTCTCCAGTATTATCTGAGGTCACAGAGTTAGGACAGTGAAATCTATTTCTTTTCCACAGTGTGTTGTTTCTTGAATTCAAGCAATAGTTTTCATGTGGACAGAAATGTTTGAAAGGTCTCTACCAAGCAAAGCTTCATTCACTGCCTTTTAGCCTTCCATTAAACTGGGATGAATCCTTCAGCCCTTACCTGTATGAGTGATTTGGAGCCCTTCAAGCAGACTTAGATTACCTGGATAATTACAGGTTTTTCAAATGTGAGATGGTTTTGGATCAGACTCATCACTTCCAGTGAGTAAGGTTAGCAGGGTGAAATCTTCAGCTGTACTTGAGAAAATATCTGGTCTTCTCCTGCTTTCTTTGTCATCCACCCCTGCTGCTGGTCAAGCAGAAATGTTCTGCTGTTCAAATACCTGGCAACAACTATTTAATTTGACAATTTGTAGATGGTATTCCTGTATTACCCTTTAGGACCTTAATAATAGGTTTTTCTTTAGTGAAGCATTAAAACATTAAAGGCCATAAATTCCACAGTCACCTGTATCCATTTATTGCTAATTTATTATGGAATATATCATAAAACTTTGCTTGACATATAGGCCTCTTCATAACTATAAATCTTTTTTCAACTGTTTAGATAACTTACGCTTAAGTTCAAGGAAAGACCTCTATGAACAAATATTTTAAACATCTATTTATTATGCAACACTAATAGGTACAAACTATGTGGCAAATACTGAGAAATATTAGTCTATAGTCAGATTTATTACTTCAAGCTTTTGGGGGATATATCTATTACAAAAATAAAATAAAAACTTTGTGTCAAGTGTCTGCTTTATTAAAAGGTTTAAAAGCTCTAACTGAATAGAACTGTTATTGCAGTTAACATCAAATATATAAATGTTTCTCTTCAGATTAAGTTTGCCATTTGTAACCTGGAACTGCAGAAAGAATTATAAATGTGTTTCACAGAGGAGAGCAAAACCAAAAGTTATCTGACTTGGTAATTCTATATCTTAATAATGTCTGTAATGTCATTGTTGCTACAGAGCTTGACCTTGCTCTCATTTTAAAAATCCCAGTGATGCTGGATCATATATAGGTATATAGAAATAATTTGGGCATTTAATTTATTCTTATTTCAAATAATTGCTTGGGATTGGCACTTTTTGTATTTGTTGCTTTTAAATTACCTGCTGTTGTTTCATAAGTGAAAAAGAAAACATTTTCTTCCTTGTGGTGTATAAATTCAAGTTGCTTGGATAAACAAAACCAGAATTCTACAAAATGCTACTCTCCTTTTTTTTGCTTTAACATTTTTACCCTGGCTGAATTATTAGCATATGTATTTGCTAATCATACATATGTATTATTAGCATATGTAGTAAAGTAATTGGTTTTAGCAGCAATGCACGTGCATACACCCAGACAGCTTCTTTAGCAAGAAGTTGGTTTGTAAAATATTGTTTGGGTGCCTCATTAAAAGGCTCTGTTTTATTAGTCCTTTTCCTATAAATGAGTTTGTTTGCACATGGAAGGTCATATTTTTTTTAAGCAAATTCCCCTCTCAGTGCTCTCCCCATCAGTTCAGCTGGGTCTGTGTTTGCAAATGCTCTGTGGCCTCAGGATTTTCTTCTAAATTGTTAAACTATATGACCAAAATCACAGTGTAAGGCCAAAACAGTGCAGCAAGCACAACTCTTAATTGGTATATTAAAGTCAGAAAAAAGGGATGAAAATCTTCTACAATCTACTAAATGCTACTGTTTAAAGTGAGCTGGTTCATAGCAAACTAATTAAAACTGCAGATTTTTTGTGTACTTGAGAAAACCCAAACCCAGCTTACTCTAACACAATCACAACATCATTAGCATCCAAATGAAAGCAAAGCAACTGATTCATCCAGAATGTACACTAATTGTTCAGCAGTTTTCTGCTGGCTTCATCACTGGATCTTATAAGGATTGTTTCTTGGGACAGGACAGGGAGGATTAATGCCCCATGAGCATTATATCCAGTCACCAGCCAAGTAGGGAAGAGGATCAGTTGTCTGTGGCTGCTTTGGCCCTGTCTCAATCACTTGCTGATTTCTGTTTTCAGGATATTTCTATATTTTCCCCTCACCAATGTTCTCCCTGGTCACTCCTTAGTCTCTTTTCCTTATCCTTTTTGCCAATCCTTTCCTTTTAGTGTCCTTCTACTCCCCCCCATGCCCCTGCTCCATATACAAGATATGGAGAGAGCTCTTACAGGCAGATTCATGCTCTACCCTTAGTGCAAGAAAATCAGCAGCTACAGGTTTTAATAGACTTTTTGTGCCTGAGATTATTTTTCTGGGGTTTATGTGTTCATAAAAGTATTCCTTTTTCAGGACTTGCTGAGAAAAATAACAAATTAATGTAAAAATAGTGAATCAATATAAAAACCTGGTCAAGAGAAGAATGTAGAAAATTTGAAGGATTAAACAAATCAATTAGCTTTTAATTATATAGCAAGTATCATTTTAATATTACTTATGGACTCTGTGTGTCTTTGCAAGAGGCTCCCAGCACATCTCTGAATTCCACAGCTCCACAGCAAACAACTTTTTATATTACTTCCTGAAAGTTGACCCTGATGGATTGTAAGCAATTATATTGCTGATATCTGACAAAATAAGCAACTTTCCCAGTTATTTATGGTCTTAGATTTCACTCAACTATATAATACAATGTCTCTCTAAACACTGTCAGGTGCTGTGAAAATGATCAGCCTCAAGCAGGGAAGCCTAAGGAAAAAGACAATGTTTAAAACTAATACCATGACTTTCAGTTACTGATACAATCTTACCACAATAAAAGAATTACCTTTAATAAATATATTCCAGGACAGCCTGTGATGGGACTCAAGGAGCCAATTAAGTGTTGTATTCAAATGCTTTGTTTTTCTCTGCAGAGAAACTCCTGGGCCAGGCTCCCTTCTGGCACAACTCTGCTTAAGTCAACAAATGGAGTTGCACCCGAGATGAATTTGCCGTGCTGTGTTTTTCTAAATAGATTAGGGGTCATTTGAAAAGCTGTAAATAAACCTTTCAAATTCTTTAAGGCAAAAAGAAACAAATCTCCAGGAGGAAGAGAAAGGAAAAAAAGAGAGAAAAGGGGGAAAGAAAAAAGATTTATTCTGCTTTCCCAGAACTGCAAGTTTCCAGGTGTTCACCTTTTGATCTGGCTACAGGCAATGATTTTCTGAAGTGGTTTCTGATGGTGCCTGACATCATTTATGGCACTCCTGAACAATCTTGTAATGTGCTAAACTACACAAAATTAAGTGAGTTAGTGGCTAGCTAAGAGCAGCAAAAGGGCCGTGGATATCACATGCACTTGGCTACTTGCAACATGTGTAGCTTTGAAGCAGTGGTATTTCTTTGATTTCATAATGAGAATCAAATAATTACTGGTCTCAATCATTAATAGTACAGTGGGGTGACAATCCCTTGGATTTTCAGTGTTCATTGCTGCACAAACACAGGGGAAAAAACCAAATTTTTCCTAATAGTTTACAGCCCAGCTTAAGGCAAAACACAGCAACAGAGGCAGCAAATCATAGGGAGGGAAAAGATGAGTGGTGTGCACCTACATTAAACATTACACAGTGGTGTGTATGGTTGGACAGTCCATGTTGCTCGTGTTTGATTTTGTTTTATATATATTTTGTTCAGTCTGTAATTAAAAGACAGAAGAATCCTTGCCATGAGCAGAACTGGACTCAGTTGGCAGATGTTGTACCACTGAGCCAGTGGGAATTTTGGCATTTATTTTCATGGGTAATAACACCAATGACATGGTCTTGATTTCAGGCAAGAATGACAGCAGTTACATCTGCAGGACTTAGGTAGGAAATCAAACTCAAAATGGGTCAAGAGTCAAAACTGGCACAGCTGGTCACCTCTGGCAAGTCAAAGCCATTCACACGGCTTCACATTTTTCCATATGTGCTGCAATTTATTCCTTTTTCTCCAAAAAAACACTGTCAGAGAAGAAATTTTCTGTTGTGCCCAAGGAGAGAAACTGTTGGCAGTGGATTTAAACTCTGCATCTCTAGGTTTTGTTAATTGTTTTAGTCATCATAGTGAGCTCTGTAGAGAAGGGAGCTGAACACCTGAGTGGTGGAGTGTGGTGGGAGCAGAGGGCAGATCAGATCTGGAAAACCTGAGGATATGACTATAACTGCTTTTGGCTGGAATTTGCTCAGAGCTAAAGGTCTCTCTTGCAGATTTGTTGTTGTCCAGGCAAAGGGTGATAAAGGAATGTGATTATCTTGTCTCCCAGTGTGGTTGTCAGCACGTGGGATGTGTTTCCTTCTGTGAGACACAGAAATCTGTGCAATGCTTCAGTACCCAGTGCAGAAATGAGAGTCAAATGCTGCAGTTTTGCCTTTTAGAAGTATTTAATCTGTAAATAACTAATTAGCAGTCTTGCAGAATTTGTCATTTCCAATGTTGATTCTAAGGGTTGAATTTGCTAATGACATTTTAAATTCTTATTTTATGCCAACAAAGACTGTGAACACTTAGCCAAATTAATAGAATTTGCATTGACAATGAAATCTCTTCTCTCACTGAAGAAAACCTAAGAAGAGAAATGTATCTTTGAGATCCTACCGTGATTTTGGTAAGTCTTTTCCAAGTGCTTATTCTGCAAATCTAGATTAATGCCATTTAGAAAGATCAGGCAAATGAAGCTGCAATTAAGAGAATTAGTTAAATCCATTATGGGCTGCTGGCCTTGCTCTCCAACTCAGGAAGGATTAAGCACCACACCCAAAGTCTGTTTGATCCTATCTTCAGGGCACTATTTATTAATTACACTTAATTATTCACGGCAAACCCCAAAATGAAGCAGTTGAACATTAATCCAGCTATTACCTTTCCCTCAATTCATGGGCTCCTTTGGGATGCTTTTCTCATCCTCTTGACTTTTCCACCCTTATCTTCACAGAGTGTTTCTCCAAGAGCCCCTTGCTGCAGGAGCAGTGTCATTTCTGTAAGATGTCATGTCAGTCCTGGTCACTTATCAGTGCCGAATCCAAAAGTTGTCAGGAATCTGGAAGGTTCTGGAAACAGAATATTTATGCTGCCTGGTGGGTTCTGTGACCTGTGCTACTCCAGCTGGCATCCTGGTGAGAGGAGTCACAGCAGCCAAGCTTGCTAAAGCAGCCCTTCAGAAACACAAGTCAGAGGAACATCAGCTCTCAAAGATTCATTTCCAACCAAAGTGTCTATTTCAGACAGCAACTCTTCCCCCAGTGCCCCTCTCCTGCAGTCCAGGGACTGGCACATGTAACCAGCCCATGACTGAAACCCTGTGTTTTATTTGGAGTGGGGCTGTGAAATAAATCACTGACACTTCCAAGAGTGCCCCAAGGTGATTTCTCCTCTCCTTTTTCTCCACAAGGTTTGACAGAACACCCCAGTGCAACCCTTCATTAATTACCAATATTATATTTATTATATTTATTAGGGTGACGGAGTAACTAGAGAGAAACTCTATAACTGGAGGAGTGTTATGTAGATCATCTGTTATTGCTGAATTATGGTTTAGGTGCTGTTCAGTGCTTTAAGGGTGGGGAGGTCATTTGATAGCTTTAATCACACAGGTATTTTAGCCTGTCAAAAACAAGGGCAGCTTTGTAGGTGCTGTTTTGCAGTGAGAGTCCTTCTGTACGACAAAGTGAACTGAGCTGATCAAAACATACACAGAAAATGTAAACAAACAAAAAAATCAGCAAACAACGACTTTAAATTTCAAATGTCGTGGTCTAAGGGCAAAACAATGAAGGAAAACACAACACACTTACCTGCTTCCTGTTTCCACTCCATGATCAAAGCTTTTAACTTCAGTTTGTTCAGTTCTTAATGATTTTCAGGCACTTTTTCTACCCCGGAGTACCAACAAACAAGTAGAAAGCAAAATACAGGCCCTTCTCATGTTCTTGCACACCAAAGCCCTTTTTTGAAATCCAGCTCTTCTGCAATCAGATTTAAAGCTGATTTAAAAACAAGAATTATAATGTACCCTCACCTAAAACCATAATAATCTCTACTGCCTCTGGATTGCTGATGTACCAAGGCTTTTAAGTATTTACCTTCTAGATATGAAGCTCCTTAGGGCTGCGTAATGCCTCATTATTATTACCAGTCCCTCAAGTCATAATGAACACAGGATTACAGCATATTCTATATTTAAGTTTCCAGGACCAATAATTATTATATGTTCTTTGTTCTGAAATTAAAAAAAAAAAAAGTCATATAATTAGTTCTTTTCTGCTCACTACAAGAATTGATTGGCAAGATCATCACTGGAAATGCTTGGGAAAACCCTAAAACTTTTTTTTTTTCTTTTCTTGATGGTAGGAAGATATTTCACAATTTCATTATTGTGATTTACTAATCCAGAGAGCTGGCACAATCTGCAACCATTAAATGATGTGACTGTGATTTTTAGAATGAGGGTGTGTTATTAGTTTTTGTTAAAAAACAAAGCACAAAAAGGACTAATAACCACCTAGGTTTCCTACAACATTTTTTTTCCTGGTTGGAAATGTTGTTTAAGTAGAAAGACTGGCCTTATATCCCATATAAGTATATATACCTATCTTATATACCTAAATTGGCATTACTTTGCTAGGCCAGAGATGCTGAAATTACCTCTTACACAGAGTTCTGATTCATTCTTGATAGGAATTTGCTCGCAGACATTTTCTTTATGGTCTCCCAGAGCCCGTGTGCTGAGCCTGGTCAGCTCCCAAAGCTTTAATGATGTGAATGGCTTGTGCTGCTTTTGCCATTATGGGCACCTAGAAAAATATGCCTGATAATGGCTAAACCAGGGTATTTTCTACTTATGAGCTGTTTTATAAGAAACAAATTCAAATTATACCTTTGTAGGCACCTGTGCAGTCCCAGTGATATGGAAAAGGTTTGAGCTGTTGAAACAGGTTTTGGAATCAGCTAATGGGATATTTGGCAACAATTTTTAGTTAAATTTTCAATTAGTTTTGCTTTAGACAAATATAAGGGATATTTTACCATTGACCTGTGCTTCATTGCTTTTTCTAATCTCCCTTTTGCAACCTCTTCATTTCTTAAGCTGCATCCTGCTAGGAATTGAATCTTTCTTTGTACATCTTTTCTTAATGATAAAGTAGATTGGTGTAAGAATATGAAGCTTTTGGCCAACTTATTCAGTTAGTATTTGGGTGGGTGGAAATTGTTTTGTTGCTTTTTCTTCAAAGATTCAACACACAACCTGTTAAGTTTCTGTAGCACAATTTATTTTATTAGCAGGCAGTAACCCTTGTTGACCAGTCCTCTGTTTTTCAGAGATTCTGCATTTGGCACATGTTGTGAAGGCTGAGAAATATAAAATGAATATAGGAGGTTATTTGATTGCAAAGTTGCAACACTAGTAGAAATAATATATATTCCAGTAGGGTTTCAATATCCCCAGCATGAGCTGAACTAAATGAAGACCTTGTATGTCGAATGCAGGGGAATATTTGGGGAACATGCAGTTGAGATCTTTATCCCCACCCTCTTCTTTTGCTCATCTTCAAAAGAGCTGTCAGCTCTTGGCTTTGTGCAATATGAAGCAGATCCCATCACATTTTCCACTCTCACCTGCAGAGCTGGGATCCTGCAGCTCTGGCGACATCAGGCACCCATGAGGACTTTTTCCATCTCTGAAGCAGATTCAGAGCAGGCAGTGAAGCTCAGGCTCTGGTCTGTCCTGCAGAAAGCAGTTCCCTGGCACTGCAGTGTGGTAAAGGAGAGAGCACAGAGGGGGTGAGAGAGAGGGTGGGAGGAAGGATGGTCGAGCTCAAGTGCTGTGCTGGAGGAAGGGCTGCAGCAACAGCTCCGTCTGCTTGTGCTGTGTGGGTGTTCACACAATGGAGCTCAGTCATCAGATCCCATTACACACCTACACCAAGGGCTGTGTGACAGAACAGGTTATGTGAGGGTGGATTAGAGGATTGAGTATATAAAGAATCCAGAGCCACATTTTTAATTATTTTTTTTTTTAGATTTGCTTTATGCTACAGCTAATCCTTGTCCAAAAAGGAAAAAAAAAAAAAAATCCATAATGGAACCACAAAGAAACTCAGCCTGAAATTATCTCATCTAGGTTTGTTGGATTTTAGATGTTGAAAGCTAGGATCTGGGATGTAATTGTGTACCATTACATGACACGTCAGGTGTCCTAAATCCCCTTGAATTATAGGCATATAATTCAGGAGGTGCCTCAGGTGCCCTGTGAAAAAAGAAAGGTACACCTAGAGATCAGTTCAGATCTCATGGACGAGGCTGTGGGAAAAGGCACCACAGCCAAGTGACTGGAAAAGGGAGGAAACTGGCCCTGAGGTGTTTCAAAGCAACAGAAGGGGTAAACCAAATAATTCATCTGCACCAGAAATGAAAACCTTTGACAGGGCTTGCATTTAAAAATTGTGTCCATGACAGCTTGTCTATTTTTTCCAGTGATATCAGTTTTCTTCATAATATACATCACCTCTCCCTACAAACCTTGCCTCCCTTGCTCCTTTGAGCTCTCAAATAGGTCAGTAATTCTATTGACTTCCAAGCTCTTTACCTGCAAGCAGTCAAGAGCTTTGTCTGGTCAGGGTCCAAAAGTCCTTCTAACCTGCAAACGTTTATGGGAAAAGTGCTGATTGAATAGGAAAAAAATGTGCAAAAATATATTTATAACCTCCCCTCTCCAAACCTCAGCTGGCAAGTGCAATGGGGCAAATGGTCCATTCTGGCTCCCAGCTGTTTAGTCTCCCCAGTTTACAGTCCCCATTATGTGCCAGTTATGCAGAAGGTGAGGCCATCACTTGTTTGCCATTGAGCAGAGCTATTCTCCAGCACTAACAATGATCTGAAAGCCAGGCAGATAAAATGGTGCATTCTTACATGCAGTTGTGGTTTGGTTGGTTTATGGCAGGTCATACTTGTCGTGTCTGCCTGATGTTCTCTTGTTCTAATAAGCCCTGTCTACAAAGCAATGAATTCTGTGAACCTTATTCAGGTAATTCCTTTTTAATTTTAGTTTTCAAGAATTTTTATTCAGACTTCTTGGGCAGATGCAGGGTCTGACTTGTCTGTCCCTTGGAGGACACACATGGTTTGTCCCAGGCAGGGCAACTAATTTTATATTCAGGGCAACTAATTTTTCCTCTAGGACCCTCTCATGGAAGGTTTCATTTCACTGTGGCAGGTTAAATCACTTTAAATTTAAATACTCATAGACAAGGATATTCACAATCTGTTTCTTAGACAGAAAAACACTTTTGTTGGCAAAAGAATAGCATTTGGGAATCCAGAGACCTCCACCTGTCAGGCTCATTTCTTTTTCCTTTCCTGCTTTCGTTGTGTGCTCTGGACCCTGCTAAGTAACCTTCCCTCTCTAGAAGTTGCTCTTCACAAAGGTAAGAGAGATATTGCTTTAGCTTTCAGTTACAGGCTTTACAACTCCATCAGAAGAAAGATCATGTTTTCACACAGTCCCCAAGAGTTACCACTTAGTGTTATTATGGTCTTTGCTCAGGGTAACACCAGTTTGACAGCTTCCCCTTTATTAATGCAGTTAAATACATTAATAAACGTGACATTTATTATTATTATCATAACATTCTTCAATTACATTGGTGCAGTCTTATCCAGCAAAAGCAAACCTGAGCCAAATATATCTTTAAAACGTCTGCACACAAGCCAATGCCAGCCAAGGGTGTGACATTTTTTGTTTTTTATTTTTACAGTTTTTAAGAACACTTCACACTGGCAAAAGCTTTCAGGGAAACCCAGCTTATACTGGCATCAAGTGATTTTTGTTCATACAGCTTGCCTTGTTTGCAGAACTGTTCCAGGCTAGACCAGAAAAGCACTCTGTGGCCAGCACAAGCTGAATGTGTGCCAGGGCACAGCTGCAGTGGTGTCATATCAACCCACAAACAAGGACTTCATCAGGCAGCTCTGGTGGGGAGCTACAGCCTCTTTAGCTGGCTCTCATTTACCCCCAGTAAACCCTTTCTTGGTTCTCACTCTCATTTACCCTTTCTTGGTTCTCACTGGGAAGGTTCACCATCGTAGCTGGTTGTTGGCACACCTTGCCTGCATTCTGCTGGTAGCACTTTTCCCAAAGCTTGGTTTCCCAGAATATTGGAGCAGTTTATGGGAATGCCACATGAAACTGAAAAACTGCTAAAGAACCTGTTTGGCATGCATGATCTAAGATCATAAATAAAGAAGTTCCTTGCTGGTTTTTCTTGGTATGCTCTTGGTGCCATCTGAGAAGCACAAAAGAAACAGAGAGGACCAAAGGCTTTAGGTCAAGAAGAAATGTCTGGTCTGGGAGGACAGCAGAAATTCATAAAGGAGGGTTGTCCATTTGATATGGGACATTGCATAAATCCCTTGTTTTGGAGATTTAGGGACACATTTATGGGTAATAACTCTACCTGTTGCCATAGAGAAGGATGACTGTTCTTTGTCTTGACAAATGTACCATTTTCCTTTTGTGTGGCTGCAATTACTGTTTTCCATTTTGTGCACTGTTTGGAGCTGAGAGAGGCCTATCCCTCCTCTGAGGCCAGATGGCAGAAGAACCATCTCTTTCCCTGAAATCCTTTTGAAATATGTTAGCTCTCTAACTGCACAAAGATCTTGCACTGAAATGTTCCTGGGACAATTTTTGTCTCTGAGATATTGGTTTAGGTCCCTAAACAGCTGCTGGACTACGAGGGCCTGAGGTCTGCACCAATAATAAGATCTGCTTGTCCTAAAAATCATATAAGTCTGTGACTCCTGTGGCAGTGTAGCCTTCTACCATGCTCACCACACATTCCTACAGGAATGTGCAAACCCCACAGAACAGACCCTGCAGATATTTTGGCTTTGAGAACAGCGAGAAGTTGCATAAACTTTCCTGCATTTTACATCCCCATCTTTTATTGTGAGATATTGAATTGTGACATCAAAGAGTTAATGTGGACAGAAATGTTTGATCTTATTCTACTTGAACTTATTACATTTTGAATTCTGATACTGTTACAGTGAAGCTGTAAATTTATCTTGAGGTAAGCCAGCAGAAAGGCACTATTTTCTAGTTAGCAGCAGCCATTCTGTTCCTTAAAAGAAATTTGGGACAGATGTGTCTGTCTTATTATTTCAGTGAACGCAGGGAGAAAATGTATTTTATTTCTTATTAAATAAATTTGCCTGTTCATCTCAGTATGTGGGACTGTCAAAGCTTATAAATTTGGCAGTATTTTAACATGATCATTCTGTTTTTCTTTAAACCAAGTTATTAAATTGATATATTTTTATAAAAAGCAGAGGGTGATGGAAAATTTTTTTTTCATCTTTTGACATTTGGTTTACTGTTAAGGGGTTTTAAGTAACACTGTATCTTAAATCAGAAAGATAACAACTCTTCCAAAGACTGCTGAAAAAACCAACCAAAAGGCTGGGATTCACTGGATTGCAGTGCTGGTAAAGCAGTGTGTGTTTGGACTTTGATATTGGGATTTTTTGTGCTAATGCATTGTCAGAGTTTAAGTGTCTCATGCTTTTCCCTGAGCATCTCTCATACCTGGCTGCAGGGGAGCCAGAGACAAGCTGTTCTGTTGATATATTTACAAATCTCACTTCTGCCAAGCTGGCTTTAGGTTTACCATCACCATAAAAACCCTTTACACCACTTTCAGCAGTGGTAAATCTGGTGTCAGTGCAAATAGGGTGCAGTCCTGACCAGGAAAAATTCCCTTTTTTGTCAGAAAAGACTCCAGCTCCTACAGAAATTGTGGAGTCAGATCCATGCTGGGGTGGCTGTGCTTGGCCACAAAGTCACACAACTTCCAGCTGAAGCTCCCTCTTGAAGAAAATACTTGGGTTTGAGTCATGTTGTGACAAGCTTCTGTGACTGGGTGAGTAGGTGTTAAAGCAAACCTTCAGACCAAGAGTTTAGAGATGGACAGACTTTTTTATCCCAGTCTTTGTAACTGTGATGAGAACTGGTTAACTTTCTAGCAAATGAAGCCAGGCATTTCTGTGAGGAAGGGTGAAAAAAACTGAGAGCAAAAAAGTTAATATTTTTTGAGAGACATGGAAAGGATGGAATCCTTCTGCAGTGAGCAGCAGGTCAGCCCTTCTGCAAGGAAAAGCAGGAGCCCCTTGCATGTGCTTCCTGAGAAGAAGGATCAACTCAAAATTAAAAAATTAAACAAGCGCATAGAGATTTTCATTTGTTCCATTGATTCTGGTTGAAAAATCTGTTTAGTTATATCATCAGCTACTTTGTGTCCTTGATTCTCCAGCAGCCTGTACTGGTTCCACAGACAGGAAAGATGAGCAGTATGGGGGGGGAATTACTGAATTTCCACGTGCATGGCTAGGAAATGAGTTAGACCCACAATCTGAGCATCTTTTAAATCAGATGTTGCTAAGAGTTTGCCCAAAAGAGGTCTCTCTTCCCACTTCTCAGGGCTGAACATATTTGAGCTTGGATAAAATTTTTAAAGTAATTTCAAGCTGGTGGGCAAGGTCAATATTCCCTCATTTGCTGTAATCCTAAAACAGGACAGTGTTTGCAAATGCTGAAATTTTCCATGAGCAAAACCATTAAAAAAGTTATTTAGGGGCCTGGAAATGTTTCTCTGGGCATTTCTAATCAAAAGGTAGTGTTTCACATGGTGAGTGAAAAGGTCCTCACTGCATCATAAGAGATGTGGTCTGGGCAAAGAGCAGGTCCCTGAGTTACAGCTGGATAAGCAGGGAAATACACTTCTGTTCCTTGAGAAGTGAGCCAGGCAAATTAAATTAATGTTGCCTTGATCCAAAGCAAAGCTTCTCAGCTAGACTCAGAACTAACCTGGGAGACTGAAGGCATTGCTTCCCACTCTGAATTCACCTCTGGTTTGTTGTGTGGCTGGGTGAGGCTTTGGATCAAGAGCAAATTCCAGCAGTGGGAAGAACAACAGGATAAGAGTAGAGACAAGTGCTGGGACTGTGGTAAATCACTGCTACCTGAAAAAGGCAACATTTGTTTAGGAGCAAAGCTCTGCTTAAGTTCAGCCTGAACTGCTGATCTGTACATTGCCATTAAGTGCTCTTCTGCTATCCTGTGATAAAGCAGCATTTTCCAGGGACCACTGGACAAAGTTTACCCCAGCAAAAGCACAGGTTGAGTACTTTTTGGTGTATATCTCAAATCTATCCTCTGTAAAGTGGGAATAATACAATTTTCCCAGCTTTGTGATATTCACTGACCTCCTATTGCAAAAGATGGTCTGGAAATTGTGCCAACTTTTTTATTACCACTTATAAAGGAGAAATCCCTTTCTCATTCTAAGTTCTGCTGTTAGGGGTCAGTTAAGGTGAAACCAGAGTATCAGATCTATAAAACTTGGTTCCATAAAGAGAACAGCTACAAGCTGTGATGCCATGAACAGTAATGAATCCTAACTCTTTCTCTGAGCAGGAAAGAGTGAGGAGCACGGTCTGTCCAGGCTCAGATGTGCAGTAGGACTGTCTGGAAAAGGGAACTCACACAGGGAGGTGGGACAGTGTTTCTGGGGCAGCCTGCCCGTGATCACTTCGTGCCACACGTATCCACAGCCAGCATTAGTTCAGTCACAAAAGCAAACAGCATTTCTGGGAAGAAGAGACCCAACTACTATCAGTGCACTTCACTTTTGAGTGGCTGGCCATGCCACGCTGGTAATTTAAATGGAGAAAGAGTGATAATAGTTTAGCAGTGAGAACAACAGTTTTTCCACCTCTTATCTGGAGATAATGGTGGAACATTGAAGGTGTTTTTTCACCCTCTTCCCAGCACCTGTCCTTATTTGTTGAACAATTTATAGCTCCATCTGAAGTATTATCCTGCTAACAGTAGGAGGCATTTGCAGTGCAGCACAACATAATCCTCCCCTCAGAGATTAAGACTATTACCTCATTGATGCTCCTAGTCTCTGCCAGCCTTGGCATACCAATGTACAGTGTGAATGCAGGTTTGCTGCATAATAGCTCACTATGCTACCAGCTAAGCCACTGAATGCTTCTACAGACATTCCTTTTATTAGGAGAATGACATGACAGTAATAATGGATAATGAATTCTGTTAATGAGATGACTTATTTCAAAAGTAAATAAAGCTCAGGTGTCACGTGAATGAAACATTTGAAATATCTGCAAATGTGATTTAGTCAAATGTTCCAGGGAAGAAAAAAAAAAAGAACCCACACAAACCCTCCTTTGAGGCACCTGTGATTGGGTGGGTAAGGCTCCACCAGCAAGGAAGGAGAAAAGGGAAGTTGAGCAAGCAGCTTAACTTCATCCCTGGTGCAGGTGATTGATGGCACAATCTCTCCTGCTCCAGTATAGATGAATTTGGCCACGCTGAGGGGGTGTAACCTCTGTCAGGTCGAGGCTGCACTCCTGCTCCCGTGTGTGATGGGGTGGGAGCAGCTCCCAGCAGGAGCTGCCTTGGGACTGCAGCTACTGGCACAGCCTCCCTGCAGCTTGGTCTCTCTCTCTTCACTGAATTTATCACAAAAAGCTCTTGACTTGGTTGAACTAAAGCCAAGGGAAATGCAAATATCCACTGCTGTTTCTGCTGAATTACATTTACTCCTTTACTAAGTTATTATTCTTCCTATGAAGAAGCAACTTAGACATCTTTTCATGTAATACAGAAATATTAATGTAATCATCCTCTCCTCACATTTGCAAATGATTGAACTGTGTTTTGCTTCATTTTTGCAAACCAATTCACTGTCAAGCACAAACCAGGTTTGTACTTTGGTTTAGACTACATGAAAATGTTACCAACAACATCAGCATCACACAGAGATACAAACAGGCATCATCAAGGATGTGGTGAGGATGCTAATATTAGAACTGTCAGACAGCCTTTGTGAAACTCAGGGTTTCTTTATTGACCATAAAAGCATTAAAGCATCAAAGAAAGAGACTACTTGGTGTCTACAGGCGTATTTATCTTCCCTGAGATGTTTTTGCCCTGATGTGGACTCTGACATCTGCACATCTTTAATACATTTATCCTCACAGTATGCCTGTGAGACACAGAGGAGCTGCTCTTTGCATTCTACAGAAATTCTGCAGTTCTGCAAAACAGAGAGCTGAAACACTGAAGAGAGAGCAAACAAGACAGCAGGAGATTCCTCCAGGAGCTCAGCTGCCCAGGGAGCTGTGACCTGCTCCTGCCTTGGCTTCCTCTGGCCATTTGCTCTTGCCCCATGGCATAAAACACAGGGCTCTGTGACAGGCAGGGTCACATGTCACTGGCTAGCAATGCCAGGGAGTTGTTTGCCCATGGAGGGAATATTTTAAAAAGAAAGGAGTGAATGAAGAGTCCAGTGATAGGTTCCATGGCTTTGGCCCTCTTCAGTGGTCCTTGGGGGATGATGTGGATGTTCCCACCTGACAGCTCGTTGGTTCTCTGTGCCTCGTAGATTGAGCAAAACCATTTTTGAGGGTCCATGAGAGAAACCAGACTGACAGTCCCTGTGGGCAGCAGAGGCTAGAAAACTGTGACATCCTCGAGGGTTTTGTCCCAAACTCCAAGTAAGTGTCCCTAAAGCATCTGGCCCACACCAGCCTCCCACCCAGCACAGCTGCACCACCCAAGGCAGCTGCTTTGGTGAGGTTTGGGCATGGCTCCAGGGCTTCCTTCCCTGGGGACCTGGGACACTGTGGGCTCACACCCCTAAAGAGACAGAAGCAGATTAAAATCTGATGCTTATATGGGACAGGGGAAGGGGGAGAGGGAAGGTACAGAGAGATATGAAAGTGGAAAAATGTCTGCCTGCATGACCTGATACATTTTTTTAGCTAAGTCTTACAGAGCTGTTAAAGTAGAGTAAGCATTTCACTCAGAATAATCACAAAAATTGGGCTGTCCTTCCAATTTCAGCACCCCTCATTTTTGTGAAACAAGGCAGGAAAGGTCTCAAAAGTTTAGCAAAGAGAAATCAGCCTCCTTAGGAGGCTCTGTGGGCACCCCAACCAGGAGGGCATGAATGTTGTGGGAGAACTCCATCAGGGCAAAGCTGGCATGTGCTGCAGCCCCACTCCAACCTTCCCAGAGCACTCGGGGTGGAGCCAGGCTGCTGAGAAGCTGCCCTGCTGTTTGGTTGTTTAAGCTGTGGCTGCAGAAGAAAAGAAAAGCAAAACCATGGGTTGATTTATATCTCTTGGTTATTGTAAGGCATTCCCAAAAGAAACAAACAAACAACCCCAGACATTTTAAAACGTAACCATTTTTAAAAAATGGCAAAGTGCTTCTATCATTTTCAGTAATTAAAGCATGAATAAAAAATTAAAAACTCCGCTGGCTCTTTCATTTGATGATTTTCAAGCCTGTTTTTTTCCCCTCACATACTCCTTGCATATTTCATTCCTCACAATCCTGTCCCCATTAGTGGTGATGACAAAGCTCCCATTGCTCCCCATGTGTGGGAGAATCACACTGTAAGTATGGATTTAATCACCAACCTTCAAAGTGACTAAAAAGGCAGATAGATGGGATTCCTGGGGAGATTTTCAAAAGTGAATTTTGACATCCTGGCTCTTTTGAGAACGTCGCTGCTCTTTTCTAAAACATTTCTCCAGGCCTGCCCTTATGGGCCTAATTTCAGGTACCCCGAGGTACAGCTGCTTAACTGCTTCCAGCTCCGTGCTGGATCCTGGGGCTCTGGGCACCCCTAGGGCTCTGGGGTTGGCACCGTGGTGCTGGTGCTGAGCTCCAGCCTTGGATGCCAGCCTGGATTTGGGGAATCTCGCCCTTCTGCCGGTTCCCACGTCCGTGTGAGGAGCCCTGTGGAAATGCTGAAATGCTGACTCCGGCTTTCCACGGGGGAAATGACTCAGGCTCCTTTGGATGCCGCTGCCGCTGCTGCTGCCACGTTAGAAAAAGCAGATCAAAACTCGGCGATTATTCTCCTAAGCATCTCTAATTAAAACCAATAATGGGGTTAATTAAAGCTCATGAAAAGAGGGATGTTCAGCACCAAGCCAGCTTTCTTTTATTTCTCAGCTTGAGCTTAGTATCTGTGCTTGGGTCCCTTCATTAGCCCCTGGCCAAGGCCTTCCAGACCACATAGACTTTGCCAGGTGTATTGGTCTGTGCTCATAGCAACAAAATTAGCATCAGAGACATTCATTTTCCTGATACTGGGCAACTTTTTTTAAGCTAATGGCAAGTATTTTCAATCTTCTTTTCTTTTCATGCATAGAAAGGGAAAGTTGTGAATAATATCTGCACAAAAGAACAGAAAACAACTTCCCTATACTCATCAAAATTTTATTTTTATTTTAATTTACACATTTAGGGAGCTTATCTCTGAATACCAAATGAACCCACCTACTTTAGTTTGCTCATTAAGGACAATTTTATATGCATGAAGTGGTATTTTTGAGGCAATATTAGTATAGGCAGTTGGGTTCTGGATCCATATCTTTGCCTACGGAAGTCAACGGGAAAATGTTCATTTATTTCAGCCACAGTGAAGTTGGACCTTAGTGAATAGTTATCTATGTGTGCGTGAAAACACAGCAGTGCCTGCAAGGAGATGCACAGATACTGGTCTGCTCACACTTTTAGGCAATCTGAAGAAGCAGTTTTATTCCAACTAAATTATAGGAGCACCTTACACTGTACCAAATAACTTTCCAGAACAACTACAATAAAAATACTAACTCATGACTGTATCTACTTATTAAGAAGAGTAGTGCTGCATGAAAACAATAATTGCATTTTGAGAGATGCATTTTGTTGCACAGACCATTTCTAGACTCTAGGGTTTAAAAATTAAGGCCTTGTGCTGGTTTTCGTGCTATCAGGGCTGGAGAAGGGAGGGATCTTTATTTCAGCTTGGCTGTGCTGGCAGAACTGATGCAAGTTTAGTAGTCAGGCTGTGCTTTTATCAGCATACCTTTTATTCCACTTGGTGGTGGTTTTACTCGGCTGGTCAAAAGGACACTGCTGCCTTTGTGTATATTAGCAGGCCTAATTATCAGTGCTTGGCTGGGGGAAGTACCAGAAAGTTAATATGAAAATACAGAAGGGATTATTTAATTCTTGTACAGATTCCAAGGCACCAGTTGAGCCTGCACCAGCAGGAGCTGGGAGCTGCACACAGACTCCCAGTACACCGAACATTGGCTTCCAGTTCAGACTCAGCCACAGCTTGGTTTGCAGCACTTGTGCTCCTAATAAGCTCGTGAATTGGAGACAAATGCAAATTCCTCAGTTATTATGAATTATCTTCACTTATTAGTTGTTTACATGTGCCACGGTAGTAACTGGATGTGAAAAGAGCTGAGCCTGTGCATGTGAAGACAACTGTGTGGTAGTTATTTAAATGTCAGTTCCCTTCCATTGACAGCGTAGTGTTTTTCATGAACAGTTTGGAAAGTTCTCTTTTTTCCTTTTTCTTTCTTTTTTTTTTTTTTTAATGGCTCAATGTTGATTGTATCAGCAGAGCTATTATGCTGAGCCCCTGCAGTAATTTGTCAAATAATCATCTCCTGGCACATATTTTTTTTTCTACAAAGGCGCTAATGAATACAAGTATGATTAATAACTGAACTAAATTGTTATTGCCGGGAAGTTTTAGTGCATTCAGGAAATCATGACCTGTATTAAAAAAAACAACCTTGGGGACAAGAGGGGTTGGTCATACTTCACAGAAGGAATGTACGACCTGTACATGTTTCCTTTTACCCTGCCATGCTTTTTTATTAGATCTTGGGATAGTAACCTCACGTGGGTCATTCCTCGGTCAGCTGCTCATCTCCGCTGTTGTTCCAAGCAGGCTTCCTGAGCCACTACAGGAAGGACCAGATGATTTCTATAAAATAAATATAAAATCAGGTCTCCATTTTGCGCAAGCAACAAATTATGAGAACTCCAGCAGCTGTATATTTGTTGAACACTCGCCTCCTATGAGTATAAATTGCACCTTACTGAGTAGAAATAAAATACAGTCCACCAGAGACTGCTGCAAGGTGTAGCTGCTTGTGTATGGGCAAGTAATGACTTGCATTTTCAGCTGCTCCTTAGTAAGAGCCTTAGTAATTGGAATCAGTTATTCAAAACATCTCTAAATGTGATTTAAATGGCAAGGATTTAATAACATAGAAAGAAGTCATTACAGAGGTTCAAGCAGGGGAGAAGGGAATTCCGTTTTTCAGAGGAGAGGGAGAAAAATAAAGCAATTACTTGATGTAAAGGCCAGAAACAGGACTCCTGCTGTCACAGAGAAATCAAATCTGTCAGCAATTAGTGGGATCTTAGGAGGCAAAGAACCCTTCAGTGTTGAACAGTGAATAAGGGGTTAGCAATTATATGAACTGATAAAAGTGTTCTGGTTTTCAAACAGCAGGTTAACAAGGCTTACTTTTTTCATAACTTCGTGCAGATGTGATGAGTCACACTTTGTGACATTTTTCAGGAGGACTGTATGAAAAGGTAAGAAAATAATAAAGCACATTGCATTGCTTTTGCTTTTAAGATGCTGCTGATTTACTTCTTGCAGAATGACCCAGGGCACAATGATGGGACCAGCCTCAATGTCTGTCACTTCTTGCGGGGCCAGGCGCTTACTGAACTCTGCCTTTAAAAGCACTGCTTGTCTTCCATATGCAAGCACTTGTGTGAGCAAAAAAACCCCAAAACCCAGCATAAACATAATCAAGCCTCATCCTGCTTGACATCAGAAAAACTCAGAAATTTCCAGCAGAAGTTATTTATACCCTGAAAGGTTGATTCTTGCACAGAAGAGTTCATAGAGGGAAGCAGAAACAGACGTGATTATGCCTTTTTGGTCTTGACTCCATCTAATGCTGTGAACACTGTATAGACATTACATGATTAATTGGCACAAGAAAAAGAATATTTATAGGGAACCAAAAGATGAGGAGACTTTCTCCACAGGTCAGAGAGGCTGAGGCAGAACTAGAGCTCTGATCCCATGCTTTTATTGACTTTAATGAGGAACTTTAGGAAACAAGAAGCAGAAAGGGACTAGAAACTCTAGATATACGGGCTGCACCTTGAATAGCACATAGGGAAACAGTGAGCTTTGAAGACTTCATCTCCATCCTAGGCTATCCTATTTTGTTCAAAGGCACCAAAGCCCTTCAGAGCAGGAAAACAAAGGAGCTCTGGCAGCTTCAAAAGGCTTCTCTCTCAAAACAGAGAGATGAAGTGTGTCTAGACTGAGATGCAAAATCCTTCTGGAATGTCTAAAGAAATTAGGGCTATTGAGATTAGCAGGGAAAGCCTTTCAGTGGGATCAACATTCACAGAGAGCATTGCTTTACAATCATCTCTAAGTGCCCAGTTCATCCACTGAAGCAAAAGCCTCACTGGCTTTATGTTGGCTGCTTGGCCTGTGGTGTGTCAGACTCCTAGAGGCAAGGACAGGGGGCTCAGGGGGCTTCTGAGCTCTTCCAGACTGCAGAAGAGACTGGAACAGTTTGTGCCTGGTCACTGATGTCTACTGGGTCTTTCCTCCAGTCCAAGCCAGAAAGCAGCCCCAGCACTGGCTGCAGGGACCTGTGGTGGCCTGAAGCTCCAAGGTAGAAAGGTGCAGCTGTGCTGACACCACATTCCCCACTTTCATCATGTATCATGCCCACTTTCCCAGGATTTTCAAAAATCTGATGAAAAGCAGAGCTGTTGCATCTGGCTTTGTACGGTGTGGTAGCATATTGTTGGGTGTTGTCTCAAAGGTAAATCAGGAGATAAAGCAAAACAACAAAAACAAAACCTTTGTCTGGGTCAAGATTTCTCTCACCTAAAAATCTCACAAAGGCATTCTTTGCAGATTGGGGTAGAGTAATAGAAATTGCAACATTTTTGTTGAGGAGCTGATATTAGCTTCCAAAAGGCATGCAAATCTTATATCAAATCAACATGGGAGGAATGTCTCAGGGAAGCATTAGATCACCCCTGTATCCTAGTCACCTTGGGAAAGGAACATTTCAGAGAAAATTCAGATATATACCCTAGAAATGATTAAAAATATCTTGAAATTAATTCACTTCCCAAGTGACTTAGATTTTTTGTTAATATGTATTTTAGGTCCTAGGAAGGTTTGGAAACTACTTCATACTAAGATTGAAAGAAAAACAAAAAGATGTAAGCACTAGAGGATGGACCTGCATAATTAAGTCAATGCTTCTTTGTTATAAATAATTAAAATTCTTTGAAAGACAATACAAATTTCAGAAGTTTTTGTCCTGTGACATGTTTTAAAAAACCTCCATTTTCCAAACTGTGTTGCAAGTGAATTTATACAAGCACTCTTTTTTGTCTGGAAAGACAGTGGATGTCCATGGGAGAGAACAGCATTTCTTAACCCTTGGCCCAGCACCATCTTTTTCTCTCCTGTGCACTTACAGGACTGCCTGAGCTGAATATCACACTATCTGTGAAGAACTCCTTTTCTGATGCCTCGTGCTTTCTCTAGGATGAAGGAGAACTTCCAAGGAGATTCACTTGCAAGTGAATTCATCAGGTTGCTCTGACCTGGGTAAATCCTTTGGATGTCATATCAAAATGCTCAAGACAGTTTCCCATTTCATCACCTTTTGAACCCAATCCTGAGTTGCTCTCTGATCCCCACATGTTTGGTTCATGGTGCGTGCCTCAACGCACAATTTCCGCTGATCTCCATAGCGATTCGCGTCCTCATTATCCTGCCAGATCAGGCCTAGCTTTAGGTATTTCACAATCTCACATTAAGGAGTTACTAAATGGCAAGTGCCTACTGAAAAACAGAAGCATAAATCCCATGGAGGTGATTTTTACATTAGTCTTTTGACTGAGAAAACACTGAGAAGTGACAAAAGAGTGGTTATCAGAAAGAGGGGTAAAAAGAAGAAGAGACAAAATCTTGGCCTGTGTGATGAACTTAGATGGGGTATAGTGATGATGGTTACACATTTGACAGCTTCTGTTTCGCTTCCAGGAACAGGCAGTGAAATGACTCTTCTAAATCCCAGTGCATGGGAAGTGACCACTCCCAAGGGCAGATCACAAAGTGCTGAGAGCTCTCTCCAGTGGGCAGGTGGAAGGAGGGTTCTCCATGGGACATTGGAATATGGCAGGAGCTGATGCCTACAGGTTCAGCAGAATTTCCTGTTCCTAGTCAACATAGAATTTGTAGGATGTCTCCTGCCTTGTTTCAGGAGTTACATATCTAAAATTAGCAAGAACAAGATTCAAATTGCTGCCTGCTTCTCTCAGAGCAGAGATCCGTGGGATTTACTCATGAAAGAGCTGCCAGAAGCCAACAATCTTGCTGGCAATCCAGCTCTCTCCCTTCTTGTCTGGCCAAAATTAGTAGTTTTAGGTAAAATCTTTGGTGGAAACCAGCATGACTTCACATTCCTTTGAACTTCTTTTGTTTGGCTTCAGGTCTGAACGTGGCACACACAACACACTTGCTGCATTGCTTGCTGGTCATGGACAGATGTTTATGGTGATACAACAGCAGCTGTCATGGAGTTAACAGTGCCCCTTCCATGAATTGGAGAGTACCTATGGATGCCTTGGCCATCCTGAGCATGTTACCAAAATGCCTTTCAAAAAACATCTTCCCTGTAAACTCAGTTAACTGATTTTTTTTTTTCTACTGGGCAGCACCCATCTGTTGTTTCCAATGAAAATTTGCGTGGGTAGAGGGAGGACAATTTATATTTGTGAAGATGTTTTGCTCTTCCTTTGCTTCTAGAAAGAGAAGTGAAATGCACGTACTTACACTGAACAATCTTATGCCAGGTTCCATAGCTGCAGTTTAGGGATGAATCGATCCAAGTCAGTGCCTTAGTGGCAGAGAGAAGACTGTCACCAAAGCTGGGCTGTGCTGGCACAGGCTAGATGAATACAACATAAATAGTTTCTTGTGGGTCTTGCTGGTGCTGAGTGGCTGCAGGGGGTGCAGGGAACCTGGGACATCCCTGTGGAGCCGTTTTCTCAATCACTCTCCAGATTTCAGTGATTAAGATGTTATCTGGGGCAGCTTTCATCCTCGAATATCCCCAAACACTTTGCAAAACTGCACGGAAGCTATCCATAGCTATTTACCATCAGGTTACCACTTGGTAACCTGATTGCATCAGACTGGAGGAGGAAATTTATTTCCTTGTGAAATATGATCTCATAAAAATCCCCGGGACAGCAGGCATTGCAGTGCACCATGCGTGGCATTGCTGCCTCCAGCAGAGGCTGGAGATTTAGCTCAATTATGCTGTAGTTTGTCTCTAATAACAAATGAAAGTGTAAGTGTAGGAAATTGGGGAGTGCCACTTTGTCCCCATCTCACTGCTCCTTGTGGGGAATTTGAAGGAGTAAGTGCCTTATCAGGAACCGGGGGAGAGGAATTCTTTTCAGGTAAGTCAGCAGCAAAGTTGCAAAACAACCTGTGCTGTACACGGAGAGGCCTCTCCATTTCCAGAATTCCTGTTTGCTTTGTTGCAACCCTCATCCCAATTGCAGATTTGAGGGATGATTATATTTAAAAATCACCTTCCCTTTCATGTTCTGAAACTGTTGTATGTTAAATTTTACTGTCCTTGCCAGCCCCCTATCCCAACTGTATTTAAGCTGCCAACAGAGTGTTGTGCCTGTGCTGACCCTAACATATTTGGCCAGTTTGCATCCCAAACACTGTGCAGAAGCAGAGGGATTTGTGCCTTTCTCAGCAGCATTTTTGGGCGAGAGTCACCAGAGGGCTGGAGCTGGGAGCAGCATGCTCAGCATCCAGCTGCCCTTGGGATGTGAAAGGAGCACTTGGAGCTCATCATACAGCACAGATGTGGTGGCATTGTATGGCTTGGGATCCCAGCTGCCTCTGGCTCTGCCTCAAGGCCTGGTTTTCTGTCTGGATGCTCAGGTCTTGCTTTCTTTCCATTGTGTTGCCTGGTGTCCAGGAATAAAGGATACTCAGCACACAGGGAGGAGTGGGAGGAAAAAAGGAGCGTAAAGGGAATATTTCTACCAACTAAAGTTTTAATTGACAACATCGGTGTTTAGTTAGCCAGTTCACTCTAGGAATTGTATTTATTATCTTACAAAATGGTGTAAATAATGCTGGATCCTTCCTTTCTCAGATTCTTGTGTGTTTTCAAAATTTGTTGTTGACATAACTGCCTCATTCAAAACAAAGTTACAGTCTTCTACATTAACAGAATCAAACCCAGAAACACATTTCTTTTTAAAAATGAAAGAAAAAGTGTTGTCATAATTATTTTGAGCTCGCTCTGGTTTTAAAGAGGTCAGCGATTTCCACAAATTTTTAAATGAGTGATAAAAAAGTGGTTTTAATTGAGATTGTTTTAGAATGATAATGAGAAAGCCCCTGTTCATATAAAAAGCAAGACAAGAATAGTTTCAAAAGTTATTTCAGAATTTTTTTTTTTAATACAGAGGAAAAACAAAGCCATTTTAAATTAATATTACCTTGTTGAAGAGCATTAAAACCTATGAACACTTTGGCAACCATGCTAAAGTCACAACCATCTTTGCTTCCAAAGCTCCCAGCCAAATGCAGCAGGCACATCACTGCTCGGTGCACGGAGGATCCAGGAGCCTCTGGGGGAGGTACCCACATACCAGAGCAGGGCAGGCACACAGCCACCTGCAAAGCAAAGGCTGACAGTCCTCAAGAAGCAACATTTATAATATATACTGCTCATTAACAAGTCAACTATTTTAAATTAATACTTTGCCAGCTCATTTGTTTTCATTCGGGGAGAAACTATTCTGCTGCTGCATTCACGTAAATCACCTTTTTTTTGATGGGTTCCTGATGCCACAGGGCTTGTTCCAGTGGAAAAGAATCACCTTTGGCTCCAGTGATCTTTGGTCAGGTCCCTGAATTTTTCAGTTTAAAACCCAGAGCCCATCCATCATAACAAGACTTTGTTCTGGGGCTGAGGGTACCTGCTGTGGACACTTCAGCAGCCAAGCAGGTGGTAATTACTGTGATTAACCACTGTCACTTACCTTCAGATTTCAGCCAGTCGCTCTGGGTTAGGACAACCTCTTTGTTGTACTGCCTTCCCTGGGCATTCAGTGCAAGTCCATATATCTGTTATGGGGGTCTTTGCAGTTTGCAAACCATTTTTGTGCTCTGGGTGCTGTTATTTGTGGTTTTATGCAGCACCTAGTATGACCTGGTAGAATCCCTCTGATATATCTGCTAATTAATACCATCCAGAGCCATCGTAATTTGGTATTTTCTACCCTGTACCTGCAGTTACATTTTTCATCAGTTCAGTCACTTGTTGCACCAACAGAGAAATTTAACCACAAGCACTGATCTTCCTCCCTGTTAACCTCAGGGCTTCTAACTTGGTTCCTCCCTGCTCCTAAATCACTGTTTATTGCTATTTTTACAAGAGAAGATTAATGGACTAAATGGGCACAGGTAATTCTGCATTGTTCGAAGTCTCTTCAAATAGCACCTGCTGTAAATTCTTTAGTGCTCCTTATCTCTGCAGCAAATCTTGGTCTTTAAACAGTTTGTTCAGGGGAGGAGGGGTGTGAAGAAGGGTCACAGTGCCCTGGGAGCTCTGCAAAAGCATCTCTGAGGCTCAGTGGATGCCGTGCTCTTGGCTGGGAGGGTTTTGCTTTCCAAAGTTCTCAGCCATGTAGGTGCATCTCCCCAAGCCAGTGGCCTCTCACAGTGAACTCAGGCTGTTGCTCCAGGGTTCACCAAGGCTGTGGGAGAAGTGCCCATACTAATGGTTGGAGACATTAACTTTCCCTTTGTAATTTCCCCTTGTTTGGTACGTTCAGCTCTCAGCTGAGCTTTGTTCCAATAGCCTTGGGGGGATGTGACTTCACCCAGATATAAAACACACAGGCACAAAAAGAAAATGCTTGAAAAATTGCAATGACATGGTTGTATTGGTAGTTTATGATTTTCTGAAATGAAATGTGCCTAGACAATGAAAATTGAGCCAAGATACCATATTTTCCAAGCAACCTTTTTAGTCTTCAAAGGGACTCCTTGGAAAAGCTGCACACCAGCAAGCCACCTTTCCCATGCCATCATTTTGTGCAGCACAAAGAGGAAAAAAGCCCAGCATAATGGCTAAGAACGAATCAAGTAGGTGTTGAAGCAGGCCGAGATGGATGGATGGCCAGAAACAGTGAGTGGAAAAGCCAGACAGCAGAAGGCACAGCACAGTGGCTGAAGGAAAAGGGCTGCCTCTCCAGCATGGCACAAAACAAGGGCCAGGGAACCAGGGAGCTGTGCCCCACACAGCTCCCCGATGCCTCTGTAACTCATCTGGGTTTTGAGGGGTGCAAATTAGCTGTGCCAGTGCAGAAAACACAGGACTTGTGTGTCTAACTAGTTGCAGGTGGAAAACCGTGGGCAACGTTTCAAGAAGTGGCTTTGAAAGTTGGCCCGTTGCGACCATAAACAAGAAACTAAAGAGCTTTACAGTATGTACTTACAGCTTTTAATTTTCTCTCCCTGTTCACAGATATCCGAGTATCTCGCACACTCGCAGACAAGCCTTTTGATTGTTCAGCCCTGGTTTTACATTTAATAGCCTTGCTACCTTCTCCCCACAGCGACCACATTCTGCTCCCACATGTGGAAGAGTTTACATTTCTCTTTTGCATAGAGGTGGGAGGCGCGCGGGCTCGGCTTTCACCCTCAGCCTTTGTCTCAAGGCCAGCAGGAGCCCACCAGTGCCACCAGTATGGGATCCATGGCACCACCTGGAAACAAGGTTTCTGCCCGTCCCACAGCAGTTCCCTCTCCTGGTGACTCCAAACAGCCATTCACAATTGGTGCAATTTTAGAGCAACTCGTATTTACACATAAGGACGAGGACTCCTTATCGTCCTCATCTCCATGCTGTTGTTCTACATAACAGCTGCAAGTAGAGCAAGTGCACTTTGGTCAATAGTTTCATTTATAATAAAGTAATAAATTAGGAATATTTTCTCCCTTGACAATAAGTTTTATGCCAAGATTTTATGTAGCTTAAAGCAAGTTGTCAATTAGGCTACTTAAATTAATTTTTGGCAGCAGTTAATTGGAGCCTAGAGTCTTTTGTCTTTAAACAGCTAATCCTAAACAAGAAAATACAATGATTAAATGTTTCTTAGACAATATTATTCACAGAATTTAAAATATAGCATTTAATTAAGATTTGGGCTTGTTACTTTTTTTTTATTTCTTTAGAGAGATTAATTTAAATTTCTTCAAGTTGAATTGCTACCATGACTCTGATTAAACTGGCTTACTGCAAGGCTGCAGCCAGAGACCTTCCAACACTTCGACAGCTCTTACAGCCAAAGGCAAATTATATTGGATTATTTCCTGAAGAGACATATATTGTCCATTCAGAGAAGCAGGACATTCCCATTTGGAGCTCTGGAAGTGTAGGAATTGTGTTCCCAGGATAAAAATGCTGTGTTATTACACTCAGGTACTGGTAAATATGCTAAAGGAATAAAGGTCTTCAAAAAGGCTTTCCAGCATGGTCAGGTTCTGGGCAGGAAACCAAGACTTAAAAACAGAAATCACAGAGGTTTACTTCAAAAGGGCTGTTAACCAAAAATTCAGTCCAAAGCTATGATTAGACTAATGTCCTTCATATCAATGAAAGTAGAGCAGCTAGAGATCTCCCAGTCTTGATACAAAATCATTCCAATTCTGGAAACCTTCTTTATTCCTGATTAAATATACCATATGGTATCGTAAATTGCAGAGAAATGAGTCCTGATAGAGTAATACTCCTGATTGAATCTCTTCTTTATACCCACCATCAGTTATGGAGAGAGGATTAAAGCTCAGTTCTTTGGTTTGTTACACAGGAGTAAAGATTAGATAATTATAAAGCTTCCTACTATGAAATCCTGGGAGCTAATTTGTAATTAATGAATTAATTAAAGAGCTAAAAAGATGATGAATTTTAAATGGTAAATGGATCTAGCCACCTTCTCTCTCATAATTATTGTCTTCTGTTCTTCCTTCTTTACTGATAGGAATATACACAAAATCATGATATCATGGATTCACCCTACCATGGAATGGTTTGGGTTGGAAGGACCCTTAAAGATCATCTGCTTTCCCCCTCTTGCCATTGGTAGGGACATTTTCCAATAGACCAAGTTGCTCAAAGCCCAAAGCTCCCATCCAAGGTGGACTTGAACATCTCCAGGGATGGGTCATTACAACTTCTCTGGGTAACCTGTGCCAGGGCCTTACTGCCCTCACAGGCAAGGATTTCTGGCTGGTATCTAATCTAATCCTGCCCTCTGAGTTAGAAACCTGCACCCCTCATCCAATTGCTACACCCCCTGATAAAAATCTATTTCAGAGTATTCTGAAGCCAGAGTCTGTTAGTTAAAAACCCTGCACATACATAATCACACTTTGGGGCAATGGGAGACCTCACACCATATGTCCTTGTTTCTCCTAGGGAAAGAGCATTTGGGGCTTCAGACACATTTGACCTAACTTTCCACACAGCTCTTTCATTGCTGCTGCCACAATCCATGTGAAGGCAAAGTCCATTGGTACAGAATCCATGGACCAGGACAGCAGATGGAAGCAGCTGGGAGCAGTCCAAGCTGAACTGCTTTGGTTTGAAACCAAGAAATTGCTTTTAGAGAACCATCTAAGTGACTTCTTTTGCAAGAGATCTGCAGTACTGCCAATCCCATGGCATTCAGAATTCAGTCCCATGTATTCAGAATGTCCCTCCTCATTTATGGATTTTTAATACAAAGAGATGTTGAGATCCCTTAATTAAATGTCTTAATGTGTTGGAGCCTTTGAACTTCTCATTCTCGACCCCTTCTTTGAAACCAAGTAGCTGAAAACCCCTTCACTTTAAAATAAAATTAAATTCAAATGCATTTACAGCACTTTGGCAACTGGGCCTTCGAGAAAACCATCAAAATCCATGAATCATCCTAAAACCACAGGGGAAGCTGAGAATGCTGCTCAAGGCCATATGTCTCACAAAGAAAGAGCATTGCTTTTGAACTGCACTCACTGAGCCTGCTTGGATTTTGAAAATTAATGGGAGAACTTCCTTGTTACAGTGGTCTTTTCTTATGTCTCAGTATCATCCAGCACAGCAGTACTGAATGGGTATGCAAAAAAAAACCAAAAAAACCAAACCCTCCAAAAAACCCAGAAGTGAGAATTACCAAAATCCAATATGCAACGAATGGAATTGTTTTCATTGTCCAATTTGACTGAAACACAGAAGTCTTCTTCATTATTTAGAAACAATGTCACTTCTCTTGTGAAAAACTGTTTTTTGAGACAAAATAATTTAAATTTTAATGGAAAACCAAACATGGGAAATATGTAGTCAAATATAAGCTCAAAATATAGTATCAAGATCAAATGTTTACTCATGGGCAACTGCTGAAAACCCCTTGAACTACATGAATTAAAACCAGATGTTTTAAATTAAAACACATAAATTACCGATGCTGATATTACTATAAATTTCAATGATGAAAACACATCAGTCAAGACTTTAAGGGAGATTCTAAAGGTTACATATAGGAGTATTTTCCATTATTAAACAAAGTGTCACCTGAAGAAGTTCCCTGGAAGAGTGTAGGAGGACCTGTGCAAAGTATCTCGGGTTACCATGACATGATCCAACTATTCCTGTTTTTATTCTGAGTCAGTGCTGTGTATCTCAGGCATTTCTTTGTTTGGTTTCTGGTGTGTATTCTGCCCTAACAAGGAGCTCCATGTATCCCATTCTATTTCCTGCTGGACATGGACTTTCTCCCCATCCCCTACCTAGAGAACACAGCTGGAACCAGTAACATCCCTGCAAATGAACTGAACTTTTAGGTTCAACCATTGCATCATTCTTCAGGCTGCCTAGCATCTTTCTAACACCAGTGTAATTTGGTATTATTTCCACTAAACAACGGTCAAATCTTGTATATATGCATGGAAAGCTTCCAGGTCCTCGGGATAGCATACTAGTTAAAAATAAAATTTATCCAGAGTAAACAGTAAAAAAAAATGCTGTATTTATAGCTTATTATTTTAGAAGGGTGACATTTACCTCCAGCTGGAGTATTAGAATTTTGTGTTAAGCAGTTTTGGTTTTGAACAGTTTGAAACAGCACAACAGTGTTGAAAAGCATATATAATTATAATAAACAGATGTTATAAATGTATAAAATATGTGTATACATGTACAGCTGAACTATGTAAGTGCACAAATATATATATATATATATATATATATACTCACACATAAGTGCATGTGAATCTAGACATTTTCCTAACTACACACATATGTAGTACATTTTATTAAGAAACCCCAAATTTTCATGTGTTTATTCTAGCTGTTTATATGAAAGCTTCTTTGGTTTCTTTTAAAGGCCTTTTCAGACTTATCTGTTATGATCGCCCAATATTTGTATTTAATATTCTATATCTAGTAAACTGCTTCTCATCTAGGATTTTACTAGATACAGATGAAGCATTGCTTAAAGAGAAGAAAAATCGACTCATAAAAAATGCACCTTGTAAATACCATAAAGTATTTGCTCATGAGTTTCTTTGAAATCTCTGTTTGTATTATTATTTTTAACAATGATGCAATCAGTGGGAACACAGTGGGCACAGCCAGAGGTGGAAGAGGCAAAAATAACAGATTCCCTGATATTTTTCCATGCTGTAATATTTTAAGAACATTTGAAGTGCTCAGAATTCTTGATTTATAAACTGATACCCACTCCTGTGCACACACCCTAATTTCTATTTCTGTATGAAAGAGGATATTTTTTACTGTAAATTGACATTAACATTTCAGTGGCTGAACTGCCTGAAGATGATTTGTTGGGTTTGGACATCCAGCCACCACTAATTTATCATGGTATTGGACATGAAACCCTACAGGTGTCTTTGGAAGTATTGAAAAATCATGCTGCAGAAAGAGTAATTTACACACAGGTGTTTTTTTGTTCATTTGAAACATGACTTGTAAACAGCAAATTAGTTTCTTTGGCAGTGAAAACTCATTACAGTCTGCCACAGTCAGCTCTGCTCTCTGTCTATAAAGGCAGAACTAAAGTGCCCCAGCATGGTTTGCAAAGCTCAGGTGACTGTCTAGGATGTTTTACTTTGTATAAAAAGGGGAGCTTAAAAAACAGACTCCTGTATCCAGAACCTCTCCCAGATCATCTTCACTGATAGGATTTCGTCAACCAGCCATATATTATACAGAATGACTTCTTCTGTAATTAAATCAGACCTTCCAGGAAACAACCAAGCTACAGACCCCCAAATTTTCCTGCTCATTTTTGCCTGTAGATAATCACCAACACCATTAAAAATATACATCTTTCATGTAACTGGAGTTCACCCAGCTGTAACATCAAAATCTTTCTTGTCACTACACCCTCTTTCAAAACATGTGGAAAAATGCTCGAGCTGCAAAATTTTGAGCCTTCATCACAGCCTGCCTGCACTTCACCCTCCTGGTGACCACCATCCTCTGCAATTTCGGTAGAACAACCTTTTAAAAATGAGACCATGTATTTTCCTAATCCACATTTTGTCATTCTTCCTTTCAAGCTTATGCAGCAATTTGAAGCTGAGCTAACCTTCCTATGACCTTGAAAAGGTAAGTGAAAACCCTATGCTAACAATTCTTCTCTCCCCTTATTTGGGTAAACTAGAAGCCATGAGATCCTTTTATTGACTTTCACTGCAGTTTTCACCCTTGGCAGTACAACTGAACCTGCCCTGACCTTTTTTGACCAAGCGCCTTTGTCCGACAAAGTGTTCAAAGCATCTTGCAGCCAGATGTGAGCCCCCACACCCCGAGTGTGTGCCTGACTGTACAGCTCCCCTGCTGCCTCCCCTGGCTGCAGCACTCGCCCTCAGCCTGCTGCCAGCTGGCCTGATCCGGAGATAAGACCCACTGGCCGGGTTAAGAAAATGACACCTGATCGTGGGGCTGCTCTTGTTCCCAGGAGTGCCCCCTCTCTGAAGGCTCAGACTGTGGAAAAACTGCTCCATGCTGGAGGGAATAAGAGCAGCACCTTCCACAGGCTGCTGGAGGAGCATGTGTCGTTGCTCTACTAACCTTCTTTCAGGGATTGCTCTGCAGGGTCCTCAAAGGGACACAAGGCTGCATTTGTGATCACCCTGCCTACAAAGAAAGCACTGAGGATGGGAAGAGACTCCTGAAAGGATGGGCCTGGATAATGCAGTCTGTCCACCTTCCTATCACTGAATAAAATAATCTTCTTTCTACATGAACAGTCATCTTTCAGCCTACCTGGCAACTGCTCACAAACATCTCAGCCATCACCCCACATTCTTCTGTCTCAAAGACTGTCCATCACAAATTCCAACTGTCTTGTGATGCATGTAGCACTGATCTAGAGCTTGGCTACTTGTTTAGGCAGCTAATTTTGATCTGATTTTAGGGATCTAATTCTGATTTGGCTCTAGGGATGCAGACCAACGAGACCAAACGAGATGAATAGAGCCAAACACGAAGAAACAAAACCACTCCTTCTGCCTTAACACTTGACAGAGCTTCCACTGCCTTCTGTAGTCTTTGAATTAGATATTTGGGATTGTGACCAGCTCTCACTCTACCTAAGGTTCTTTGAATGACTCTTCTTGCACTTATTCTATTATTTTTTCCTGGATTTCTATGAGCAAGTACAGTTGATCTTGTTTTCTGCTTACCAGCCTTTTCAATTGCTTTCCCATCTTTGCAGTCCTATGGATGTATTCAGATCCTGAACTTTGACAAAGTGCTGCTTCCAGTCCCGTGTTGATCCCCTTTTAATCACTGGCTCATTTCTCAATGCACTTAGACATCCCTGTGTCTGTCAGCAACAAATATTTGTTTATCACGTTTTTCCCTGGCTCAGTGTTGAAAATCTCTGCACTGCTCATTGCAGACACTGCACTTCTGACTCAGTATTTATTCTGAGGTTCTCCTTACACTTAGCTGCCATCTCTGCTCCACTTGCCTCTGCCCACATCTGGAGAGCAGATCTATCCCTGAAGTCAATCTGATTCACATTATCTGGAAATAGCCTGGTTCCATTATAACAAGACCTTCACTGCCCCACTGCCTTCATGGCTGAAAGACATCTCAGCCAATGGGGGCATGGATTAATGTCCTGAAGGGAAAATGTGCAAACCTTCTAACAAGCCTTTTAGTCTCTGTACAAAAGGACTATCAGGAGCTGAGGCTTCCTTGTAATTCTTCAGTTAGGTGCTCAAGATTAAAAATGAGACTCAAGCAGTAAAGAACTAATTCTAAAACTGCTTTTTTTAGTAACAAATCCACTAAAAAAGAGAGGATTACTACCAGAGAAAGGGTTGGTACCAGGTTTGATCTACTAGTCCACCAAACTCCTGCCAGTAAATACTGACATATTCTCACCTGGCAAAAATAGCAGAGGGCATTTTAAAGTTTAAATATTCACGTACCTATGAGATTTTTTAGCCAGCTCTACAGGATGTAATATTGCTGATGGCCCTTGGAAAAAAAAAAAAATCAACCAAAATATGAAACCTTCTTTCTCACCCCTTCGACCCCCGTCAACACTGTTCATTTGGATCAGGTGTTTTTGAAGTTTGCACATGGCAGTCTCATTTGCATTTAATGTCCTTCAGATTACTTCCTTTTTGTTGTGCTAAACACCTCTCTCAGTTGAGTCTAATTTGATGAGGTCATGCTGTGACTCCTGACCCTTTGGGTTCTAAATGAAACCATCTGACAAAAAAAGTAAGTGGAGTGAGTCTTTTGCCTGTTCGTGGACATTTGATATTTGCAGATGTGCAGCAAATTTTACAGATGACTCTTTTGCCAAGCTAACACTTGGTTGGAGAGGTGGAAATAAATGAATTCCTAGTGAGAATAAAATATTCCAAAAATAAATAGGTCATGGCAATCCAGTCCTCAGAACTCTACTAGCTAAAATAAAAATAAATCAGAAGTAAATAAGACCATTATCTCAGCCAAGGGAATCCTAAATTCCCAAAAAGCTTTTCTTCCCCTCAAAATTACTTAATTCTTGGTGTTTTCTTCCAATGTTTGTGAATGGAAACACCTGTGTGGCTTGGCACAGAGACCCTGGGATTGTTTGGTGGCTCTGAGGTAGCCCGTGGTGCACATGGGAACCCTCCACCTGCTTTGGGCTGATGTGCCCCAGCATTTCTGGAAAGGGTGAAGAGGTGCACATTTATTTCCAGTTGTCTCCAATGTGTGTTATAGGGGAGGTCAGATGGGTGATCCCACAGTCCTCATCTGGCCTTAAAAGCCTGGGTCTGTTACTCAGGCTTTGAAATGCTCTCAAGCACTGATCACTTCATTCCAGGCTAATTTTGTGTGGAGGGAGTCACTGGAATTTTTAACACATATGGTCAAATAAAAAGCCAAAATGCTATTCCAGACTTCTCTGGCCTCAAAATAGATCCGTGTTTTACTAGGATATTATGATATAAAACTGGAAAAGGAAATAAGTAAGCATGGAAATTTCTTCAGAATATTTTATCAGTGCTGTGCTGCTCATCACCCATTCCTTTGAGAGGCTGGAATGGGACCATGTTTAAATAATAATTGGGGCTTAGCCAGAATACACTGAAACTGTCAGAAAGATCTCATCACTGAACATTAGTTGAGGCCATATATCTCTTTTTATTTGTAACTCTTCCTGTGCCAACCCTGCCCACTTCCCCATACACATGTAATTTCCCCCATGAACTCTTTGCCTCATTATCCAGCTGTCTGTGGTGTGCATGCCCTCCATAGCAAAACTATTTCAGAATTATCTGGGTGTAGTAAATCATCTTGAGATATACTGTAATTAAGTAGGAATATGCAAAGCATCAGGCAGATTATCTTTGAAATGCATCAAAGTACATTATATTATAGGAAAAAAAATTGGGAAAAACTGCAGGTCATATATTCACTAAACTCCTCTACCTTATATGAAAATGAGTCATTTTCCACCATACCCTGGGGGTGAGGAGGCTGTCAGATGAAGAAATAAAAGACACTGCTAGTTAAGAAGAGCAGACCATGCCAAATCACTAATTAAAATTTCGATTTTTTTTTTTTTTTTTTTTGTGTAGAGAACAGGTGCATATGCTATAAGCTATTCCAGAACTGGACTAACTTTTACCTCACTTTTTTTTTTTTAATGTTATTTTACAAACCTGAGTAAGTGCCTCAAAGACTGAGTGTCTTATTGAACCAAAGTCATAAATGTATATACATAAAAATGGAACACTCAGCATTGCATCCTAATTTTCAAGGAACATAATTTCAATTAATGTGACAGCTTCTGAAAGCATAGGTTAAAAAAGCAATTTAAAAATAATTTTAAAAATGGTATCATTGAGCAAATTATGTTTGAAATATTCAGGATTGAGATACAGATACATCAATATATTTAGTCACATCTTAACAGCCTTATTCCTGCATTTTCAAGACCCTATGTCTTTCAGTTGTCCACTACACTAACTGTGCCCCTAAGAAAGGGGTCAGAGGGATCTATTGTCATTTCTGTGTTCATTAAAATACTTCTATGAAACTTTACCTACCTGAATCTGAGCTATGGTTTTCAATTTTTGCATTAATTGAATAGACCAGTAGTTAAAATGGTCCTTCAGAACCACAGGATTCACAGTCAAGCAGCCAGAGCAGTCCTAATAAATAACTACCACCACATCTGCTCTTACAGAATGGGAACTATTTTGACAAATCCATTTCTATTCACATACCACCAAAATCCTCAAAATTATTTGGAAGAGCTTTTGGCAGGAATCACGAGAGGAACTGTACCAGGCTCTGATGGGAGGTGCTGAAAACCCCAAACTCCACAGGAACACAAGAGAATCTGCAGGACTTCTACATCCCTGCACTGCCAAACCTGAGGAAATGAGGTCTGAGAAGCAGCTCAGTCCTGGGGATTTCTTGGAAAAGGGGAATTCAGATATTATATCCATCTAATATAAGCAGGAGACAACATTTTAGTGTCAGTGTTTCAGCTTGGAAAGGTAGGAATCTAAACTTGCATCTCAGCACATCCTGGAATGAGATGCAAAAATGCATATTCATCAGGATTAAAGCAAATTTGGGCCTAAAGAAAGAGTGGGATTTTCCTTGTGTTTTGTACTCTGCAAGAGAGGTGGGCCAGAAACAAATGCATGCCTGCTAGCAAGGGAAAGCCTGCTGATACCTAAACCATCGGGGGCTTTTCAGAACATTATTTATCCTTAGAGTACTTGAAGATTACTCATGTAATCCTGTTTGTAAAGCTGGAAGAAACTGTACCATGCTTCCTACAAACATTCATCTGAATCCTTAAATGATTTTATTTTTTGCTATGTTCACAATACCTTTGGTATTTACCTTTTCAAGGAATTCCTACAAATTCAATTACGAGACCAGAAAGAAAATTTTTTCAGCAAATGCATTTTTTGTCTGTGTTTTCATAATTATTGTTCATATTACAGAAGTCTTCAGAGATGCCAGTCAGGCTGTGAGCCCTATCATGGCAGATCAAACCATAATGCAGTAACTTCACCAGAAACCTGATTTTGTGTTTAATATTCTAGATTACATGCATGGCTCTTCTCCACAGAGGCAGATATCAGCTGCCTCTGTGACACCCCCAGTTCTGGGTTGAAAGGGACACAAGACAGCAACGATTCAAAGTGGGACAACAATGCATGATGCAAATCTTCATTGAGCTTTGAAGTTTAAATCATTAAATAATGTCAGCTATGATGGTCTCAACAGATCTTCTCTGAGTATCCCCATAACCTGAAATGCTGAGGTTTTCATGTACAAGTGGGTAGGAGAAATTCTGTTGCTGGTAGATTATGCCATGCACAAAAAGCACAGAGAGTGGAGAGCTGAGGGATTTAATAAACTTGCACAAATCAAGGCTGGCTTTGATGAACAAAACCTAGCATCATTTTGTTGAAGTCATTTTCTACTTTCAATAGAATCCTGGGGGGAAAAAATAGGGGAAACTCTGACACGAAACTGCAGAGGGGCACTCCTCTCTGCACCTCCTGTCCTGGGAAGGGGGAGGCCTGGCAAACCAAAAAGACTATGTCACATGACTTGTATTTTCCTAATAAAAATTTCAAATAAAGATAAAATTTCAAAAAGCAAAGTTGAAGTCCTGAGGAGACTAAATTTGGAAGTCATATCCATTTCAAAAATCTACCTCAAAATTCAATATAGTAGGCAGCTAGGAATAATAAAATAAGACCATATGGGCTCGGACCAATGCATTAAAAGTGTGCTGTGCTGAAGGGCTGAAGACAGCTATTCATTTATTATCTGCCTGTAGTGAGCTTGAGATTTGATCATTTGATTGCACCAAAGTCACATTTTCCAGAATATAAAGTAAATATAAGCAGTGAGTTTCTATCCTGCCCTGCAGTGGCAGAGACTGTGGCAAACAAATTCTTACACTGGATCACTGAATCTTTGCACAAGCAAAGCAGGGGGTGTGATGAGGAAAAGTGAAGCTTTTCTGCTTCATATTGCAAGTCTGGCTTAAGCTGCTCGTTTTTATCAGGGTACCTGAACTTTTTATTGACTTCTGACAGCATTTTAGAAGTGATTTCACTTCTCGGGGGATTATTGGAAAAGTGCTCTTTGTTTGAAGCCCTCTTAGGAAAAGGTCACCTCCTCTCCAAGTTGCTGCACTTAGAATCACATCTTGTTTAGGTCACAGCTCCAAAACAGTGACAGCCCAGCCTGTGTCCCTCTAGACTGCACAGCAGGATTAGCAACAGTCTGGAAAACAGCTCTTCATTGAAAAACACCCAGCCTAAAATCCCCATCCAGCTTGAGCAAAGTGACTGTCTCAGCTGACAGCTCAGCAGCCCCTCATCCTGGAGGCAGCACTGCCACAGGGTGACAGCAAGGACAGCAGCCCCTGTCCCCTCTCAGGGCATCTTTTCTCACCCTCACTCATCCCAGGGATGTGCCACAGGATGGGACAAGCCCTGCTCTCCCTGCAGGCACAGATCTGGGCTGGGATGCTGTGGCCAGCCCTGCGGCTCATGGACAGAGGGAAGAAGGCTCCAGTCCATCATCTCCTCCCAGGACTGTGCCAGCCCAGCAGGGTGGCAGGTGGCAGAGGTTGTCCTGCCCCACAGCACTGCAGGGACACCCCAGAGCTCCACCTGAGGGCCACAGCAGGGCCTCGTGTTCAGAATTCTTCTTCTTCTTGGTCTGGAACAGCCCGGTTTTGTCAACCCTCGGGACATGCTGCAATGCACATTTGTTTTCCTAAACTGAGAAAAAACTGGGAGAACTCTGGCAGGAGATCACAAAGACTGGAAATTTCTTTTCATCTGCTAGGTTATGATTTATGTTAATGACTGGGCAGAGGAAGGAGGGGGACTCGAGAGCAGGCTGTCTGTATGGCAAGGAAATCTCTCCAGACAGTGGGAAGGAGCACTCAGCACCAGCACAGGCACTGCTGCCTGCCTTGAAAATAAATAAGCCTCCAGAAAAGGCAGGTGGGTGCATGGCAGATCCATTGGACAAAATCCTCTCTCTGTGGAGAGTGCAGGAGAAGCAATTGTTGCTACTCCTTTAAAATTGTAGCTGGAACCCTGCCGGAGTCTGCAGAGATCCCCTGTGCAAAATGTGTTTCCTCCAGTTTTCCCAGGAGGCTGGGGTTTGGCTGCACAGCACAGCAGAAGTAAAAGTTCAAATGCAGTGGCAATTCCAGCTGATAGGAAAGCTCTTCTCAGGGTGAACTTCCTCCTGAAATTGCTGCTTATTTCATCCTACACTGAGCTCAAATCCATGCAAGCTCAGCTGCAGCTTCTTTATGAAGTTATGGACTCCTAGAAGGTGGTGAAGGGAGAGGAGGAGGGGGAGAAGGAGAGGAAGAAAGAAGGTGAAGGAGAAGGAGAAGGAGAAGGAGAAGGAGAAGGAGAAGGAGAAGGAGAAGGAGAAGGAGAAGGAGAAGGAGAAGGAGAAGGAGAAGGAGAAGGAGAAGGAGAAGGAGAAGGAGAAGGAGAAGGAGAAGGAGAAGGAGAAGGAGGAGAAGGAGAAGGAGGAGGAGGAGGAGGAGGAGGAGGAGGAGGAGGAGGAGGAGGAGGAGGAGGAGGAGAAGGAGAAGGAGAAGGAGAAGGAGAAGGAGAAGGAGAAGGAGAAGGAGAAGGAGAAGGAGAAGGAGAAGGAGAAGGAGAAGGAGAAGGAGAAGGAGAAGGAGAAGGAGAAGGAGAAGGAGAAGGAGAAGGAGAAGGAGAAGGAGAAGGAGAAGGAGGGCAAGAAAAAACATGGAAACACTTAAGCTTGGGTCATCTATGGAGCAGCAGCATCATTCCCAGAGGAGCAGCCACTGATCAGTATTTCAGTTCCTACCTGTCTGTGTCCATTGTGTGCCTGACAGCCCCTTTTCAGGAGTTCTGTGTCACAGTGAGGTGTCACTGAGGTGTGTCTGGATGACACCCAAGGGATGAAAATCATGTTGAGGTTCTGTAGAATTTGAATGGTTGCTCAAAATCAACCTTTTAATGATGCTACACACCACAGCCCAATCCCAGCAAAAGATATCAGGAGTGACCTTACACTAAGAAAACCCTAAGGCTTCACTTTAGAGTGAAGGTTTTCTCCAGAAGCTACTTTGAGAAAAGCTACAAAAAACAAAAGTTACATCCAAGAATCTTAAGGACTTTCTGCATGTTAATTAACCCTGCAGCACCCAGAGTGGGGCAGGGAAGTGCAGTTAAACCAATTAAGTTGCAGATGAAGGGGAGGAACTGGGGGTTAAGTGCCTTGCAGATGGAGGGATGGGAACCCAGGCTTTCCAGCTTGGAGTCTGAATTCAACTTCCCAGGAGTACTGGAAGTGAAACTTTCCCTGTAGAAGGGCCACTGCATGAAATCAGCTTGGCAGTGTATGACAGACATAATCCTTTCCCCATATGTTTTATTTTCTATAAATAGAAACACAACTCATTAGCATTCTGTAACTTCAGGAGATAAGGAGGAAGCACAAACAGACAAACAAATACCTGAACTATTTCCAGAGAATTGCCTGAAATTCCAGGCAGCCCAGGAGGACAGCCCTAGATCTAGCCTTCTACTTCCCAGTTTGACATCACCTGCAGTGCCAGTGACTGGGAAAATATTCCTCCCAGTGACAAGGGGTGTTGGGCCTCCCAAAACACACAGCACCACTGAGGGTGAAATGGGCCACACATCACAAAGTAGAATATTGCCTGGCGCTATCACAGGAGCAGAATTCCAATCTTGACCTTTGAAAAATCACAGCCACGAGACAAGCAGGTGAAATGTTTTCTGTGTTTGGGGTGTTCATGCCCCCCATAATAAAATGTGTAACCCTCCCTGTACTCCAGTGAAACCAGAAGGGTTTTTTACCATCATTTTTATGGCTGATGTGTCTGAAAATGCAATGCTGTTGGGGCTGTTCTGGACTGTTTACCATGGCATAGCCTTGCAAAATAGAAAAGGATCTGATCTGCCCTTGACATTAACATGTGATATACAAACTCTCAATTATTTTAGTCCCAATTAAAATAATCTTGCCTGTTATTAGACTAAGAAAAAAAAAGCTTATTTTGTATTTGATAATTGGCTGAAGGTTTCTTAAACAGAACAAGAGATACAAGAGCTGTCACACTGAATTAGATGTGGAATCATATTCTCTAGCACTTTGCTCAACAGTGGCTAGTAAAAAAAACACCATAAAGGAACAGGAGCAGAAACCTGAGAGGAAATACAGGAAAGCAGCAGTTTCTTTTCAGCAGAAATTTGAATTTTCTTGCAGTTCAGAATGAAAATAAATCTTATGGAGGAATTCAAGGATAAACAAAAGCAGAAAAAAAAATTCCTCGAGAATTTTTTTTTAGAGGCAGCATAGGTGGGAGACACTACCTGGGGTAGCCCTTCAACCAGCAAGGGCTATGTGTTTGAAAGACACTTCAGGTCACACATGTGCAATGACACAGTTCCTTCCCTCGGGAAGTGGGAAAAAATAGTGGAAAATGTGGGGGATTGGAATTGGATAATCTTTAAAGTCCCTTCCAACCCAAACCCTTCCAAGATTTTATGAATTTCTAGACATATAAAGGATTCTCAAGAGCACAGGGTCCCAAAAAAAGGACTTATTTCCATTCTAATGCATCAATGACTAGTTTTATCAGATTAAAAATAACAGGCTGGGGGCAGGGGATAAATATATGCTGGTTTTTTTTTTTTTTAAAAGTAAGGACCCTATGAAAATCACAGAGAAAGAAAAAAAAAACCTAGCACACTGTCATACCAAAATTATATGAATTTCTAACTCCAGAAGGGTAATTACAGTATATGACAACCTGAAATGTTTTTCATGTGTCTGTCAGGATCTTTTTCCCATAGCAATGTTGGTTTGTTGGTTTTTTTTTTTTTTTGGTTTTTTTTTTTTTTTTTGCCACAGGCACACAACTGGCTTTAAAAAACAAACACTTTTTCTTCAAAGAGGATATCCATGATTACTGTAGGAGCTCAAGAACAACTGCAGAAGCTCTGGAGAAGATTTAGCTTTGTCATCTGCCTTGAGCACACAGGGTTGGATTTTGATCCCAGCACTCCCTGCCTGTGCCAATCCCAGCTCTTTGGATGGGTGCAGGTTTTCAGGTGGGAGCTGATTCCAAGGGGGCCTTTGGGGCTGCAGCATCCCCAGTCCAGTCCCTGGGTTCTCTCCAGGGGCTCAGCCCCTGCTGGGATGTCAAGTCCCAGCTGCTCATGTTTTAGGACTCTCTTTTATACCAAAAATGTAGCACCTATATCTGTATAAGTTTTACTTTCCTCTGTCTAAAGCTTTGGTTAATTTGAGCAGTGAATGGCACCTTAGAAGATAAAAAGTGATAGGAAAGTACATAGGAGGATAGGAAGGTAGGAATTGAAGTGCACACAAACATTTTAAAATATCACAATATTCTCTCTAGGAGCTAACACACAAGCTGGGCTTAGACCACCAGCAGAGTATCTTCAAGAAATGGTAAGATAATTGAGTATAAAGAGAATCTCTTAGAAACAGCTAAGTCTTGGAATTAAGTCATTGAATATCTCAATAAAGATGCACAGTTATGATTTTTATTAATTATTTCCACAATGGAAGCTTACACATTATTAAATAATTTGGCTGTTGCACAGAAACTTTTCCACACTTAAAATGAGTTTTCTGAAAGACAATCTTCAGTGTCACTGCTAAATAAATGACAATAATTCTTTTTAATTATTAAAACAATTAAAATTCCCTCAAAACATTCATTGTTTATTCTAAACCACCTGTACAGCTGGTGAAACACCCTCCATCAGATTTCAGGGTGTTTTGCTATATTTTTGGAGAAATTTTCCCCCTTCATTTAATATTCTTCTCTCTGTCCTTTGTTTTATGGAGCTCAGGCTGTGCTCAGCCTTTGAGAGTGGATCATAACAGAGGCAGGGCTGTTTGTATGAAATTATGAACTGCAGTTCATATTATATGTGGGACTCATGTCCCAGCTTGCCCGAGAGAAGCCTATTAAACAGCATTCCAGACAGCAGCTCTGCCCAAGGGAGACTCCTGTCACTTCCCTGAAGGACTGCCCCTGGCACACCACCAAGTCTGTAACCCCGGGCCACCCTGAGGTGCCTCTGGAGGAAAACAGTCCCTAAGTACAAGGTACCCAAATTGCTAAGCAGGTGAAGGAGATTACAGGTTGGTGTCAAAGCTTGTGGCAAGGAGAGAGGATGAGTTATGATGAAGGGTCTTTATTTATATGCCCATCCAGGAGTGTGGATGGGGTATATTCAGACTGATTTTGGACACTCAGATTAGCACAGGCTGTGCTCTGATTGGCTGCCAGTGCCCACTTCTGATGATCTCCAATTCAATGGGGAATATTCAGACTGATTTTGGACACTCAGATTAGCACAGGCTGTGCTCTGATTGGCTGCCAGTGCCCACTTCTGATGATCTCCAATTCAATGGGGAATATTCAGACTGATTTTGGACACTCAGATTAGCACAGGCTGTGCTCTGATTGGCTGCCAGTGCCCACTTCTGATGATCTCCAATTCAATGGGGAATATTCAGACTGATTTTGGACACTCAGATTAGCACAGGCTGTGCTCTGATTAGGTGCCAGTGCCCATTTCTGATGATCTCCAATTCAATGGGGAATATTCAGACTGATTTTGGACACTCAGATTAGCACAGGCTGTGCTCTGATTGGCTACCAGTGCCCATTTCTGATGATCTCCAATTCGATCAATACCGTGCTGAACAACTTCAAGGAATCTCGTTGTTGAGAGTCATGTGCTAAGCTCATTATTAAAAAAAAAAAACAACACATGCTAAATTCATTGTTTTGCTGTAACATCATCCCAGAATAAAGCAGAAGTCCAGATGATGCACAGCCTTGGGAAAGCACATGGAAATGACCGCTGGGAGCTGGGGTGATCCCAGAGGTCACAGCTCGGGGGGGACCCGAGCGCGCCTCAGACCTGAACCTCCAAATGGCAACTAAATTGTAGCCAGACCCGGAGGGGTCAGCAGGCCCAGCCGGGGGCTCAGAGGGTGATGAAGCACTCTGAGGACAGCAGCAGCCCAGGGGCGAGTGGCCAGCGTGGCGAGCAGAGCCGGGGCAGCGCCGAGAGCGCACGGTGCTGGATGGAGGAGAGCAGCACACAGGGCTCAGGCACAAGGCAGCTCTGACTTCAAAGGCAGCTCTGACTTTGATAGAGAGTGAGCAGGGACCTGTGCTACAGGGTAACCCGGCATGTGCTTCACATTTCAGAAATTGTATGCAGAAAAAGGCCTCGCAGATGAAAAAAAAAAAAAAAAAGGAAAGGAATGGAATGGGGGAGAGAAAAGCAGAAAAGCAGCATAAAAAAGTCCTTGGGCATTGAGGCTCTCCTTAAGGTAGTGTTCCTGAGCCCCCTACGTGCTATGGCATCGCTGTCTGAAAAATGCCGTGTTTGCACTTAAATAGAATTTTTCTTTTTGTTTTTTTCTTCCCCATTTGGAGTTATTTAGCAACACCTCTCCTGAGATGTGAAAGAATGCAAATAAAGTATCCGATGTGATCCTTACCAAGTACAAATTACATTAATTTGTTCTTTGGAGAATAACCTTTACCATCACAAAATACATTCTACTGGCTTTCTTGCTTTCCACCCCCCTTCCTCTTTTACTCTTTTCTTGGACTTTTGAAGCAGATTTTTGTTGAATAGATCATACAGGATTATACAGTTATAGCTTGCTTTCATATATTTCAAAAAGAAAATCATAAATATGACCTCATATGTTAATAAATCAATTATGGAATGCTGTTTTACACATATGCTCAAAACATGACCTCTTCCAAGTTCTCTCAGAGCAGAAAGTTGGAGTTTAGATTTAAGGCACTTTAGCTTTAAAGATATTGGGAATAACAATATCTGGTAAATATTAAGTAAAGCAGGTTTTCTGTTAAGGTTTATCTTGCCTTCAGTGGTTTATTAAAGCTTGCTCAAAAACACGGTTTTAGTTACACTTGAATAAGCCTTAACTTAACTTTTCTTCAATAACAAAATTGGTGTTCAGTAGCTATAATTTACTTAATCACTTTTGAGTTATGAAGGGGTGAAGCAGAAGCAGACTGAGTTTTATATATGTTCTTTTGCACTCAGAGACAATTCATTGGTAGAGCATTTTCATTTCATAAAACAAAACAATGCTGGTGACTCATGAGGACTTATATAATTGCTTTTTTGGGAATTTGACAAGAAAAAAACCCTATGCAGCAGCCAATCCACATAACTTTTAAATCTGTGAAACAAAAGATGCACAGAACACTTTTCATTCTATTTTAGGTTTAACTCTCTGCTAAATTTCATCCTGGGCTCAATGTAAAAACTCTAGTTTTATCTTTGCCTGAAGGAGATGAGGTACTGTTAAAAAATGTTTGATAGAAAATGAAACTTCCAACAAAATATCTCTCATTGCTTTCTGTAGTTCCTTTATGGCTTGCATTGCCACGATATGGAGAAAACCAGCATTTTTCCATAGTGGCTCCTCCTCTGAAGCTGTTCTCGTCTCCCTTTTGGAAAGTGATGCACAGAGACTGAAAGCCAGATGCAGGAAGGGGACACAGACTGCTGCAGGCTTGGACAGAGCAGAGGCTCTGCAGTCCAGTTTTTGAAAATGAACTCAGTTGAGATCAAAGGAATTCACAAACCAAGCTGCTCTTCCCAACATCCACAGATATTTTCCTGTTCAGCCCCGAAGTTCCCAGGTGCCTACAGCTGGGTGCACACAGGCTGGGACCTGCAGCAGTTATACAACCCAGGGGATCTCAGGTGGCACCTTTACCACCCAGGGCTCGTCCTCACCAAGCTGAAGTTGGAGAAACATGATGGAAACATTTCACCATGACCTCTACCACACCTAATGCTGTGGAAAACAGGCACTCAAAACTGCAGAAGAGCATGGAGATGAGCAGAGCCATGCTTGGCAGGCAGGATATCTCTTGCCCCCTCACCCATGTGATGTGAACTGATCAAACTTGTGATAGGGCACAAGTTTAACTAAACAACTGATCAAACTCAGAGCCCCAGTTCTGTCTACCTCTCCTGCTTTAAAAGCAGCCCCAGAGCAATCAACACAACTGCATTACATTGTTTATATTCAGCAGGCAAGAACTATTCCTTTTGATAGGAATTAGACTGGTTCACATCAGCCAAAAAGTCCTGCTTCTCTGTCTCATCACACCTAATATCAACACACACCACCCAGTGTACATAGTGTCAGAACACCTCCTTTGAGGTGAATTTCCTTAGTACCTGGCAGGATGTATGTCCAGGCACCTAAACATCCTCCTGCCACCACAGCTAGATGCTGAGGAAATTAAAATGAGCACCACGGTATTGCTAGCAGGACACTCGTGAGAAGTGGAGAGCCTGTTACTGTGTGTTTCAGAGAAAACAGCACCATTAAAGGACACAAATGTGATACTTGATTTGGATGTTTTCCCATGCAGATGAAAGGAGTCACTCCTCATGCAATCCTGAAAGAAACTGATTAGATTTACGTAGGCAAGTATCGGCTTGTGATTAGCATTAGGTGAGGATGCAGTTGTGTGCTACAGGAAATAGTGCTGTGTGCATTTTCTGTTTACTTTCATTATCTAATGTGCTCTCTATTAGGCTAGGAAAGGCAGAAGTGGTTATTTCAGAGGTTTTTGAGTACTTGTAAATGTATTACTCTTTCCTGAGACAGGAATTGAGCACATTACTTCTTTATAAACACAGTCTTTTTGGATGGACTGGTATAAAATGCCTTCCAAGGAGTTTCAAGCCTGGCTATTGTTCTGCTTGGAACAGGTACAAAAAGGTTTAAAAAATCAGTTTTCCCAAAGAAAACTGCATCTCACAAAAAATACTTGTTTTAAGAAGTCACTTTGTTTTTGCTGAAAAGTTCAGTCACAGAGGTGTGTGGGGGTTGTATATATACATACAGATACACATATATATATGCACAGACACGTATGTATTGTTTTTCAGTTGAATTGGGATAAAAGCAATCAGTGGTTTTACATTTTTCATTTGTCAAAAAAAAAAAAAAATCTGTTACCAAAATGCTTCATTTCTAGCAACATTTGTGTTGAATCCCATAGGGACATTTACCTTCAGGTAACCTCTGTGTAATTCATGTCCTCACTACAGCTAAGGGGAGATAGACCAGTTAGTCACTGCCTAAAAAAAAAACTATTAAAAAAAAGGGGGGGAAAAAAAAGCAGCCAAGACTGTTGTATAAAAGCTCAGAAATCCTTTCATGCACTGTCTAGGCTTGGAATATGGGAGGAAATCTCTGCCAAGAAGCAAAGGATGTTGAAACAGAATCATGCAATGTGTTAATGCCGCAGGGCATTGGAAGTGAGATGCCAGGGACTTCAATCAGGAATTGAATGATCTTTGTGATATAGCAAAGAGGATGGAATAACATCAGAGAACTGTGCACACAATGGAAAAAAACAGCATAATCATTTGTCATCACTCCAAGAGGACGAGTGCCGGCAGTGACGTTTCCCCAACCAATCTATTCATGTCATAGTTTGAGGTTCAAATACCTTCCAGGAGCAGACACCACCAGCAACATGCTCTGATGGCATGGAAATTTCAGCAATATCCACCTCATCTGACACTTCAAAGGCCTTGTGCTCTGGTCCTCAGACAGTTAAGTGTGGATACGCTAAGGTGGCTATGAAATCAGATTAACTTAAAGAGCTTGTATAATTCACAGCCTATTAAGTTAACCCAATTTCAAAACTGGTTCCACTTTGCATGAGAATGGACATCTGTGGCCTTCAAAATCCTCTACCATTTTTCATTCTTTATGAGGTATTCTTCCTTTCCTTTATACTGCTGCTGATCTCTAGCTGTGTCTTACAAAAACACTCAGTTGAAACTGGTCAGATACCTAAAATGGTCGTGGTCTGTTATAGGCAAAATATATAATTACAGTGAAATGTTATAGAAAAAAAGTGTCAAAATGCCTGCAGATGGGCAGAACTTGAACCAGAAATTCTCACTTTGATTCAGATAAGCCATTTGGTCACCAGTATTGGTCAACTTGCTATATATTTTGGCAATTAAGTCACCTGGTTTCCAGTGCTGATAGCTCAATAGCTCTCAATAGGATCTAAAGGCATCATCATATGGTGTCCAGCTCTTCCATAGAGGGCCCTACACAAATATTTGGAAAAAAACCCCAATTTTAGGCTTCTGCTTCTGAAAGTCTTGCATTTAATTTAACATTCAGCCTTTGTTTGCTAAAAAAATATAATACTACATCAAGCAGATCAAGTACTACATACTAGTAGTATACCATCCTTTAAATATGTGGAGTTTAAGATACAGGGATATACATTAAGGAGAGAGCAGTACTTTCAGGTTGAGGAGCAGCCAACACTCACACTAAGATGGTGAAACCAAACTAATTATAAGATATCGTCTCGCCAATATATCTTCATATTTCAACATCCAGTAGAACATAATACAGTCTAATTTATAAGGTGCCTTATCATGCAAACTTCCATAGGCACAGTAATTTAAAAGGGATTATATATAAGCCCCTCTAAAAGCAAATATCAAAAAAGAAAAGAATCTTGGTCTTGTTATATTTTAAAAACTTTTATTGAAGGAGTTTCTCTGGTTTTGGGGTGGTGTGGAAGTCCAGAAAGAAGAAGGCACATGCCAAAATCATTAAAATTGGATGTTTCATTCTGGTACTTAAATCTATGTCTGGCAATCAAGGAAAGGTCACAAATTCACCTTTTCAAAGGGCTGTTCCTCCAATCTGTGTAAATTAGTGTCATTTCATCATCTTACAGGAGCTGAGGATAAACCCACTGCTCTTAGGAATGTTGTGGGAACACTTGCTTTGATTCTTCACCTTCACACGTATTCCTAAAATAAAGAGGATATTTTCCCCCCTGATTTTTGTGATCCAAGTTTCCAAATGTCAGGATCTTGTAATTACTTTCTCATGGACTTTCAGAGTACAAAGTGTTCCTGATTTCCATTGCTACCAGGCATGTGCTGCAGGATGTGAAGGGAAGGAGAATTTACCTGTCCAATTTACCAGCGAAAGCTCCTTAGGCACTTTTGAAAAGTGTGAATGGCTTGAAGATTTTTCATGCAAAATACACATAAGAATAAAGCACTTCTGTGCCCTGCTATCTAACTCTGCCACATAGACATCTTTTTCCCATTCTCCTAATAAACAGGGTTCATGGATAAATTCCAGCTGATTGCTACGCTCTGAACAAAGCTAGAGCTATGGAAATGCTGGCAAGCACATTCTCACCAAGATTTGCATAAGTTTTCATTCAGGATTAGAGGCTTTGTCCTACCCAGATGAAGACATTTAACATTTTCTTTGACTTTATCAGCAATTGGAGCATCAGTAAGATGGTTAATGGGCCATCAGGAAGCCAAGGCTCCACTTCTTTTTTTCAATTTCTGTTTTAAGGGGAGTTAGACATTTTGTAAAGATGTTAACTTATGAGCATTGCCTGCTGCTCATATGAGTGGAGATATCTTTGGTCAAACTGAGATTCCTGGGTGCTTTAGATTTTGTTCTCAGGTACCAAGAAGATCCTTTTACCAAAGATTTGTTACTTGAGTTAGATACTGCAAGTACAGGCAATCCACAGAAATCCCAGCTTCCAAAGATGGAAAGGTAGTTCTCATGTAGAGTTGTGCATAACACATGTTAAGATTAGACAGTTTGAACACTTGGGCAGTAGCAGAAAATGGTGTAAATAAAGATCATTCCATCACTGTGGGGTTGTCTGCCCATTCCCCTCCGAGAAGGGAGGTGAACAGCTACCATGAGAATGAAAAAGCACAGCCAGTGTTTCCACCAGGACATTCATCACTGAAAGTGCACCCTGGGATCAGCTTCTGCACACCAAAATTCTATTCTTGGAAAGGCATAAAAAGAAATCTTTGTGTAATAGCCCAGGTTAAAAAGGCAGACACATCCCAACAAACCCAACTACCAGATGCTACCTTTGGATAGCATTCAATCTTTAACTATAGTCTTTAAAAGGCTTTCTCCAGGAAATTAATGTAACCTATCTCAAGCCTACCACAACCTGCTTGATGTTCTTTACCCAGGAACAATCAAACAATTAATACAAAGTGATTGAAATTACTTTTTCTGTGCACTGAGCCATTGTAAGTGATAGTGTAGAAATGTACCAACATGTCACGACATCAACTGCACTGAGCTCAAGGAACCCATCCATTATTCTGAATAGAGGCCTGGTAAAATGAATGGAATGTTTGTTATTAGGAGAAAATCAGTCAGAAGCACTCAATAGCATTAATCAAATAAAAATAATGTGGAAATTTAAACTTTCAAGAAGGAAAACAGTGAATCATCTGTGAACTTGGCACTGTATCAAGCGTACAGCATTCATCTTCACTCAAAAGGCCCTTCATGACCCATCCACACTCCACCTTATCATTTTTTCTGTGTTATCATCATGTCAGCTCTCTCCTTGGATTTGCCAGTGATGCCTCCATCATCCCCTCTCTGTTGCACTTCTGCCCTTTCTCCCATGCCAGCCTTCATGGATGGAAGAATCTCTCACAGATATCATCAAACTTCATTGTTCTCTCTCCAATGCTGCTAGAAATGTTTCCTTTCCTCAGATAGCCATAGGAAAACACTTGGTGCTGAATATAATGACTTTTTAAACCTCTGCCTATTCTTCCCTAATTATTTCCTTGTGGTTCCCTGTCTGTCTGGTACAACTTCACTATTTTGGCTCTACATCTCCTGCTTCTATTTCTTGTCTTGGACTAGAACTGACTAAGGACAGGAATTTAGTCCTTGGTTTATCTTTACAGTAGTACTCAGTATGAGAAGTTTCTGTCTATAACTGGGAATTCTTAAACATTACTGCTTTATTAATGGTAACTTCTCAGCAGAGCTGTACACTTTTATTTGGGTTATATAAAATCCAGTGGCAACATCCATCCATCCGTATGGTCCTCTCACTATTGAAAAATGAAACATCAAAAAAATTTTATTTTTCTCTATCAATAGGGCATTTACTAGAGAATTCTCTGCCAATCAGTGTAAAATTAATCACAACCTCTTCTAAAGTTGTTTTTAGAGGAAAAAAATTAACATGAACAGAAGATCATAAACACCTCCAGCCACCTACCATCCATATAAGCTAATTTTCCTTGTGACCTGGAGATGCAGGTTGCAATCACCCATGTCTGGATGTGTTCTTGGTAAACTGGACAGTTTCAATGAAGAGAGACATTATTGCCACATCTCTTTGGGAAGAGCAATGAAGCCTGGCCTTTTGTTTGCAGTGCTTTACCTTCATTGCATATGCCCATCATGGGAGAAAACTAATTTATTACTAGCTTAGGAAGAAGTTTTCTTTGACCAGCCTTGGTAATACTTGGTTTTCATTTAAATGCTTTTGGTTCTATCCAAACCATATTTTCAGACATTTTTTTTCTCCTCTCACGGCCCTAATCTCAAGTAATAGCTTAAGAAAAGCAGCAGAATTTAATATAAACCTTTACTGGTAAGACAGGTAATAATAATAACAGTAAAAAGTGATTTCCCCCCCACCACCAAAGTTATTCGTCATTCTCCAGTGCCTGAGGGAGAAAAGGTGAACTTTCTACATGTCTGAATGTCATGAAATTCAGGCTGTTTCAGTGCAAGAAAGAATGAATTCCAAAGCTGTGAATCTGTTCTTTCCATTATGGTTCCAAAAGAAATACAAGACCTTCCACAACATGTAGGGAAATAAAAATGTCTCATGGCTGTAGAGTTTGCTAAACCCCAGACACTTGGTATTTGTATTGAACAGGTTATTGTGAAGTGCGTGGCAGTGGTGTCAGGTAAATATTTCTTGTGCAAAGTAAGAGAGACTCTAGAAATAATCAGTAGCAACTAACAGAAAATGAAAGAAAATCAGACTTTTTTTTTTAGTTGCATTTCTTTGTTTGTTTTTAAATCATGCTTCATGTTGAAGTTACACTTCATCGCTTCTCTCATGAGCTTAGGGCTGGGACAGTTGTGTGGTGCTACATGGAAAAAAGGGAGTAGTGGTGCCTCTCTTACCAAAATCAATGGCAAACACTCACTGACTAAACAGGCATGAAAACTCCAGAGCAAATGGAACAGCACCCATGTTTTGTCAAAGGAACACCAGGAGTTTAACTGTGAGCTGATGACCTTGGAGTGGCACAGGCACCCAGCTACCCTGCAAAATCAGTTTCTGTGAAACAACAACCAACCAAATAAATACCAAGCCTCTTAAACAAGGAGGAATGAGAGTCTCAGAGGTAATTTCTGTGTTTCTCATCAGTGGTGGGAAGAAGCACAGGTTTGCTTTGTGGGGCACACAGTCCTCCCAGATGGAAATGTAAGTGGGGTTGAACATCAACCAGTCTGAGCTCACAGCTGTTCCTGTTACATCAACAGACAAATCCAGATGTGCAGGGGACAAAATCATTTGCCTTCACTAGCTGGAGATAAGAGACACTCATGGAGTAGCCACCCAGACTAAGAAATGAAGCAGAAAGTTTTCAATACTTTGAGCAATTTTAACACATGGTGTGGCAGTTTTAAGAGTTTTCAGATGAGGACTTGGCCCTCATCCTCCCATTGCACAGATTGGTGTATTTAAATAGGGATGAACAATTATGGTTTTTTGCCAGGGCCCAGGATACCACATCAGACCTGGAGCCCACTGTTTCACACAGCACTCATTGTTCACACCACTTAAAAGCTTTCTGTACGTGGAGTGCCAAGGAACAGATGCAAATAGAGGTCAGGATACTGCACGAGACTCCTCTCACTAGACAAGCTCCTGGCCTCCTAATGAGTGATTTTTTAATTAAAAGTGAGGTGGCACATGCAGGTTGTCATCTCAGCAGTGGAAGTTAGAGACACTGAGCTTGGGGTAATGGTTCATTGTGTAACACTTAGCAAAGTCTTTTTCTTTCTTATAAAAGCCCAAGCAAACACAGACATTTTATCAGCATCACATCTGAGTGTAGAGCATACTAAATATCTTATAGACCACAGTAAAATGCAACAGCCTCATGTTTAATGTCCCTCTGCAGCCCCAGCCAATTCTTCCCACAGCCCTGACTCCTTTTCCCCCGGCCTGGGGATCCCTGGGAGCCCCCTCCAAGCAGGTGCAGCCCTGCACACACTCAGCAACATGCTCCAGCTTTCTCCAGCCCCTTTCTCTTCAGGCTCCCAGCTTTATTTCCTCCTAGAACAAAATATATAAAACAAATTCACCTCATTAGCCACACTGCCTTTCTTCTGTCTGCCAAGGACCTTGCAGACCCTCCAGTGCAACACCTGACAACCTGCATTCTCTCCCACTCAGCCTTTCCATACTGCTCTCCCTGTAATTGTATCCACCACTAGGGGACTTTTTAAGAGCCACCTGCTATTTTTTAAAGACCTGACGACCAGGTGAAGGGCTTTGGAGGCCAGATGAGCCATCTAGCTCCAGCTAGGTGTTTAACTTCCTGCATTTCAGAGCGTGGTCTCATGCCTTTGTAAATGCCAGCCTTTGTCTGATGAGGTATCTGCAAAAATCTTCCTTTGCTGTGGCTGCACATCACATTTTTACAGAAGGTGGGCTTGACTAGAGGGAGGAAGCAGAGCAAGGGAGCAGAGGCAGCAGAATCTGAACTGAGGTCAAGGACTTAGATCCTGCAAACCTTGGTTGTGTCACTGCAGCAGGATGAATTTCACCTCCCAGCAGAATGGCACCTGCAAGAGAAGAGCAGGTGAGAGGGCAGGAGCACCTGGATTCACTTTTTTCCTCTGCCCAGATTTCAGTATATTACTCAGTCTCTCAATACCTTTCCTCCCCATCTCTAAATTCATCATTTGAGAGCCTTTTCCTCCAACCCCATCTGGAGATATCAGTTCTTTCCCACTTCATTGAAACACTAAATATATATGAGGTGATGGGGTTCTCAGATGATGCTGGAGTATGCTGATACAGGAAACACTTAGACTGGTTATATGTCCATTACAAATTTTATTTTTCACATAATCAGGCAAGGAAAGATTTGAAGCCTTAAGAAGCCTTTCCTTTCAAACACAGCCTCAAATCATGGCAGTGGCTGATGCTTCATTCCCTCTCCTGAGTAACCCCTGAACTTTTCAGCCATCCTCTAAATCCATTGTGTCTGGTTTCAGTAAGATTAGATGCACTCTTAGATGGCCCACTCTGAGATTTTGATGGGTTACATTATCAATCAAACTTTAGGGATGTTGAATCAATGGCTGCACGTATTAAATCAGCTGGGGGATTATTTTTTCTGGTTTTGCCAATTTTATAGGCAACACCACCTTTTTATTACTATTACTCTCACTGAACACAGAAATCAGTGAAAATCTTATTCTTCTTTCAAGTTTTGCCAGTAACTTATTAAGACTATTTTGTAACAAGCATTCATGAGTTTTCTCATAAGAAATTAAGTAAAGAAATTGAGTAAAGATAAGAGAGGACTGTAGAGTTTGGGGAGCAATAGAACAGCCACAGCTATTTAGTCACCTGCAAGAAATCCTGCTGGAGCTCAGGGGACTGCTTTTATCTGCAAACACAAGCCATGATTCCCTGGCAGAACTCACAGTTATTTCCAAAGAAAAGCCACATCTTACAAACAGGGATCTCCTTAACCAAAGAATGGATGAAAGAAAGATTTCCAAGTTGCACCAATCCCACACTGAGCTTTTGCTGAAGGTGTCCATTCCTTGCAACACTGGGTCTAATCCTGCTCCTCTAAAATTAAGAGAAGAAATTTCCTGTCAACCCCTTCCTAAGAGCAGTGCAGTTGTCATCACAATGTTGAAACAATATTGCAAAATACTGGCCTGTATTTCAAAAATGCACCTTTTTTTTTTTTTTTTTTTGTAATTGCCAGCAATTAAGCATGTTTATCAGATTTTAGCCTCTCTCCATCATTCAGAGAGGTAATTAAAGGTTTAGTCATTGCATGCTGGGCTGTTTTTCTGTTCCATTAGCTGCAGTGAGTCTCTGAGAATGGGGCTGATGCTGCCCTTGCAGTGTTGCAATTCCACAGAGGTTCCCGTGGGCAGGCAGGACCCTGCTCAGTGCACCCTCCTTCCCTTTTAAATCCCACCTCCTGCAAAACCCATTTCACCCTGGGACCTGGGCTGGACTGACTGGTGTAAAAATTAAGGTGTTCCAACCTCCCTGAAAATTCAGCCATTTATCCAAGTGCCAAAGCTGGGTTTGTGAGTAATACCACAATATTCTGCACGAGAGGTGGGCACTTGAACACCTTGTCTAAGGTTTTATTCCTTCAGATGCCAAAAGGAAGAAACTGTTGTTTTTTCAAGCTAAACCCAGGTTCACCTTTTGTCCTGGGTTTAATCACAAAGTCTTTCAGCCCAGGTGGCTGCTGGTTGAAGCTCCATCCTGCTCCTCCAGACACAAAATCTTGCTATTTCTGGGCAAAAAATTGATACTACTACTTACAAGGCTTAGCATCTCTCTAAGGGCTGTAGTGCAGCAGCTTTGTGCCTCCTGGCACCTCTGGTTTCTGCTTCCCCAGAGCTGTCAAACCAAAATTACAGCAAGTAGAAATCCAAAGCACTTTAGGATTCACTATTTACTTTTGATTCTGCACTGCAGAGTCTGACTCCAACACATTCAGGTATCACAATTGCAATTTCTGAAGATATTTACCTTGAAAAGTTTGTATTACAGTGCAAGTGGTGATATATGAAAATAAAATATTTACTCAGTTGTGGGATTCAGTCCTCAGCTGCAGCAAGAGGTTTGCCTCAAAAGAGACAGAGGGCTTTTTACTGACCTAGAGGAGTGCCATTATACTTGGAAAAATAAACATGAATCTGTTGCCTACAAGAAATTATTCTACGCTGCATAAAAGATTTTTTCAACCCATCAGCTCCATTCAAATGCAATGTTGTCATTTTGTAAGTGAACAGAAAACTAATAAAATAATTGAATAATATTGTTGGGAGTCACTATAAAAAAATTATTTTGCCATTTTGCCATTGTTTGAGATGCCTGCATGAAACTGACAGGTGAGGAATCTGGGCCATAGGATAGAAGTAAAGAAATCTGAATTTCAGTGATATATATGCTGCAAAAATCAGTGCTACAATAAACAATAATAGGTTTTATGCACTCACAGCCTCACACCTGCTCTGTTGCTCTGTCCAAATTCTGTTTAAATCATCCCTATCACAATGTTATAAAGAGTCTGTTTCTCAGGACACATAAAAGAAAATAATTTCTATCCAAGAATTTGAGTGTTGAAAAAAAAAAAAAGTAATTTTGTGCATGTTATATTTTCCAATTATTTTATAAAATATATTTTAAAATCAGTAAGTTTGCAAATAAGAAATTAGTGATGCCTGTAACCCTTGCTTAATGGAAAATCAATGATTTTGTTGATAATACATGTAAACATGAATTTAATGGGCTAGTACACTTGTTCAGATTAATTATTTTCTTCATTGCTTAAGAGGTTACATCTTCATTCTCATGGGAACTTTTTCAGCATCATCTTCTAAGCATTAGATGTCACTGTACCTTTTTTGCTAAAATACTAGATTTTGAGAGCAGTTATTTCTCCCTATGCAGACATTTCATAAATCACCTTGTGATTCTCCTCTGGATAAATAAAACAGTATATTTTTTAATTGGTTGGTATAAATCAGATTTTCCAGACTATGCATCACCCAACCAAGTAAATCCAGAACACTTCCCTGTGACACTTTCCCCCTTGACTTAAAGATGCACATTCCAGCCACTTGTTAATTTTCACTTGCACAAAATCAAGAATTTACTGGATTCAAGTCATCCCTGCTCCAATACAAAGATGAGATTGAGAGTCAGCCTCCAGTATGTTGATAAATAACTTTGCTGCTGCTGATCAGGAAAGTGATTTGAACCCAATCCAGTTCTACCCACAATATTTCTTCTGTTTTCTCCCCACTTTCCCACATCATTGATGTACATCACAGCTCAAGCCCATGAATCTTTGGTGTTCTCTCCAGAACCTCCCTACCACTCCAGCTCCTGTGTTCAACTCATGATTTCTTCTCCATTATTGTTTTACCTAACTGTGTTTTACTTGCTTCTACAAACTGCTCCAGCTTCTCAAACTCACCCATTTTGTCCATTGCTGATACTGCTAAGCCAATATCAAAGTTATTTCTCACTGTCCAAACCTTCTTCAGCTGTGTGTGCTGGACATGCACACCTGACTGCTCACAGCAGGCTGTAAACCCTCATGCAGATTAGTTACCTAAGTTTCTTTTCCCTAGCTTTCATTTCAATTTGACTCCTCATCATTGAGGACAGCCCTCGTCCTTGAAGAAATTTAGGTACATTAGAAAATAATGCTTTGCATGACTTGGATGGATCTTTAACAACTTCTGAAAAATATGTCTGCAGGAATTATAATATTATTGCTAAATTAATTTTAGTGAAATGCTTCTGCAGAGCATGCTTCAGGAATTTCTATAAGTTATATTTATCCCACCAGTGAGGATTATCTGACTTTTTATGAGCTAATCCTCTTGAGTGCTACATCTCAATCCTATGAGAAAGCATGTAATATTTTACATTACAAGTGTTTTAATTTTATCTTCATTAATTTCCACTTTAAACACATATGAGTGTTCCCAAAGAAAGGCAGACAGCAATCCAGATGCAACATTCATAGGTTTTGGTATTTTCCATTATCATGCAATAGCATCTAGTAGTTTTGAACAATTCCTTTGTTTTCACTCTTATTCCCATTGCCTCTTATTTCACAGGCCATCCCCATATTTTCATGTCTTGGCAAGTATCAGCTGCAAGACTGATTCACCTTCTGATGATTTTTTTGGTCTCACTAGAACAATCAAGGGAAGAAAAAACCAGTTCTTTAGTATTTATATAGAATTGTGTTTATATGGGTGGCCAAATTCGGTCCTTAATATGGGTGTACAGCTCTTCCTGTGAATTATGCCCTTTAATGCAGTGACCCTTGATGCCTTGCACAAGAAAATGAATATTTTTATGTCTACAAAGTGAAGTAGAAGATAATTCTCCCTTCATTTCAGTGGAGTCATACAGCAGCTATGGATCTGCTCTAAATGTAGAGAAGATACTCATTCAACAGCCACGACTGGGCCCTGATATTTTGAATAATTGTGGTGCCTTTATTGGGATGTCCAGGATTATCTGCCTGGATAATTTTTTCTAACACCTATGTTTAAAAGCAGGAATCATTACAACTTTTGAGCTACTTGTGATCGTACTAATATATCACACAAATTTTCTTTGGGTAGGCTGAAAATAGCAAAAGAGGGATCAGAAGTATGAGCAAGCAGTAAGGCAGACCATGAGAAATTAATCAGATTTTAGAAAGGACATGATTACACACTGGGTGTTTGAAGAAACAGAAAGTCACAGTCACAAGCTGAAGTTGTTGATAGTGAGTCAAAAGAAAGTCTGACAAACCTGGATCTCACAGGTGAGGTAGGAATGACACTTCAATGTCTCATGCTGTTTTCTGGGTAGAGTCACAGCTTTGCAACTGATGAGCATCCACCACTTCTGCTGTGATTCTCCACCCATTTCTGTCTCTCAAACTCTGCTGTGGCTCCTGAGACAAAGAGGCAGCTTTGTGCAGGCAGGTGGGAGTGATTTCTGTGCTCTTAAATGTCACTAACACTACTGCAGGGCTTAAGGGACGCTGAAATCACACCTTGACCTCTGTCAGCTTTCCAGAGACAGGTGCCTTTCAAGAGAGAAAACAACTCTGAAAGAGCATGCAGCCCATTGCACACCACTTCTGTCAATTGCAGAATGTTCTGTGGCTCCTTTGCATCCTGGTGCCAAGCTCAGCAATGAACACCAGTGGTTGCCATGTCAGTTTGGTCTGCAGCACTGACAGGAGAGGACACTGAAAGCCACAGAGGAGACAAACACCACCCCTGGATGTGGCTCAGTCTGTAGAAACACCCCTGAATTTTATGGACAGGTGTTTCTGTTCATTTACAATGCTGTAAAAGCTGTTTTAGCTACCTAATAAAGGTTTACAAGGCAATACCATTATCTATTTCTATAATACAATAACATCATTTGTTTCTGCAGAATTCATTTGTCTTGGGTGAAAACTCAAGTATTTCCTATAGAAGCTTCTCAGCACATTTCCCTTCAGAGACTTTCCTCCTTGTGAAATTGCAGCTGCAGATCTGAGAGGAACGGAGCAATTTTCTCTCCCCTAACTCGAGCAGCATTGCAAACAGCCTGTCCTCATCAGAATATGAAAATGTTCCAGTTACATCTGTGACTCTCAATGCTCTCTACACCACTGCTTTTCAGAGGCAGAGACAAATCCTCCCAGTGTTCCTGAGCAATACATTTTGCATTTGGAGCTCTGACTTGGCTGACACTTTTTAAAATATACATATATATTCAGAGTCAGACAGCTCCCTGGTGACTATTACACAGCTGCAGATGCTGAAGGGCACAAATTATTCCTACAAAGGTCAACATTACCTTACACTAAAAAATTGTCTTCCTGACCATTCATTCTTTCTTGACTTCCACACCGTGAACAAGTGATGAATTTTTATGATTTCACCACCAGCCATTGGTAATGTTATGTACCTCTTGGGGAGAAGAAGTGAGGAGGTGGAAAGAGACCCCAAACCACATGTAGACACCTAAAGATGTGTCCTTTTTGTTTCACAGGATGAGATTGAACCAGAAGAGCCAAAGTTTCACTCAGAAGCTCTTGTGGGACTTAATAACAGTCAGTGTAAGTGAGCTGCAGAATGAATCTTGTGAAAGGGATGCAAGGATGTGTCCAGACAGCCCAAATTTAAACTCATATTCAAAGTCTACTGTTTCCTACTGGCTGGCCAGTTCAGAAGGCAAGGAGCCAAGCAGCAGATCTGAGACCTTTGTGGAAGTTAGTTAGGCAATTTTAATATTGCCCAGAGCTGCTCAGCAGTAAGTGAAATTCCCCAGGCAGAACCTGTGTGGAGGATAGACATTCTGCCTCATGAAGGAATATGCTACTTTAAAATATGATTAAATTCAGATGTGGGATGAAAGACAGAAAAATTAGAAGTTCCTCATGACTTTCCTTTAACTAACTGAAATATTATATTCACCTACATTGAAAAATTTTAGTTTGTTATTGCAATACTGAAAGCAGCATAAATTTAAAAGATCTCCACTTCAAAAATCAAAGCTTATGCGTTGCAAGCTTTGTAAGAATCCCTTCTTACTTTTTTCTTCTGCTCCATATTCTCCTTAAAATCGATATCATTGCATCAAATGTTTTTATTTCAGCTGAAGTTGAAAAAAAATGGGTTCCCACAAAGAGTTTCCTATTAGCTTTTCCCACTTACCACTGCAGACACTACTTTGTCCGACAGAAAATGGATGAAGAAAGAACTGGCTGTTGTTTAATACTGTATTAAAAATGCTCAGCTCCTCTAATACCACAGGAGACATAGAATGGAGCAGAATTCACAGGCTGCAGGCAAGAACTTTCTCCCCTTTTGTCAGAGCAGGCAGCATGTAGAGTCTGGCCCTAATCAGATTAGGTTGTGCATATTTATAAACATCTGAAGGCCATAAAGAAAGACTCCCAATTAAAAGATACTCTGGATTTGCTTCTGCAAGAGTTGCAGAAAAACATGGCGATTAACATTTCCATTAGAGCCTGGGTTTGGCACAAACCCCACTTGCTGAGCTGGGTCCACTGGAAATCTCTTTTCTACCAGAGTGTATCCCTGGGTTCTTTTCAGATACATTGAAAAAACATGTCCCACTTGAGCTGGGTGTATGAAATTACACAATGCCATGTCACTGCATGGGATGGAACCCCTCGTAATGTAATGCACATTCAAGCAAAACTCTCTTTTCCATTATGGGCAGGAGTAAATTACAGATAGGAGTTTACCATAATTAACCACAAACTGGCAGTAAGGCCTATTTTCTGTCTTTGTAGATTACTATCAAGTTACCTAAGCCCTTCTCCAGCTTACTTTTAAAAGAAGCTAGGAATATAAAAGATATTTAAGATGAATCCATTCTCTGGATAAATATGTTGTGTGAACCATCCAAGCTATTTGGAATGGAGAATGAATCCAAGATGCTGGTTAGGTGTGGTCTGTTTGGTCAACAGCCCAACTCTGCCTACAGATTTTTACAAAAATATTTAACTGGGTTTTTTCCCAGTTATTCCTCAATTAAGATCTGTGCTGTTGTTACCTCTTAACAATAGCACAAGGCTGAACTCAGGTCCAGCAGCTGCCCACAATGTGTCTCTTACAGCTGAAATCACTTCATCATTTATTATTCCAAAACACTAAATAAGGGCAGACATTTTCCTAAAGAATTGATTTTTAAGGGCTCAGTATCAATCAGTTCTTTTTGCCTTTGATCCTCAGTAATCAGGGAGCCAAAACATTTAGAGAATTCAATATGTAGCCCATTTAAATATATTCTAGACTTTCTCAATGCTCACCCACTTGCTTTAGACCATCAGCAAACTTTTTATTAAGGGGATGCTTCATCAACACGCAAGGCAAGCTCACAGCCCTGTTTCTCTGAGATGGATCTAGAAAAGTGAGCACCCCAACTGGGCCATTTGCATTTTAATATTGCTTCAGCAGCTCTGATTGGCAATACTTTGTCAAAGCACAGGTGCTGAGCCTTCCTAGTGCAAAGTCTCCACTGGCACTTATGGCCCCCAGATCCATCTGCAGAGCACATCCCTCCAGCCCTGGGTTCAGGCACTGGAGGAGCTCCAGTTACTTTTTCTGTAGGATTTTTTGTGGGTCAGTTTAGCAACAAATCCAATCTTTTAAAGCAGTGTCTTTCCAAATCCATTTTTTCTTGTAAAATGGACCTTTCCAACACCTCAGGATTTTTTTGCTTAAAATGTCCTAGTTTCACTTGCCTCTTATTTTACTTTATTAAATGAAGTAATCTCCAGCCACTAAAAAAACATTGACATAATTTACTCAAATGCAACCTGCCCTATGAGCAAGAACTAGAATCTCACAAAAGCAGCTGCATCTGTATCAATATTTCACTTTGGAAGAGGCACTTTGGCTGTCCTGAGATGTGTTCAGGTGGGGAGAGGAGGAAGAGGGATGCATCAGAATACAGAGAAAATACTACACATAAAAATTCCTGCAGAAAATTTTTAAAAATTCTTTCTTAAAAAAAAAAAAAGCCTTAAGGCGTGACTTCCACATTATTATTATTATTACTATTATTATTACTACTACTACTGGAATTACAGTTCTGGACATGCCTCAGGAAGGAAGCACATCTGATCACACAACACCTGCAGACTGCTGTGTCAAACAGGATGGGAAAATCACCTGCTCACAGCACAAAAAGACTTTTCTATCACATATTGCAAAACAAGATGCTGAAAGTGCCCTGGAGGAGCTGCCTTTTCATTGCTGAGCCCTGTTATAACACTGTTCCTCATATAATTCTCACTCAGGCTAATAACATATGATTTCAAGTCATATCCAGGCTATAATGAAAGTGGAAAAAACCTTGAAGTGGTGCCAAACAGACCCAGTGGTTTTGGGGACCTTAGGCCCTGTGTGGTGGAGAATTAAAAAGATAATTCTTCAGGTCAGTTTTGATGCAAGAATTGAACACAGTCAAGGGCAATTAAATTAATAAAATTTTAGTATTGACTTGAAATAAAATATGTGAAATCTATCTCTCTTCTTCTACTCCTCCAAACATTAAAACCACCCCAGTGTGTGATTGCTGGTTTGGAAACCAGCAATCACTTTCTAAAAGCGCACAGAAAATCAGCAGAAAGTTGATTGGTTTCTGCCCCAAAGCTGTTACCAGCAGAATATCAGGAACATAAATCAGTGTCCATAAATCTGCTACCTTTCCTGAGCTGAACCTCATCAACAACAAAAATAAAGCTTCAAGTTCAGTTTCAGCTCCATGGGCATCTCTAGTGCCTCTCCAGCATCTCTCCAGAACTTCTGGATTCACAACAATAACTCCCATTTCTTTTATATTCAATGGAGTAAATAGGTCAAAAGAAGCCTGGTAATTTTGTGCAGGATTCCTGAGGCTGGGATGGGTTTGCCATCCAGTTGCTTTCTGCATTAGGTTTATTTATTTTTATTAGGTATATTTCAGAGACATCCAACTACCTCAGAGTGAGGACACATCCTTCTTTCTGATGATGAGTCTTCCCAGAGGAGGCCTGTTGGGAGATTTAGAAGCAAATTCTTGGGACTGAATCATCATCGTTCAATTGTTCTCCATTAAAAATAATTTTATTATGTAAACAATTAAGTTCAATTATATGGATTTAGAAAGCTTTTAGTCCAGCTTGCTCTTGCAGTGACAAGTTATAACACAAGCCTTAACACCACTTCTGAGAAGGCTGTACCCAAAAAAACCCACTTTTCTTAGGTTACCATAATCCTTTGGGTCCGTTCCTGAACTGCCACGAAATCTGGTGGGACACGTGCAGAGAGCAGGGATGTGTCAGAAACTTCACCTCCTCCCTGGCTTTCCAACCCTTCCTCTGGAAGAACAACATCAAACAAAGACAGAGCTCTCTGGAAGGCACAAGGGAGCCTGACATGGGACAGGGTTCTTCCCCCCAGGCTGGTCACAGCCACCACATCCATGCAGAGGGACAGCTCTCCATTCAAGGAGCTGAACTCTGCTCAATTTTGCTTCACAAAGCCCAAACAAAACACTTCAGTGAGACATTCCCCCTTTTAGATGCCTGGTGTCAGCCACACAGGAAGCTGAATTAACCTGGACTTGCTTGGGCACTCACACCAATCACATTTCCTGGGGTCCAGGAACTGCTCTCACTTGCCAGCTGGACCACTCTGTGCTTCTCCTCTCACAGCCTGAAGGACTCACTAAAAGTTAATTCAAATTGTTCTATGTTTGCACAAATATTTAATTGACTAAAATAAAGTATTTTCATAAATACTTCTGGATTGAAGGCATGTTCTGTCTGAAAGTTCTTTTCTCAAAAAAGGCTTCACCTCTACCTAAATTAATTTCAGCAGCTTCTTTCTGGAGTAAAGGGAAAAAAATAATGTAACATTTGTGTATGTTTCTAAACTAACTTGGAGATAAGTTCTCCAGTGGACAACAGCTGCTTCCTCTCCCCTCTCTTTACATTTAATATCATTGTATGTCATCTTAACAGCTGTATTTACTAGAAATTCCCTGTGAAGCTTTTGGCTCATTCACTTTCTAAAAGCATAACCCAGAAATGCACGCTCAGGGCGTTATTGCTCACCCTGCCTTGACTCACACCCACAATGGCTCCTTGGGTGATTAGCAGTTCTCAGCATCAGGTCCTACATGATTTAAAACAAAACAGAAAAAAACCCTTAATGGCAATAAAAATATTAGGAGTCAGCTATTTCATACTAATGACTTGTTAATGTAACATTACTGCTGGTGCTTTAAGCAGTGTTGTCCTTAGATGCTGCACTGCATTCATGAAGGACTTTGGGAAAAAAGAGAGTTTGGTGCTGAGACTTATTGCATTAAGAGATCGGTTTAACAGATTGTTTAGTTTTGGTAATATAATTTGACATCTAAACATAAGCTGAGAGGGATCTCCCACAAAACCTTTGATAATATGATTCATTGTCAAATGTTTGTTTTGCCTATCTGGTACTCATTAATTAATTCTTTTTAATATATCTTGGATTTACTGATTTGGAAAAAGAGAATTATTCTTATTGATGTTGCTAAAATATCCAGGTGGCTTGAATTTCACCAACTAGATGGTATAATCTAGCACATTTGTGTAGACCTAATCAAATCTCTACTAACAGATGTGAAGAGCCCAGCATGGGAGCAAATGTTTGTGTCTATATGATAATTAAATTACCTCAATAAAGAGAATAAATGAACAATGATGACTATAGTTTTTCTAAACCTAGGTTATCTTCCTCGTGCACAGCCTCTATTAACCCCTTTAACAATTGGTAAAACTTGAAGTTTTTCAGAATGAACCATGGTTTTCAGGCAGTGCCTGTGACTAAATCTATTGACCAGACAATGTGATTAAGTATTCCTAGGCATCACTATTAATGAAAATCAAATAAATAATAAGTTCTGCACTAAAGATATGTTATGTACAGTGTATTTCATTTCATGTAAACAGTTGTGACACCATCAGTCTGTGGTTTAATTCATCTTTTAGCTCTCTCATCTTGGGGAATCACTTTGATGATTGCCACAGCATTCTTAAACATCTTTGTCCAAATTTTATATGTCCTCAAATCTTTTACAGGCCTGTGTCCTTCACATAAGCTAGATGTGGCTGAATGGGCATTTCTGAGAGCCCCAGCAGGCAATTGAGTGACCCATGAGCTGCCAAGGATTTTCAAAACCTGACCCTCTAAATCCAGTTCATGATACAACCAGACAGAAAACATCATTTCAGTGCCTACAAAGTGCAACAAAAACCTCTATTGCCATACATTCCTGAATATTAATTTCCCTAGAATTCACTTTAGGGAAGCGTATGAAGACAAGTTTCATGAGATAAAAAGATATTTTTAACCCATCTTTGCTTTGAAGGTGGCCTGGTGGCAATGAGATGCTTCCACAAGAGAGGGGAGCCAGCCCCTGGTAGCAGCATTGCTCTGCTAGCACCAGGCAGAGACCGAGCTGCAGCTGGAGTTCAAATCACTTCTGACCATGTTTTTGCTACAAACAGGGGAACAGTTCTTTCTCTGTTCACTCCATGGCGTGCTCTGACCTTGCTGGAGGCTAAGTAATGTCACCAGCTGCATGTGTAACGTGGTCACTGGTGATGAAAAGTGAACCAGCGCAGCTCGCCTAGGGATGCAACCTCTTTTAACATATCTAACATTCCTGCAGGTGTGGTGGCTTTATTTGTGTGTTTTACTGTGTTTGTTTATTTGCCTGACTAACTAACTCAGGTCCTCCTGCCCGGTGCAGATAGAGCCTTCTTATTTAACATTCCTGAAACTCTGAGTGTTTAGGATATAGATTGTTTCCAGTCTCAGGATGTAAAAGACATGGGATAGAAGCAAGAGAGATTAGGGCTCTTTTCCTCAAAGTTAAACAACTGGATTGGTTTTCAGGCAAGGGGGCCCTGAAACAGATAAATAAAAATAGTCCTGTACTTACAAGGAACTCACAGATTGTATTTCTAGAAGATCTGACCGAGGGGCAGATTTGACCAGCAGCACTTGGGAATAGCCCAAACACATAAAACTGTTATCTCCTGGTCATAAAGTGATCTTTAGTCAGCTGAAGTGAGGCAGCAGCAGGTTTGGAGTAATTTGGGAGGCTAATTATATCCTCTTTGTACTTAAATGAATCTTTCTACCAAGCCTTCTGTGCTGTGGCAGAGAAACAAAGTCCAGCCACTCCCAGCTCAGTACATCCCAAACTGCAGATTGCTTCCGAGAGGTCCTGCAAAGAGAAGATGGCTTGTACTGGACTTCATTGCATGAACAGAGAAACAATGCTGGAGCTTGCTGGAAAAGGGGCAAAAACCACTCAAACCCCCACAGAATTTGAAACAAACAAGTTCCCTTTCAGGAGTCCCAGACAAAAACCTTTTCTGATTATTCACATTCACATAGAAATGCATCTCTTCCATGGAATGTACACATGCAGATTCTATCAACCAAATTCTCTCTTTTCAATCTATGTAGCTCTAAAATAAATATATAAACAACTATTTCCTCCTTGTCTACCTATTCAAAATATTAATAATGTTATTCTCTTTTGAAATATTTCCTCCAAGGAAGGATTCGGGGAAGTTTGTCCTGATTAGATTTGGATTCAAGCCCACAAAAAACAAGAGAGAGAGAGAATGGTCTTCTGCTGCCCCATAAATTTCCCAGCTGGGCCAGAGGCACTGCCAATGACCTGTGAAAATTTATCATAAAATAAATAATCTTGTAACAGGGAAGAGAAAGGAGAGCTGCAAGTGTATTTGTGTCACCAACACAATTACTAAAATTATTTGTTCAGTTTGGAGGATGGGAGACAAAGAGAGAAAGTGTTGGTGTGGATTGGTTTGGTTTAGTTTTGCTCTTTCTTGGTGGATGTTAGATGTTTTGGCGTGACTGAGTGCTCCACACCAGTGCCAGAAACAGCATGAACACTGGACCTTTTCCCACTCAAATATCTCCTGCTCTGTAAGAGGTCACCAGCTCAGAACCTGTGGTAACAGGAGAAGGAAATAAAATTGGAATCCCCCCCATTTGTCATCTGAACATCACTCAGATTACCAGGTCTTGGATTTCTCTCTTCCTCATCCCAGGTCAACAACACTTGGGGAGGTCTGTTTTGGCATGGGAGTTTGCTGATGCAGGGTCCTACATTTCTTTCACTTTTATTTCTGCCTCCTTATTTCACAGCCTTGGCACTGGGACCATCCTTTCCTGAAGGACCAAGTCTTAGAAGTGCATTTTGGGGTGCAGGTGAAGCAGAGACACAGTCAGATACCTTTTGAGACATCAACTCCCCTTCTGTCCTTCTGCAGTCATTTCAGTGGCTTGCTTCAAATTTCCCAGACAGGTTTTTATCTTTCCATCCTGTCTACTTTGTGTCGTTGTGAAGACTCAGAATTGTTCTCAGAACAAGAAACAACTTCTGCTTTTCCCCATGCTTTACTCTGCTGAGAGTTCCCCGTGGGTCACTCTGTGTTTTCCTTAACCACCCTCCAAGGCTCCTCATTGTGCAGCCAGGTTTTAGTGCAGGTTTTCATAAACACATCTGAGTTACACAAGTGGGATTTTTTTTTAAGTGGAAACAGGCTCAGTAATTTGTAAATATGCTTTGGTTGAAAAGGAGTTAAAAATACAGTCAAAGAGACTTTGCTTCCCTCCTTTCTCCCACGGTTCATGACCTTTGCTTTTTTCAACTTCCTCAATTTAGTTTCAGTAAATTGTCACAGAATGGCACAACACCTGCCTTGGGTACTTGAGAAATTGACTTTTCCTGCAAATTACCCTGATCAGTGACCTTGTCTGGCTACTAAAGGGGCTTGCAGAAGCAGCACAGCTTTATGTGTGGCCATCTTCCATCTTCTGATTGGTATTTAGCCCTTTGAAGTTCACTTATCTCCTTAATGTGCAGCTACCTTTTGGGGGAAAAAAAAAGAAAAAAAAAAGAAAAAGGAAGAAAAAGGTTAAAAAAGGCCAAGATACACTTGTCATATCTGAAACCAAAATACTAACAGTTAGAAAAAGTGTAGTGCATCCTGGAAGGTGCACACAGAAATGTAAGCTGGAAGGCTCCACTGATCCTCCTTTCCAGAAGAATGTCTGTAATTTCTTTTTCTCTTTAGATGTGAAATGTTCAGATACTGGTTGTCACTGTTGCAGCTGAGTTGTGTTTACTAGGAAGGGTTTAACAAGGCTGACCTTTCCTTCCTATCCTTTACTTTACTTTTCTTTTTAATCTGTTGTAAAAGTCACTTCTCTGAGGCAAAAAGCAAATATCTCTTCCTCCCCATACTGCACAAGTGTTGGGGCAGAGGTTACTTCTGGAAACCTAAAAGGTGAATTTCTTTTTTATGCTGAAGCTTTGATTTCACAGTGACATGTAAAGGGGTTATTTCTTTAATTAATTATTAATTGCTGTGGTGTCCAACAGGTGCCAGGTGTCAAGTGCAGTCCCTGGGGCAAGCAGCCCGAGGGGAAGCATGGTTCACAGCAACCTTGGGCAAATTGGCCCAGCAGAAAGTTCTGGACCTACTTCCCACGTCCTTGTCAAATATCAAAGAAAAACAGTAAAAATGTAAACTTATATTAGGCATTGTACTTAATTCTGACAAGCTTTTAGGATCAAATTGCAGACTTTAGTCAACAAAGGGGAATTAGGCTGGGCTCTTCAATGGAGGGGAAGGTGGGACAGCTGTTTGAGAGCTCCTTGCATAGCTCTCATCTTATTTTGCACATCTGTTCTGTTTAATTTAGCTAAGCACTTTGAGTCACAACTTGTGGCTGAAAATTTGAATCCTATTTTACCTGGGACTCGGACTGATATTCTAGATCTTAGAAGGAAATTAAAAAATGCCTGAAAGATTACACTATCTAATAAATTTCCCCCACCCCACTCTCTTTATTTTTGCAACTGGTGAAGATTTATTGCTTAATTGCAATTTAAGAAAAAATTTAATGCAAATTCTGTTTGCATATGTGAGATGATATTTCTTCCTCTCCTTCTTTTTCCCTTATCTTAAAAAAAGAAATTAACTGGAAAAAAGGTCCCCCAAAAAAGTTTTGAGTAAAGAAAAAATAGCAGAGAACTGTTTTCTTTATTTATATTGCTGTCCTTATCCTGTCTTGCCTGATCCCCTCTCCAGATTTGCGAGTTTAACCTTCTAACATCATCCTGAACTGCTGAAATATTGCCCTTGCTTTAGAGACAGGGAAATTAAGAGAGAGGGCTCATAACCCAAGAGGTCCATGGCCATGGGCACACTTTGTGCTTGGGTGAGGAATGATCTTCAGCCTCTGAGCCCCAGAAGAGAGCAGCCAGAGCAGCTGCAGGAGCAACCAGGACCCAGCACTGCTCACACCAGGGTCCACGTGGGCTCTGTGGCAGCACAGAGGGAGTGTGGCTTTTGCCGTGTCCCCAGGACAAAGGAGGAATTGAGAATCTGACTCTGTGTTCTCAGAAGGCTAATTTATTATTTTATGTGCTTATATTATATTAAAGGATGCTATACTAAACTATACTGAAGAATAGAGAAAGGATACTTAGAGAAGGTTTAACAAGATACTAATGAAAACTGGTGGCTGACTCCTCAGAGTCTGACACAGATGATGGTGATTGGTCATTAAGGACAAACAATTCACCTGTTGGGTAAACAATTTCCAACCACATTCCAAGCAGCAAAACACAGGAGAAGCAATCACAGAATTATTGTTTTCATTTTTCTTTGAGCCTTCTCAGCTTCCTAGGAGAAGAAATCCTGGCGAAGGGATTTTTCCAGAAAATAAGGCAATGACAGAGAGAGCACCTCAAGAGCATCAGGACACCAGCTCCTCCATCAGACCCCTCCTCTCCATCCCCTCTGCCCAGCCTCCCCAGCCACCAGGGATGCTGCAGGCTCTGCTGCTGGCAGGTTCTGCCCCTGGTGCCTCCCTTCCCTCTGGAGGTTGTGGGTTTGTGCTCAGGATGTACCTTGGGATCTCCCTTAGGGCTGGACACAGCCCCTGCCTGAGCCCAGCCCAGCCTGCAGTGTTCCACTAATGAGAGCTAATGACAATAACAAGCCAGGGTGACACGGGGCTCCTCTGCCATTAGAGAGGGCAGGGACATGAAAGGGTGAGAGGAACCCCAAAGCCTGGTGCATTTAGACCACGGGGATTTAGCTGTGATCTCCCCTGCCCCAGGGTCAAGCATGGCACGTGAGCTGTCCCTGCTGTGTCCCTGCAAAGGGGGCTGAGCTGCACTGGGAGCTGGGGCTGGGGCTGCCTCTGCACCCCAGCACTGTGATGGGGGCTGTGATGCTGTTCCCCTGCAGGAACCACAGCCAGGCCCTTTGAGCTGTTTTTCAAACCTGGCTGAGTAGCTCTGGTCACTGGGTGGCTGGTTTGACCAGATGAAAAGCCAACAAACCTGAGTACAAACACAGCTTGGACAGAGCTCTGATTTACAGTCACCACAAGGTTTGAGAGACAATTGTTTGTAGTTCCTCACTGTCTCACATCAGAGATCAGCTGTACAGAAAATCAATACCCAACACCATGTTTTACCATCATTTAAAACAATTAAAACACTAATCACATCTCAAATCTGTTAACTTTCAGATAAGTATAATTAGACCCCAAAATGCTTTAAGTAGTGTTTACACATTTATTTACCAAAAGACAATTATTAAAACAAAGAAACATTCCCAGTTAATTGATGGAAAGATAGGAGAAGATGTAATTAATCATCATTAGAATATGCAGCCCTTTATTGTTCAGTGGCCTGTCGCTGTGGGAACTGCTGGCTGTGACACCACTCCTGTCTCTGGGATTGCTCTGGGAGGAAAAGGGAGGTGGTGGCTGTGGAATGGGCTGGAATTACCTCGGGGGTGCTGCTCCTTTCAAACCCTGATGTCCTGGGAACATGGGGCCAGGTGCCCAGCAGAGGGGCACCACGGGGGACCACGGCAGGGCAAGGCCAAAGGGACTTAGTGCAAACAGATCTGGTGGAAAGCAGAAGAAATTACACATGTCAGTGGAATTGCACCAGCCAGGGAAGAAGGAAGAAGCCCCATGTCCTTAAGCTATTTGGCTCTCCAAAGCACAATGCAGAAATGTTAACTCTTGTGGGACAGGAGAGCTTTTTATTCCAATAGGATGTGAAGTAGCTTTGCTTGAAAGATTTCTTCTGTGCTTTCAAAAATCCTTCTGCTTTCCCAGAGGGAAAATGGGGATTACGCCAGTAAACCCTGAGCAAGCATGCCCATTGCAGGGACATTTCTTTAGTGCAGAAACAACACTGGTTTCTTCTTTAATTGCAGCAACTTGGATGGTTACTTTACTCACCAAGCCTTTTGGAGCTACATGAGCTGCCTTCTGCAAGACAGCAACATTTGTGAATTTGGGGTTTACCCTCCAAACTACTTGTGAAGGACTGTCACAACTTCCTCCACGGTTCAGAAACAGCTTGCAAGAAAACTCATCCTTTAAAGTCAGCACTGGTAATGTTTTGCTGTTGTAAAACTACTTTATTCTTAACTGAATGGGTTTCCAAAAGTAGAAAATACCAATTTTTAAAAAAATTTCAGCTCTTTTTATCATTATGGTTGAATTTCACCAGCCATAACATTGAAGTTCTAAATCTCCTGTTCTTTGTTCAGTTGTAGGTGTGCAGGACTTACAAAATATTCTATTCAGAAAAAGGCCATGAAATTGCAATAGAGATGGTAATAATATTTTTTTCTAATCTCTGTGGACTTCTGTTGTCTAAGAACAGGATATATCCCTAAATCTCTAGTTGTCCTTTTGGAAACAGTTTCCATTTTTTTTTTCCATCCTTGGTTCTCAAGTTCTAATCTTTTATAATTCATGACACAGCATTTTGTGTTGCACCTCCAGCAGAAGGCTCTTTATGGTACAAATGATCCATAAATCACACCTGAGACACAGCAGCACCCCAAAACAACTGACACATTTCTGTGGAAAACTTTTTTCTTGAGGAAAAAGCCTTTAACTTGAGAGACAGAATGCATCTGGAAGTCCTTAATTGAAAAAGATACCTGGTCTGTCAGTAAAAGCCTTTCTAATGCTCCAGAAGGAATAAAACTGATTTATATGGCTGATAAATTGATAAATTGATAAGAGAACCACCTGAGCAGCCAGAGTGGGGCACCATGCTCTGCACAGGATGGAGCTCTCACTGTGATCACTTCCACTGCATGGCAAAGTAATGAAAAAAGGAAACCATAGATAAAAGCTTTGGGCTGTTCTCCACTCCAGAGAGTGGCAACTGAGCTGGTCCTGGTTAGACAGAAAAGCAGGAGGAACTGAAAGGCATTAGTAGCATTTGATGTGAAAAGTTTGATATAATAAAAAATTATGCTTTTTGTCATACAAATGCTGCTTTCCATAAACAGCCTCAAGAATAGGAAGCACATTGTTCAGATTTCCTGCTTTTCCTGAGTTTGGATGATCTGCCTGTGCTTTTCATTGAACACAAATGATTATTCTTAGAAGTACAAGCTATTTTCACACATAAGTAATAAAGAAGAGGGCCCCCATATAATCAGGGCCTGGGAGGATATGCAGTAAAACATGAACTACATTAATTCTAAATACTGCTCTGAAATTATTGATGCTACATTGCAAAGTCTGTGGAGTTACTTGAACATCTCAATCACTAAACTAATTGAGGAATTAAGTCCTTCCCATTTTGTCAGTTCTTTCATCCTCAAGAAGCACATTTCTGTAGCTGTGGATCAGTCAGGCCTGAGCACTTTGTTACAGACATCACTTGTGGAGCCTACATTTCATTTACAGCTCCTTCTTCCTTTGTCTTTTAAAGTCAGGCTATCCCTACTCAGCTCTCTGTGACTATTTTTAATTTGCTTTTCCAGGCTTGGAACAAGGCATTGAAACAGTAAAACCCCTAGAAGTTGCTGCAACATCATCATTAAGGAAAAAAGAAAAACAACTTCACAACAAATAAAAGCAAAACCTGACACAATTCAAGGAGCATTTAGAACCTGTAATAAGGAATATTTGCTAAGTGAGGAGAAAGATAAAGCAGCACATGATTGAACATGATTTGAATTTACAGTCCTATATATAGTCTTGTGCTGTGATGCAGACCTTGCTGCCAGTTTTTCCTATTTTAAGCAAAACATGAATATTCTGTCTGTCTAGCTCCTGCTGACTTGGTCTTGATGGGATCACACTTTCCCTTCTTTATCACACCTGACAACTATATATATATATATATATATATATATATATATATATACATATATATATATACACATATACATATATGCATATGAAGGAACTACCCACTAAAATGAAAAGAACTATTTGAATTTTGTCATCCTTGAAAACTCCTACTGTGGGCCAATTTCTTCTCTTTTACTAAAGGGCTCAGCTGATTTCAGGGTTGCTCTAGATGGAAGACAGAATCAGAACCAGCTTCCACTGCGTTTGCCCAGAAAACACAAGTTGTTAGAGAAAACTCAGGAAAACCTTCCCTGCAAGATGTGTGGGGAGGGGATATCAAAAAAGCAAATGGAACCATTTTAGCACCTCGTATTCCAAAATATATAAAAATAATTTTAGTTAAAAATGTGTACACACACACACATATGTGGGTATATATATATGGAGAGACAGGGAAGTCCGTGTTTCAAATCTTCCAGCAAAAACCAGATTTTAAAAAGGGGGAGGGGAATTAGGAAACCCCATTTTTTCACTAAAATAGGCATAATTTTAATATAATAAAATGTTAGGATTATTAAACTATATTCTAGTTGAAAAGGATGTTTCAGTGGACAAATTTTTGTCAATTCCAGTCCCACCTGGCTTTTCAAACAGAGACAAAAAACCAATAATTTTTCCTTCTCTCTGAAATATCCTGTAGATTTTTGTCTCTTACAACTGGGCCCAGAACAATTCCCTTCAAGGACTGAGTGAACCAACAATCACCCAGAGAACCATAATTTATAGCTGCCACAACATTCACCTATAGACCCAGAACCCAAAGAGCTACTCTCATCCTCACATAATTTCTTCTAAAATAGAACTTTCATATCCACTGCAATGTGCTGGGGGAGGCAAGAAATTGTTTATTTGGTGGCTGGAGTCAGAGATGGATCTGGTCATCCCAAAGGCATGGGTCAGCCTGTGGGATTGTCCAAGAAACCTCAAGCAGGGCAATGCAAAGGTAGCAGAGACTACAGAGTTGGCACAGCAGTGCTGAGAGGTGTTTCAGAACCCATGCTCAGCCTTGCAAAAGCTTTCTGCTGAAAATGTTGTAGCCATTTGTCCTGTAGCACAGAAATACACTTGATATTCATGTTTGGGACTTGCATCCCTTTCCCCCAGCCTGGTGTTTTGATCTTAGCATGGTTCCTGGCACTCAGCTTGGATTTTTGGCACTGCATCTCAGCTGTGTGCCAGGGCACAGCACACAGACATGGCCCTGGAATCCCACTGCTGTCCATTCCCTCTGCTGGGGAACACAAACTCTTAGAGGTAGTGAGCTGAGAGCTTGCACAGAAATGGGATGAGAAGGTAAATAAATCAAAACTAAACACAGAGCTAAAAGGAGAGTGAGGCATGTCAGAAAACTGAGTTGCAGCCCCTGCTGCAGGGAGGATCAAGCAATGAGTATGAGCCTCCAGTCTGAAGCAGTAAGCCCTGTTGAACTGCACTGGCTTTGAACTCAAGTGCAATTACAACTGAAAAAGCACCTGAATAGCTGGACTGTCACACAAAGAGGTTTGGAGGACACTCAGAAGGTATCAGCTTTAGGATTTTACTGAGATCTCCAGGGTGAGCTGGAAAGAGAGGATTCTTTTTCTGGATAGAGAAAAGTACTGTGCCTAAGTGTTGTTTTGGCAATCAGGTAATTATTACTTCTGTGAAGGATCCTCTCTTGCAGGGAACTACACCTCAATAAGCAATAAGCAAAACCTCTGATGCAAAACCTCTTGCAAAAATACACAAGAGAGAAAAAGTGAACTTTGCTATATTTTTATGTACAGGAAGTAGAAGCACTTCTTCAGCAGTGGCAGAGCTGAATGGACCTACAAACATCTTTGCTAAGGTTTTTTTTTTATGAAGAGAGGCTCCTTAAAGTCTTCCAAAAGCAGAATATGATGGGCACAGAGTCAGCAGAAATACAGAAGGGAAGTGCTTCCATGGCAGGGAGACACCTGTGTGCAGCCCCAGCTCAGCCCTGAGTCACTGCTCATTAGACTGGTGGCAAAAGTCTTCAAGGGCTAAAAATATTTCACAAAATAAATTGCCAGATCCACACCTGCTACCCTGTGCAGAGGGCAGCCCCAAGCTGGTCACCCAAGAGGTTTAGTTAGATGAAAGAATCCATCTATTTTTACTGGGTAAGAAAAGCAAGAGCCATAATAACCTTTCTACAATAAGAATTTTTCCCACAAGCCAAGTGTCAATCTAAATTATGCTGGAAATAGGGTGGCAGAATTTGGCCCACGTCTGTAACAAAATAGCAAAAAACAAAAGCAAAAATAGCAAAAGCAACCTGCAGGTGCCTACAGCATGAGCCAGTCTATATTTTTACACAATGAACTTCATTCAAAATTCTGTTTCTTAGTTCCCAAGTGAGAAACAAAGAGCAACAACTTGCCCTCGGGGCAGGGTTTTTCTTTTTTCATTATTTCTTGCCACAGATCATTTAAAAAAATACCTCTTACCGGGCCGTTTTCAAAACCACAACATATTCTTATGCGTCACAACTTATCCCAACTCCTCCCTCCCTCCTGTGACAGGCATTTAATTGAGCTAAAACTTTGTTTCTACTAAGATGCAAATTTGGAAAAACAAGATCCCGGCTGCCTGGGGCTTGGTTAGCTGCAGATAAAAAAGCAACACCTGTTTTAGGTATGGCTCTGTGGAAATGCAGGTACTCCCCAGGCAACATACCCATGGTAACCAAGTGCAAAACTTGTCCTTCTCGTTTGCTTCCTGGAGACTACAGCACAGATATGGGTTAAGAAGTCTGTGTGTGACACGGATTTGATTTTTTTTTTTTTAATTTTAATAATATTGCCTTGTGAAATGTTGTTCATTATCATTTTTAATGTGACATAGAAGACAGCTTTCCATTTAAGTTGCCCGTTAGTCTGATTAATAACTTATTTTTATTTTACATTTTGTGTTTTATGCTGCCTGCGAGGCAAATATTATCAGTGTTTTCCTACAAGAAGTAAGACAATTCACAGAACACATTTCATGCCCTGAGATCAGAGAAATAAGTTTAGATTTATAATACCCAAGGACTGTGGCTTTTTATGAAGTGTATAAAGAGGGCATGTTTAATTATGTTTTGTTTATATCAGCGCTTTGTCTGCAAAAATAACATGAATTAGCATATTTTCCTATCATCGGCAGTTATTTCTAATGATTGATTAAATTTCTTAAGTGCAGAGTGGATTAAATCACAATTTCTTGCAAATAATTTGGGAAAGAAAAGATAGAACTAACTACCCAATTAAAGTGGGCAAGATCAGAGTCTGACTGCTCCAGGCAGAGTCCTGTCCATCTTCTGTAGTGACAACAACAAAAATAAAAAGCAAAATGCATATTTGAAGCTGAAGCATTAAGTATGGAGAACTACACCATAAAAACTGTATTTTGGAACCCCTGGATGTATTCCCAGGGGTGGCCTGGCTGGAGTTGTTTATAATTTTTCTGTCCCTTTTGGGTTCCTGACCCTCTCTGGCTGGGACAGGACTGAGTGTGCTCCTGCTGCTGCTCCCCCGCACGCAGCTTTTTAAAAAATCCAGGCGTGGAGTGTTCCAAAGTAAAAGACGCCTTACAAAAGATGATGAGGCTGAGATCGCCATCCCCTGAAGGACACTCCGAAATTCTCTTGGTGTGAAAACCTGCCGTGGTACCAACGATGCTGAAGTGCACAAGGTCGAGAACCGCAGCATCCAACCCCCCCAAATCCTTGCTTTGTTTCAACCGCTCAGTACAACAGCATCTCCGCTCACCTGCGCTCTATCCCTGTAAAAAAATATAATTAAAATATACATATATTGAAAGAGTTTTATTGGAAGCGGGGAGCGACCGTCGGGCGCGTTTTGAGGCAGGAAAAGGCGATTTAGGGGCGGCCAGCAGACGTGGTGGGCAGACGCCATCTAGTGGTGACCGCGGGTAGTGCAGGCGCTCCGAACCTTCCCCTCTCCTTCCCTTTTTCTTTCTCTTTTCCTTTCTCCTTCTCTCTCCCCTTCTCCTTCCACTTTTCCTTCTGCTTCCCCTTTTCCTTCTCCATCCCCTCTCCTTCTTCTTCCTCTTCCCCTCTCCTTCTGCTTCGTCCTTCCTTTCCCTTTCACTTCCCCTTCTTCTTTCTCCTTCTTCTCCTTCCCCTTCTTCTTTCTCCTTCTTCTCCTTCCCCTTCTTCTTTCTCCTTCTCTTTCACCTTCTCAGTCCTCTTTTCCTTCTTCTTCCCCTTTTCTTTCTCCATCCCCACTCCTTCTGTTTCAACCGTCCTTCCCCTTCCACTTCCCATTCTTCTTTTCCCTTCTTCTTCTCCTCTTTCTTCTTCTCCTCTTTCTCCTTCTCTTTCCCCTTCTCCTTCCCCTTTTCCTTCTCCATCCCCTCTTCTTCTCCTTCCTTTTCCCCCCTCCTTTCCCTTTCACTTCCCCTTCTTCTTTCTCCTTCTCCTCCTTCCCCTCCCCTTCTCCTTCTCCCACCCAGGGATGCCAAGTCCTGTGGGAGCTGGCAGTGCCAAGGCTGGGCTGTCCCCACATCCCAGGACACCCTCACACCTCCCCAAGCCCCCCCCCACAAACACCCAGACAAGCAACCAGAGCCGAAGGCACAGAGCCTATGTCCTGCCACAGCCAGGAAATCGCTGGGATTTGCTCTGAAATCACAGAATATTCCCAGTTGGAAGGGACCCAGAGGGATCATCGAGTCCAGCTCCCAAGTGGATGGCCTGAGTGGGGATTGCAGCCCTGACCTTGGCGGGACCAGCCCCAGCAGAGCAGGGCTCTCCCAGCCGAGGGTGCCTTGAGGATGCTCAGTGTCTCAGGGCTGCCTTTAATGCAGAAACACTGAAGATTTATTAGGCTGACACTCTTTTTTTGTTTTCCCTGTGAATCTTTTTATATTGGGAAAGGAAGAACAATGTGAGCCTCACTTGCTGAGGTTTCAAGGTTCTGAGCTGCCTCCAAATCCCAGGTAGTGACAGGGACTGTGGGACTGCAGAGTTAATGTTGACACTTCAGCATTCAGCCTGCCTTTCACCTCCAGGGCAGTGGCTTCATGTGTTTGGGACACATTTCCCCATTTTAGTCCTTATATTATTTATACTATGACAATTTCATTTCTTGAATAAGAAATATTTTCTGTTCAACAGAAATTAGATAAAACCACTCAGGACAGAGTCTCCTCGCTCTTGAGCTGCTTTTGGCTTGGCTTTGTTCTAAACATTCCCCCTGGATATTGCTATTTCCATGCACTTCCAAAGTACAAAAGGAATGCAGGAGACAGTCTGTGTTTATATGTGCTTGGAACACTTGAAACTCCTGTGCAGGAGCTGGATGCCACAGTGGCAGGTGCAATATAAGAACCACCTGGGCAGATTACTGAAGATTTACTCATTGCCAACGCTGAATTCCTCATATTTTGCATTCAGAAGGAACCCTTGGGCTGTGATCCAGTATTCAGTTGCAAAGTTGGTAATTATGGCATAGTTAGAGAGAGGAATTAATCAACACAAGCACAAGGTCACCACTGCAGATCTGTCTGTCTTCAATGCCAAGAGGGCAAGATAAGTGGCCTTAGTAATAAGGCCAAACAGTGCACCTGCAGAAGGCAGGGCTGGTGTGTGAGAACAGAAACAAACCAAGGATTTTGGGCAGTATTTTGCACTGAATACTTCTTCCACAGGGAAAAAAAAAAAAAAAAAAAAAAAAAAAATTGGAGCTCTCTATATTAGGATCGCTGTTCTACAAATTAAAACTGGTGGGAAAATCATCCACAAACACAAATGGGTATGAAAAAAATCTTAATTTGCTCATTTGCGTTCAATTCTTGCAGTACTTTGGTTTGGAATCTCTAAAAGGCACATTAAACCATACCTCATAGCCTGCAAATCAAGTGCTAATTAAAACTGCATTAACCCTAATGAATTGGAAAGAAGAAATCTAATTGCAAAAACTTCTGTTTACCTAAGACATGCTGGAAAAACAAACCATTCCATATTTCTCTTCAGTCTGGTTTGTTTTGGTTTTTTTTTCATTCTCTCAGCATGCACACAGAGCTTCCCCTTGCTCTGTAATTTACAAAATCAACCTTTTGGGGGAGGTTTCCAGCATGTAAAGCCTCTCTCATAGCTCTTTATAACCAACCTTGTTCTACCACAACTTCAAAATCTATCCAACAGCTCTTAAAATCCTCCCTGGAAGGAGCCTGTGCTAATGAGTCACAGGTGCTGGCTGCTACCTGCCCAATTACTTCATTATCTTGCTCCACTCTGAGCACCGGGATGTGTTTCCTGTACTGGGTGTAGGTGCTGCTCTCTCTTATGGTACCAGGTCTGCATAATTCCATAAATTCCCTCTAGTTTAGGACTAGACAAGCCTTGTCTTGTCTTCCTTGATTTCCCACGTGGATGGGGCAGAAGCATCACTGTGGAATCCACTTAATGATGAGAGCCCTAGGAGCACTGGTGATAAATGACCTGTTGTTAGGGGCAGGAGGAACCAGCCACTTTTTTTTTTTTGGTGGTGCTCTGATTTCTGTTTGTTTTCCTTTTAGGTCCTCACCTCCCATTGGATGGGAACATACCTAAAACTGAATTTCCAGCAGAATGTGGGCTTGAGAAGTGATGGGAAGGGGGGAGCTAAGCTGTAAGCAGCCCCCCGAGGCTTGCTGTCCTAATGAATACCAGGCCACAAATTAATGAAGGGGGTTTTAGGAAAACACTGTGATTTTCTTAGCCTTTCAAGCATCAGCAAATCTTCCAGAAGTCCAGGCAGCTGTTTACAGCTTGCTAAGATGTTGATTGTTTACAAATTAGGTTGTCTTTGGAAACCCTGCCCCTATCAGCCTGCTAATGTCACTCATCGCTGAAGTGAGGGTCCTTCTCAGCCAAAGAAGAAAGGCAAACTTTGGTGGTCTGGTCTGTAGGGACCCTCCTTGGTTTTACCTCAGAAGTATCCAGTATTTTTCTAACCTCCCCATTTTAGATGGTTTTGCCCTGGATTTGCTTCAGCACTCACAGTTTCAAGCACAAGTGTCGTCTTTGCTTTTTTGCATATGCTAAATAGGTTTTGGCTTTTCTCTAGAAACAAAGGCTGGAGTCTGGGGGAAAAAAAAATAAAATAAAAGGAATATTATGTAAAAGAGGAGCTTCTGTTTGAGAATATTTGTTTTCTCCTTGACAGCTGTACAGCTCCACAATCAGCACAAATTGGCCAGGTTGTGAAGTCAAGGCCAGAACCTTCAGCATTCAGCAGCTTCCTGTGTCTTAATGTTTCTGTTTGGGGAATGAACTGCAATTTGTTTTCATTGACCCATGGCTGCAGTTGCAGAGTGTAGGATTACCTCAATGGACCCAAACTTGAGGCACATCAACTCTATTTTTAGTCCTTTCTTGTGCCATTCCTGCCTGGGGTGTTTGCAGAGCCCGCTGGGCTCTCTCTCTGCCCCATCCAGCAGGATCTGGAGGAGAGGGGGAATTCTCTGGGATTGCCTGCCCAGCCAGGGGAGTGCCCACCACCATTCTGCTCTGCCTCTGGCTCTGGAGCAGTGTTCCCCCACCCCCAGTCCATCCCAGGGGCCTGTTCCAATAACAATTAGCCCTGGCTCAGGGGCACCATAAATCAAACCCTGAGCCCCCCAGCAAGACCAATTTCCTGGCTGTAAGGGAATGTGCTCCATAATTTTCTGTGTGCCATCCAGACTTGCCACTTAGCAAAGGCTGCAGGTTTTTCTTTCCCGTGAGGAAGTGGTGTGGTGCATCCCTGCACACCATCCCACCTTGTGTTTCCTCTGGACATGGACAGCAGACACCCAGGTGAGTTATCCAGCTCATACTGGGCTCTCAAAGCAGTCAAAGATGCTCTTTTGGTTAAAGTTACAGACCTGAGGAACAGCAGTTCTGCTGTAGACCTTGCCCATATTGCTTCATTTCTTTGTGCCTCAGGTACTAGACTGGAGATGAAGTTTTCCTTTTTTTTTTTTTTTTTTTAAATTAGATTTACATTTCCACAGCACAGATTGTGTACTCAGCATCTGCTTAAAGGCCCATAATCCCTTCAGCCCTTAAATGCTCCCATATCCCACCAATAACACCATATTTTCAAAATCTGACATGTTCCCCACAATCAGGAAAAGTGGAATATGTTTCTCACGTTTGAAACTCCAAGTACGGCCAGCAGCTGTAACAACATCACTGACAAAACCTTGATTTTATTCCTTAGGACACAACTTCAAGCCAGAGCTCTCCATTATAGTCAGGCCACAGCTGGACAGACCTGGTGCAGCCTCTGGATGTCCTGGCATTGCTTAGAAGGCAGCTTTGAAAAAGGTCTTTGGATACCTTCAGGTATCAATAAGTTCTTTAGAAAATATCCTGCACCCTGATGAGGGAACTTGAAATCTTCTGAGTCTCCTCCAAAAAAACCTCTTGAAACCCCAAGTCAGCAAGCAGAGAGCCAGGGTAAGCTGCTGCACAACTCTGAAACTGAGCCTGAAGCTTTTTGAAGGCATCCATGAGTCACTAGACTTGCACTGACTGTTTCATGCTCAATAAAAAACAGGAAAGTAATTAACGAGTAAATCAAAGTGTTCACCCAAACATTTTAAGTAACTTTAAACTGGAGTCCCTTGTAACTGTGCCTGTCAGTTGTATTAGCCCTTTCAAAGAAATACCAAAATTAGCTGATTCCCAGTTCCCTTGCTCATCTGCCATCCAGCTCATAATGACATTGGTCCAGCAGAGAGTAAGAATTTGTACTCATTTTTTCCAAAATTTCAGGATCCAAAAGAAATTATAAAGAGTCATCCTGAGACTTTATCAAATCTTCTCACCTGAAAAGAATTTTCTTTCTTCCATGGGAAGATCCTCTGGCAGGAGAGAAGACTTTCCTGCCATTTTGGGTGCAATCCAAATGATAAAACATTTTATCAAGGCAATTAGCATATCAACATGCAAATGCCTATTGAAAAATGCACTGTTGACAAAACAGCTAGAAGGCAGCTCATCATGATACAGAAAATGGAAGGAAAAAAGCCCAAAACCCAGCAACTTGTATCAAACCAGCCACTGTGCTGGAGAGAGACCACAGAGGGCAAGATTCACAGGGTTTTGGACACTCCTCAGTCAGAGCTGGGAAACAAAACTAAAGTGTGATAGGAACCAGATTATCTTGGAAAAGAACCACAACAATAGTTCTCCATTTCTGTCTAATAATCAAGGGAACAATAATTAAGATATCCCTGTTTGTTGCCTGTCATCTAAACCAGAAAAGTTCACACAAAATTTCCAGCTTTTCTTTTGCCTTCCAGGCTGGTGGGAGAACTGATGTCACACTGTCAGATATCCCTGAGATTATCAGCTGCATGACAGACCCATAAACCCCAGGTTTTGTCAGCAAGGAAGAGAAATGTATTTGAGCTCCACGGTGTGTTATTTACACAGGGAGAACTGGTTGTTCTTTGGCTTGTCAGACAACAGAAGAAAGTGTTCTGGTTTTAGCTGCTACCCTTAGGTCCTGTACAGTCAGTGCAGTGGATGAAAGCTTCCCAGACCCAGGTGGCTCAGAAATGCCAAATATTTTGAGACCTTCTCTAACTATCACAAAGGAAGTCCTCTTCTCCCCCAATTGTCCTTGACACTCTGCCTCTACTCCACCTGCACTGCTCTAAGGAACTTTGTTTTTATTAGTTGGTATTAAAGTTCCTAGAAGAAAAGTGTTTTCTTTTTTTTTTTTCCACTCACTTTCAATACTGTAGGAAACTTTGGGTGAAATATATAAATACAAGTTAAGATCAGAATTTCCCAATAGTGATTTCAGATGCCTCTGCTCCACAAACAGTTTTTACAAATCCAGTGGTGAGTCAGAATGAAATGTTCACTGAGATTGTAAGCAGGCCCCCCAGCACTCATAGTATTTGAATATGCCTTCAGGAAAACAAAGAGTTAATGGAGTTATCTTACATTTAGTATTCACCTTTTTTCAGCTTTGTCAGGTAGCAGACAACAAGCCCAGGCTGGACTTGGAGCATCAGCTCTGTACTAGCAGAGTCTTGTGGGTAGACTAATGTAATATTAATTGGATTGACATCTCTGCTGAGATCAGTTACAAATGCAGGATCCAAGTTATTTAACAGTTGGTGCAACTGTATTTGAATTTTGATCACAGACACATGCTGGGTTAACAGGGCCAGGGGCAGGGCCAGAATCCTGCAGTCCCAGAGTGACCTGGGACTCATGTTTTTAAGGCAGGATTTGTATAGGGAAAAACCCCAGCTTATTCCTATACATTGTTTCAGAATGGATATTCTAGAGATAAGCAGGTTACCTAGTCAACATCAATCTTAAACTGACTCATTTAACTCATTTAACTCCTTAACAGATCTGGGAGTGTGAACAGCAGAAATCATTTGTGAGCATATTCCACCAACTGGCCTAATTTAGCCTTCCTGAAGAAAGAGAGGTGGCCACTGGGCAAACCTGGGAAGGTCTTTGGAAGGGGAAAATCATGTGGATGACAGTCTAAGTTATTTTATAGCAAAAGCTCCAGAGCTTGAATCACTGAGAATTCACAGGAAAAGGGATCTTGTTTTGCTCCAAAATTACTTCAGATATTTCCAGATTTTGCCACATGCACAAAACTGGAAATGAAAATTCTTGTCTGAAGGGTGAGCAACCTTTCTATGCTCTTAGTAAAACATAAAACAAATTTCTCATGGAAATTTCAGCTCAAAAAAAAAATAAACAACAAAAAACCACCCTATTTTTTCCCTTAGACTATATTTTAAATTAATCTGTCCTGTGTTTCTCTAGGCTCTCTGCTCATTTCCCCTCGATCTTGATCTCTGGAAATCACTTTCATTGTCAGCAGAGGTTCCACCTTCCTGGACCCCCATCCTTACTCACAGGAAAAAAAAAAAACCAAAACAACTTCTTTACCTAAGAATCTGTTTGCTTACCTAGCTGTGTAAGTAAAAATAATTATAGAAAATTAGACTTCAGACTTTGAAAGACAGGTCATTTTATCTAAATTGGTTCAGCCTAATAGGAAACTTTGCTGTACACAGCAGTTTGTTTTTGGCTCTTAGGGCCTTTTTTAAGAAATACTTTTTAAAAAACAAAAAAACCTACTTGCTCCAAAGTGGGTACAGTCAAAAAACGTGGCAACACAAAAAAATTAATTCCTTGTGCTGCTGCTTCCCTGCCAAAACCCCATGAATTCAAAATTGAATCCACTGCAATTACACCAGTCCCCAGCCACACACCATGCTTCTGCAGGAGCACAGTGAGCAAGAATTGGATTTCCCTCAGCTAAGGTGTCAAGGGAACAGCCAGCAGGTTGGAATTGTATCCAGACACTTGCTCATATATATATTTAGCAGTGAAACTAAAAATACTTTCTGCCCTTCATCAAGATCCAGCTCACAAAGCTTTGTGATACTTTATGCTGATGCCATTGTAACACTGATACTTTCAAACAAATATTACATTGCTGCAGAAATTCACAAAATTTACCTGTGGGAACACCTTTTTACTGGAGTAAAAAGCTCCACACAAGAATATTGCTGGACCTTGGTGAGACAATTGAGATGCACCCCTACAGTGGGAGCATGTGGAAATGTAAAAGTTTGGAAGTTGCATCTTCAGACCTCAGGCAAGAAAAGCTCTTGGAAACCTCATCAGCAAAGTCATTGCAATAGGTTTAGAGACTGGGAGAAGCTTTGAGCTGCCTGGTTCTCACTGAAAGGACAGAGCAGGGCCTCCAAATGCTCTGGTACCAAAGCAAGGAAGTCAAGAGCTGGCCCCAGGAGCTGGAGCAGCCCCCACAGGCAGAGAGCAGCTGGCAGCAGCAGGTAAATCACTGTCAAATTGCTCCAGCGGATGTTGCAGCCCCCATGTCTGCAAATAAGTAAATAATTGGGGGAACACCTGGTTCTCATCCTCCCTGACATACCTGCCACCGGGCCCAGGACACTGAGGCACACGTGGAAAGCAGAGCAAGCCTTTCTTTAAAATCACTGCAGAAAGCATGACAATATCTGGGGTCAGGGGAGCCTTTGTGCAGAGAGAGCTGCAGGTAGTTATTTATTTTATGAACTGAAGTGCTTTTGCACAGGATAGAAAGCAACAGGAGCAGGTGGCCCGACAAGGCAAGAATGCAAAAGCCTATTTCCAGCCATAAATTTCAGACTGAAATATAACAATACATGTCAATCACCTGGATGTAGTTGTGCAAGGGATAAACACCTCCCCCAATGTGCAAAATTCCCCATTTCATTGAAGTCTGAATACCCAAACACTGTGGTCTGTGGTTGTGACTGGCATACAGAGGGGATGCACCTCATGCTGCTGAGGCTGCATTTTACATTTCTGGGATTTGCTTCACAGCAGCTGCAAGATGATCCAGTGAAATCAGATCTGTATTGTCCAAACACAGGAGAAAAGTCAGACCCACAAGCACAGAGAGGCTCATCCCTTTCCATCCTGTCATACTGGGGCATGTCTGTGCTTTTTGCACAGTAATAGAATATCTGTGCTTGTTCACTGGAATATCCTCCCTTGCAAAAGAAAACCAACCTACCTGTGCTTCTTGCACAGCCTCAGACACACCACTGCTGGTCAGAGAGCTTGGGTCCTTGCTGGCTGAAAGGATCTGTGGGCCTGGCCAGGGAACTGATGGTCTTCAAACTGAGAATTGCAATTATCTGAACTCTCATCTGCTCCAAGGATCTGCACACTCTTGTAAGAGAAATGTGGCAGAAATATCTAAGGTTTTGTAATTGAGAGAAAAAGGGAAATATTTCTGGTATTACATTATAAACACAAGCAGAATTACAACTGCTGCCAGCACACATCTGTAAGAAATGGGGATATTTTTGCCATGTCAGGAGTCAGTGGAAATTTGTCTCATACATAACATATTTCTGTAATACATGAAACTTTTTTTATTGTTACGTCTCACTGTAAAGCCCTAAGATCATCCTGCAAACCTCTTCATTATGATTTTGAGGTCTCTTTTTTCCTTCTACAGATGAAAATATGAGAAAACTTGGGCAAACATCTGACTTTTGCTCCCACTACAGATGAGGCATTTTCACTGAGGACCATATTTTCATACCACGTTCCTAAACTTTTGATAGGCCCTTACTGCCCAGACAGTAAAGTTTGTTCTACAGCTAACTATCCTCTCTGATAGCCAAGCCCACACAGCCTGGCACAGCTCCACTGACTTCTGTGAGCTAACAATTTGCAAATGGCAAAAAGACAAATTAAAGCTCTTTTTGAAGGGTTCAGGCATGATTGCACCAAGGAGTTAGGCACCTAGCTACCTTTTAAAATCTGATCACTAAAAACACTCTTAATATCTTATTAGAAAACCTAACTTCAGTTAAGACTCAAAATCACAGTTATTCCTATACTGGTAAAATTGTGCATCATCCTTTATCCGACTAACAGCTATTGTCTGAAAATTAGGAACAAGACAGCTGCAGGGATCTTAGTCAGGGATCATCTTGGGTTCTGGACAAATGAGGGAGTGGAGATGACCAAGTGGCTTAACTTTTCAAAGGCTCTCACCAGTTCAGAGTTGAAGGAAAACTCAACAAGTGAAGGTGCACTCTTTAATGTGGACGACACTGATTCTTTTACATGACCCAGATAAAAATCACACTCAATTCTCACTGTATCTGCTTTCCTAATGCTCATAAACAGAGCTTTCATAGTGCTTTGAATTAGATCTGTGATTTGTGAGAGACATGTATAATAATTAGACTGTGAAGATGTACAGTTAATCCATTTAAAGGTGTGAAGAAGTCCATTTAATGAACATTATAGTCACATTAGACTTGGAAACATCTAACTCTTTTGTTGAATAAAAAGAAGTTCAATGAGATTAACTTCTCTTAGTTGGGTTTAAAGAATACTCAAACATGTCCTACTCTGATAGTGTACTATTCCTTGGTGCATGGTTTCTGCATACCAATGTCTTCAGTGTAGAAGAGTAAGAATAAGACTGGGAGACATTCTATTTCAGTTAAATAATTACAAATTAAAGAGGATCACTTCTACTTTCTATACTTACTGTAGTATGATAAGAAGCTGAACTCCTTGAACTTGTAATTATATAACAGAAATGTTAATCTCCTGGTTCGGTATTCAGTTCTACTGCATTAAATGTATTCTTACAATTATCAAGTTTACTACATAGCACATAGACTTTTCTATTGGGAAACCTATTATTTGATCATATCAGATTTTGACCATAAATACCATAATAGAATTCTGTTTTCAAATCTCTCACTGCCACAAAACGACTAATGAGGGTTAATACACCTGTGTAGCTTGAGAACCTGAAAAAACATCTCTGTAATTTCTGATTTTCAATTTGTAATGCTAACTGAGTTTCCGATTATTTTCCACAGCTTTGTGCAATTAAAAAGAAAAAAAACATAAAAAAGAGAGAACATATAAGTCCAAAATACGTTAAGTAACTTGTAATAAAGAAATTTAATTTTAAATATATGTACTTTAAGCAGCTGTTCTCCTCTTAGGAGAAACTCATTTAGGCTTAAGAGTTACTGGCCGAAGTTATCTTCTTTTCACAGCATAATTTAATGTGTGCCATTGGCTTTAATAGTTTGGAAGTACAATTTACATCCTTGTCCATTTAAATATATAAAACTATTTCAAGGGGTAGGGTAGCCCATTAGAGAACGGGATCACTCACTGACTTCCACATACATTACATTTTTTAATGAAGAAAATTGTATCTTTCTAGCAAAATTCTGGCTCCCAAGGCTTTAATGAAGCTGCACCCCTGTTAAAAAATGAAGATAAACTCTGTAGAGAGTCACCTCAGAGAGATTTTAGCTAGTGAAATTCCTGCTTCCAGTGGAGGTTCCTGGCTTGCTGCTTGCATCAGGCTACATTCCTTTGCAGTTTGCAGAGCAAAACCTGATAAGATCAAGAGACAACATAATCCTGGCTAATGAAGGGTGACTTTTATGTACTGTATGGATGCAGTTGAACATTAGAAAGGCAATCCTTCCACCTGGGGAGGCTGGGGCCAGGGAAGTACCCTCTTGAGGGCTGACCCTGAACCTAAATTGCTACACAGGTTTCACCTACTGAGCATGCTGAGCCTAAAGTGTTTTACCTGTCCTGGGAGCTGTGCATTGGCACCTCACAGAAACTCCCATGGCACCATCTGCAAACCACTGCCATAAACACATCCAAACCCCCCAACATTTCCCTTCCCAAGTGTGTACCTCAGAGTTTTATCAGTGAGACACTTAGGCAGAGGCTTCTACCAGCAAAAAGGACAGGAAGAAACTGAAACATGAAAGAAGACCAGCCCATTCAAGGTTTGCTGAGGTTCTCAGGAGCTCTTGACATTTTGTGGATCTTGTGCAGTCCAGGGATTTTGCAGACACCTGGGATTGAGGTAACGGGGCTCTCACTCTAAGGGTGAACCTCTGAGTGTCTCTGCAGCACCCAGATCCTCTGGCTTAGCAAGGAGCAAGCCCCAGGGACAGGCTGTGCCAGGCAGCACAGGGCTGGCTCCTGCTCACCCTGGCACCACCCCTGTGCACCCTGTGCACCTCAGATTCCTCAGCAGCCATGCTCTCCCCAGGCACTCCATGCTCACTGGAGCAAACAACTGAGATAAGGGTGAAATAGACTTTGATTGCACTGCATAGAAAATACACTTCCCTTGAAATTTCCTGCCTGCCTCAGTTCCTGGCTGCACACACAATACCCTGGCTAATGACTCAATCATGCAAGCTGAGCTACCCTGGCTGACCCACAGAGCCCCTCAGCCAGCCCAGCCTGCCCTGTCACAGGCTGGGGGGGTCAGTGGTGGAGCTAAAGGGGGGAAATCATTCCTCAGGTTTTAGATTATCTATTTTTTTCAGATTCTGTGTATACTTCTGAGCTTTATATTTGGGGATAGTAAGCTCTCTTCACAGAGCAGGGAGACAAAACAATTCCTGCTCCAGCTGGGCACCAAGGACAAATGACCCAAATCTCAGCCCAGGAGCACAAACCCCGTGGGCTGGAGAGAGAAAAACAAGCAGGGTGGGACTGCCTGGGCTAAAGCTGGGCTGGGACAATGAACTGCAAGGTGCAAATGGAGCAGAGCTGATCCCAGGGAGAGACCCCGTGCCCGGCCGTGCATTTTGGGGCCATTTTGGGTCATCCTGGGTGCAGCCCTGGCTGGGCTCTGGTGCTGCCCAAGGTGCATCCAATGAGGCTTTCTAATAAATCCCTGCTTCATTCTTTAGCTCCATCTAGTTCTAGGTCAGCCTTCACAAGGCATCACCTCTGTGTGTGCAGAGAGAATAACCATCATTTAACACCACTAATTCTAAGCCACTGAGAGTTTGAACTTATCTTATTTTTTGTCTTTCAATCCTAGCTAGGCAAGATTTAATTTTCCTTTTACTAGTAGTGTGTTTTGGCTACTCTCTAAGATAAACCTTCCATATTTCAGCTGCACCATCATTCTCATGTGTACTGTGGTCCTGGAAGAAAACTTTTTGCCTATCTCCTTGGGCAGAAAGTTTTCCTCTAGGACCTCTTTAGGTACTCCTGACACATCTCTGCATTTCATACACACACTCACATCTGCCTTCTATCACAAAACCTCTGCCTTTTCTTCAACATTACTTCTTTACCCTTTTTTTTCCCTAGACTTCTGGTCATCCACTCTCCCTTTCTCCCTCTTCACCTTATTTTGAAATGTGTGTGTCTGAACATGTCACTTCGGCCCTTCAGGGCAGACCTGAAGGATTATTTGGTATGTCCTACAGCCTCTATTTTTGATCAGTCAACCAACAGCAGTGCTTGCATTTCCCCAAGGCACTTTTACTTCCTTTCAATGTGTATGCTGAGAAGCACCAGATCTTTTGTGAAAGATATTAATTTTAGTTATTTGCTAAGGTCAGCATCCAGTGCCATGAGTTGTAGGTGTCAGACTGTCTTCTCAGAAAATGAACATTTATGATCTTGTCCTATTTGTGGCATCTTCTAGCACCCTCCTTTATTCTGAATACACCTGAAAAACTCATTGGCTTTTATTCCAGGAAAGTTTTTCTCAGATCCCTGCTTGTCTGAGTCACAGCACTGAGCCATCTTGGGCATCTTGTCCCTTTCCTGCTGGGTTTTCTTGTTTTGCAAGTAGCACACTTCATTCTTGGAGGCCAAGTGGATTCACAGGTCTGAGCAGACCAGAGGACAGGAGCATGCTGGGCTGGTTGAGACACCGTGGTGGCCATGAGTAAGACTAACAAGGAGGGTGGAAGTGGATGATGCAGCATCACTTTGAAAGGGCAGAAGTTCACACCAGCCTTCCAGAGTGAAGCCAGAGCCTGTCCCCTGCTGGAGGCTGCTGAGGGAGAGATGGCAGGGAGCAGATCCTGCCCTCCACCAGGACAAATCCCTCCCTGCTTAGTCAACAGGGACACATCTTCAGAAACAGCAAATGTCACCACTCCAGTTTAGCAGAGTCACATCTGGCTACAGCCCTGTGAAATTGTGTTTCCTCAGCGACAGCACAGCCCCACACACTGAACAAAGAGCAGCAAGCAGGCAGCAGCAGCAAGGCAGCAGATATTTGTTTGTAAAGTACAGTTGGAGGAAGTATTCCAGTCTCATTATCTTGCAATAAAATTCATATTTCCTCAGACACACAGTCTTACTGTAACATAAATATATCTAAATTAGGTTACAAAACTGTTGAGATAATTATATAGTGCACATAAATGTGAGCTGGCACATTGGGAAATATACTGCACTGCTGTTTAAATATAGCAGATAAAGCCATGGGAATGAGGCAAGAGAATATACTGCTGTAAGATTAGAGATATAAATGCAAGGGCTCTGCCGTGGTGCTGCTAGAATGTAGGAGAAAGTTATTAGAAACAAAATGAATTCAGTAGCGCCTTGAACTCACTATCATAGTCTGGGGCAAGTTAATCACTTCATCCTCATCCACTAACACATTTATCCACCTACTAATTCTCCACCTAATTAGAGAGAAATTCAGAGCTCTACTGGTCAGGGAGGCAGGGATTAGGGTTAAGAAAACACTTGTATTTGAAACCCCCTACCTCTGCTGGTTAGTGTGAAAGATCCTATAAGAAACTCCCACCCTAGCTAATCCATGACCCTCAGCAGGGAGGAGTGTTAACAATTTGGTTTAAAACTCACACTCTCAGACAAATGCATCAAAAACGGCTTTTCTTCTTTGATTTATAGGTATTACTTGTTTTTCCAAGCTCCATTAAGGACTCTTCATCATGTACTGCAAGGGGCATTAAGCACTGAAAGTTGTTCCCAGCTCTGTATTATTCAAAGGCAATTTACACTAATTATTGGAGTCCATGGTGTTACCCATACTCATAGAATGATCCATCTCAGCAGGCTAAAGTACTTTTGAAATGTTAATTTATTACTGAGGTATAAAAACGTCCTTATATTAAAGCTCAATTCTTTCTTAAATGCCAAAAGTTTTTCTATTACTGATAAATTACATTCTCACTGTTTATCTTAGATACAAGAATAAAGATAGAATTTAATTTACTATAGATTAGGGGCTATAAAAGCCACTATCAATACAAATTGTGCTGCATTTAAACTCAGTTACTACACAGGTATTATTCTTGTTTTTCTGTTTAGTGATTTTTTTTTTCTATGCACATACAAACAGAGATACTTCACGGAGATGAGCTTTTCAGAAGCAGCTGCACAGCAAAACAAAAAAAAGTGTTTAACTGGAGAAATATTTCACCAATTCCAAAATAATCTCATCCATGTTAAAGTACAGATATCACTATGATATCCCTGCTCGGAGGAAAATGCATCCATGAATTGGCATGAGAGTGCACCTGTGTATCAAATGCCAACAACAACCTGCTAAAAGTATCCTGTGTTCAGTTAAACCCTGGCACAGAAGCTGCTGATTTTAGCAAGAATTGCTTTGCCAGTGCTGAGCCACCGCTCGCAGGTTTTGTTTTCCTTGGTCGCAATGTATGAAAATAGAGCCACGCCAACAAAAATTTATTTGACCTTGTGTTGACAAAAGCTCTTGAACAATCAAGGGGATTATTTCTTAGCTAGCTCAATCAACAACTTTTACTTCACTTGAGAAGCCACTGGATTGCAGTCAGTGGTTGGAAGAATCCCTGCCTTGGAAGTGTCAGCGCCTTGGGATGCACAAAGAGTTTGTTGCAAATTAAAAAAAAAGCTCCCTTTGCCTTCCTAAGTCCTCTCCAGGGTCCCAAAGATAGTCCTCACCCATTAAATGTACACTATTGTGAATTAGGACCATCTGCTTTATATCTGAAGAATCTAAATAATATCACATAAACAAAGCTTGTCATGATAGGCTAAAATCCTTTTTTATCCAAAATTTTTTGGCAACTTAAAATTTTCTTGTGTAGCTGAAATACAAAGCACAGCTTTGGAATAGCAATTCTCTTGTTCCCAAACTCTGTCAAGATTTCATACAACCTTACCCCAAATTTCATTTACTTCTCCAGGTCTCTGTGTGACCATGGAAAGTACTCCTTCCTTGTGCATAGCAGTTCCTGAAATGCAAGGAATTATGAAATAAAGTTTTACGCCAGCCTAAATCTTGATTGCCACCAGCACAATCTGTTTACCCAAATAAATCTAAATTCCAGAGCAATGACTCTGTGAGCTGGCCCATGCACTGTAGGTGCTCAGGAGTGAGAGGATTTGCAAAGCAGCAGCAATTCCATGTGGGAAGCATTGTGCTCCTTTGCATGCCTAAATTCCACACACAGGGCAGAATTTGCATGCACAACAGTTTGCATACATTAAGGATTTTTTCTTTTTTGCATAAAAGGCCTGGTAGATGCCAAAGCAATGACTTGTGTACAAAACCACAGTAATCCTACCTGCAAGTCAGAACTCTAGATAAACAAGCTTTACTTATTTAAAGCAGCTCTTAAACTATGAAAATCTGCTTTAAATGAACACATGTTCTCACAAAGCATGTAACTGGTCATGAAAATGATTCCCATCAGAAAAGGCAACATTCCACAAATTTCTCCTATAAAATTTGTCATGAATTAGAAGTGAGGTATATTATTAGTCTGCAGCATAAGTAGGGGGATAAAACCTATACTTTTCAGTCATATTTAATCTTCATTTAGACACAGAGTAGGTATTACCTATGGTATATCTTTTATTTTGGGAATAGGTGGGCTCAGCTAATCCCAGGCTACTGAGGTATGGATCACCACAAATGTTTTGGAAAGAAATCATCCTGATATAAACACCCATTTTCCAGAGTAATCTCATTTTTCCATAACACACTGACTTTTTGCTATGCAGATAAGCCTGTAGGTTATTCAAATTTCTATTTTATTCCTCACTGAAAGTTTGCCAGCCCTTGACAATTAGAACCACAAGATGTCTCCATATAGAAGTCACTCCCAAATGTGAAAACTGTTTTGTTTCTGCACTCTAGTCCAAGCAATTTGTAGGAACCCCACGTCACAGAAATCAAATCAATTCTCTTCAACAGAGGAACAGTTTGGGAGATAAATACAGCTCAGGTGTCCTTTTAGGCAATGAAGTGAATTTCATGCTGCTCCAGATTCACTTTTATCCAGATAAAAGTCTAGCAAAAGAAGTTTTGTGAATTTTCAGTTGTCACTGGCACTGGCTCAACGGCAGAAAAGGGCAATTTAAGCAATTTGTGATGAGTTAGACAAATTTAGGACCTATGAAAAACGTTCTGCAGATCTCTCTGAGGGAAATAATTTCTGCTTTTGAATTAGTGGAAATTCCCTCAGCAAATGACAAAGCCAGCACAGGAGCAATGTCTAACCAAATCCTCAGCTTTTCTTCTAAAAGTCTAATTTTAAAGACAATACCTTGTTTACTGGGAATACATCCAGATGTGACACACATCTTGGGCTGGCTAAACATTCAGCAAATTGTGACCTCTGTGACTTAGGGAATTTTAAGCAGCAAACTAGAAATCAATGCCCTGTTTCCCCCTATAATTATTGTTCATGGCTCCATCCCCATTTCCCTTCCCTTCTCCAGCCATGGGGTTTTTTTTAATATCAGTGATGGCTTAAACTCTTAGAAACACCTTAAAGAAAAAAAGATTCAAGCTAAGCAAAATGGAAAATTCTCCTTACTCCTCAAGAAAAAGAAGGAGAACCTCCCAGAGCTCAGGTTTATGCACTCACTGCAAGCAGTGGCCCAGCAGTTTTCAATGGCCTCGGCTTTGTGCAAAGTAAAGATTTCATTGCAGGGCCATATGGAAGATTTCAGAAGAGAAGAGGCACAGATGGCAATCTAGCCTAGATTTCAGTCAGTCAAATGGCTCTCAGATCAGGTACCTAAGGAATATGTTTCATCTTATTAGACAGAACAAATCTTTTATAAATGCAGTCAGTAGAAAAAAAAAACCAAAACAACCCTGTTAGCAATCTTACCTGTATTCATTTAATTTTCAGCCACAGTAGCACATTTCATTAAAAGAGTACATTTGCCTCAGACTGTATCAACAGGTTTGCCAATAGCATCAAGCCAGATATTGAATATTTTGTAAATTCATCAGGATATTGCCATGATGCCACTCAGACCACATAGCGCCTATATGCATTATATATGCAAGGCTGGTGGCACCAGGCAGCTCTTTTTCCAATTAATACATGTCAGAGCAAATTGTTTGGAGGAGGGAAATAAACCAAAAATGAGAGAAAAGGAGATTTCTGCACAATTGCCCTCTGCAACATGAAAACTCACCTCATCTGCATAATATTAATGATATGAAATATGCAAACAGATGTTTCTCTCATTAAATGCTGTATGCAAATAACACTAGGAGGAGTGCTAATGTTGTTTCAGGGTTGAGAGATCATGGGGGGTAATTAAAGGTTAATCCAGTTTTCAGTTCACAGACTGTAAGACTTGAGTGGTTGTAAAGAAAAATTGTCACTTAACCTTCATTATCCAGAGCATATGGATTTTTCTTCTAGAATGGGAAAAACATATATGTATTTATCTGTACTCTAGTGCCAAGTATGCTGCATATCATTAGAGAAGAAGAGAAATTATTTGTTGAAATGAATGTCATTAAGGAGATGCTGGAATGGATTAATTAGGGAAAGCAGAATTCGGTCAGAAGTTCTCAGATAACAATCTAAACCCTGCAATCTCACTAACTATATTTCAATTGCTGAGATCTTGTCAAATGTTAATAGAAAAGCATCTGAAGTACTCATGGAACAAGTCCCCTAAAATAATTAAAAGCCTAATGTTTGAGATCCAGCACGGTTTCCCCGTAAGCCCTGTGAGGTGGATGGCTCCTTCAGCAGCAGGCTCACAAGCCTCTCTTTCTCTCAGAGCATCCTGCTGGGCAGACTGGAAGCAGTAAACATTTTAGCACCTAGATCTGAGTTCAACACACCAGATGAGACATTCCCACTCTGTGCTCACAGGAGAAAATAAAGTGCTAAGTGCCCGCGCTGCAGTGGAGCCCTGCTCTCCAGAGCGAGGGTTTGTGCCGAGGGAAAGGCAGGGCCAGTGTCAGCCACAGCAGCCACAGGTGGGAAGAAGTAGAAGGAAGAAAAGAAATATCTTGATCTGTGCAACCCTCTCTATATAATATCTGGGTGAAAATCGATGTGGGCTTGGGATGGTGAGAGTGAGAAATCAAAGAGGAGGTGAGAGTTGGTTCCGTTCAGCCTTGGGTCCAGGGACTGCAGCATTCTCTGTTTCCAAGACTATAGGGCATGCTTGGATATTTTGGTGTT